>NC_135235.1:353546785-354224558 GCF_051348905.1 Ranitomeya variabilis
GGGAGATTAAGATTGGCATTTCTGCTTGAGTGCCAGACCTGTGTGTTCCATCTGTCTCAAATTATTGGGGCACAGAAAACCTAGTGTGTCATACTGGGAATTTTTTTTTTTTTTTTTAAATTCCCTATGAAAAAAAAAAAATAGTGGGAGATTAAGATTGGCATTTCTGCTTGAGTGCCGGTCCTGTGTGTGCCATCTGTCTCAAATTATTGGGGCACAGAAAACCTAGTGTGTCATACTGGGATTTTTTTTTTTTTTTTAATTCTCCCTGAAAACAAAAAAAAATAGTGGGAGATTAAGATTGGCATTTCTGCTTGAGTGCCAGTCCTGTGTGTTCCATCTGTCTCAAATTATTGGGGCACAGAAAACCTAGTGTGTCATACTGGGAATTTTTTTTTTTTTTTTTTAAATTCCCTATGAAAAAAAAAAATAGTGGGAGATTAAGATTGGCATTTCTGCTTGAGTGCCGGTCCTGTGTGTGCCATCTGTCTCAAATTATTGGGGCACAGAAAACCTAGTGTGTCATACTGGGAATTTTTTTTTTTTTTTATTCTCCCTGAAAACAAAAAAAAATAGTGGGAGATTAAGATTGGCATTTCTGCTTGAGTGCCAGTCCTGTGTGTGCCATCTGTCTCAAATTATTGGGGCACAGAAAACCTAGTGTGTCATACTGGTTTTTTTTTTTAATTCTCCCTGAAAAGAAAAAAATAGTGGGAGATTAAGATTGGCATTTCTGCTTGAGTGCTGGTCCTGTGTGTGCCATCTGTCTCAAAATATTGGGGCACAGAACACCTAGTGTGTCATACTGGGAATTTTTTTTTGTTTTAAATTCTCCCTGAAAACAAAAAAAAAGTGGGAGATTAAGATTGGCATTTCTGCTTGAGTGCCAGTCCTGTGTGTGCCATCTGTCTCAAAATATTGGGGCACAGAACACCTAGTGTGTCATACTGGGAATTTTTTTTTTAATTCTCCCTGAAAACAAAAAAAAATAGTGGGAGATTAAGATTGGCATTTCTGCTTGAGTGCCAGTCCTGTGTGTGCCATCTGTCTCAAATTATTGGGGCACATAAAACCTAGTGTGTCATACTGGGAATTTATTTTATTTTTTTTTTAATTCTCCCTGAAAACAAAAAAAAATAGTGGGAGATTAAGATTGGCATTTCTGCTTGAGTGCCAGTCCTGTGTGTGCCATCTGTCTCAAATTATTGGGGCACATAAAACCTAGTGTGTCATACTGGGAATTTATTTTTTTTTTTTTTAATTCTCCCTGAAAACAAAAAAAAATAGTGGGAGATTAAGATTGGCATTTCTGCTTGAGTGCCAGTCCTGTGTGTTCCATCTGTCTCAAATTATTGGGGCACAGAAAACCTAGTGTGTCATACTGGGAATTTTTTTTTTTTTTTTTAAATTCCCTATGAAAAAAAAAAATAGTGGGAGATTAAGATTGGCATTTCTGCTTGAGTGCCGGTCCTGTGTGTGCCATCTGTCTCAAATTATTGGGGCACAGAAAACCTAGTGTGTCATACTGGGAATTTTTTTTTTTTTTTAAATTCCCTATGAAAAAAAAAAAATAGTGGGAGATTAAGATTGGCATTTCTGCTTGAGTGCCGGTCCTGTGTGTGCCATCTGTCTCAAATTATTGGGGCACAGAAAACCTAGTGTGTCATACTGGGTTTTTTTTTTAAATTCTCCCTGAAAACAAAAAAATAGTGGGAGATTAAGATTGGCATTTCTGCTTGAGTGCTGGTCCTGTGTGTGCCATCTGTCTCAAAATATTGGGGCACAGAACACCTAGTGTGTCATACTGGGAATTTTTTTTTGTTTTAAATTCTCCCTGAAAACAAAAAAAAAGTGGGAGATTAAGATTGGCATTTCTGCTTGAGTGCCAGTCCTGTGTGTGCCATCTGTCTCAAAATATTGGGGCACAGAACACCTAGTGTGTCATACTGGGAATTTTTTTTTTTAATTCTCCCTGAAAACAAAAAAAATAGTGGGAGATTAAGATTGGCATTTCTGCTTGAGTGCCAGTCCTGTGTGTGTCATCTGTCTCAAATTATTGGGGCACAGAAAACCTAGTGTGTCATACTGGGATTTTTTTTTTTTAATTCTCCATGAAAACAAAAAAAATAGTGGGAGATTAAGATTGGCATTTCTGCTTGAGTGCCGGTCCCGTGTGTGCCATCTGTCTCAAATTATTGGGGCACAGAAAACCTAGTGTGTCATACTGGGAATTTTTTTTTTTTTTTTTTTAATTCTCCCTGAAAACAAAAAAAAAATAGTGGGAGATTAAGATTGGCATTTCTGCTTGAGTGCCAGACCTGTTTGTGCCATCTGTCTCAAATTATTGGGGCACAGAAAACCTAGTGTGTCATACTGGGAATTTTTTTTTTTTTTTTAATTCTCCCTGAAAACAAAAAAAAAATAGTGGGAGATTAAGATTGGCATTTCTGCTTGAGTGCCAGACCTGTGTGTTCCATCTGTCTCAAATTATTGGGGCACAGAAAACCTAGTGTGTCATACTGGGAATTTTTTTTTTTTTTTTTAAATTCCCTATGAAAAAAAAAAAACTAGTGGGAGATTAAGATTGGCATTTCTGCTTGAGTGCCGGTCCTGTGTGTGCCATCTGTCTCAAATTATTGGGGCACAGAAAACCTAGTGTGTCATACTGGGAATTTTTTTTTTTTTTTAATTCTCCCTGAAAACAAAAAAAAATAGTGGGAGATTAAGATTGGCATTTCTGCTTGAGTGCCAGTCCTGTGTGTTCCATCTGTCTCAAATTATTGGGGCACAGAAAACCTAGTGTGTCATACTGGGAATTTTTTTTTTTTTTTTTTAAATTCCCTATGAAAAAAAAAAAATAGTGGGAGATTAAGATTGGCATTTCTGCTTGAGTGCCGGTCCTGTGTGTGCCATCTGTCTCAAATTATTGGGGCACAGAAAACCTAGTGTGTCATACTGGGAATTTTTTTTTTTTTTTATTCTCCCTGAAAACAAAAAAAAATAGTGGGAGATTAAGATTGGCATTTCTGCTTGAGTGCCAGTCCTGTGTGTGCCATCTGTCTCAAATTATTGGGGCACAGAAAACCTAGTGTGTCATACTGGGTTTTTTTTTTTAATTCTCCCTGAAAAGAAAAAAATAGTGGGAGATTAAGATTGGCATTTCTGCTTGAGTGCTGGTCCTGTGTGTGCCATCTGTCTCAAAATATTGGGGCACAGAACACCTAGTGTGTCATACTGGGAATTTTTTTTTGTTTTAAATTCTCCCTGAAAACAAAAAAAAAGTGGGAGATTAAGATTGGCATTTCTGCTTGAGTGCCAGTCCTGTGTGTGCCATCTGTCTCAAAATATTGGGGCACAGAACACCTAGTGTGTCATACTGGGAATTTTTTTTTTTTAATTCTCCCTGAAAACAAAAAAAATAGTGGGAGATTAAGATTGGCATTTCTGCTTGAGTGCCGGTCCTGTGTGTGCCATCTGTCTCAAATTATTGGGGCACAGAAAACCTAGTGTGTCATACTGGGAATTTTTTTTTTTTTTTTTTAAATTCCCTATGAAAAAAAAAAAATAGTGGGAGATTAAGATTGGCATTTCTGCTTGAGTGCCGGTCCTGTGTGTGCCATCTGTCTCAAATTATTGGGGCACAGAAAACCTAGTGTGTCATACTGGGAATTTTTTTTTTTTTTTATTCTCCCTGAAAACAAAAAAAAATAGTGGGAGATTAAGATTGGCATTTCTGCTTGAGTGCCAGTCCTGTGTGTGCCATCTGTCTCAAATATTTGGGGCACAGAAAACCTAGTGTGTCATACTGGGTTTTTTTTTTTAATTCTCCCTGAAAAGAAAAAAATAGTGGGAGATTAAGATTGGCATTTCTGCTTGAGTGCTGGTCCTGTGTGTGCCATCTGTCTCAAAATATTGGGGCACAGAACACCTAGTGTGTCATACTGGGAATTTTTTTTTGTTTTAAATTCTCCCTGAAAACAAAAAAAAAGTGGGAGATTAAGATTGGCATTTCTGCTTGAGTGCCAGTCCTGTGTGTGCCATCTGTCTCAAAATATTGGGGCACAGAACACCTAGTGTGTCATACTGGGAATTTTTTTTTTTTAATTCTCCCTGAAAACAAAAAAAATAGTGGGAGATTAAGATTGGCATTTCTGCTTGAGTGCCGGTCCTGTGTGTGCCATCTGTCTCAAATTATTGGGGCACAGAAAACCTAGTGTGTCATACTGGGAATTTTTTTTTTTTTTTTAATTCTCCCTGAAAACAAAAAAAATAGTGGGAGATTAAGATTGGCATTTCTGCTTGAGTGCCAGACCTGTTTGTGCCATCTGTCTCAAATTATTGGGGCACAGAAAACCTAGTGTGTCATACTGGGAATTTTTTTTTTTTTTTAATTCTCCCTGAAAACAAAAAAAAAATAGTGGGAGATAAAGATTGGCATTTCTGCTTGAGTGCCGGTCCTGTGTGTGCCATCTGTCTCAAATTATTGGGGCACAGAAAACCTAGTGTGTCATACTGGGAATTTTTTTTTTTTTTTTAATTCTCCCTGAAAACAAAAAAAAATAGTCGGAGATTAAGATTGGCATTTCTGCTTGAGTGCCAGTCCTGTGTGTGCCATCTGTCTCAAATTATTGGGGCACATAAAACCTAGTGTGTCATACTGGGAATTTATTTTATTTTTTTTTTAATTCTCCCTGAAAACAAAAAAAAATAGTGGGAGATTAAGATTGGCATTTCTGCTTGAGTGCCAGTCCTGTGTGTTCCATCTGTCTCAAATTATTGGGGCACAGAAAACCTAGTGTGTCATACTGGGATTTTTTTTTTTTTTTTTTAAATTCCCTATGAAAAAAAAAAAATAGTGGGAGATTAAGATTGGCATTTCTGCTTGAGTGCCGGTCCTGTGTGTGCCATCTGTCTCAAATTATTGGGGCACAGAAAACCTAGTGTGTCATACTGGGAATTTTTTTTTTTTTTTTAAATTCCCTATGAAAAAAAAAAAATAGTGGGAGATTAAGATTGGCATTTCTGCTTGAGTGCCGGTCCTGTGTGTGCCATCTGTCTCAAATTATTGGGGCACAGAAAACCTAGTGTGTCATACTGGGAATTTATTTTTTTTTTTATTCTCCCTGAAAACAAAAAAAAATAGTGGGAGATTAAGATTGGCATTTCTGCTTGAGTGCCAGTCCTGTGTGTGCCATCTGTCTCAAATTATTGGGGCACAGAAAACCTAGTGTGTCATACTGGGTTTTTTTTTTAAATTCTCCCTGAAAACAAAAAAATAGTGGGAGATTAAGATTGGCATTTCTGCTTGAGTGCTGGTCCTGTGTGTGCCATCTGTCTCAAAATATTGGGGCACAGAACACCTAGTGTGTCATACTGGGAATTTTTTTTTGTTTTAAATTCTCCCTGAAAACAAAAAAAAAGTGGGAGATTAAGATTGGCATTTCTGCTTGAGTGCCAGTCCTGTGTGTGCCATCTGTCTCAAAATATTGGGGCACAGAACACCTAGTGTGTCATACTGGGAATTTTTTTTTTTAAATTCTCCCTGAAAACAAAAAAAAATAGTGGGAGATTAAGATTGGCATTTCTGCTTGAGTGCCAGTCCTGTGTGTGCCATCTGTCTCAAATTATTGGGGCACAGAAAACCTAGTGTGTCATACTGGGTTTTTTTTTTTAAATTCTCCCTGAAAACAAAAAAATAGTGGGAGATTAAGATTGGCATTTCTGCTTGAGTGCTGGTCCTGTGTGTGCCATCTGTCTCAAAATATTGGGGCACAGAACACCTAGTGTGTCATACTGGGAATTTTTTTTTGTTTTAAATTCTCCCTGAAAACAAAAAAAAGTGGGAGATTAAGATTGGCATTTCTGCTTGAGTGCCAGTCCTGTGTGTGCCATCTGTCTCAAAATATTGGGGCACAGAACACCTAGTGTGTCATACTGGGAATTTTTTTTTTTTAATTCTCCCTGAAAACAAAAAAAAATAGTGGGAGATTAAGATTGGCATTTCTGCTTGAGTGCCAGTCCTGTGTGTGCCATCTGTCTCACATTATTGGGGCACAGAAAACCTAGTGTGTCATACTGGGATTTTTTTTTTTTAATTCTCCCTGAAAACAAAAAAAATAGTGGGAGATTAAGATTGGCATTTCTGCTTGAGTGCCGATCCTGTGTGTGCCATCTGTCTCAAATTATTGGGGCACAGAAAACCTAGTGTGTCATACTGGGAATTTTTTTTTTTTTTTAATTCTCCCTGAAAACAAAAAAAAATTGTGGGAGATTAAGATTGGCATTTCTGCTTGAGTGCCAGTCCTGTGTGTGCCATCTGTCTCAAATTATTGGGGCACAGAAAACCTAGTGTGTCATACTGGGATTTTTTTTTTTTTTAATTCTCCCTGAAAACAAAAAAAATAGTGGGAGATTAAGATTGGCATTTCTGCTTGAGTGCTGGTCCTGTGTGTGCCATCTGTCTCAAATTATTGGGGCACAGAAAACCTAGTGTGTCATACTGGGAATTTATTATTTTTTTTTATTCTCCCTGAAAACAAAAAAAAATAGTGGGAGATTAAGATTGGCATTTCTGCTTGAGTGCCAGTCCTGTGTGTGCCATCTGTCTCAAATTATTGGGGCACAGAAAACCTAGTGTGTCATACTGGTTTTTTTTTTTAAATTCTCCCTGAAAAAAAAAATAGTGGGAGATTAAGATTGGCATTTCTGCTTGAGTGCTGGTCCTGTGTGTGCCATCTGTCTCAAAATATTGGGGCACAGAACACCTAGTGTGTCATACTGGGAATTTTTTTTTGTTTTAAATTCTCCCTGAAAACAAAAAAAAAGTGGGAGATTAAGATTGGCATTTCTGCTTGAGTGCCAGTCCTGTGTGTGCCATCTGTCTCAAAATATTGGGGCACAGAACACCTAGTGTGTCATACTGGGAATTTTTTTTTTTAATTCTCCCTGAAAACAAAAAAAAATAGTGGGAGATTAAGATTGGCATTTCTGCTTGAGTGCCGGTCCTGTGTGTGCCATCTGTCTCAAATTATTGGGGCACAGAAAACCTAGTGTGTCATACTGGGAATTTTTTTTTTTTTTTTAATTCTCCCTGAAAACAAAAAAAAATAGTGGGAGATTAAGATTGGCATTTCTGCTTGAGTGCCAGACCTGTTTGTGCCATCTGTCTCAAATTATTGGGGCACAGAAAACCTAGTGTGTCATACTGGGAATTTTTTTTTTTTTTTAATTCTCCCTGAAAACAAAAAAAAAATAGTGGGAGATTAAGATTGGCATTTCTGCTTGAGTGCCAGTCCTGTGTGTGCCATCTGTCTCAAATTATAGGGGCACAGAAAACCTAGTGTGTCATACTGGGATTTTTTTTTTTTTAATTCTCCCTGAAAACAAAAAAAATAGTGGGAGATTAAGATTGGCATTTCTGCTTGAGTGCCGGTCCTGTGTGTGCCATCTGTCTCAAATTATTGGGGCACAGAAAACCTAGTGTGTCATACTGGGAATTTTTTTTTTTTTTTTTTAATTCTCCCTGAAAACAAAAAAAAATAGTGGGAGATTAAGATTGGCATTTCTGCTTGAGTGCTAGTCCTGTGTGTGCCATCTGTCTCAAATTATTGGGGCACAGAAAACCTAGTGTGTCATACTGGGAATTTTTTTTTTTTTTTAATTCTCCCTGAAAACAAAAAAAAATAGTGGGAGATTAAGATTGGCATTTCTGCTTGAGTGCCAGTCCTGTGTGTGCCATCTGTCTCAAATTATTGGGGCACAGAAAACCTAGTGTGTCATACTGGGTTTTTTTTTTAAAATTCTCCCTGAAAACAAAAAAATAGTGGGAGATTAAGATTGGCATTTCTGCTTGAGTGCTGGTCCTGTGTGTGCCATCTGTCTCAAAATATTGGGGCACAGAACACCTAGTGTGTCATACTGGGAATTTTTTTTTGTTTTAAATTCTCCCTGAAAACAAAAAAAAAGTGGGAGATTAAGATTGGCATTTCTGCTTGAGTGCCAGTCCTGTGTGTGCCATCTGTCTCAAAATATTGGGGCACAGAACACCTAGTGTGTCATACTGGGAATTTTTTTTTTTTAATTCTCCCTGAAAACAAAAAAAAATAGTGGGAGATTAAGATTGGCATTTCTGCTTGAGTGCCAGTCCTGTGTGTGCCATCTGTCTCACATTATTGGGGCACAGAAAACCTAGTGTGTCATACTGGGATTTTTTTTTTTTAATTCTCCCTGAAAACAAAAAAAATAGTGGGAGATTAAGATTGGCATTTCTGCTTGAGTGCCGGTCCTGTGTGTGCCATCTGTCTCAAATTATTGGGGCACAGAAAACCTAGTGTGTCATACTGGGTTTTTTTTTAAATTCTCCCTGAAAACAAAAAAATAGTGGGAGATTAAGATTGGCATTTCTGCTTGAGTGCTGGTCCTGTGTGTGCCATCTGTCTCAAAATATTGGGGCACAGAACACCTAGTGTGTCATACTGGGAATTTTTTTTTGTTTTAAATTCTCCCTGAAAACAAAAAAAAAGTGGGAGATTAAGATTGGCATTTCTGCTTGAGTGCCAGTCCTGTGTGTGCCATCTGTCTCAAAATATTGGGGCACAGAACACCTAGTGTGTCATACTGGGAATTTTTTTTTTTTAATTCTCCCTGAAAACAAAAAAAAATAGTGGGAGATTAAGATTGGCATTTCTGCTTGAGTGCCAGTCCTGTGTGTGCCATCTGTCTCACATTATTGGGGCACAGAAAACCTAGTGTGTCATACTGGGATTTTTTTTTTTTAATTCTCCCTGAAAACAAAAAAAATAGTGGGAGATTAAGATTGGCATTTCTGCTTGAGTGCCGATCCTGTGTGTGCCATCTGTCTCAAATTATTGGGGCACAGAAAACCTAGTGTGTCATACTGGGAATTTTTTTTTTTTTTTAATTCTCCCTGAAAACAAAAAAAAATTGTGGGAGATTAAGATTGGCATTTCTGCTTGAGTGCCAGTCCTGTGTGTGCCATCTGTCTCAAATTATTGGGGCACAGAAAACCTAGTGTGTCATACTGGGATTTTTTTTTTTTTTTAATTCTCCCTGAAAACAAAAAAAATAGTGGGAGATTAAGATTGGCATTTCTGCTTGAGTGCCGGTCCTGTGTGTGCCATCTGTCTCAAATTATTGGGGCACAGAAAACCTAGTGTGTCATACTGGGAATTTATTATTTTTTTTTATTCTCCCTGAAAACAAAAAAAAATAGTGGGAGATTAAGATTGGCATTTCTGCTTGAGTGCCAGTCCTGTGTGTGCCATCTGTCTCAAATTATTGGGGCACAGAAAACCTAGTGTGTCATACTGGTTTTTTTTTTTAAATTCTCCCTGAAAAAAAAAAATAGTGGGAGATTGAGATTGGCATTTCTGCTTGAGTGCTGGTCCTGTGTGTGCCATCTGTCTCAAAATATTGGGGCACAGAACACCTAGTGTGTCATACTGGGAATTTTTTTTTGTTTTAAATTCTCCCTGAAAACAAAAAAAAAGTGGGAGATTAAGATTGGCATTTCTGCTTGAGTGCCAGTCCTGTGTGTGCCATCTGTCTCAAAATATTGGGGCACAGAACACCTAGTGTGTCATACTGGGAATTTTTTTTTTTAATTCTCCCTGAAAACAAAAAAAAATAGTGGGAGATTAAGATTGGCATTTCTGCTTGAGTGCCGGTCCTGTGTGTGCCATCTGTCTCAAATTATTGGGGCACAGAAAACCTAGTGTGTCATACTGGGAATTTTTTTTTTTTTAATTCTCCCTGAAAACAAAAAAAAAATAGTGGGAGATTAAGATTGGCATTTCTGCTTGAGTGCCAGACCTGTTTGTGCCATCTGTCTCAAATTATTGGGGCACAGAAAACCTAGTGTGTCATACTGGGAATTTTTTTTTTTTTTTAATTCTCCCTGAAAACAAAAAAAAAATAGTGGGAGATTAAGATTGGCATTTCTGCTTGAGTGCCAGTCCTGTGTGTGCCATCTGTCTCAAATTATTGGGGCACAGAAAACCTAGTGTGTCATACTGGGATTTTTTTTTTTTTAATTCTCCCTGAAAACAAAAAAAATAGTGGGAGATTAAGATTGGCATTTCTGCTTGAGTGCCGGTCCTGTGTGTGCCATCTGTCTCAAATTATTGGGGCACAGAAAACCTAGTGTGTCATACTGGGAATTTTTTTTTTTTTTTTTTAATTCTCCCTGAAAACAAAAAAAAATAGTGGGAGATTAAGATTGGCATTTCTGCTTGAGTGCT
This sequence comes from Ranitomeya variabilis, assembly GCF_051348905.1. Classification (NCBI taxonomy): domain Eukaryota; kingdom Metazoa; phylum Chordata; class Amphibia; order Anura; family Dendrobatidae; genus Ranitomeya; species Ranitomeya variabilis. The sequence continues at coordinate 353,557,045 of NC_135235.1, forward strand.
AGTCCTGTGTGTGCCATCTGTCTCAAATTATTGGGGCACAGAAAACCTAGTGTGTCATACTGGGAATTTTTTTTTTTTTTTAATTCTCCCTGAAAACAAAAAAAAAATAGTGGGAGATTAAGATTGGCATTTCTGCTTGAGTGCCAGTCCTGTGTGTGCCATCTGTCTCAAATTATTGGGGCACAGAAAACCTAGTGTGTCATACTGGGATTTTTTTTTTTTTTTAATTCTCCCTGAAAACAAAAAAAATAGTGGGAGATTAAGATTGGCATTTCTGCTTGAGTGCCGGTCCTGTGTGTGCCATCTGTCTCAAATTATTGGGGCACAGAAAACCTAGTGTGTCATACTGGGAATTTATTTATTTTTTTAATTCTCCCTGAAAACAAAAAAAAATAGTGGGAGATTAAGATTGGCATTTCTGCTTGAGTGCCAGTCCTGTGTGTGCCATCTGTCTCAAATTATTGGGGCACAGAAAACCTAGTGTGTCATACTGGGAATTTATTTATTTTTTTTTTAATTCTCCCTGAAAACAAAAAAAAATAGTGGGAGATTAAGATTGGCATTTCTGCTTGAGTGCCAGTCCTGTGTGTGCCATCTGTCTCAAATTATTGGGGCACAGAAAACCTAGTGTGTCATACTGGGAATTTTTTTTTTTTTTTTTAAATTCCCTATGAAAAAAAAAATAGTGGGAGATTAAGATTGGCATTTCTGCTTGAGTGCCGGTCCTGTGTGTGCCATCTGTCTCAAATTATTGGGGCACAGAAAACCTAGTGTGTCATACTGGGAATTTTTTTTTTTTTTTATTCTCCCTGAAAACAAAAAAAAATAGTGGGAGATTAAGATTGGCATTTCTGCTTGAGTGCCAGTCCTGTGTGTGCCATCTGTCTCAAATTATTGGGGCACAGAAAACCTAGTGTGTCATACTGGGTTTTTTTTTTTAATTCTCCCTGAAAACAAAAAAATAGTGGGAGATTAAGATTGGCATTTCTGCTTGAGTGCTGGTCCTGTGTGTGCCATCTGTCTCAAAATATTGGGGCACAGAACACCTAGTGTGTCATACTGGTTTTTTTTTTTTTAATTCTCCCTGAAAACAAAAAAATAGTGGGAGATTAAGATTGGCATTTCTGCTTGAGTGCTGGTCCTGTGTGTGCCATCTGTCTCAAAATATTGGGGCACAGAACACCTAGTGTGTCATACTGGGAATTTTTTTTGTTTTAAATTCTCCCTGAAAACAAAAAAAAGTGGGAGATTAAGATTGGCATTTCTGCTTGAGTGCCAGTCCTGTGTGTGCCATCTGTCTCAAAATATTGGGGCACAGAACACCTAGTGTGTCATACTGGGAATTTTTTTTTTTTAATTCTCCCTGAAAACAAAAAAAATAGTGGGAGATTAAGATTGGCATTTCTGCTTGAGTGCCGGTCCTGTGTGTGCCATCTGTCTCAAATTATTGGGGCACAGAAAACCTAGTGTGTCATACTGGGAATTTTTTTTTTTTTTTTAAATTCTCCCTGAAAACAAAAAAAATAGTGGGAGATTAAGATTGGCATTTCTGCTTGAGTGCCAGACCTGTTTGTGCCATCTGTCTCAAATTATTGGGGCACAGAAAACCTAGTGTGTCATACTGGGAATTTTTTTTTTTTTTTTAATTCTCCCTGAAAACAAAAAAAAAAAAGTGGGAGATAAAGATTGGCATTTCTGCTTGAGTGCCGGTCCTGTGTGTGCCATCTGTCTCAAATTATTGGGGCACAGAAAACCTAGTGTGTCATACTGGGAATTTTTTTTTTTTTTTTTAATTCTCCCTGAAAACAAAAAAAAATAGTCGGAGATTAAGATTGGCATTTCTGCTTGAGTGCCAGTCCTGTGTGTGCCATCTGTCTCAAATTATTGGGGCACATGAAACCTAGTGTGTCATACTGGGAATTTATTTTTTTTTTTTTTATTCTCCCTGAAAACAAAAAAAAATAGTGGGAGATTAAGATTGGCATTTCTGCTTGAGTGCCAGTCCTGTGTGTTCCATCTGTCTCAAATTATTGGGGCACAGAAAACCTAGTGTGTCATACTGGGAATTTTTTTTTTTTTTTTAAATTCCCTATGAAAAAAAAAAAATAGTGGGAGATTAAGATTGGCATTTCTGCTTGAGTGCCGGTCCTGTGTGTGCCATCTGTCTCAAATTATTGGGGCACAGAAAACCTAGTGTGTCATACTGGGAATTTTTTTTTTTTTTAAATTCCCTATGAAAAAAAAAAAATAGTGGGAGATTAAGATTGGCATTTCTGCTTGAGTGCCGGTCCTGTGTGTGCCATCTGTCTCAAATTATTGGGGCACAGAAAACCTAGTGTGTCATACTGGGAATTTATTTTTTTTTTTATTCTCCCTGAAAACAAAAAAAAATAGTGGGAGATTAAGATTGGCATTTCTGCTTGAGTGCCAGTCCTGTGTGTGCCATCTGTCTCAAATTATTGGGGCACAGAAAACCTAGTGTGTCATAATGGGTTTTTTTTTTAAATTCTCCCTGAAAACAAAAAAATAGTGGGAGATTAAGATTGGCATTTCTGCTTGAGTGCTGGTCCTGTGTGTGCCATCTGTCTCAAAATATTGGGGCACAGAACACCTAGTGTGTCATACTGGGAATTTTTTTTTGTTTTAAATTCTCCCTGAAAACAAAAAAAAAGTGGGAGATTAAGATTGGCATTTCTGCTTGAGTGCCAGTCCTGTGTGTGCCATCTGTCTCAAAATATTGGGGCACAGAACACCTAGTGTGTCATACTGGGAATTTTTTTTTTTTAATTCTCCCTGAAAACAAAAAAAAATAGTGGGAGATTAAGATTGGCATTTCTGCTTGAGTGCCAGTCCTGTGTGTGCCATCTGTCTCAAATTATTGGGGCACAGAAAACCTAGTGTGTCATACTGGGGTTTTTTTTTTAAATTCTCCCTGAAAACAAAAAAATAGTGGGAGATTAAGATTGGCATTTCTGCTTGAGTGCTGGTCCTGTGTGTGCCATCTGTCTCAAAATATTGGGGCACAGAACACCTAGTGTGTCATACTGGGAATTTTTTTTTGTTTTAAATTCTCCCTGAAAACAAAAAAAAAGTGGGAGATTAAGATTGGCATTTCTGCTTGAGTGCCAGTCCTGTGTGTGCCATCTGTCTCAAAATATTGGGGCACAGAACACCTAGTGTGTCATACTGGGAATTTTTTTTTTTTAATTCTCCCTGAAAACAAAAAAAAATAGTGGGAGATTAAGATTGGCATTTCTGCTTGAGTGCCAGTCCTGTGTGTGCCATCTGTCTCACATTATTGGGGCACAGAAAACCTAGTGTGTCATACTGGGATTTTTTTTTTTTCAATTCTCCCTGAAAACAAAAAAAATAGTGGGAGATTAAGATTGGCATTTCTGCTTGAGTGCCGATCCTGTGTGTGCCATCTGTCTCAAATTATTGGGGCACAGAAAACCTAGTGTGTCATACTGGGAATTTTTTTTTTTTTTTAATTCTCCCTGAAAACAAAAAAAAATTGTGGGAGATTAAGATTGGCATTTCTGCTTGAGTGCCAGACCTGTTTGTGCCATCTGTCTCAAATTATTGGGGCACAGAAAACCTAGTGTGTCATACTGGGAATTTTTTTTTTTTTTTAATTCTCCCTGAAAACAAAAAAAAAATAGTGGGAGATTAAGATTGGCATTTCTGCTTGAGTGCCAGTCCTGTGTGTGCCATCTGTCTCAAATTATTGGGGCACAGAAAACCTAGTGTGTCATACTGGGATTTTTTTTTTTTTTAAATTCTCCCTGAAAACAAAAAAAATAGTGGGAGATTAAGATTGGCATTTCTGCTTGAGTGCCGGTCCTGTGTGTGCCATCTGTCTCAAATTATTGGGGCACAGAAAACCTAGTGTGTCATACTGGGAATTTATTTTTTTTTTTTTAATTCTCCCTGAAAACAAAAAAAAATAGTGGGAGATTAAGATTGGCATTTCTGCTTGAGTGCCAGTCCTGTGTGTGCCATCTGTCTCAAATTATTGGGGCACAGAAAACCTAGTGTGTCATACTGGTTTTTTTTTTTAAATTCTCCCTGAAAAAAAAAAAATAGTGGGAGATTAAGATTGGCATTTCTGCTTGAGTGCTGGTCCTGTGTGTGCCATCTGTCTCAAAATATTGGGGCACAGAACACCTAGTGTGTCATACTGGGAATTTTTTTTTGTTTTAAATTCTCCCTGAAAACAAAAAAAAAGTGGGAGATTAAGATTGGCATTTCTGCTTGAGTGCCAGTCCTGTGTGTGCCATCTGTCTCAAAATATTGGGGCACAGAACACCTAGTGTGTCATACTGGGAATTTTTTTTTTTAATTCTCCCTGAAAACAAAAAAAAATAGTGGGAGATTAAGATTGGCATTTCTGCTTGAGTGCCGGTCCTGTGTGTGCCATCTGTCTCAAATTATTGGGGCACAGAAAACCTAGTGTGTCATACTGGGAATTTTTTTTTTTTTTTTAATTCTCCCTGAAAACAAAAAAAAAATAGTGGGAGATTAAGATTGGCATTTCTGCTTGAGTGCCAGACCTGTTTGTGCCATCTGTCTCAAATTATTGGGGCACAGAAAACCTAGTGTGTCATACTGGGAATTTTTTTTTTTTTTTAATTCTCCCTGAAAACAAAAAAAAAATAGTGGGAGATTAAGATTGGCATTTCTGCTTGAGTGCCAGTCCTGTGTGTGCCATCTGTCTCAAATTATTGGGGCACAGAAAACCTAGTGTGTCATACTGGGATTTTTTTTTTTTTAATTCTCCCTGAAAACAAAAAAAATAGTGGGAGATTAAGATTGGCATTTCTGCTTGAGTGCCGGTCCTGTGTGTGCCATCAGTCTCAAATTATTGGGGCACAGAAAACCTAGTGTGTCATACTGGGAATTTTTTTTTTTTTTTTTTTAATTCTCCCTGAAAACAAAAAAAAATAGTGGGAGATTAAGATTGGCATTTCTGCTTGAGTGCTAGTCCTGTGTGTGCCATCTGTCTCAAATTATTGGGGCACAGAAAACCTAGTGTGTCATACTGGGAATTTTTTTTTTTTTTTAATTCTCCCTGAAAACAAAAAAAAAATAGTGGGAGATTAAGATTGGCATTTCTGCTTGAGTGCCAGTCCTGTGTGTGCCATCTGTCTCAAATTATTGGGGCACAGAAAACCTAGTGTGTCATACTAGGATTTTTTTTTTTTTTTAATTCTCCCTGAAAACAAAAAAAATAGTGGGAGATTAAGATTGGCATTTCTGCTTGAGTGCCGGTCCTGTGTGTGCCATCTGTCTCAAATTATTGGGGCACAGAAAACCTAGTGTGTCATACTGGGAATTTATTTTTTTTTTTTAATTCTCCCTGAAAACAAAAAAAAATAGTGGGAGATTAAGATTGGCATTTCTGCTTGAGTGCCAGTCCTGTGTGTGCCATCTGTCTCAAATTATTGGGGCACAGAAAACCTAGTGTGTCATACTGGGAATTTATTTATTTTTTTTTTAATTCTCCCTGAAAACAAAAAAAAATAGTGGGAGATTAAGATTGGCATTTCTGCTTGAGTGCCAGTCCTGTGTGTGCCATCTGTCTCAAATTATTGGGGCACAGAAAACCTAGTGTGTCATACTGGGAATTTTTTTTTTTTTTTAATTCTCCCTGAAAACAAAAAAAAAATAGTGGGAGATTAAGATTGGCATTTCTGCTTGAGTGCCAGTCCTGTGTGTGCCATCTGTCTCAAATTATTGGGGCACAGAAAACCTAGTGTGTCATACTGGGATTTTTTTTTTTTTTAATTCTCCCTGAAAACAAAAAAAATAGTGGGAGATTAAGATTGGCATTTCTGCTTGAGTGCCGGTCCTGTGTGTGCCATCTGTCTCAAATATTGGGGCACAGAAAACCTAGTGTGTCATACTGGGAATTTATTTTTTTTTTTTTTAATTCTCCCTGAAAACAAAAAAAAATAGTGGGAGATTAAGATTGGCATTTCTGCTTGAGTGCCAGTCCTGTGTGTGCCATCTGTCTCAAATTATTGGGGCACAGAAAACCTAGTGTGTCATACTGGGAATTTATTTATTTTTTTTTTAATTCTCCCTGAAAACAAAAAAAAATAGTGGGAGATTAAGATTGGCATTTCTGCTTGAGTGCCAGTCCTGTGTGTGCCATCTGTCTCAAATTATTGGGGCACAGAAAACCTAGTGTGTCATACTGGGAATTTTTATTTATTTTTTTTAAATTCCCTATGAAAAAAAAAAATAGTGGGAGATTAAGATTGGCATTTCTGCTTGAGTGCCGGTCCTGTGTGTGCCATCTGTCTCAAATTATTGGGGCACAGAAAACCTAGTGTGTCATACTGGGTTTTTTTTTTAAATTCTCCCTGAAAAAAAAAATAGTGGGAGATTAAGATTGGCATTTCTGCTTGAGTGCTGGTCCTGTGTGTGCCATCTGTCTCAAATTATTGGGGCACAGAAAACCTAGTGTGTCATACTGGGATTTTTTTTTTTTTTAATTCTCCCTGAAAAAATAAAAAATAGTGGGAGATTAAGATTGGCATTTCTGCTTGAGTGCCAGTCCTGTGTGTGCCATCTGTCTCAAATTATTGGGGCACAGAAAACCTAGTGTGTCATACTGGGAATTTTTTTTTTTTTTTAATTCTCCCTGAAAACAAAAAAAAATAGTCGGAGATTAAGATTGGCATTTCTGCTTGAGTGCCAGTCCTGTGTGTGCCATCTGTCTCAAATTATTGGGGCACAGAAAACCTAGTGTGTCATACTGGGATTTTTTTTTTTTTAATTCTCCCTGAAAACAAAAAAAATAGTGGGAGATTAAGATTGGCATTTCTGCTTGAGTGCCGGTCCTGTGTGTGCCATCTGTCTCAAATTATTGGGGCACAGAAAACCTAGTGTGTCATACTGGGAATTTATTTCTTTTTTTTTTAATTCTCCCTGAAAACAAAAAAAAATAGTGGGAGATTAAGATTGGCATTTCTGCTTGAGTGCCAGTCCTGTGTGTTCCATCTGTCTCAAATTATTGGGGCACAGAAAACCTAGTGTGTCATACTGGGAATTTTTTTTTTTTTTAAATTCCCTATGAAAAAAAAAATAGTGGGAGATTAAGATTGGCATTTCTGCTTGAGTGCCAGTCCTGTGTGTGCCATCTGTCTCAAATTATTGGGGCACAGAAAACCTAGTGTGTCATACTGGGAATTTATTTCTTTTTTTTTTAATTCTCCCTGAAAACAAAAAAAAATAGTGGGAGATTAAGATTGGCATTTCTGCTTGAGTGCCAGTCCTGTGTGTTCCATCTGTCTCAAATTATTGGGGCACAGAAAACCTAGTGTGTCATACTGGGAATTTTTTTTTTTTTTAAATTCCCTATGACAAAAAAAATAGTGGGAGATTAAGATTGGCATTTCTGCTTGAGTGCCGGTCCTGTGTGTGCCATCTGTCTCAAATTATTGGGGCACAGAAAACCTAGTGTGTCATACTGGGAATTTATTTCTTTTTTTTTTAATTCTCCCTGAAAACAAAAAAAAATAGTGGGAGATTAAGATTGGCATTTCTGCTTGAGTGCCAGTCCTGTGTGTTCCATCTGTCTCAAATTATTGGGGCACAGAAAACCTAGTGTGTCATACTGGGAATTTTTTTTTTTTTTAAATTCCCTATGAAAAAAAAAATAGTGGGAGATTAAGATTGGCATTTCTGCTTGAGTGCCAGTCCTGTGTGTGCCATCTGTCTCAAATTATTGGGGCACAGAAAACCTAGTGTGTCATACTGGGATTTTTTTTTTTTTTAATTCTCCCTGAAAACAAAAAAAATAGTGGGAGATTAAGATTGGCATTTCTGCTTGAGTGCCGGTCCTGTGTGTGCCATCTGTCTCAAATTATTGGGGCACAGAAAACCTAGTGTGTCATACTGGGAATTTATTTCTTTTTTTTTTAATTCTCCCTGAAAACAAAAAAAAATAGTGGGAGATTAAGATTGGCATTTCTGCTTGAGTGCCAGTCCTGTGTGTTCCATCTGTCTCAAATTATTGGGGCACAGAAAACCTAGTGTGTCATACTGGGAATTTTTTTTTTTTTTATTCTCCCTGAAAACAAAAAAAAATAGTGGGAGATTAAGATTGGCATTTCTGCTTGAGTGCCAGTCCTGTGTGTGCCATCTGTCTCAAATTATTGGGGCACAGAAAACCTAGTGTGTCATACTGGGTTTTTTTTTTAAATTCTCCCTGAAAACAAAAAAATAGTGGGAGATTAAGATTGGCATTTCTGCTTGAGTGCTGGTCCTGTGTGTGCCATCTGTCTCAAAATATTGGGGCACAGAACACCTAGTGTGTCATACTGGGAATTTTTTTTTGTTTTAAATTCTCCCTGAAAACAAAAAAAAAGTGGGAGATTAAGATTGGCATTTCTGCTTGAGTGCCAGTCCTGTGTGTGCCATCTGTCTCAAAATATTGGGGCACAGAACACCTAGTGTGTCATACTGGGAATTTTTTTTTTTAATTCTCCCTGAAAACAAAAAAAAATAGTGGGAGATTAAGATTGGCATTTCTGCTTGAGTGCCAGTCCTGTGTGTGCCATCTGTCTCAAAATATTGGGGCACAGAACACCTAGTGTGTCATACTGGGAATTTTTTTTTTTTAATTCTCCCTGAAAACAAAAAAAAATAGTGGGAGATTAAGATTGGCATTTCTGCTTGAGTGCCGGTCCTGTGTGTGCCATCTGTCTCAAATTATTGGGGCACAGAAAACCTAGTGTGTCATACTGGGAATTTTTTTTTTTTTTTAATTCTCCCTGAAAACAAAAAAAAATAGTGGGAGATTAAGATTGGCATTTCTGCTTGAGTGCCAGACCTGTTTGTGCCATCTGTCTCAAATTATTGGGGCACAGAAAACCTAGTGTGTCATACTGGGAATTTTATTTTTTTTTTTAATTCTCCCTGAAAACAAAAAAAAAAATAGTGGGAGATTAAGATTGGCATTTCTGCTTGAGTGCCAGTCCTGTGTGTGCCATCTGTCTCAAATTATTGGGGCACAGAAAACCTAGTGTGTCATACTGGGATTTTTTTTTTTTTAATTCTCCCTGAAAACAAAAAAAATAGTGGGAGATTAAGATTGGCATTTCTGCTTGAGTGCCGGTCCTGTGTGTGCCATCTGTCTCAAATTATTGGGGCACAGAAAACCTAGTGTGTCATACTGGGAATTTTTTTTTTTTTTTTTTAATTCTCCCTGAAAACAAAAAAAAATAGTGGGAGATTAAGATTGGCATTTCTGCTTGAGTGCCAGTCCTGTGTGTGCCATCTGTCTCAAATTATTGGGGCACAGAAAACCTAGTGTGTCATACTGGGAATTTTTTTTTTTTTTTAATTCTCCCTGAAAACAAAAAAAAATAGTGGGAGATTAAGATTGACATTTCTGCTTGAGTGCCAGTCCTGTGTGTGCCATCTGTCTCAAATTATTGGGGCACAGAAAACCTAGTGTGTCATACTGGGATTTTTTTTTTTTAATTCTCCCTGAAAACAAAAAAAATAGTGAGAGATTAAGATTGGCATTTCTGCTTGAGTGCCGGTCCTGTGTGTGCCATCTGTCTCAAATTATTGGGGCACAGAAAACCTAGTGTGTCATACTGGGAATTTATTTATTTTTTTTTTAATTCTCCCTGAAAACAAAAAAAAAGTGGGAGATTAAGATTGGCATTTCTGCTTGAGTGCCAGTCCTGTGTGTGCCATCTGTCTCAAAATATTGGGGCACAGAACACCTAGTGTGTCATACTGGGAATTTTTTTTTTTTAATTCTCCCTGAAAACAAAAAAAAATAGTGGGAGATTAAGATTGGCATTTCTGCTTGAGTGCCGGTCCTGTGTGTGCCATCTGTCTCAAATTATTGGGGCACAGAAAACCTAGTGTGTCATACTGGGAATTTATTTTTTTTTTTATTCTCCCTGAAAACAAAAAAAAATAGTGGGAGATTAAGATTGGCATTTCTGCTTGAGTGCCAGTCCTGTGTGTGCCATCTGTCTCAAATTATTGGGGCACAGAAAACCTAGTGTGTCATAATGGGTTTTTTTTTTAAATTCTCCCTGAAAACAAAAAAATAGTGGGAGATTAAGATTGGCATTTCTGCTTGAGTGCTGGTCCTGTGTGTGCCATCTGTCTCAAAATATTGGGGCACAGAACACCTAGTGTGTCATACTGGGAATTTTTTTTTGTTTTAAATTCTCCCTGAAAACAAAAAAAAAGTGGGAGATTAAGATTGGCATTTCTGCTTGAGTGCCAGTCCTGTGTGTGCCATCTGTCTCAAAATATTGGGGCACAGAACACCTAGTGTGTCATACTGGGAATTTTTTTTTTAATTCTCCCTGAAAACAAAAAAAAATAGTGGGAGATTAAGATTGGCATTTCTGCTTGAGTGCCAGTCCTGTGTGTGCCATCTGTCTCAAATTATTGGGGCACATAAAACCTAGTGTGTCATACTGGGAATTTATTTTATTTTTTTTTTAATTCTCCCTGAAAACAAAAAAAAATAGTGGGAGATTAAGATTGGCATTTCTGCTTGAGTGCCAGTCCTGTGTGTGCCATCTGTCTCAAATTATTGGGGCACATAAAACCTAGTGTGTCATACTGGGAATTTATTTTTTTTTTTTTTAATTCTCCCTGAAAACAAAAAAAAATAGTGGGAGATTAAGATTGGCATTTCTGCTTGAGTGCCAGTCCTGTGTGTTCCATCTGTCTCAAATTATTGGGGCACAGAAAACCTAGTGTGTCATACTGGGAATTTTTTTTTTTTTTTTTAAATTCCCTATGAAAAAAAAAAATAGTGGGAGATTAAGATTGGCATTTCTGCTTGAGTGCCGGTCCTGTGTGTGCCATCTGTCTCAAAATATTGGGGCACAGAACACCTAGTGTGTCATACTGGGAATTTTTTTTTGTTTTAAATTCTCCCTGAAAACAAAAAAAAAGTGGGAGATTAAGATTGGCATTTCTGCTTGAGTGCCAGTCCTGTGTGTGCCATCTGTCTCAAAATATTGGGGCACAGAACACCTAGTGTGTCATACTGGGAATTTTTTTTTTTAATTCTCCCTGAAAACAAAAAAAATAGTGGGAGATTAAGATTGGCATTTCTGCTTGAGTGCCAGTCCTGTGTGTGTCATCTGTCTCAAATTATTGGGGCACAGAAAACCTAGTGTGTCATACTGGGATTTTTTTTTTTTAATTCTCCATGAAAACAAAAAAAATAGTGGGAGATTAAGATTGGCATTTCTGCTTGAGTGCCGGTCCCGTGTGTGCCATCTGTCTCAAATTATTGGGGCACAGAAAACCTAGTGTGTCATACTGGGAATTTTTTTTTTTTTTTTTAATTCTCCCTGAAAACAAAAAAAAATAGTGGGAGATTAAGATTGGCATTTCTGCTTGAGTGCCAGACCTGTTTGTGCCATCTGTCTCAAATTATTGGGGCACAGAAAACCTAGTGTGTCATACTGGGAATTTTTTTTTTTTTTTTAATTCTCCCTGAAAACAAAAAAAAAATAGTGGGAGATTAAGATTGGCATTTCTGCTTGAGTGCCGGTCCTGTGTGTGCCATCTGTCTCAAATTATTGGGGCACAGAAAACCTAGTGTGTCATACTGGGAATTTTTTTTTTTTTTTTTTTAATTCTCCCTGAAAACAAAAAAAAATAGTGGGAGATTAAGATTGGCATTTCTGCTTGAGTGCCAGACCTGTGTGTTCCATCTGTCTCAAATTATTGGGGCACAGAAAACCTAGTGTGTCATACTGGGAATTTTTTTTTTTTTTTTTAAATTCCCTATGAAAAAAAAAAAACTAGTGGGAGATTAAGATTGGCATTTCTGCTTGAGTGCCGGTCCTGTGTGTGCCATCTGTCTCAAATTATTGGGGCACAGAAAACCTAGTGTGTCATACTGGGAATTTTTTTTTTTTTTTAATTCTCCCTGAAAACAATAAAAAATAGTGGGAGATTAAGATTGGCATTTCTGCTTGAGTGCCAGTCCTGTGTGTTCCATCTGTCTCAAATTATTGGGGCACAGAAAACCTAGTGTGTCATACTGGGAATTTTTTTTTTTTTTTTTTAAATTCCCTATGAAAAAAAAAAATAGTGGGAGATTAAGATTGGCATTTCTGCTTGAGTGCCGGTCCTGTGTGTGCCATCTGTCTCAAATTATTGGGGCACAGAAAACCTAGTGTGTCATACTGGGAATTTTTTTTTTTTTTTATTCTCCCTGAAAACAAAAAAAAATAGTGGGAGATTAAGATTGGCATTTCTGCTTGAGTGCCAGTCCTGTGTGTGCCATCTGTCTCAAATTATTGGGGCACAGAAAACCTAGTGTGTCATACTGGGTTTTTTTTTTTAATTCTCCCTGAAAAGAAAAAAATAGTGGGAGATTAAGATTGGCATTTCTGCTTGAGTGCTGGTCCTGTGTGTGCCATCTGTCTCAAAATATTGGGGCACAGAACACCTAGTGTGTCATACTGGGAATTTTTTTTTGTTTTAAATTCTCCCTGAAAACAAAAAAAAAGTGGGAGATTAAGATTGGCATTTCTGCTTGAGTGCCAGTCCTGTGTGTGCCATCTGTCTCAAAATATTGGGGCACAGAACACCTAGTGTGTCATACTGGGAATTTTTTTTTTTTAATTCTCCCTGAAAACAAAAAAAATAGTGGGAGATTAAGATTGGCATTTCTGCTTGAGTGCCGGTCCTGTGTGTGCCATCTGTCTCAAATTATTGGGGCACAGAAAACCTAGTGTGTCATACTGGGAATTTTTTTTTTTTTTTTTTAAATTCCCTATGAAAAAAAAAAAATAGTGGGAGATTAAGATTGGCATTTCTGCTTGAGTGCCGGTCCTGTGTGTGCCATCTGTCTCAAATTATTGGGGCACAGAAAACCTAGTGTGTCATACTGGGAATTTTTTTTTTTTTTTATTCTCCCTGAAAACAAAAAAAAATAGTGGGAGATTAAGATTGGCATTTCTGCTTGAGTGCCAGTCCTGTGTGTGCCATCTGTCTCAAATTATTGGGGCACAGAAAACCTAGTGTGTCATACTGGGTTTTTTTTTTTAATTCTCCCTGAAAAGAAAAAAATAGTGGGAGATTAAGATTGGCATTTCTGCTTGAGTGCTGGTCCTGTGTGTGCCATCTGTCTCAAAATATTGGGGCACAGAACACCTAGTGTGTCATACTGGGAATTTTTTTTTGTTTTAAATTCTCCCTGAAAACAAAAAAAAAGTGGGAGATTAAGATTGGCATTTCTGCTTGAGTGCCAGTCCTGTGTGTGCCATCTGTCTCAAAATATTGGGGCACAGAACACCTAGTGTGTCATACTGGGAATTTTTTTTTTTTAATTCTCCCTGAAAACAAAAAAAATAGTGGGAGATTAAGATTGGCATTTCTGCTTGAGTGCCGGTCCTGTGTGTGCCATCTGTCTCAAATTATTGGGGCACAGAAAACCTAGTGTGTCATACTGGGATTTTTTTTTTTTTTTTTTAATTCTCCCTGAAAACAAAAAAAATAGTGGGAGATTAAGATTGGCATTTCTGCTTGAGTGCCAGACCTGTTTGTGCCATCTGTCTCAAATTATTGGGGCACAGAAAACCTAGTGTGTCATACTGGGAATTTTTTTTTTTTTTTTAATTCTCCCTGAAAACAAAAAAAAAATAGTGGGAGATAAAGATTGGCATTTCTGCTTGAGTGCCGGTCCTGTGTGTGCCATCTGTCTCAAATTATTGGGGCACAGAAAACCTAGTGTGTCATACTGGGAATTTTTTTTTTTTTTTTAATTCTCCCTGAAAACAAAAAAAAATAGTCGGAGATTAAGATTGGCATTTCTGCTTGAGTGCCAGTCCTGTGTGTGCCATCTGTCTCAAATTATTGGGGCACATAAAACCTAGTGTGTCATACTGGGAATTTATTTATTTTTTTTTTTAATTCTCCCTGAAAACAAAAAAAAATAGTGGGAGATTAAGATTGGCATTTCTGCTTGAGTGCCAGTCCTGTGTGTTCCATCTGTCTCAAATTATTGGGGCACAGAAAACCTAGTGTGTCATACTGGGAATTTTTTTTTTTTTTTTTAAATTCCCTATGAAAAAAAAAAAATAGTGGGAGATTAAGATTGGCATTTCTGCTTGAGTGCCGGTCCTGTGTGTGCCATCTGTCTCAAATTATTGGGGCACAGAAAACCTAGTGTGTCATACTGGGAATTTTTTTTTTTTTTTAAATTCCCTATGAAAAAAAAAAAATAGTGGGAGATTAAGATTGGCATTTCTGCTTGAGTGCCGGTCCTGTGTGTGCCATCTGTCTCAAATTATTGGGGCACAGAAAACCTAGTGTGTCATACTGGGAATTTATTTTTTTTTTTATTCTCCCTGAAAACAAAAAAAAATAGTGGGAGATTAAGATTGGCATTTCTGCTTGAGTGCCAGTCCTGTGTGTGCCATCTGTCTCAAATTATTGGGGCACAGAAAACCTAGTGTGTCATACTGGGATTTTTTTTTTTTTTAATTCTCCCTGAAAACAAAAAAAATAGTGGGAGATTAAGATTGGCATTTCTGCTTGAGTGCCGGTCCTGTGTGTGCCATCTGTCTCAAATTATTGGGGCACAGAAAACCTAGTGTGTCATACTGGGAATTTATTTCTTTTTTTTTTAATTCTCCCTGAAAACAAAAAAAAATAGTGGGAGATTAAGATTGGCATTTCTGCTTGAGTGCCAGTCCTGTGTGTTCCATCTGTCTCAAATTATTGGGGCACAGAAAACCTAGTGTGTCATACTGGGAATTTTTTTTTTTTTTATTCTCCCTGAAAACAAAAAAAAATAGTGGGAGATTAAGATTGGCATTTCTGCTTGAGTGCCAGTCCTGTGTGTGCCATCTGTCTCAAATTATTGGGGCACAGAAAACCTAGTGTGTCATACTGGGTTTTTTTTTTAAATTCTCCCTGAAAACAAAAAAATAGTGGGAGATTAAGATTGGCATTTCTGCTTGAGTGCTGGTCCTGTGTGTGCCATCTGTCTCAAAATATTGGGGCACAGAACACCTAGTGTGTCATACTGGGAATTTTTTTTTGTTTTAAATTCTCCCTGAAAACAAAAAAAAAGTGGGAGATTAAGATTGGCATTTCTGCTTGAGTGCCAGTCCTGTGTGTGCCATCTGTCTCAAAATATTGGGGCACAGAACACCTAGTGTGTCATACTGGGAATTTTTTTTTTTAATTCTCCCTGAAAACAAAAAAAAATAGTGGGAGATTAAGATTGGCATTTCTGCTTGAGTGCCAGTCCTGTGTGTGCCATCTGTCTCAAAATATTGGGGCACAGAACACCTAGTGTGTCATACTGGGAATTTTTTTTTTTTAATTCTCCCTGAAAACAAAAAAAAATAGTGGGAGATTAAGATTGGCATTTCTGCTTGAGTGCCGGTCCTGTGTGTGCCATCTGTCTCAAATTATTGGGGCACAGAAAACCTAGTGTGTCATACTGGGAATTTTTTTTTTTTTTTAATTCTCCCTGAAAACAAAAAAAAATAGTGGGAGATTAAGATTGGCATTTCTGCTTGAGTGCCAGACCTGTTTGTGCCATCTGTCTCAAATTATTGGGGCACAGAAAACCTAGTGTGTCATACTGGGAATTTTATTTTTTTTTTTAATTCTCCCTGAAAACAAAAAAAAAAATAGTGGGAGATTAAGATTGGCATTTCTGCTTGAGTGCCAGTCCTGTGTGTGCCATCTGTCTCAAATTATTGGGGCACAGAAAACCTAGTGTGTCATACTGGGATTTTTTTTTTTTTAATTCTCCCTGAAAACAAAAAAAATAGTGGGAGATTAAGATTGGCATTTCTGCTTGAGTGCCGGTCCTGTGTGTGCCATCTGTCTCAAATTATTGGGGCACAGAAAACCTAGTGTGTCATACTGGGAATTTTTTTTTTTTTTTTTTAATTCTCCCTGAAAACAAAAAAAAATAGTGGGAGATTAAGATTGGCATTTCTGCTTGAGTGCCAGTCCTGTGTGTGCCATCTGTCTCAAATTATTGGGGCACAGAAAACCTAGTGTGTCATACTGGGAATTTTTTTTTTTTTTAAATTCTCCCTGAAAACAAAAAAAAATAGTGGGAGATTAAGATTGACATTTCTGCTTGAGTGCCAGTCCTGTGTGTGCCATCTGTCTCAAATTATTGGGGCACAGAAAACCTAGTGTGTCATACTGGGATTTTTTTTTTTTAATTCTCCCTGAAAACAAAAAAAATAGTGAGAGATTAAGATTGGCATTTCTGCTTGAGTGCCGGTCCTGTGTGTGCCATCTGTCTCAAATTATTGGGGCACAGAAAACCTAGTGTGTCATACTGGGAATTTATTTTTTTTTTTTTTAATTCTCCCTGAAAACAAAAAAAAAGTGGGAGATTAAGATTGGCATTTCTGCTTGAGTGCCAGTCCTGTGTGTGCCATCTGTCTCAAAATATTGGGGCACAGAACACCTAGTGTGTCATACTGGGAATTTTTTTTTTTTAATTCTCCCTGAAAACAAAAAAAAATAGTGGGAGATTAAGATTGGCATTTCTGCTTGAGTGCCGGTCCTGTGTGTGCCATCTGTCTCAAATTATTGGGGCACAGAAAACCTAGTGTGTCATACTGGGAATTTATTTTTTTTTTTATTCTCCCTGAAAACAAAAAAAAATAGTGGGAGATTAAGATTGGCATTTCTGCTTGAGTGCCAGTCCTGTGTGTGCCATCTGTCTCAAATTATTGGGGCACAGAAAACCTAGTGTGTCATAATGGGTTTTTTTTTTAAATTCTCCCTGAAAACAAAAAAATAGTGGGAGATTAAGATTGGCATTTCTGCTTGAGTGCTGGTCCTGTGTGTGCCATCTGTCTCAAAATATTGGGGCACAGAACACCTAGTGTGTCATACTGGGAATTTTTTTTTGTTTTAAATTCTCCCTGAAAACAAAAAAAAAGTGGGAGATTAAGATTGGCATTTCTGCTTGAGTGCCAGTCCTGTGTGTGCCATCTGTCTCAAAATATTGGGGCACAGAACACCTAGTGTGTCATACTGGGAATTTTTTTTTTAATTCTCCCTGAAAACAAAAAAAAATAGTGGGAGATTAAGATTGGCATTTCTGCTTGAGTGCCAGTCCTGTGTGTGCCATCTGTCTCAAATTATTGGGGCACATAAAACCTAGTGTGTCATACTGGGAATTTATTTTATTTTTTTTTTAATTCTCCCTGAAAACAAAAAAAAATAGTGGGAGATTAAGATTGGCATTTCTGCTTGAGTGCCAGTCCTGTGTGTGCCATCTGTCTCAAATTATTGGGGCACATAAAACCTAGTGTGTCATACTGGGAATTTATTTTTTTTTTTTTTAATTCTCCCTGAAAACAAAAAAAAATAGTGGGAGATTAAGATTGGCATTTCTGCTTGAGTGCCAGTCCTGTGTGTTCCATCTGTCTCAAATTATTGGGGCACAGAAAACCTAGTGTGTCATACTGGGAATTTTTTTTTTTTTTTTTAAATTCCCTATGAAAAAAAAAAATAGTGGGAGATTAAGATTGGCATTTCTGCTTGAGTGCCGGTCCTGTGTGTGCCATCTGTCTCAAATTATTGGGGCACAGAAAACCTAGTGTGTCATACTGGGAATTTTTTTTTTTTTTTAAATTCCCTATGAAAAAAAAAAATAGTGGGAGATTAAGATTGGCATTTCTGCTTGAGTGCCGGTCCTGTGTGTGCCATCTGTCTCAAATTATTGGGGCACAGAAAACCTAGTGTGTCATACTGGGTTTTTTTTTTAAATTCTCCCTGAAAACAAAAAAAATAGTGGGAGATTAAGATTGGCATTTCTGCTTGAGTGCTGGTCCTGTGTGTGCCATCTGTCTCAAAATATTGGGGCACAGAACACCTAGTGTGTCATACTGGGAATTTTTTTTTGTTTTAAATTCTCCCTGAAAACAAAAAAAAAGTGGGAGATTAAGATTGGCATTTCTGCTTGAGTGCCAGTCCTGTGTGTGCCATCTGTCTCAAAATATTGGGGCACAGAACACCTAGTGTGTCATACTGGGAATTTTTTTTTTTAATTCTCCCTGAAAACAAAAAAAATAGTGGGAGATTAAGATTGGCATTTCTGCTTGAGTGCCAGTCCTGTGTGTGTCATCTGTCTCAAATTATTGGGGCACAGAAAACCTAGTGTGTCATACTGGGATTTTTTTTTTTTAATTCTCCATGAAAACAAAAAAAATAGTGGGAGATTAAGATTGGCATTTCTGCTTGAGTGCTGGTCCCGTGTGTGCCATCTGTCTCAAATTATTGGGGCACAGAAAACCTAGTGTGTCATACTGGGAATTTTTTTTTTTTTTTTAATTCTCCCTGAAAACAAAAAAAAATAGTGGGAGATTAAGATTGGCATTTCTGCTTGAGTGCCAGACCTGTTTGTGCCATCTGTCTCAAATTATTGGGGCACAGAAAACCTAGTGTGTCATACTGGGAATTTTTTTTTTTTTTTTAATTCTCCCTGAAAACAAAAAAAAAATAGTGGGAGATTAAGATTGGCATTTCTGCTTGAGTGCCGGTCCTGTGTGTGCCATCTGTCTCAAATTATTGGGGCACAGAAAACCTAGTGTGTCATACTGGGAATTTTTTTTTTTTTTTTAATTCTCCCTGAAAACAAAAAAAAATAGTCGGAGATTAAGATTGGCATTTCTGCTTGAGTGCCAGTCCTGTGTGTGCCATCTGTCTCAAATTATTGGGGCACATAAAACCTAGTGTGTCATACTGGGAATTTTTTTTTTTTTTTTTTTAATTCTCCCTGAAAACAAAAAAAAATAGTGGGAGATTAAGATTGGCATTTCTGCTTGAGTGCCAGACCTGTGTGTTCCATCTGTCTCAAATTATTGGGGCACAGAAAACCTAGTGTGTCATACTGGGAATTTTTTTTTTTTTTTTTAAATTCCCTATGAAAAAAAAAAAACTAGTGGGAGATTAAGATTGGCATTTCTGCTTGAGTGCCGGTCCTGTGTGTGCCATCTGTCTCAAATTATTGGGGCACAGAAAACCTAGTGTGTCATACTGGGAATTTTTTTTTTTTTTTAATTCTCCCTGAAAACAAAAAAAAATAGTGGGAGATTAAGATTGGCATTTCTGCTTGAGTGCCAGTCCTGTGTGTTCCATCTGTCTCAAATTATTGGGGCACAGAAAACCTAGTGTGTCATACTGGGAATTTTTTTTTTTTTTTTTTTAAATTCCCTATGAAAAAAAAAAATAGTGGGAGATTAAGATTGGCATTTCTGCTTGAGTGCCGGTCCTGTGTGTGCCATCTGTCTCAAATTATTGGGGCACAGAAAACCTAGTGTGTCATACTGGGAATTTTTTTTTTTTTTTATTCTCCCTGAAAACAAAAAAAAATAGTGGGAGATTAAGATTGGCATTTCTGCTTGAGTGCCAGTCCTGTGTGTGCCATCTGTCTCAAATTATTGGGGCACAGAAAACCTAGTGTGTCATACTGGGTTTTTTTTTTTAATTCTCCCTGAAAAGAAAAAAATAGTGGGAGATTAAGATTGGCATTTCTGCTTGAGTGCTGGTCCTGTGTGTGCCATCTGTCTCAAAATATTGGGGCACAGAACACCTAGTGTGTCATACTGGGAATTTTTTTTTGTTTTAAATTCTCCCTGAAAACAAAAAAAAAGTGGGAGATTAAGATTGGCATTTCTGCTTGAGTGCCAGTCCTGTGTGTGCCATCTGTCTCAAAATATTGGGGCACAGAACACCTAGTGTGTCATACTGGGAATTTTTTTTTTTTAATTCTCCCTGAAAACAAAAAAAATAGTGGGAGATTAAGATTGGCATTTCTGCTTGAGTGCCGGTCCTGTGTGTGCCATCTGTCTCAAATTATTGGGGCACAGAAAACCTAGTGTGTCATACTGGGAATTTTTTTTTTTTTTTTTTTTAAATTCCCTATGAAAAAAAAAAAATAGTGGGAGATTAAGATTGGCATTTCTGCTTGAGTGCCGGTCCTGTGTGTGCCATCTGTCTCAAATTATTGGGGCACAGAAAACCTAGTGTGTCATACTGGGAATTTTTTTTTTTTTTTATTCTCCCTGAAAACAAAAAAAAATAGTGGGAGATTAAGATTGGCATTTCTGCTTGAGTGCCAGTCCTGTGTGTGCCATCTGTCTCAAATTATTGGGGCACAGAAAACCTAGTGTGTCATACTGGGTTTTTTTTTTTAATTCTCCCTGAAAAGAAAAAAATAGTGGGAGATTAAGATTGGCATTTCTGCTTGAGTGCTGGTCCTGTGTGTGCCATCTGTCTCAAAATATTGGGGCACAGAACACCTAGTGTGTCATACTGGGAATTTTTTTTTGTTTTAAATTCTCCCTGAAAACAAAAAAAAAGTGGGAGATTAAGATTGGCATTTCTGCTTGAGTGCCAGTCCTGTGTGTGCCATCTGTCTCAAAATATTGGGGCACAGAACACCTAGTGTGTCATACTGGGAATTTTTTTTTTTTAATTCTCCCTGAAAACAAAAAAAATAGTGGGAGATTAAGATTGTCATTTCTGCTTGAGTGCCGGTCCTGTGTGTGCCATCTGTCTCAAATTATTGGGGCACAGAAAACCTAGTGTGTCATACTGGGATTTTTTTTTTTTTTTTTTAATTCTCCCTGAAAACAAAAAAAATAGTGGGAGATTAAGATTGGCATTTCTGCTTGAGTGCCAGACCTGTTTGTGCCATCTGTCTCAAATTATTGGGGCACAGAAAACCTAGTGTGTCATACTGGGAATTTTTTTTTTTTTTTTAATTCTCCCTGAAAACAAAAAAAAAATAGTGGGAGATAAAGATTGGCATTTCTGCTTGAGTGCCGGTCCTGTGTGTGCCATCTGTCTCAAATTATTGGGGCACAGAAAACCTAGTGTGTCATACTGGGAATTTTTTTTTTTTTTTTAATTCTCCCTGAAAACAAAAAAAAATAGTCGGAGATTAAGATTGGCATTTCTGCTTGAGTGCCAGTCCTGTGTGTGCCATCTGTCTCAAATTATTGGGGCACATAAAACCTAGTGTGTCATACTGGGAATTTATTTATTTTTTTTTTTAATTCTCCCTGAAAACAAAAAAAAATAGTGGGAGATTAAGATTGGCATTTCTGCTTGAGTGCCAGTCCTGTGTGTTCCATCTGTCTCAAATTATTGGGGCACAGAAAACCTAGTGTGTCATACTGGGAATTTTTTTTTTTTTTTTTAAATTCCCTATGAAAAAAAAAAAATAGTGGGAGATTAAGATTGGCATTTCTGCTTGAGTGCCGGTCCTGTGTGTGCCATCTGTCTCAAATTATTGGGGCACAGAAAACCTAGTGTGTCATACTGGGAATTTTTTTTTTTTTTTAAATTCCCTATGAAAAAAAAAAAATAGTGGGAGATTAAGATTGGCATTTCTGCTTGAGTGCCGGTCCTGTGTGTGCCATCTGTCTCAAATTATTGGGGCACAGAAAACCTAGTGTGTCATACTGGGAATTTATTTTTTTTTTTATTCTCCCTGAAAACAAAAAAAAATAGTGGGAGATTAAGATTGGCATTTCTGCTTGAGTGCCAGTCCTGTGTGTGCCATCTGTCTCAAATTATTGGGGCACAGAAAACCTAGTGTGTCATACTGGGTTTTTTTTTAAATTCTCCCTGAAAACAAAAAAATAGTGGGAGATTAAGATTGGCATTTCTGCTTGAGTGCTGGTCCTGTGTGTGCCATCTGTCTCAAAATATTGGGGCACAGAACACCTAGTGTGTCATACTGGGAATTTTTTTTTGTTTTAAATTCTCCCTGAAAACAAAAAAAAAGTGGGAGATTAAGATTGGCATTTCTGCTTGAGTGCCAGTCCTGTGTGTGCCATCTGTCTCAAAATATTGGGGCACAGAACACCTAGTGTGTCATACTGGGAATTTTTTTTTTTTAATTCTCCCTGAAAACAAAAAAAAATAGTGGGAGATTAAGATTGGCATTTCTGCTTGAGTGCCAGTCCTGTGTGTGCCATCTGTCTCAAATTATTGGGGCACAGAAAACCTAGTGTGTCATACTGGGTTTTTTTTTTTAAATTCTCCCTGAAAACAAAAAAATAGTGGGAGATTAAGATTGGCATTTCTGCTTGAGTGCTGGTCCTGTGTGTGCCATCTGTCTCAAAATATTGGGGCACAGAACACCTAGTGTGTCATACTGGGAATTTTTTTTTGTTTTAAATTCTCCCTGAAAACAAAAAAAAGTGGGAGATTAAGATTGGCATTTCTGCTTGAGTGCCAGTCCTGTGTGTGCCATCTGTCTCAAAATATTGGGGCACAGAACACCTAGTGTGTCATACTGGGAATTTTTTTTTTTTAATTCTCCCTGAAAACAAAAAAAAATAGTGGGAGATTAAGATTGGCATTTCTGCTTGAGTGCCAGTCCTGTGTGTGCCATCTGTCTCACATTATTGGGGCACAGAAAACCTAGTGTGTCATACTGGGATTTTTTTTTTTTAATTCTCCCTGAAAACAAAAAAAATAGTGGGAGATTAAGATTGGCATTTCTGCTTGAGTGCCGGTCCTGTGTGTGCCATCTGTCTCAAATTATTGGGGCACAGAAAACCTAGTGTGTCATACTGGGAATTTATTATTTTTTTTTATTCTCCCTGAAAACAAAAAAAAATAGTGGGAGATTAAGATTGGCATTTCTGCTTGAGTGCCAGTCCTGTGTGTGCCATCTGTCTCAAATTATTGGGGCACAGAAAACCTAGTGTGTCATACTGGTTTTTTTTTTTAAATTCTCCCTGAAAAAAAAAAAATAGTGGGAGATTAAGATTGGCATTTCTGCTTGAGTGCTGGTCCTGTGTGTGCCATCTGTCTCAAAATATTGGGGCACAGAACACCTAGTGTGTCATACTGGGAATTTTTTTTTGTTTTAAATTCTCCCTGAAAACAAAAAAAAAGTGGGAGATTAAGATTGGCATTTCTGCTTGAGTGCCAGTCCTGTGTGTGCCATCTGTCTCAAAATATTGGGGCACAGAACACCTAGTGTGTCATACTGGGAATTTTTTTTTTTAATTCTCCCTGAAAACAAAAAAAAATAGTGGGAGATTAAGATTGGCATTTCTGCTTGAGTGCCAGTCCTGTGTGTTCCATCTGTCTCAAATTATTGGGGCACAGAAAACCTAGTGTGTCATACTGGGAATTTTTTTTTTTTTTTTTAAATTCCCTATGAAAAAAAAAAAATAGTGGGAGATTAAGATTGGCATTTCTGCTTGAGTGCGGGTCCTGTGTGTGCCATCTGTCTCAAATTATTGGGGCACAGAAAACCTAGTGTGTCATACTGGGAATTTTTTTTTTTTTTTAAATTCCCTATGAAAAAAAAAAAATAGTGGGAGATTAAGATTGGCATTTCTGCTTGAGTGCCGGTCCTGTGTGTGCCATCTGTCTCAAATTATTGGGGCACAGAAAACCTAGTGTGTCATACTGGGAATTTATTTTTTTTTTATTCTCCCTGAAAACAAAAAAAAATAGTGGGAGATTAAGATTGGCATTTCTGCTTGAGTGCCAATCCTGTGTGTGCCATCTGTCTCAAATTATTGGGGCACAGAAAACCTAGTGTGTCATACTGGGTTTTTTTTTTTAATTCTCCCTGAAAACAAAAAAATAGTGGGAGATTAAGATTGGCATTTCTGCTTGAGTGCTGGTCCTGTGTGTGCCATCTGTCTCAAAATATTGGGGCACAGAACACCTAGTGTGTCATACTGGGAATTTTTTTTTGTTTTAAATTCTCCCTGAAAACAAAAAAAAAGTGGGAGATTAAGATTGGCATTTCTGCTTGAGTGCCAGTCCTGTGTGTGCCATCTGTCTCAAAATATTGGGGCACAGAACACCTAGTGTGTCATACTGGGAATTTTTTTTTTTAATTCTCCCTGAAAACATAAAAAATAGTGGGAGATTAAGATTGGCATTTCTGCTTGAGTGCCGGTCCTGTGTGTGCCATCTGTCTCAAATTATTGGGGCACAGAAAACCTAGTGTGTCATACTGGGAATTTTTTTTTTTTTTTTAATTCTCCCTGAAAACAAAAAAAATAGTGGGAGATTAAGATTGGCATTTCTGCTTGAGTGCCAGACCTGTTTGTGCCATGTGTCTCAAATTATTGGGGCACAGAAAACCTAGTGTGTCATACTGGGAATTTTTTTTTTTTTTTTAATTCTCCCTGAAAACAAAAAAAAAATAGTGGGAGATAAAGATTGGCATTTCTGCTTGAGTGCCGGTCCTGTGTGTGCCATCTGTCTCAAATTATTGGGGCACAGAAAACCTAGTGTGTCATACTGGGAATTTTTTTTTTTTTTTTAATTCTCCCTGAAAACAAAAAAAAATAGTCGGAGATTAAGATTGGCATTTCTGCTTGAGTGCCAGTCCTGTGTGTGCCATCTGTCTCAAATTATTGGGGCACATAAAACCTAGTGTGTCATACTGGGAATTTATTTTTTATTTTTTTTAATTCTCCCTGAAAACAAAAAAAAATAGTGGGAGATTAAGATTGGCATTTCTGCTTGAGTGCCAGTCCTGTGTGTTCCATCTGTCTCAAATTATTGGGGCACAGAAAACCTAGTGTGTCATACTGGGAATTTTTTTTTTTTTTTTAAATTCCCTATGAAAAAAAAAAATAGTGGGAGATTAAGATTGGCATTTCTGCTTGAGTGCCGGTCCTGTGTGTGCCATCTGTCTCAAATTATTGGGGCACAGAAAACCTAGTGTGTCATACTGGGAATTTTTTTTTTTTTTTAAATTCCCTATGAAAAAAAAAAAATAGTGGGAGATTAAGATTGGCATTTCTGCTTGAGTGCCGGTCCTGTGTGTGCCATCTGTCTCAAATTATTGGGGCACAGAAAACCTAGTGTGTCATACTGGGTTTTTTTTTTAAATTCTCCCTGAAAACAAAAAAATAGTGGGAGATTAAGATTGGCATTTCTGCTTGAGTGCTGGTCCTGTGTGTGCCATCTGTCTCAAAATATTGGGGCACAGAACACCTAGTGTGTCATACTGGGAATTTTTTTTTGTTTTAAATTCTCCCTGAAAACAAAAAAAAAGTGGGAGATTAAGATTGGCATTTCTGCTTGAGTGCCAGTCCTGTGTGTGCCATCTGTCTCAAAATATTGGGGCACAGAACACCTAGTGTGTCATACTGGGAATTTTTTTTTTTAATTCTCCCTGAAAACAAAAAAAATAGTGGGAGATTAAGATTGGCATTTCTGCTTGAGTGCCAGTCCTGTGTGTGCCATCTGTCTCAAATTATTGGGGCACAGAAAACCTAGTGTGTCATACTGGGAATTTTTTTTTTTTTTTTAATTCTCCCTGAAAACAAAAAAAAATAGTCGGAGATTAAGATTGGCATTTCTGCTTGAGTGCCAGTCCTGTGTGTGCCATCTGTCTCAAATTATTGGGGCACATAAAACCTAGTGTGTCATACTGGGAATTTTATTTTTTTTTTTTTAATTCTCCCTGAAAACAAAAAAAAATAGTGGGAGATTAAGATTGGCATTTCTGCTTGAGTGCCAGACCTGTGTGTTCCATCTGTCTCAAATTATTGGGGCACAGAAAACCTAGTGTGTCATACTGGGAATTTTTTTTTTTTTTTTTAAATTCCCTATGAAAAAAAAAAAAATAGTGGGAGATTAAGATTGGCATTTCTGCTTGAGTGCCGGTCCTGTGTGTGCCATCTGTCTCAAATTATTGGGGCACAGAAAACCTAGTGTGTCATACTGGGAATTTTTTTTTTTTTTTAATTCTCCCTGAAAACAAAAAAAATAGTGGGAGATTAAGATTGGCATTTCTGCTTGAGTGCCAGTCCTGTGTGTTCCATCTGTCTCAAATTATTGGGGCACAGAAAACCTAGTGTGTCATACTGGGAATTTTTTTTTTTTTTTTTAAATTCCCTATGAAAAAAAAAAATAGTGGGAGATTAAGATTGGCATTTCTGCTTGAGTGCCGGTCCTGTGTGTGCCATCTGTCTCAAATTATTGGGGCACAGAAAACCTAGTGTGTCATACTGGGAATTTTTTTTTTTTTTTAAATTCCCTATGAAAAAAAAAAAATAGTGGGAGATTAAGATTGGCATTTCTGCTTGAGTGCCGGTCCTGTGTGTGCCATCTGTCTCAAATTATTGGGGCACATAAAACCTAGTGTGTCATACTGGGAATTTTTTTTTTTTTTTTTAATTCTCCCTGAAAACAAAAAAAAATAGTGGGAGATTAAGATTGGCATTTCTGCTTGAGTGCCAGACCTGTGTGTTCCATCTGTCTCAAATTATTGGGGCACAGAAAACCTAGTGTGTCATACTGGGAATTTTTTTTTTTTTTTTTAAATTCCCTATGAAAAAAAAAAAATAGTGGGAGATTAAGATTGGCATTTCTGCTTGAGTGCCGGTCCTGTGTGTGCCATCTGTCTCAAATTATTGGGGCACAGAAAACCTAGTGTGTCATACTGGGAATTTTTTTTTTTTTTTAATTCTCCCTGAAAACAAAAAAAATAGTGGGAGATTAAGATTGGCATTTCTGCTTGAGTGCCAGTCCTGTGTGTTCCATCTGTCTCAAATTATTGGGGCACAGAAAACCTAGTGTGTCATACTGGGAATTTTTATTTTTTTTTTTTAAATTCCCTATGAAAAAAAAAAATAGTGGGAGATTAAGATTGGCATTTCTGCTTGAGTGCCGGTCCTGTGTGTGCCATCTGTCTCAAATTATTGGGGCACAGAAAACCTAGTGTGTCATACTGGGAATTTTTTTTTTTTTTTATTCTCCCTGAAAACAAAAAAAAATAGTGGGAGATTAAGATTGGCATTTCTGCTTGAGTGCCAGTCCTGTGTGTGCCATCTGTCTCAAATTATTGGGGCACAGAAAACCTAGTGTGTCATACTGGGTTTTTTTTTTTAATTCTCCCTGAAAACAAAAAAATAGTGGGAGATTAAGATTGGCATTTCTGCTTGAGTGCTGGTCCTGTGTGTGCCATCTGTCTCAAAATATTGGGGCACAGAACACCTAGTGTGTCATACTGGGAATTTTTTTTTGTTTTAAATTCTCCCTGAAAACAAAAAAAAAGTGGGAGATTAAGATTGGCATTTCTGCTTGAGTGCCAGTCCTGTGTGTGCCATCTGTCTCAAAATATTGGGGCACAGAACACCTAGTGTGTCATACTGGGAATTTTTTTTTTTAATTCTCCCTGAAAACATAAAAAATAGTGGGAGATTAAGATTGGCATTTCTGCTTGAGTGCCGGTCCTGTGTGTGCCATCTGTCTCAAATTATTGGGGCACAGAAAACCTAGTGTGTCATACTGGGAATTTTTTTTTTTTTTTTAATTCTCCCTGAAAACAAAAAAAATAGTGGGAGATTAAGATTGGCATTTCTGCTTGAGTGCCAGACCTGTTTGTGCCATCTGTCTCAAATTATTGGGGCACAGAAAACCTAGTGTGTCATACTGGGAATTTTTTTTTTTTTTTTAATTCTCCCTGAAAACAAAAAAAAAATAGTGGGAGATAAAGATTGGCATTTCTGCTTGAGTGCCGGTCCTGTGTGTGCCATCTGTCTCAAATTATTGGGGCACAGAAAACCTAGTGTGTCATACTGGGAATTTTTTTTTTTTTTTAATTCTCCCTGAAAACAAAAAAAAATAGTCGGAGATTAAGATTGGCATTTCTGCTTGAGTGCCAGTCCTGTGTGTGCCATCTGTCTCAAATTATTGGGGCACATAAAACCTAGTGTGTCATACTGGGAATTTATTTTTTATTTTTTTTAATTCTCCCTGAAAACAAAAAAAAATAGTGGGAGATTAAGATTGGCATTTCTGCTTGAGTGCCAGTCCTGTGTGTTCCATCTGTCTCAAATTATTGGGGCACAGAAAACCTAGTGTGTCATACTGGGAATTTTTTTTTTTTTTTTAAATTCCCTATGAAAAAAAAAAATAGTGGGAGATTAAGATTGGCATTTCTGCTTGAGTGCCGGTCCTGTGTGTGCCATCTGTCTCAAATTATTGGGGCACAGAAAACCTAGTGTGTCATACTGGGAATTTTTTTTTTTTTTAAATTCCCTATGAAAAAAAAAAAATAGTGGGAGATTAAGATTGGCATTTCTGCTTGAGTGCCGGTCCTGTGTGTGCCATCTGTCTCAAATTATTGGGGCACAGAAAACCTAGTGTGTCATACTGGGTTTTTTTTTTAAATTCTCCCTGAAAACAAAAAAATAGTGGGAGATTAAGATTGGCATTTCTGCTTGAGTGCTGGTCCTGTGTGTGCCATCTGTCTCAAAATATTGGGGCACAGAACACCTAGTGTGTCATACTGGGAATTTTTTTTTGTTTTAAATTCTCCCTGAAAACAAAAAAAAAGTGGGAGATTAAGATTGGCATTTCTGCTTGAGTGCCAGTCCTGTGTGTGCCATCTGTCTCAAAATATTGGGGCACAGAACACCTAGTGTGTCATACTGGGAATTTTTTTTTTTAATTCTCCCTGAAAACAAAAAAAATAGTGGGAGATTAAGATTGGCATTTCTGCTTGAGTGCCAGTCCTGTGTGTGTCATCTGTCTCAAATTATTGGGGCACAGAAAACCTAGTGTGTCATACTGGGATTTTTTTTTTTTAATTCTCCATGAAAACAAAAAAAATAGTGGGAGATTAAGATTGGCATTTCTGCTTGAGTGCCGGTCCCGTGTGTGCCATCTGTCTCAAATTATTGGGGCACAGAAAACCTAGTGTGTCATACTGGGAATTTTTTTTTTTTTTTTAATTCTCCCTGAAAACAAAAAAAAATAATGGGAGATTAAGATTGGCATTTCTGCTTGAGTGCCAGACCTGTTTGTGCCATCTGTCTCAAATTATTGGGGCACAGAAAACCTAGTGTGTCGTACTGGGAATTTTTTTTTTTTTTTTAATTCTCCCTGAAAACAAAAAAAAAATAGTGGGAGATTAAGATTGGCATTTCTGCTTGAGTGCCGGTCCTGTGTGTGCCATCTGTCTCAAATTATTGGGGCACAGAAAACCTAGTGTGTCATACTGGGAATTTTTTTTTTTTTTTTAATTCTCCCTGAAAACAAAAAAAAATAGTCGGAGATTAAGATTGGCATTTCTGCTTGAGTGCCAGTCCTGTGTGTGCCATCTGTCTCAAATTATTGGGGCACATAAAACCTAGTGTGTCATACTGGGAATTTTTTTTTTTTTTTTTTAATTCTCCCTGAAAACAAAAAAAAATAGTGGGAGATTAAGATTGGCATTTCTGCTTGAGTGCCAGACCTGTGTGTTCCATCTGTCTCAAATTATTGGGGCACAGAAAACCTAGTGTGTCATACTGGGAATTTTTTTTTTTTTTTTTAAATTCCCTATGAAAAAAAAAAAATAGTGGGAGATTAAGATTGGCATTTCTGCTTGAGTGCCGGTCCTGTGTGTGCCATCTGTCTCAAATTATTGGGGCACAGAAAACCTAGTGTGTCATACTGGGATTTTTTTTTTTTTTTTAATTCTCCCTGAAAACAAAAAAAAATAGTGGGAGATTAAGATTGGCATTTCTGCTTGAGTGCCAGTCCTGTGTGTTCCATCTGTCTCAAATTATTGGGGCACAGAAAACCTAGTGTGTCATACTGGGAATTTTTTTTTTTTTTTTTTAAATTCCCTATGAAAAAAAAAAATAGTGGGAGATTAAGATTGGCATTTCTGCTTGAGTGCCGGTCCTGTGTGTGCCATCTGTCTCAAATTATTGGGGCACAGAAAACCTAGTGTGTCATACTGGGAATTTTTTTTTTTTTTTATTCTCCCTGAAAACAAAAAAAAATAGTGGGAGATTAAAATTGGCATTTCTGCTTGAGTGCCAGTCCTGTGTGTGCCATCTGTCTCAAATTATTGGGGCACAGAAAACCTAGTGTGTCATACTGGGTTTTTTTTTTTAATTCTCCCTGAAAAGAAAAAAATAGTGGGAGATTAAGATTGGCATTTCTGCTTGAGTGCTGGTCCTGTGTGTGCCATCTGTCTCAAAATATTGGGGCACAGAACACCTAGTGTGTCATACTGGGAATTTTTTTTTGTTTTAAATTCTCCCTGAAAACAAAAAAAAAGTGGGAGATTAAGATTGGCATTTCTGCTTGAGTGCCAGTCCTGTGTGTGCCATCTGTCTCAAAATATTGGGGCACAGAACACCTAGTGTGTCATACTGGGAATTTTTTTTTTAATTCTCCCTGAAAACAAAAAAAAATAGTGGGAGATTAAGATTGGCATTTCTGCTTGAGTGCCAGTCCTGTGTGTGCCATCTGTCTCAAATTATTGGGGCACATAAAACCTAGTGTGTCATACTGGGAATTTATTTTATTTTTTTTTTAATTCTCCCTGAAAACAAAAAAAAATAGTGGGAGATTAAGATTGGCATTTCTGCTTGAGTGCCAGTCCTGTGTGTGCCATCTGTCTCAAATTATTGGGGCACATAAAACCTAGTGTGTCATACTGGGAATTTATTTTTTTTTTTTTTAATTCTCCCTGAAAACAAAAAAAAATAGTGGGAGATTAAGATTGGCATTTCTGCTTGAGTGCCAGTCCTGTGTGTTCCATCTGTCTCAAATTATTGGGGCACAGAAAACCTAGTGTGTCATACTGGGAATTTTTTTTTTTTTTTTTAAATTCCCTATGAAAAAAAAAAATAGTGGGAGATTAAGATTGGCATTTCTGCTTGAGTGCCGGTCCTGTGTGTGCCATCTGTCTCAAATTATTGGGGCACAGAAAACCTAGTGTGTCATACTGGGAATTTTTTTTTTTTTTTAAATTCCCTATGAAAAAAAAAAATAGTGGGAGATTAAGATTGGCATTTCTGCTTGAGTGCCGGTCCTGTGTGTGCCATCTGTCTCAAATTATTGGGGCACAGAAAACCTAGTGTGTCATACTGGGTTTTTTTTTTAAATTCTCCCTGAAAACAAAAAAATAGTGGGAGATTAAGATTGGCATTTCTGCTTGAGTGCTGGTCCTGTGTGTGCCATCTGTCTCAAAATATTGGGGCACAGAACACCTAGTGTGTCATACTGGGAATTTTTTTTTGTTTTAAATTCTCCCTGAAAACAAAAAAAAAGTGGGAGATTAAGATTGGCATTTCTGCTTGAGTGCCAGTCCTGTGTGTGCCATCTGTCTCAAAATATTGGGGCACAGAACACCTAGTGTGTCATACTGGGAATTTTTTTTTTTAATTCTCCCTGAAAACAAAAAAAATAGTGGGAGATTAAGATTGGCATTTCTGCTTGAGTGCCAGTCCTGTGTGTGTCATCTGTCTCAAATTATTGGGGCACAGAAAACCTAGTGTGTCATACTGGGATTTTTTTTTTTTAATTCTCCATGAAAACAAAAAAAATAGTGGGAGATTAAGATTGGCATTTCTGCTTGAGTGCCGGTCCCGTGTGTGCCATCTGTCTCAAATTATTGGGGCACAGAAAACCTAGTGTGTCATACTGGGAATTTTTTTTTTTTTTTTTTTAATTCTCCCTGAAAACAAAAAAAAATAGTGGGAGATTAAGATTGGCATTTCTGCTTGAGTGCCAGACCTGTTTGTGCCATCTGTCTCAAATTATTGGGGCACAGAAAACCTAGTGTGTCATACTGGGAATTTTTTTTTTTTTTTTAATTCTCCCTGAAAACAAAAAAAAAATAGTGGGAGATTAAGATTGGCATTTCTGCTTGAGTGCCGGTCCTGTGTGTGCCATCTGTCTCAAATTATTGGGGCACAGAAAACCTAGTGTGTCATACTGGGAATTTTTTTTTTTTTTTTAATTCTCCCTGAAAACAAAAAAAAATAGTCGGAGATTAAGATTGGCATTTCTGCTTGAGTGCCAGTCCTGTGTGTGCCATCTGTCTCAAATTATTGGGGCACATAAAACCTAGTGTGTCATACTGGGAATTTTTTATTTTTTTTTTTAATTCTCCCTGAAAACAAAAAAAAATAGTGGGAGATTAAGATTGGCATTTCTGCTTGAGTGCCAGACCTGTGTGTTCCATCTGTCTCAAATTATTGGGGCACAGAAAACCTAGTGTGTCATACTGGGAATTTTTTTTTTTTTTTTTAAATTCCCTATGAAAAAAAAAAAACTAGTGGGAGATTAAGATTGGCATTTCTGCTTGAGTGCCGGTCCTGTGTGTGCCATCTGTCTCAAATTATTGGGGCACAGAAAACCTAGTGTGTCATACTGGGAATTTTTTTTTTTTTTTAATTCTCCCTGAAAACAAAAAAAAATAGTGGGAGATTAAGATTGGCATTTCTGCTTGAGTGCCAGTCCTGTGTGTTCCATCTGTCTCAAATTATTGGGGCACAGAAAACCTAGTGTGTCATACTGGGAATTTTTTTTTTTTTTTTTAAATTCCCTATGAAAAAAAAAAAATAGTGGGAGATTAAGATTGGCATTTCTGCTTGAGTGCCGGTCCTGTGTGTGCCATCTGTCTCAAATTATTGGGGCACAGAAAACCTAGTGTGTCATACTGGGAATTTTTTTTTTTTTTTATTCTCCCTGAAAACAAAAAAAAATAGTGGGAGATTAAGATTGGCATTTCTGCTTGAGTGCCAGTCCTGTGTGTGCCATCTGTCTCAAATTATTGGGGCACAGAAAACCTAGTGTGTCATACTGGGTTTTTTTTTTTAATTCTCCCTGAAAAGAAAAAAATAGTGGGAGATTAAGATTGGCATTTCTGCTTGAGTGCTGGTCCTGTGTGTGCCATCTGTCTCAAAATATTGGGGCACAGAACACCTAGTGTGTCATACTGGGAATTTTTTTTTGTTTTAAATTCTCCCTGAAAACAAAAAAAAAGTGGGAGATTAAGATTGGCATTTCTGCTTGAGTGCCAGTCCTGTGTGTGCCATCTGTCTCAAAATATTGGGGCACAGAACACCTAGTGTGTCATACTGGGAATTTTTTTTTTTTAATTCTCCCTGAAAACAAAAAAAATAGTGGGAGATTAAGATTGGCATTTCTGCTTGAGTGCCGGTCCTGTGTGTGCCATCTGTCTCAAATTATTGGGGCACAGAAAACCTAGTGTGTCATACTGGGAATTTTTTTTTTTTTTTTTTAAATTCCCTATGAAAAAAAAAAAATAGTGGGAGATTAAGATTGGCATTTCTGCTTGAGTGCCGGTCCTGTGTGTGCCATCTGTCTCAAATTATTGGGGCACAGAAAACCTAGTGTGTCATACTGGGAATTTTTTTTTTTTTTTATTCTCCCTGAAAACAAAAAAAAATAGTGGGAGATTAAGATTGGCATTTCTGCTTGAGTGCCAGTCCTGTGTGTGCCATCTGTCTCAAATTATTGGGGCACAGAAAACCTAGTGTGTCATACTGGGTTTTTTTTTTTAATTCTCCCTGAAAAGAAAAAAATAGTGGGAGATTAAGATTGGCATTTCTGCTTGAGTGCTGGTCCTGTGTGTGCCATCTGTCTCAAAATATTGGGGCACAGAACACCTAGTGTGTCATACTGGGAATTTTTTTTTGTTTTAAATTCTCCCTGAAAACAAAAAAAAAGTGGGAGATTAAGATTGGCATTTCTGCTTGAGTGCCAGTCCTGTGTGTGCCATCTGTCTCAAAATATTGGGGCACAGAACACCTAGTGTGTCATACTGGGAATTTTTTTTTTTTAATTCTCCCTGAAAACAAAAAAAATAGTGGGAGATTAAGATTGGCATTTCTGCTTGAGTGCCGGTCCTGTGTGTGCCATCTGTCTCAAATTATTGGGGCACAGAAAACCTAGTGTGTCATACTGGGAATTTTTTTTTTTTTTTTAATTCTCCCTGAAAACAAAAAAAATAGTGGGAGATTAAGATTGGCATTTCTGCTTGAGTGCCAGACCTGTTTGTGCCATCTGTCTCAAATTATTGGGGCACAGAAAACCTAGTGTGTCATACTGGGAATTTTTTTTTTTTTTTTAATTCTCCCTGAAAACAAAAAAAAAATAGTGGGAGATAAAGATTGGCATTTCTGCTTGAGTGCCGGTCCTGTGTGTGCCATCTGTCTCAAATTATTGGGGCACAGAAAACCTAGTGTGTCATACTGGGAATTTTTTTTTTTTTTTTAATTCTCCCTGAAAACAAAAAAAAATAGTCGGAGATTAAGATTGGCATTTCTGCTTGAGTGCCAGTCCTGTGTGTGCCATCTGTCTCAAATTATTGGGGCACATAAAACCTAGTGTGTCATACTGGGAATTTATTTATTTTTTTTTTTAATTCTCCCTGAAAACAAAAAAAAATAGTGGGAGATTAAGATTGGCATTTCTGCTTGAGTGCCAGTCCTGTGTGTTCCATCTGTCTCAAATTATTGGGGCACAGAAAACCTAGTGTGTCATACTGGGATTTTTTTTTTTTTTTTTTAAATTCCCTATGAAAAAAAAAAAATAGTGGGAGATTAAGATTGGCATTTCTGCTTGAGTGCCGGTCCTGTGTGTGCCATCTGTCTCAAATTATTGGGGCACAGAAAACCTAGTGTGTCATACTGGGAATTTTTTTTTTTTTTTTAAATTCCCTATGAAAAAAAAAAAATAGTGGGAGATTAAGATTGGCATTTCTGCTTGAGTGCCGGTCCTGTGTGTGCCATCTGTCTCAAATTATTGGGGCACAGAAAACCTAGTGTGTCATACTGGGAATTTATATTTTTTTTATTCTCCCTGAAAACAAAAAAAAATAGTGGGAGATTAAGATTGGCATTTCTGCTTGAGTGCCAGTCCTGTGTGTGCCATCTGTCTCAAATTATTGGGGCACAGAAAACCTAGTGTGTCATACTGGGTTTTTTTTTTAAATTCTCCCTGAAAACAAAAAAATAGTGGGAGATTAAGATTGGCATTTCTGCTTGAGTGCTGGTCCTGTGTGTGCCATCTGTCTCAAAATATTGGGGCACAGAACACCTAGTGTGTCATACTGGGAATTTTTTTTTGTTTTAAATTCTCCCTGAAAACAAAAAAAAAGTGGGAGATTAAGATTGGCATTTCTGCTTGAGTGCCAGTCCTGTGTGTGCCATCTGTCTCAAAATATTGGGGCACAGAACACCTAGTGTGTCATACTGGGAATTTTTTTTTTTAAATTCTCCCTGAAAACAAAAAAAAATAGTGGGAGATTAAGATTGGCATTTCTGCTTGAGTGCCAGTCCTGTGTGTGCCATCTGTCTCAAATTATTGGGGCACAGAAAACCTAGTGTGTCATACTGGGTTTTTTTTTTTAAATTCTCCCTGAAAACAAAAAAATAGTGGGAGATTAAGATTGGCATTTCTGCTTGAGTGCTGGTCCTGTGTGTGCCATCTGTCTCAAAATATTGGGGCACAGAACACCTAGTGTGTCATACTGGGAATTTTTTTTTGTTTTAAATTCTCCCTGAAAACAAAAAAAAGTGGGAGATTAAGATTGGCATTTCTGCTTGAGTGCCAGTCCTGTGTGTGCCATCTGTCTCAAAATATTGGGGCACAGAACACCTAGTGTGTCATACTGGGAATTTTTTTTTTTTAATTCTCCCTGAAAACAAAAAAAAATAGTGGGAGATTAAGATTGGCATTTCTGCTTGAGTGCCAGTCCTGTGTGTGCCATCTGTCTCAAATTATTGGGGCACAGAAAACCTAGTGTGTCATACTGGGTTTTTTTTTTTAAATTCTCCCTGAAAACAAAAAAATAGTGGGAGATTAAGATTGGCATTTCTGCTTGAGTGCTGGTCCTGTGTGTGCCATCTGTCTCAAAATATTGGGGCACAGAACACCTAGTGTGTCATACTGGGAATTTTTTTTTGTTTTAAATTCTCCCTGAAAACAAAAAAAAGTGGGAGATTAAGATTGGCATTTCTGCTTGAGTGCCAGTCCTGTGTGTGCCATCTGTCTCAAAATATTGGGGCACAGAACACCTAGTGTGTCATACTGGGAATTTTTTTTTTTTAATTCTCCCTGAAAACAAAAAAAAATAGTGGGAGATTAAGATTGGCATTTCTGCTTGAGTGCCAGTCCTGTGTGTGCCATCTGTCTCACATTATTGGGGCACAGAAAACCTAGTGTGTCATACTGGGATTTTTTTTTTTTAATTCTCCCTGAAAACAAAAAAAATAGTGGGAGATTAAGATTGGCATTTCTGCTTGAGTGCCAGTCCTGTGTGTGCCATCTGTCTCAAATTATTGGGGCACAGAAAACCTAGTGTGTCATACTGGGATTTTTTTTTTTTTTAATTCTCCCTGAAAACAAAAAAAATAGTGGGAGATTAAGATTGGCATTTCTGCTTGAGTGCCGGTCCTGTGTGTGCCATCTGTCTCAAATTATTGGGGCACAGAAAACCTAGTGTGTCATACTGGGAATTTTTTTTTTTTTTTATTCTCCCTGAAAACAAAAAAAAATAGTGGGAGATTAAGATTGGCATTTCTGCTTGAGTGCCAGTCCTGTGTGTGCCATCTGTCTCAAATTATTGGGGCACAGAAAACCTAGTGTGTCATACTGGGTTTTTTTTTTTAATTCTCCCTGAAAAGAAAAAAATAGTGGGAGATTAAGATTGGCATTTCTGCTTGAGTGCTGGTCCTGTGTGTGCCATCTGTCTCAAAATATTGGGGCACAGAACACCTAGTGTGTCATACTGGGAATTTTTTTTTGTTTTAAATTCTCCCTGAAAACAAAAAAAAAGTGGGAGATTAAGATTGGCATTTCTGCTTGAGTGCCAGTCCTGTGTGTGCCATCTGTCTCAAAATATTGGGGCACAGAACACCTAGTGTGTCATACTGGGAATTTTTTTTTTTTAATTCTCCCTGAAAACAAAAAAAATAGTGGGAGATTAAGATTGGCATTTCTGCTTGAGTGCCGGTCCTGTGTGTGCCATCTGTCTCAAATTATTGGGGCACAGAAAACCTAGTGTGTCATACTGGGAATTTTTTTTTTTTTTTTTTAAATTCCCTATGAAAAAAAAAAAATAGTGGGAGATTAAGATTGGCATTTCTGCTTGAGTGCCGGTCCTGTGTGTGCCATCTGTCTCAAATTATTGGGGCACAGAAAACCTAGTGTGTCATACTGGGAATTTTTTTTTTTTTTTATTCTCCCTGAAAACAAAAAAAAATAGTGGGAGATTAAGATTGGCATTTCTGCTTGAGTGCCAGTCCTGTGTGTGCCATCTGTCTCAAATTATTGGGGCACAGAAAACCTAGTGTGTCATACTGGGTTTTTTTTTTTAATTCTCCCTGAAAAGAAAAAAATAGTGGGAGATTAAGATTGGCATTTCTGCTTGAGTGCTGGTCCTGTGTGTGCCATCTGTCTCAAAATATTGGGGCACAGAACACCTAGTGTGTCATACTGGGAATTTTTTTTTGTTTTAAATTCTCCCTGAAAACAAAAAAAAAGTGGGAGATTAAGATTGGCATTTCTGCTTGAGTGCCAGTCCTGTGTGTGCCATCTGTCTCAAAATATTGGGGCACAGAACACCTAGTGTGTCATACTGGGAATTTTTTTTTTTTAATTCTCCCTGAAAACAAAAAAAATAGTGGGAGATTAAGATTGGCATTTCTGCTTGAGTGCCGGTCCTGTGTGTGCCATCTGTCTCAAATTATTGGGGCACAGAAAACCTAGTGTGTCATACTGGGAATTTTTTTTTTTTTTTTAATTCTCCCTGAAAACAAAAAAAATAGTGGGAGATTAAGATTGGCATTTCTGCTTGAGTGCCAGACCTGTTTGTGCCATCTGTCTCAAATTATTGGGGCACAGAAAACCTAGTGTGTCATACTGGGAATTTTTTTTTTTTTTTTAATTCTCCCTGAAAACAAAAAAAAAATAGTGGGAGATAAAGATTGGCATTTCTGCTTGAGTGCCGGTCCTGTGTGTGCCATCTGTCTCAAATTATTGGGGCACAGAAAACCTAGTGTGTCATACTGGGAATTTTTTTTTTTTTTTTAATTCTCCCTGAAAACAAAAAAAAATAGTCGGAGATTAAGATTGGCATTTCTGCTTGAGTGCCAGTCCTGTGTGTGCCATCTGTCTCAAATTATTGGGGCACATAAAACCTAGTGTGTCATACTGGGAATTTATTTATTTTTTTTTTTAATTCTCCCTGAAAACAAAAAAAAATAGTGGGAGATTAAGATTGGCATTTCTGCTTGAGTGCCAGTCCTGTGTGTTCCATCTGTCTCAAATTATTGGGGCACAGAAAACCTAGTGTGTCATACTGGGATTTTTTTTTTTTTTTTTTAAATTCCCTATGAAAAAAAAAAAATAGTGGGAGATTAAGATTGGCATTTCTGCTTGAGTGCCGGTCCTGTGTGTGCCATCTGTCTCAAATTATTGGGGCACAGAAAACCTAGTGTGTCATACTGGGAATTTTTTTTTTTTTTTATTCTCCCTGAAAACAAAAAAAAATAGTGGGAGATTAAGATTGGCATTTCTGCTTGAGTGCCAGTCCTGTGTGTGCCATCTGTCTCAAATTATTGGGGCACAGAAAACCTAGTGTGTCATACTGGGTTTTTTTTTTTAATTCTCCCTGAAAAGAAAAAAATAGTGGGAGATTAAGATTGGCATTTCTGCTTGAGTGCTGGTCCTGTGTGTGCCATCTGTCTCAAAATATTGGGGCACAGAACACCTAGTGTGTCATACTGGGAATTTTTTTTTGTTTTAAATTCTCCCTGAAAACAAAAAAAAAGTGGGAGATTAAGATTGGCATTTCTGCTTGAGTGCCAGTCCTGTGTGTGCCATCTGTCTCAAAATATTGGGGCACAGAACACCTAGTGTGTCATACTGGGAATTTTTTTTTTTTAATTCTCCCTGAAAACAAAAAAAATAGTGGGAGATTAAGATTGGCATTTCTGCTTGAGTGCCGGTCCTGTGTGTGCCATCTGTCTCAAATTATTGGGGCACAGAAAACCTAGTGTGTCATACTGGGAATTTTTTTTTTTTTTTTTTAAATTCCCTATGAAAAAAAAAAAATAGTGGGAGATTAAGATTGGCATTTCTGCTTGAGTGCCGGTCCTGTGTGTGCCATCTGTCTCAAATTATTGGGGCACAGAAAACCTAGTGTGTCATACTGGGAATTTTTTTTTTTTTTTATTCTCCCTGAAAACAAAAAAAAATAGTGGGAGATTAAGATTGGCATTTCTGCTTGAGTGCCAGTCCTGTGTGTGCCATCTGTCTCAAATTATTGGGGCACAGAAAACCTAGTGTGTCATACTGGGTTTTTTTTTTTAATTCTCCCTGAAAAGAAAAAAATAGTGGGAGATTAAGATTGGCATTTCTGCTTGAGTGCTGGTCCTGTGTGTGCCATCTGTCTCAAAATATTGGGGCACAGAACACCTAGTGTGTCATACTGGGAATTTTTTTTTGTTTTAAATTCTCCCTGAAAACAAAAAAAAAGTGGGAG
This sequence comes from Ranitomeya variabilis, assembly GCF_051348905.1. Classification (NCBI taxonomy): domain Eukaryota; kingdom Metazoa; phylum Chordata; class Amphibia; order Anura; family Dendrobatidae; genus Ranitomeya; species Ranitomeya variabilis. Next base: position 353,596,352 of record NC_135235.1, read on the forward strand.
ATTAAGATTGGCATTTCTGCTTGAGTGCCAGTCCTGTGTGTGCCATCTGTCTCAAAATATTGGGGCACAGAACACCTAGTGTGTCATACTGGGAATTTTTTTTTTTTAATTCTCCCTGAAAACAAAAAAAATAGTGGGAGATTAAGATTGGCATTTCTGCTTGAGTGCCGGTCCTGTGTGTGCCATCTGTCTCAAATTATTGGGGCACAGAAAACCTAGTGTGTCATACTGGGAATTTTTTTTTTTTTTTTAATTCTCCCTGAAAACAAAAAAAATAGTGGGAGATTAAGATTGGCATTTCTGCTTGAGTGCCAGACCTGTTTGTGCCATCTGTCTCAAATTATTGGGGCACAGAAAACCTAGTGTGTCATACTGGGAATTTTTTTTTTTTTTTTAATTCTCCCTGAAAACAAAAAAAAAATAGTGGGAGATAAAGATTGGCATTTCTGCTTGAGTGCCGGTCCTGTGTGTGTCATCTGTCTCAAATTATTGGGGCACAGAAAACCTAGTGTGTCATACTGGGAATTTTTTTTTTTTTTTTAATTCTCCCTGAAAACAAAAAAAAATAGTCGGAGATTAAGATTGGCATTTCTGCTTGAGTGCCAGTCCTGTGTGTGCCATCTGTCTCAAATTATTGGGGCACATAAAACCTAGTGTGTCATACTGGGAATTTATTTATTTTTTTTTTTAATTCTCCCTGAAAACAAAAAAAAATAGTGGGAGATTAAGATTGGCATTTCTGCTTGAGTGCCAGTCCTGTGTGTTCCATCTGTCTCAAATTATTGGGGCACAGAAAACCTAGTGTGTCATACTGGGATTTTTTTTTTTTTTTTTTAAATTCCCTATGAAAAAAAAAAAATAGTGGGAGATTAAGATTGGCATTTCTGCTTGAGTGCCGGTCCTGTGTGTGCCATCTGTCTCAAATTATTGGGGCACAGAAAACCTAGTGTGTCATACTGGGAATTTTTTTTTTTTTTTTAAATTCCCTATGAAAAAAAAAAAATAGTGGGAGATTAAGATTGGCATTTCTGCTTGAGTGCCGGTCCTGTGTGTGCCATCTGTCTCAAATTATTGGGGCACAGAAAACCTAGTGTGTCATACTGGGAATTTATATTTTTTTTATTCTCCCTGAAAACAAAAAAAAATAGTGGGAGATTAAGATTGGCATTTCTGCTTGAGTGCCAGTCCTGTGTGTGCCATCTGTCTCAAATTATTGGGGCACAGAAAACCTAGTGTGTCATACTGGGTTTTTTTTTTAAATTCTCCCTGAAAACAAAAAAATAGTGGGAGATTAAGATTGGCATTTCTGCTTGAGTGCTGGTCCTGTGTGTGCCATCTGTCTCAAAATATTGGGGCACAGAACACCTAGTGTGTCATACTGGGAATTTTTTTTTGTTTTAAATTCTCCCTGAAAACAAAAAAAAAGTGGGAGATTAAGATTGGCATTTCTGCTTGAGTGCCAGTCCTGTGTGTGCCATCTGTCTCAAAATATTGGGGCACAGAACACCTAGTGTGTCATACTGGGAATTTTTTTTTTTAAATTCTCCCTGAAAACAAAAAAAAATAGTGGGAGATTAAGATTGGCATTTCTGCTTGAGTGCCAGTCCTGTGTGTGCCATCTGTCTCAAATTATTGGGGCACAGAAAACCTAGTGTGTCATACTGGGTTTTTTTTTTTAAATTCTCCCTGAAAACAAAAAAATAGTGGGAGATTAAGATTGGCATTTCTGCTTGAGTGCTGGTCCTGTGTGTGCCATCTGTCTCAAAATATTGGGGCACAGAACACCTAGTGTGTCATACTGGGAATTTTTTTTTGTTTTAAATTCTCCCTGAAAACAAAAAAAAGTGGGAGATTAAGATTGGCATTTCTGCTTGAGTGCCAGTCCTGTGTGTGCCATCTGTCTCAAAATATTGGGGCACAGAACACCTAGTGTGTCATACTGGGAATTTTTTTTTTTTAATTCTCCCTGAAAACAAAAAAAAATAGTGGGAGATTAAGATTGGCATTTCTGCTTGAGTGCCAGTCCTGTGTGTGCCATCTGTCTCAAATTATTGGGGCACAGAAAACCTAGTGTGTCATACTGGGTTTTTTTTTTTAAATTCTCCCTGAAAACAAAAAAATAGTGGGAGATTAAGATTGGCATTTCTGCTTGAGTGCTGGTCCTGTGTGTGCCATCTGTCTCAAAATATTGGGGCACAGAACACCTAGTGTGTCATACTGGGAATTTTTTTTTGTTTTAAATTCTCCCTGAAAACAAAAAAAAGTGGGAGATTAAGATTGGCATTTCTGCTTGAGTGCCAGTCCTGTGTGTGCCATCTGTCTCAAAATATTGGGGCACAGAACACCTAGTGTGTCATACTGGGAATTTTTTTTTTTTAATTCTCCCTGAAAACAAAAAAAAATAGTGGGAGATTAAGATTGGCATTTCTGCTTGAGTGCCAGTCCTGTGTGTGCCATCTGTCTCACATTATTGGGGCACAGAAAACCTAGTGTGTCATACTGGGATTTTTTTTTTTTAATTCTCCCTGAAAACAAAAAAAATAGTGGGAGATTAAGATTGGCATTTCTGCTTGAGTGCCAGTCCTGTGTGTGCCATCTGTCTCAAATTATTGGGGCACAGAAAACCTAGTGTGTCATACTGGGATTTTTTTTTTTTTTAATTCTCCCTGAAAACAAAAAAAATAGTGGGAGATTAAGATTGGCATTTCTGCTTGAGTGCCGGTCCTGTGTGTGCCATCTGTCTCAAATTATTGGGGCACAGAAAACCTAGTGTGTCATACTGGGAATTTATTATTTTTTTTTATTCTCCCTGAAAACAAAAAAAAATAGTGGGAGATTAAGATTGGCATTTCTGCTTGAGTGCCAGTCCTGTGTGTGCCATCTGTCTCAAATTATTGGGGCACAGAAAACCTAGTGTGTCATACTGGTTTTTTTTTTTAAATTCTCCCTGAAAAAAAAAAATAGTGGGAGATTAAGATTGGCATTTCTGCTTGAGTGCTGGTCCTGTGTGTGCCATCTGTCTCAAAATATTGGGGCACAGAACACCTAGTGTGTCATACTGGGAATTTTTTTTTGTTTTAAATTCTCCCTGAAAACAAAAAAAAAGTGGGAGATTAAGATTGGCATTTCTGCTTGAGTGCCAGTCCTGTGTGTGCCATCTGTCTCAAAATATTGGGGCACAGAACACCTAGTGTGTCATACTGGGAATTTTTTTTTTTAATTCTCCCTGAAAACAAAAAAAAATAGTGGGAGATTAAGATTGGCATTTCTGCTTGAGTGCCGGTCCTGTGTGTGCCATCTGTCTCAAATTATTGGGGCACAGAAAACCTAGTGTGTCATACTGGGAATTTTTTTTTTTTTTTTAATTCTCCCTGAAAACAAAAAAAAATAGTGGGAGATTAAGATTGGCATTTCTGCTTGAGTGCCAGACCTGTTTGTGCCATCTGTCTCAAATTATTGGGGCACAGAAAACCTAGTGTGTCATACTGGGAATTTTTTTTTTTTTTTAATTCTCCCTGAAAACAAAAAAAAAATAGTGGGAGATTAAGATTGGCATTTCTGCTTGAGTGCCAGTCCTGTGTGTGCCATCTGTCTCAAATTATTGGGGCACAGAAAACCTAGTGTGTCATACTGGGATTTTTTTTTTTTTAATTCTCCCTGAAAACAAAAAAAATAGTGGGAGATTAAGATTGGCATTTCTGCTTGAGTGCCGGTCCTGTGTGTGCCATCTGTCTCAAATTATTGGGGCACAGAAAACCTAGTGTGTCATACTGGGAATTTTTTTTTTTTTTTTTTAATTCTCCCTGAAAACAAAAAAAAATAGTGGGAGATTAAGATTGGCATTTCTGCTTGAGTGCTAGTCCTGTGTGTGCCATCTGTCTCAAATTATTGGGGCACAGAAAACCTAGTGTGTCATACTGGGAATTTTTTTTTTTTTTTAATTCTCCCTGAAAACAAAAAAAAATAGTGGGAGATTAAGATTGGCATTTCTGCTTGAGTGCCAGTCCTGTGTGTGCCATCTGTCTCAAATTATTGGGGCACAGAAAACCTAGTGTGTCATACTGGGTTTTTTTTTTTAAATTCTCCCTGAAAACAAAAAAATAGTGGGAGATTAAGATTGGCATTTCTGCTTGAGTGCTGGTCCTGTGTGTGCCATCTGTCTCAAAATATTGGGGCACAGAACACCTAGTGTGTCATACTGGGAATTTTTTTTTGTTTTAAATTCTCCCTGAAAACAAAAAAAAAGTGGGAGATTAAGATTGGCATTTCTGCTTGAGTGCCAGTCCTGTGTGTGCCATCTGTCTCAAAATATTGGGGCACAGAACACCTAGTGTGTCATACTGGGAATTTTTTTTTTTAAATTCTCCCTGAAAACAAAAAAAAATAGTGGGAGATTAAGATTGGCATTTCTGCTTGAGTGCCAGTCCTGTGTGTGCCATCTGTCTCAAATTATTGGGGCACAGAAAACCTAGTGTGTCATACTGGGTTTTTTTTTTTAAATTCTCCCTGAAAACAAAAAAATAGTGGGAGATTAAGATTGGCATTTCTGCTTGAGTGCTGGTCCTGTGTGTGCCATCTGTCTCAAAATATTGGGGCACAGAACACCTAGTGTGTCATACTGGGAATTTTTTTTTGTTTTAAATTCTCCCTGAAAACAAAAAAAAGTGGGAGATTAAGATTGGCATTTCTGCTTGAGTGCCAGTCCTGTGTGTGCCATCTGTCTCAAAATATTGGGGCACAGAACACCTAGTGTGTCATACTGGGAATTTTTTTTTTTTAATTCTCCCTGAAAACAAAAAAAAATAGTGGGAGATTAAGATTGGCATTTCTGCTTGAGTGCCAGTCCTGTGTGTGCCATCTGTCTCAAATTATTGGGGCACAGAAAACCTAGTGTGTCATACTGGGTTTTTTTTTTTAAATTCTCCCTGAAAACAAAAAAATAGTGGGAGATTAAGATTGGCATTTCTGCTTGAGTGCTGGTCCTGTGTGTGCCATCTGTCTCAAAATATTGGGGCACAGAACACCTAGTGTGTCATACTGGGAATTTTTTTTTGTTTTAAATTCTCCCTGAAAACAAAAAAAAGTGGGAGATTAAGATTGGCATTTCTGCTTGAGTGCCAGTCCTGTGTGTGCCATCTGTCTCAAAATATTGGGGCACAGAACACCTAGTGTGTCATACTGGGAATTTTTTTTTTTTAATTCTCCCTGAAAACAAAAAAAAATAGTGGGAGATTAAGATTGGCATTTCTGCTTGAGTGCCAGTCCTGTGTGTGCCATCTGTCTCACATTATTGGGGCACAGAAAACCTAGTGTGTCATACTGGGATTTTTTTTTTTTAATTCTCCCTGAAAACAAAAAAAATAGTGGGAGATTAAGATTGGCATTTCTGCTTGAGTGCCAGTCCTGTGTGTGCCATCTGTCTCAAATTATTGGGGCACAGAAAACCTAGTGTGTCATACTGGGATTTTTTTTTTTTTTAATTCTCCCTGAAAACAAAAAAAATAGTGGGAGATTAAGATTGGCATTTCTGCTTGAGTGCCGGTCCTGTGTGTGCCATCTGTCTCAAATTATTGGGGCACAGAAAACCTAGTGTGTCATACTGGGAATTTATTATTTTTTTTTATTCTCCCTGAAAACAAAAAAAAATAGTGGGAGATTAAGATTGGCATTTCTGCTTGAGTGCCAGTCCTGTGTGTGCCATCTGTCTCAAATTATTGGGGCACAGAAAACCTAGTGTGTCATACTGGTTTTTTTTTTTAAATTCTCCCTGAAAAAAAAAAAATAGTGGGAGATTAAGATTGGCATTTCTGCTTGAGTGCTGGTCCTGTGTGTGCCATCTGTCTCAAAATATTGGGGCACAGAACACCTAGTGTGTCATACTGGGAATTTTTTTTTGTTTTAAATTCTCCCTGAAAACAAAAAAAAAGTGGGAGATTAAGATTGGCATTTCTGCTTGAGTGCCAGTCCTGTGTGTGCCATCTGTCTCAAAATATTGGGGCACAGAACACCTAGTGTGTCATACTGGGAATTTTTTTTTTTAATTCTCCCTGAAAACAAAAAAAAATAGTGGGAGATTAAGATTGGCATTTCTGCTTGAGTGCCGGTCCTGTGTGTGCCATCTGTCTCAAATTATTGGGGCACAGAAAACCTAGTGTGTCATACTGGGAATTTTTTTTTTTTTTTTAATTCTCCCTGAAAACAAAAAAAAATAGTGGGAGATTAAGATTGGCATTTCTGCTTGAGTGCCAGACCTGTTTGTGCCATCTGTCTCAAATTATTGGGGCACAGAAAACCTAGTGTGTCATACTGGGAATTTTTTTTTTTTTTTAATTCTCCCTGAAAACAAAAAAAAAATAGTGGGAGATTAAGATTGGCATTTCTGCTTGAGTGCCAGTCCTGTGTGTGCCATCTGTCTCAAATTATTGGGGCACAGAAAACCTAGTGTGTCATACTGGGATTTTTTTTTTTTTAATTCTCCCTGAAAACAAAAAAAATAGTGGGAGATTAAGATTGGCATTTCTGCTTGAGTGCCGGTCCTGTGTGTGCCATCTGTCTCAAATTATTGGGGCACAGAAAACCTAGTGTGTCATACTGGGAATTTTTTTTTTTTTTTTTTAATTCTCCCTGAAAACAAAAAAAAATAGTGGGAGATTAAGATTGGCATTTCTGCTTGAGTGCTAGTCCTGTGTGTGCCATCTGTCTCAAATTATTGGGGCACAGAAAACCTAGTGTGTCATACTGGGAATTTTTTTTTTTTTTTAATTCTCCCTGAAAACAAAAAAAAATAGTGGGAGATTAAGATTGGCATTTCTGCTTGAGTGCCAGTCCTGTGTGTGCCATCTGTCTCAAATTATTGGGGCACAGAAAACCTAGTGTGTCATACTGGGTTTTTTTTTTTAAATTCTCCCTGAAAACAAAAAAATAGTGGGAGATTAAGATTGGCATTTCTGCTTGAGTGCTGGTCCTGTGTGTGCCATCTGTCTCAAAATATTGGGGCACAGAACACCTAGTGTGTCATACTGGGAATTTTTTTTTGTTTTAAATTCTCCCTGAAAACAAAAAAAAAGTGGGAGATTAAGATTGGCATTTCTGCTTGAGTGCCAGTCCTGTGTGTGCCATCTGTCTCAAAATATTGGGGCACAGAACACCTAGTGTGTCATACTGGGAATTTTTTTTTTTAATTCTCCCTGAAAACAAAAAAAAATAGTGGGAGATTAAGATTGGCATTTCTGCTTGAGTGCCAGTCCTGTGTGTGCCATCTGTCTCACATTATTGGGGCACAGAAAACCTAGTGTGTCATACTGGGATTTTTTTTTTTTAATTCTCCCTGAAAACAAAAAAAATAGTGGGAGATTAAGATTGGCATTTCTGCTTGAGTGCCGATCCTGTGTGTGCCATCTGTCTCAAATTATTGGGGCACAGAAAACCTAGTGTGTCATACTGGGAATTTTTTTTTTTTTTTAATTCTCCCTGAAAACAAAAAAAAATTGTGGGAGATTAAGATTGGCATTTCTGCTTGAGTGCCAGTCCTGTGTGTGCCATCTGTCTCAAATTATTGGGGCACAGAAAACCTAGTGTGTCATACTGGGATTTTTTTTTTTTTTTAATTCTCCCTGAAAACAAAAAAAATAGTGGGAGATTAAGATTGGCATTTCTGCTTGAGTGCCGGTCCTGTGTGTGCCATCTGTCTCAAATTATTGGGGCACAGAAAACCTAGTGTGTCATACTGGGAATTTATTATTTTTTTTTATTCTCCCTGAAAACAAAAAAAAATAGTGGGAGATTAAGATTGGCATTTCTGCTTGAGTGCCAGTCCTGTGTGTGCCATCTGTCTCAAATTATTGGGGCACAGAAAACCTAGTGTGTCATACTGGTTTTTTTTTTTAAATTCTCCCTGAAAAAAAAAAAATAGTGGGAGATTAAGATTGGCATTTCTGCTTGAGTGCTGGTCCTGTGTGTGCCATCTGTCTCAAAATATTGGGGCACAGAACACCTAGTGTGTCATACTGGGAATTTTTTTTTGTTTTAAATTCTCCCTGAAAACAAAAAAAAAGTGGGAGATTAAGATTGGCATTTCTGCTTGAGTGCCAGTCCTGTGTGTGCCATCTGTCTCAAAATATTGGGGCACAGAACACCTAGTGTGTCATACTGGGAATTTTTTTTTTTAATTCTCCCTGAAAACAAAAAAAAATAGTGGGAGATTAAGATTGGCATTTCTGCTTGAGTGCCGGTCCTGTGTGTGCCATCTGTCTCAAATTATTGGGGCACAGAAAACCTAGTGTGTCATACTGGGAATTTTTTTTTTTTTTAATTCTCCCTGAAAACAAAAAAAAATAGTGGGAGATTAAGATTGGCATTTCTGCTTGAGTGCCAGACCTGTTTGTGCCATCTGTCTCAAATTATTGGGGCACAGAAAACCTAGTGTGTCATACTGGGAATTTTTTTTTTTTTTTAATTCTCCCTGAAAACAAAAAAAAAATAGTGGGAGATTAAGATTGGCATTTCTGCTTGAGTGCCAGTCCTGTGTGTGCCATCTGTCTCAAATTATTGGGGCACAGAAAACCTAGTGTGTCATACTGGGATTTTTTTTTTTTTAATTCTCCCTGAAAACAAAAAAAATAGTGGGAGATTAAGATTGGCATTTCTGCTTGAGTGCCGGTCCTGTGTGTGCCATCTGTCTCAAATTATTGGGGCACAGAAAACCTAGTGTGTCATACTGGGAATTTTTTTTTTTTTTTTAATTCTCCCTGAAAACAAAAAAAAATAGTGGGAGATTAAGATTGGCATTTCTGCTTGAGTGCCAGACCTGTTTGTGCCATCTGTCTCAAATTATTGGGGCACAGAAAACCTAGTGTGTCATACTGGGAATTTTTTTTTTTTTTTAATTCTCCCTGAAAACAAAAAAAAAATAGTGGGAGATTAAGATTGGCATTTCTGCTTGAGTGCCAGTCCTGTGTGTGCCATCTGTCTCAAATTATTGGGGCACAGAAAACCTAGTGTGTCATACTGGGATTTTTTTTTTTTTAATTCTCCCTGAAAACAAAAAAAATAGTGGGAGATTAAGATTGGCATTTCTGCTTGAGTGCCGGTCCTGTGTGTGCCATCTGTCTCAAATTATTGGGGCACAGAAAACCTAGTGTGTCATACTGGGAATTTTTTTTTTTTTTTTTTAATTCTCCCTGAAAACAAAAAAAAATAGTGGGAGATTAAGATTGGCATTTCTGCTTGAGTGCTAGTCCTGTGTGTGCCATCTGTCTCAAATTATTGGGGCACAGAAAACCTAGTGTGTCATACTGGGAATTTTTTTTTTTTTTTAATTCTCCCTGAAAACAAAAAAAAATAGTGGGAGATTAAGATTGGCATTTCTGCTTGAGTGCCAGTCCTGTGTGTGCCATCTGTCTCAAATTATTGGGGCACAGAAAACCTAGTGTGTCATACTGGGTTTTTTTTTTTAAATTCTCCCTGAAAACAAAAAAATAGTGGGAGATTAAGATTGGCATTTCTGCTTGAGTGCTGGTCCTGTGTGTGCCATCTGTCTCAAAATATTGGGGCACAGAACACCTAGTGTGTCATACTGGGAATTTTTTTTTGTTTTAAATTCTCCCTGAAAACAAAAAAAAAGTGGGAGATTAAGATTGGCATTTCTGCTTGAGTGCCAGTCCTGTGTGTGCCATCTGTCTCAAAATATTGGGGCACAGAACACCTAGTGTGTCATACTGGGAATTTTTTTTTTTAAATTCTCCCTGAAAACAAAAAAAAATAGTGGGAGATTAAGATTGGCATTTCTGCTTGAGTGCCAGTCCTGTGTGTGCCATCTGTCTCAAATTATTGGGGCACAGAAAACCTAGTGTGTCATACTGGGTTTTTTTTTTTAAATTCTCCCTGAAAACAAAAAAATAGTGGGAGATTAAGATTGGCATTTCTGCTTGAGTGCTGGTCCTGTGTGTGCCATCTGTCTCAAAATATTGGGGCACAGAACACCTAGTGTGTCATACTGGGAATTTTTTTTTGTTTTAAATTCTCCCTGAAAACAAAAAAAAGTGGGAGATTAAGATTGGCATTTCTGCTTGAGTGCCAGTCCTGTGTGTGCCATCTGTCTCAAAATATTGGGGCACAGAACACCTAGTGTGTCATACTGGGAATTTTTTTTTTTTAATTCTCCCTGAAAACAAAAAAAAATAGTGGGAGATTAAGATTGGCATTTCTGCTTGAGTGCCAGTCCTGTGTGTGCCATCTGTCTCAAATTATTGGGGCACAGAAAACCTAGTGTGTCATACTGGTTTTTTTTTTTTAAATTCTCCCTGAAAACAAAAAAATAGTGGGAGATTAAGATTGGCATTTCTGCTTGAGTGCTGGTCCTGTGTGTGCCATCTGTCTCAAAATATTGGGGCACAGAACACCTAGTGTGTCATACTGGGAATTTTTTTTTGTTTTAAATTCTCCCTGAAAACAAAAAAAAGTGGGAGATTAAGATTGGCATTTCTGCTTGAGTGCCAGTCCTGTGTGTGCCATCTGTCTCAAAATATTGGGGCACAGAACACCTAGTGTGTCATACTGGGAATTTTTTTTTTTTAATTCTCCCTGAAAACAAAAAAAAATAGTGGGAGATTAAGATTGGCATTTCTGCTTGAGTGCCAGTCCTGTGTGTGCCATCTGTCTCACATTATTGGGGCACAGAAAACCTAGTGTGTCATACTGGGATTTTTTTTTTTTAATTCTCCCTGAAAACAAAAAAAATAGTGGGAGATTAAGATTGGCATTTCTGCTTGAGTGCCAGTCCTGTGTGTGCCATCTGTCTCAAATTATTGGGGCACAGAAAACCTAGTGTGTCATACTGGGATTTTTTTTTTTTTTAATTCTCCCTGAAAACAAAAAAAATAGTGGGAGATTAAGATTGGCATTTCTGCTTGAGTGCCGGTCCTGTGTGTGCCATCTGTCTCAAATTATTGGGGCACAGAAAACCTAGTGTGTCATACTGGGAATTTATTATTTTTTTTTATTCTCCCTGAAAACAAAAAAAAATAGTGGGAGATTAAGATTGGCATTTCTGCTTGAGTGCCAGTCCTGTGTGTGCCATCTGTCTCAAATTATTGGGGCACAGAAAACCTAGTGTGTCATACTGGTTTTTTTTTTTAAATTCTCCCTGAAAAAAAAAAAATAGTGGGAGATTAAGATTGGCATTTCTGCTTGAGTGCTGGTCCTGTGTGTGCCATCTGTCTCAAAATATTGGGGCACAGAACACCTAGTGTGTCATACTGGGAATTTTTTTTTGTTTTAAATTCTCCCTGAAAACAAAAAAAAAGTGGGAGATTAAGATTGGCATTTCTGCTTGAGTGCCAGTCCTGTGTGTGCCATCTGTCTCAAAATATTGGGGCACAGAACACCTAGTGTGTCATACTGGGAATTTTTTTTTTTAATTCTCCCTGAAAACAAAAAAAAATAGTGGGAGATTAAGATTGGCATTTCTGCTTGAGTGCCGGTCCTGTGTGTGCCATCTGTCTCAAATTATTGGGGCACAGAAAACCTAGTGTGTCATACTGGGAATTTTTTTTTTTTTTTTAATTCTCCCTGAAAACAAAAAAAAATAGTGGGAGATTAAGATTGGCATTTCTGCTTGAGTGCCAGACCTGTTTGTGCCATCTGTCTCAAATTATTGGGGCACAGAAAACCTAGTGTGTCATACTGGGAATTTTTTTTTTTTTTTAATTCTCCCTGAAAACAAAAAAAAAATAGTGGGAGATTAAGATTGGCATTTCTGCTTGAGTGCCAGTCCTGTGTGTGCCATCTGTCTCAAATTATTGGGGCACAGAAAACCTAGTGTGTCATACTGGGATTTTTTTTTTTTTAATTCTCCCTGAAAACAAAAAAAATAGTGGGAGATTAAGATTGGCATTTCTGCTTGAGTGCCGGTCCTGTGTGTGCCATCTGTCTCAAATTATTGGGGCACAGAAAACCTAGTGTGTCATACTGGGAATTTTTTTTTTTTTTTTTTAATTCTCCCTGAAAACAAAAAAAAATAGTGGGAGATTAAGATTGGCATTTCTGCTTGAGTGCTAGTCCTGTGTGTGCCATCTGTCTCAAATTATTGGGGCACAGAAAACCTAGTGTGTCATACTGGGAATTTTTTTTTTTTTTTAATTCTCCCTGAAAACAAAAAAAAATAGTGGGAGATTAAGATTGGCATTTCTGCTTGAGTGCCAGTCCTGTGTGTGCCATCTGTCTCAAATTATTGGGGCACAGAAAACCTAGTGTGTCATACTGGGTTTTTTTTTTTAAATTCTCCCTGAAAACAAAAAAATAGTGGGAGATTAAGATTGGCATTTCTGCTTGAGTGCTGGTCCTGTGTGTGCCATCTTTCTCAAAATATTGGGGCACAGAACACCTAGTGTGTCATACTGGGAATTTTTTTTTGTTTTAAATTCTCCCTGAAAACAAAAAAAAAGTGGGAGATTAAGATTGGCATTTCTGCTTGAGTGCCAGTCCTGTGTGTGCCATCTGTCTCAAAATATTGGGGCACAGAACACCTAGTGTGTCATACTGGGAATTTTTTTTTTTAATTCTCCCTGAAAACAAAAAAAAATAGTGGGAGATTAAGATTGGCATTTCTGCTTGAGTGCCAGTCCTGTGTGTGCCATCTGTCTCACATTATTGGGGCACAGAAAACCTAGTGTGTCATACTGGGATTTTTTTTTTTTAATTCTCCCTGAAAACAAAAAAAATAGTGGGAGATTAAGATTGGCATTTCTGCTTGAGTGCCGATCCTGTGTGTGCCATCTGTCTCAAATTATTGGGGCACAGAAAACCTAGTGTGTCATACTGGGAATTTTTTTTTTTTTTTAATTCTCCCTGAAAACAAAAAAAAATTGTGGGAGATTAAGATTGGCATTTCTGCTTGAGTGCCAGTCCTGTGTGTGCCATCTGTCTCAAATTATTGGGGCACAGAAAACCTAGTGTGTCATACTGGGATTTTTTTTTTTTTTAATTCTCCCTGAAAACAAAAAAAATAGTGGGAGATTAAGATTGGCATTTCTGCTTGAGTGCCGGTCCTGTGTGTGCCATCTGTCTCAAATTATTGGGGCACAGAAAACCTAGTGTGTCATACTGGGAATTTATTATTTTTTTTTATTCTCCCTGAAAACAAAAAAAAATAGTGGGAGATTAAGATTGGCATTTCTGCTTGAGTGCCAGTCCTGTGTGTGCCATCTGTCTCAAATTATTGGGGCACAGAAAACCTAGTGTGTCATACTGGTTTTTTTTTTTAAATTCTCCCTGAAAAAAAAAAAATAGTGGGAGATTAAGATTGGCATTTCTGCTTGAGTGCTGGTCCTGTGTGTGCCATCTGTCTCAAAATATTGGGGCACAGAACACCTAGTGTGTCATACTGGGAATTTTTTTTTGTTTTAAATTCTCCCTGAAAACAAAAAAAAAGTGGGAGATTAAGATTGGCATTTCTGCTTGAGTGCCAGTCCTGTGTGTGCCATCTGTCTCAAAATATTGGGGCACAGAACACCTAGTGTGTCATACTGGGAATTTTTTTTTTTAATTCTCCCTGAAAACAAAAAAAAATAGTGGGAGATTAAGATTGGCATTTCTGCTTGAGTGCCGGTCCTGTGTGTGCCATCTGTCTCAAATTATTGGGGCACAGAAAACCTAGTGTGTCATACTGGGAATTTTTTTTTTTTTTAATTCTCCCTGAAAACAAAAAAAAATAGTGGGAGATTAAGATTGGCATTTCTGCTTGAGTGCCAGACCTGTTTGTGCCATCTGTCTCAAATTATTGGGGCACAGAAAACCTAGTGTGTCATACTGGGAATTTTTTTTTTTTTTTAATTCTCCCTGAAAACAAAAAAAAAATAGTGGGAGATTAAGATTGGCATTTCTGCTTGAGTGCCAGTCCTGTGTGTGCCATCTGTCTCAAATTATTGGGGCACAGAAAACCTAGTGTGTCATACTGGGATTTTTTTTTTTTTAATTCTCCCTGAAAACAAAAAAAATAGTGGGAGATTAAGATTGGCATTTCTGCTTGAGTGCCGGTCCTGTGTGTGCCATCTGTCTCAAATTATTGGGGCACAGAAAACCTAGTGTGTCATACTGGGAATTTTTTTTTTTTTTTTTTAATTCTCCCTGAAAACAAAAAAAAATAGTGGGAGATTAAGATTGGCATTTCTGCTTGAGTGCTAGTCCTGTGTGTGCCATCTGTCTCAAATTATTGGGGCACAGAAAACCTAGTGTGTCATACTGGGAATTTTTTTTTTTTTTTAATTCTCCCTGAAAACAAAAAAAAAAATAGTGGGAGATTAAGATTGGCATTTCTGCTTGAGTGCCAGTCCTGTGTGTGCCATCTGTCTCAAATTATTGGGGCACAGAAAACCTAGTGTGTCATACTGGGATTTTTTTTTTTTTTTAATTCTCCCTGAAAACAAAAAAAATAGTGGGAGATTAAGATTGGCATTTCTGCTTGAGTGCCGGTCCTGTGTGTGCCATCTGTCTCAAATTATTGGGGCACAGAAAACCTAGTGTGTCATACTGGGAATTTATTTATTTTTTTAATTCTCCCTGAAAACAAAAAAAAATAGTGGGAGATTAAGATTGGCATTTCTGCTTGAGTGCCAGTCCTGTGTGTGCCATCTGTCTCAAATTATTGGGGCACAGAAAACCTAGTGTGTCATACTGGGAATTTATTTATTTTTTTTTTAATTCTCCCTGAAAACAAAAAAAAATAGTGGGAGATTAAGATTGGCATTTCTGCTTGAGTGCCAGTCCTGTGTGTGCCATCTGTCTCAAATTATTGGGGCACAGAAAACCTAGTGTGTCATACTGGGAATTTTTTTTTTTTTTTTAAAATTCCCTATGAAAAAAAAAATAGTGGGAGATTAAGATTGGCATTTCTGCTTGAGTGCCGGTCCTGTGTGTGCCATCTGTCTCAAATTATTGGGGCACAGAAAACCTAGTGTGTCATACTGGGAATTTTTTTTTTTTTTTATTCTCCCTGAAAACAAAAAAAAATAGTGGGAGATTAAGATTGGCATTTCTGCTTGAGTGCCAGTCCTGTGTGTGCCATCTGTCTCAAATTATTGGGGCACAGAAAACCTAGTGTGTCATACTGGGTTTTTTTTTTTAATTCTCCCTGAAAACAAAAAAATAGTGGGAGATTAAGATTGGCATTTCTGCTTGAGTGCTGGTCCTGTGTGTGCCATCTGTCTCAAAATATTGGGGCACAGAACACCTAGTGTGTCATACTGGGTTTTTTTTTTTTAATTCTCCCTGAAAACAAAAAAATAGTGGGAGATTAAGATTGGCATTTCTGCTTGAGTGCTGGTCCTGTGTGTGCCATCTGTCTCAAAATATTGGGGCACAGAACACCTAGTGTGTCATACTGGGAATTTTTTTTGTTTTAAATTCTCCCTGAAAACAAAAAAAAAGTGGGAGATTAAGATTGGCATTTCTGCTTGAGTGCCAGTCCTGTGTGTGCCATCTGTCTCAAAATATTGGGGCACAGAACACCTAGTGTGTCATACTGGGAATTTTTTTTTTTTAATTCTCCCTGAAAACAAAAAAAATAGTGGGAGATTAAGATTGGCATTTCTGCTTGAGTGCCGGTCCTGTGTGTGCCATCTGTCTCAAATTATTGGGGCACAGAAAACCTAGTGTGTCATACTGGGAATTTTTTTTTTTTTTTTAAATTCTCCCTGAAAACAAAAAAAATAGTGGGAGATTAAGATTGGCATTTCTGCTTGAGTGCCAGACCTGTTTGTGCCATCTGTCTCAAATTATTGGGGCACAGAAAACCTAGTGTGTCATACTGGGAATTTTTTTTTTTTTTTTAATTCTCCCTGAAAACAAAAAAAAAATAGTGGGAGATAAAGATTGGCATTTCTGCTTGAGTGCCGGTCCTGTGTGTGCCATCTGTCTCAAATTATTGGGGCACAGAAAACCTAGTGTGTCATACTGGGAATTTTTTTTTTTTTTTTTAATTCTCCCTGAAAACAAAAAAAAATAGTCGGAGATTAAGATTGGCATTTCTGCTTGAGTGCCAGTCCTGTGTGTGCCATCTGTCTCAAATTATTGGGGCACATGAAACCTAGTGTGTCATACTGGGAATTTATTTTTTTTTTTTTAATTCTCCCTGAAAACAAAAAAAAATAGTGGGAGATTAAGATTGGCATTTCTGCTTGAGTGCCAGTCCTGTGTGTTCCATCTGTCTCAAATTATTGGGGCACAGAAAACCTAGTGTGTCATACTGGGAATTTTTTTTTTTTTTTTAAATTCCCTATGAAAAAAAAAAAATAGTGGGAGATTAAGATTGGCATTTCTGCTTGAGTGCCGGTCCTGTGTGTGCCATCTGTCTCAAATTATTGGGGCACAGAAAACCTAGTGTGTCATACTGGGAATTTTTTTTTTTTTTAAATTCCCTATGAAAAAAAAAAAATAGTGGGAGATTAAGATTGGCATTTCTGCTTGAGTGCCGGTCCTGTGTGTGCCATCTGTCTCAAATTATTGGGGCACAGAAAACCTAGTGTGTCATACTGGGAATTTATTTTTTTTTTTATTCTCCCTGAAAACAAAAAAAAATAGTGGGAGATTAAGATTGGCATTTCTGCTTGAGTGCCAGTCCTGTGTGTGCCATCTGTCTCAAATTATTGGGGCACAGAAAACCTAGTGTGTCATAATGGGTTTTTTTTTTAAATTCTCCCTGAAAACAAAAAAATAGTGGGAGATTAAGATTGGCATTTCTGCTTGAGTGCTGGTCCTGTGTGTGCCATCTGTCTCAAAATATTGGGGCACAGAACACCTAGTGTGTCATACTGGGAATTTTTTTTTGTTTTAAATTCTCCCTGAAAACAAAAAAAAAGTGGGAGATTAAGATTGGCATTTCTGCTTGAGTGCCAGTCCTGTGTGTGCCATCTGTCTCAAAATATTGGGGCACAGAACACCTAGTGTGTCATACTGGGAATTTTTTTTTTTTAATTCTCCCTGAAAACAAAAAAAAATAGTGGGAGATTAAGATTGGCATTTCTGCTTGAGTGCCAGTCCTGTGTGTGCCATCTGTCTCAAATTATTGGGGCACAGAAAACCTAGTGTGTCATACTGGGGTTTTTTTTTTAAATTCTCCCTGAAAACAAAAAAATAGTGGGAGATTAAGATTGGCATTTCTGCTTGAGTGCTGGTCCTGTGTGTGCCATCTGTCTCAAAATATTGGGGCACAGAACACCTAGTGTGTCATACTGGGAATTTTTTTTGTTTTAAATTCTCCCTGAAAACAAAAAAAAAGTGGGAGATTAAGATTGGCATTTCTGCTTGAGTGCCAGTCCTGTGTGTGCCATCTGTCTCAAAATATTGGGGCACAGAACACCTAGTGTGTCATACTGGGAATTTTTTTTTTTTAATTCTCCCTGAAAACAAAAAAAAATAGTGGGAGATTAAGATTGGCATTTCTGCTTGAGTGCCAGTCCTGTGTGTGCCATCTGTCTCACATTATTGGGGCACAGAAAACCTAGTGTGTCATACTGGGATTTTTTTTTTTTCAATTCTCCCTGAAAACAAAAAAAATAGTGGGAGATTAAGATTGGCATTTCTGCTTGAGTGCCGATCCTGTGTGTGCCATCTGTCTCAAATTATTGGGGCACAGAAAACCTAGTGTGTCATACTGGGAATTTTTTTTTTTTTTTAATTCTCCCTGAAAACAAAAAAAAATTGTGGGAGATTAAGATTGGCATTTCTGCTTGAGTGCCAGACCTGTTTGTGCCATCTGTCTCAAATTATTGGGGCACAGAAAACCTAGTGTGTCATACTGGGAATTTTTTTTTTTTTTTAATTCTCCCTGAAAACAAAAAAAAAATAGTGGGAGATTAAGATTGGCATTTCTGCTTGAGTGCCAGTCCTGTGTGTGCCATCTGTCTCAAATTATTGGGGCACAGAAAACCTAGTGTGTCATACTGGGATTTTTTTTTTTTTTAAATTCTCCCTGAAAACAAAAAAAATAGTGGGAGATTAAGATTGGCATTTCTGCTTGAGTGCCGGTCCTGTGTGTGCCATCTGTCTCAAATTATTGGGGCACAGAAAACCTAGTGTGTCATACTGGGAATTTAATTTTTTTTTTTTTAATTCTCCCTGAAAACAAAAAAAAATAGTGGGAGATTAAGATTGGCATTTCTGCTTGAGTGCCAGTCCTGTGTGTGCCATCTGTCTCAAATTATTGGGGCACAGAAAACCTAGTGTGTCATACTGGTTTTTTTTTTTAAATTCTCCCTGAAAAAAAAAAAATAGTGGGAGATTAAGATTGGCATTTCTGCTTGAGTGCTGGTCCTGTGTGTGCCATCTGTCTCAAAATATTGGGGCACAGAACACCTAGTGTGTCATACTGGGAATTTTTTTTTGTTTTAAATTCTCCCTGAAAACAAAAAAAAAGTGGGAGATTAAGATTGGCATTTCTGCTTGAGTGCCAGTCCTGTGTGTGCCATCTGTCTCAAAATATTGGGGCACAGAACACCTAGTGTGTCATACTGGGAATTTTTTTTTTTAATTCTCCCTGAAAACAAAAAAAAATAGTGGGAGATTAAGATTGGCATTTCTGCTTGAGTGCCGGTCCTGTGTGTGCCATCTGTCTCAAATTATTGGGGCACAGAAAACCTAGTGTGTCATACTGGGAATTTTTTTTTTTTTTTTAATTCTCCCTGAAAACAAAAAAAAATAGTGGGAGATTAAGATTGGCATTTCTGCTTGAGTGCCAGACCTGTTTGTGCCATCTGTCTCAAATTATTGGGGCACAGAAAACCTAGTGTGTCATACTGGGAATTTTTTTTTTTTTTAATTCTCCCTGAAAACAAAAAAAAAATTGTGGGAGATTAAGATTGGCATTTCTGCTTGAGTGCCAGTCCTGTGTGTGCCATCTGTCTCAAATTATTGGGGCACAGAAAACCTAGTGTGTCATACTGGGATTTTTTTTTTTTTAATTCTCCCTGAAAACAAAAAAAATAGTGGGAGATTAAGATTGGCATTTCTGCTTGAGTGCCGGTCCTGTGTGTGCCATCAGTCTCAAATTATTGGGGCACAGAAAACCTAGTGTGTCATACTGGGAATTTTTTTTTTTTTTTTTTAATTCTCCCTGAAAACAAAAAAAAATAGTGGGAGATTAAGATTGGCATTTCTGCTTGAGTGCTAGTCCTGTGTGTGCCATCTGTCTCAAATTATTGGGGCACAGAAAACCTAGTGTGTCATACTGGGAATTTTTTTTTTTTTTTAATTCTCCCTGAAAACAAAAAAAAAATAGTGGGAGATTAAGATTGGCATTTCTGCTTGAGTGCCAGTCCTGTGTGTGCCATCTGTCTCAAATTATTGGGGCACAGAAAACCTAGTGTGTCATACTGGGATTTTTTTTTTTTTTTAATTCTCCCTGAAAACAAAAAAAATAGTGGGAGATTAAGATTGGCATTTCTGCTTGAGTGCCGGTCCTGTGTGTGCCATCTGTCTCAAATTATTGGGGCACAGAAAACCTAGTGTGTCATACTGGGAATTTATTTTTTTTTTTTAATTCTCCCTGAAAACAAAAAAAAATAGTGGGAGATTAAGATTGGCATTTCTGCTTGAGTGCCAGTCCTGTGTGTGCCATCTGTCTCAAATTATTGGGGCACAGAAAACCTAGTGTGTCATACTGGGAATTTATTTATTTTTTTTTTAATTCTCCCTGAAAACAAAAAAAAATAGTGGGAGATTAAGATTGGCATTTCTGCTTGAGTGCCAGTCCTGTGTGTGCCATCTGTCTCAAATTATTGGGGCACAGAAAACCTAGTGTGTCATACTGGGAATTTTTTTTTTTTTTTAATTCTCCCTGAAAACAAAAAAAAAATAGTGGGAGATTAAGATTGGCATTTCTGCTTGAGTGCCAGTCCTGTGTGTGCCATCTGTCTCAAATTATTGGGGCACAGAAAACCTAGTGTGTCATACTGGGATTTTTTTTTTTTTTAATTCTCCCTGAAAACAAAAAAAATAGTGGGAGATTAAGATTGGCATTTCTGCTTGAGTGCCGGTCCTGTGTGTGCCATCTGTCTCAAATATTGGGGCACAGAAAACCTAGTGTGTCATACTGGGAATTTATTTTTTTTTTTTTTAATTCTCCCTGAAAACAAAAAAAAATAGTGGGAGATTAAGATTGGCATTTCTGCTTGAGTGCCAGTCCTGTGTGTGCCATCTGTCTCAAATTATTGGGGCACAGAAAACCTAGTGTGTCATACTGGGAATTTATTTATTTTTTTTTTAATTCTCCCTGAAAACAAAAAAAAATAGTGGGAGATTAAGATTGGCATTTCTGCTTGAGTGCCAGTCCTGTGTGTGCCATCTGTCTCAAATTATTGGGGCACAGAAAACCTAGTGTGTCATACTGGGAATTTTTATTTATTTTTTTTAAATTCCCTATGAAAAAAAAAAATAGTGGGAGATTAAGATTGGCATTTCTGCTTGAGTGCCGGTCCTGTGTGTGCCATCTGTCTCAAATTATTGGGGCACAGAAAACCTAGTGTGTCATACTGGGTTTTTTTTTTAAATTCTCCCTGAAAAAAAAAATAGTGGGAGATTAAGATTGGCATTTCTGCTTGAGTGCTGGTCCTGTGTGTGCCATCTGTCTCAAATTATTGGGGCACAGAAAACCTAGTGTGTCATACTGGGATTTTTTTTTTTTTTAATTCTCCCTGAAAAAATAAAAAATAGTGGGAGATTAAGATTGGCATTTCTGCTTGAGTGCCAGTCCTGTGTGTTCCATCTGTCTCAAATTATTGGGGCACAGAAAACCTAGTGTGTCATACTGGGAATTTTTTTTTTTTTTAAATTCCCTATGAAAAAAAAAATAGTGGGAGATTAAGATTGGCATTTCTGCTTGAGTGCCAGTCCTGTGTGTGCCATCTGTCTCAAATTATTGGGGCACAGAAAACCTAGTGTGTCATACTGGGAATTTATTTCTTTTTTTTTTAATTCTCCCTGAAAACAAAAAAAAATAGTGGGAGATTAAGATTGGCATTTCTGCTTGAGTGCCAGTCCTGTGTGTTCCATCTGTCTCAAATTATTGGGGCACAGAAAACCTAGTGTGTCATACTGGGAATTTTTTTTTTTTTTAAATTCCCTATGACAAAAAAAATAGTGGGAGATTAAGATTGGCATTTCTGCTTGAGTGCCGGTCCTGTGTGTGCCATCTGTCTCAAATTATTGGGGCACAGAAAACCTAGTGTGTCATACTGGGAATTTATTTCTTTTTTTTTTAATTCTCCCTGAAAACAAAAAAAAATAGTGGGAGATTAAGATTGGCATTTCTGCTTGAGTGCCAGTCCTGTGTGTTCCATCTGTCTCAAATTTTTGGGGCACAGAAAACCTAGTGTGTCATACTGGGAATTTTTTTTTTTTTTAAATTCCCTATGAAAAAAAAAATAGTGGGAGATTAAGATTGGCATTTCTGCTTGAGTGCCAGTCCTGTGTGTGCCATCTGTCTCAAATTATTGGGGCACAGAAAACCTAGTGTGTCATACTGGGATTTTTTTTTTTTTTAATTCTCCCTGAAAACAAAAAAAATAGTGGGAGATTAAGATTGGCATTTCTGCTTGAGTGCCGGTCCTGTGTGTGCCATCTGTCTCAAATTATTGGGGCACAGAAAACCTAGTGTGTCATACTGGGAATTTATTTCTTTTTTTTTTAATTCTCCCTGAAAACAAAAAAAAATAGTGGGAGATTAAGATTGGCATTTCTGCTTGAGTGCCAGTCCTGTGTGTTCCATCTGTCTCAAATTATTGGGGCACAGAAAACCTAGTGTGTCATACTGGGAATTTTTTTTTTTTTTTATTCTCCCTGAAAACAAAAAAAAATAGTGGGAGATTAAGATTGGCATTTCTGCTTGAGTGCCAGTCCTGTGTGTGCCATCTGTCTCAAATTATTGGGGCACAGAAAACCTAGTGTGTCATACTGGGTTTTTTTTTTAAATTCTCCCTGAAAACAAAAAAATAGTGGGAGATTAAGATTGGCATTTCTGCTTGAGTGCTGGTCCTGTGTGTGCCATCTGTCTCAAAATATTGGGGCACAGAACACCTAGTGTGTCATACTGGGAATTTTTTTTTGTTTTAAATTCTCCCTGAAAACAAAAAAAAAGTGGGAGATTAAGATTGGCATTTCTGCTTGAGTGCCAGTCCTGTGTGTGCCATCTGTCTCAAAATATTGGGGCACAGAACACCTAGTGTGTCATACTGGGAATTTTTTTTTTTAATTCTCCCTGAAAACAAAAAAAAATAGTGGGAGATTAAGATTGGCATTTCTGCTTGAGTGCCAGTCCTGTGTGTGCCATCTGTCTCAAAATATTGGGGCACAGAACACCTAGTGTGTCATACTGGGAATTTTTTTTTTTTAATTCTCCCTGAAAACAAAAAAAAATAGTGGGAGATTAAGATTGGCATTTCTGCTTGAGTGCCGGTCCTGTGTGTGCCATCTGTCTCAAATTATTGGGGCACAGAAAACCTAGTGTGTCATACTGGGAATTTTTTTTTTTTTTTAATTCTCCCTGAAAACAAAAAAAAATAGTGGGAGATTAAGATTGGCATTTCTGCTTGAGTGCCAGACCTGTTTGTGCCATCTGTCTCAAATTATTGGGGCACAGAAAACCTAGTGTGTCATACTGGGAATTTTATTTTTTTTTTTAATTCTCCCTGAAAACAAAAAAAAAAATAGTGGGAGATTAAGATTGGCATTTCTGCTTGAGTGCCAGTCCTGTGTGTGCCATCTGTCTCAAATTATTGGGGCACAGAAAACCTAGTGTGTCATACTGGGATTTTTTTTTTTTTAATTCTCCCTGAAAACAAAAAAAATAGTGGGAGATTAAGATTGGCATTTCTGCTTGAGTGCCGGTCCTGTGTGTGCCATCTGTCTCAAATTATTGGGGCACAGAAAACCTAGTGTGTCATACTGGGAATTTTTTTTTTTTTTTTTTAATTCTCCCTGAAAACAAAAAAAAATAGTGGGAGATTAAGATTGGCATTTCTGCTTGAGTGCCAGTCCTGTGTGTGCCATCTGTCTCAAATTATTGGGGCACAGAAAACCTAGTGTGTCATACTGGGAATTTTTTTTTTTTTTTAATTCTCCCTGAAAACAAAAAAAAATAGTGGGAGATTAAGATTGACATTTCTGCTTGAGTGCCAGTCCTGTGTGTGCCATCTGTCTCAAATTATTGGGGCACAGAAAACCTAGTGTGTCATACTGGGATTTTTTTTTTTTAATTCTCCCTGAAAACAAAAAAAATAGTGAGAGATTAAGATTGGCATTTCTGCTTGAGTGCCGGTCCTGTGTGTGCCATCTGTCTCAAATTATTGGGGCACAGAAAACCTAGTGTGTCATACTGGGAATTTATTTATTTTTTTTTTAATTCTCCCTGAAAACAAAAAAAAATAGTGGGAGATTAAGATTGGCATTTCTGCTTGAGTGCCAGTCCTGTGTGTGCCATCTGTCTCAAATTATTGGGGCACAGAAAACCTAGTGTGTCATACTGGGAATTTATTTTTTTTTTTTTAATTCTCCCTGAAAACAAAAAAAAATAGTGGGAGATTAAGATTGGCATTTCTGCTTGAGTGCCAGTCCTGTGTGTGCCATCTGTCTCAAATTATTGGGGCACAGAAAACCTAGTGTGTCATACTGGGAATTTTTATTTATTTTTTTTAAATTCCCTATGAAAAAAAAAAATGGGAGATTAAGATTGGCATTTCTGCTTGAGTGCCGGTCATGTGTATGCCATCTGTCTCAAATTATTGGGGCACAGAAAACCTAGTGTGTCATACTGGGTTTTTTTTTTAAATTCTCCCTGAAAAAAAAAAATAGTGGGAGATTAAGATTGGCATTTCTGCTTGAGTGCTGGTCCCGTGTGTGCCATCTGTCTCAAATTATTGGGGCACAGAAAACCTAGTGTGTCATACTGGGATTTTTTTTTTTTTTAATTCTCCCTGAAAAAATAAAAAATAGTGGGAGATTAAGATTGGCATTTCTGCTTGAGTGCCAGTCCTGTGTGTGCCATCTGTCTCAAATTATTGGGGCACAGAAAACCTAGTGTGTCATACTGGGAATTTTTTTTTTTTTTTTTTAATTCTCCCTGAAAACAAAAAAAAATAGTCGGAGATTAAGATTGGCATTTCTGCTTGAGTGCCAGTCCTGTGTGTGCCATCTGTCTCAAATTATTGGGGCACAGAAAACCTAGTGTGTCATACTGGGATTTTTTTTTTTTTAATTCTCCCTGAAAACAAAAAAAATAGTGGGAGATTAAGATTGGCATTTCTGCTTGAGTGCCGGTCCTGTGTGTGCCATCTGTCTCAAATTATTGGGGCACAGAAAACCTAGTGTGTCATACTGGGAATTTATTTCTTTTTTTTTTAATTCTCCCTGAAAACAAAAAAAAATAGTGGGAGATTAAGATTGGCATTTCTAATTGAGTGCCAGTCCTGTGTGTTCCATCTGTCTCAAATTATTGGGGCACAGAAAGCCTAGTGTGTCATACTGGGAATTTTTTTTTTTTTTTAAATTCCCTATGAAAAAAAAAATAGTGGGAGATTAAGATTGGCATTTCTGCTTGAGTGCCGGTCCTGTGTGTGCCATCTGTCTCAAATTATTGGGGCACAGAAAACCTAGTGTGTCATACTGGGAATTTATTTTTTTTTTTTATTCTCCCTGAAAACAAAAAAAAATAGTGGGAGATTAAGATTGGCATTTCTGCTTGAGTGCCAGTCCTGTGTGTGCCATCTGTCTCAAATTATTGGGGCACAGAAAACCTAGTGTGTCATACTGGGAATTTATTTTTTTTTTTTTTAATTCTCCCTGAAAACAAAAAAAAATAGTGGGAGATTAAGATTGGCATTTCTGCTTGAGTGCCAGTCCTGTGTGTGCCATCTGTCTCAAATTATTGGGGCACAGAAAACCTAGTGTGTCATACTGGGAATTTTTTTTTTTTTTTTTAATTCTCCCTGAAAACAAAAAAAAATAGTGGGAGATTAAGATTGGCATTTCTGCTTGAGTGCCGGTCCTGTGTGTGCCATCTGTCTCAAATTATTGGGGCACAGAAAACCTAGTGTGACATACTGGGAATTTATTTATTTTTTTTATTCTCCCTGAAAACAAAAAAAAATAGTCGGAGATTAAGATTGGCATTTCTGCTTGAGTGCCAGTCCTGTGTGTGCCATCTGTCTCAAATTATTGGGGCACAGAAAACCTAGTGTGTCATACTGGGATTTTTTTTTTTTTTAATTCTCCCTGAAAACAAAAAAAATAGTGGGAGATTAAGATTGGCATTTCTGCTTGAGTGCCGGTCCTGTGTGTGCCATCTGTCTCAAATTATTGGGGCACAGAAAACCTAGTGTGTCATACTGGGAATTTATTTCTTTTTTTTTTAATTCTCCCTGAAAACAAAAAAAAATAGTGGGAGATTAAGATTGGCATTTCTGCTTGAGTGCCAGTCCTGTGTGTGCCATCTGTCTCAAATTATTGGGGCACAGAAAACCTAGTGTGTCATACTGGGATTTTTTTTTTTTTAATTCTCCCTGAAAACAAAAAAAATAGTGGGAGATTAAGATTGGCATTTCTGCTTGAGTGCCGGTCCTGTGTGTGCCATCTGTCTCAAATTATTGGGGCACAGAAAACCTAGTGTGTCATACTGGGAATTTATTTCTTTTTTTTTTAATTCTCCCTGAAAACAAAAAAAAATAGTGGGAGATTAAGATTGGCATTTCTGCTTGAGTGCCAGTCCTGTGTGTTCCATCTGTCTCAAATTATTGGGGCACAGAAAACCTAGTGTGTCATACTGGGAATTTTTTTTTTTTTTTAAATTCCCTATGAAAAAAAAAATAGTGGGAGATTAAGATTGGCATTTCTGCTTGAGTGCCGGTCCTGTGTGTGCCATCTGTCTCAAATTATTGGGGAAAGAAAACCTAGTGTGTCATACTGGGAATTTATTTTTTTTTTTTTATTCTCCCTGAAAACAAAAAAAAATAGTGGGAGATTAAGATTGGCATTTCTGCTTGAGTGCCAGTCCTGTGTGTGCCATCTGTCTCAAATTATTGGGGCACAGAAAACCTAGTGTGTCATACTGGGTTTTTTTTTTAAATTCTCCCTGAAAACAAAAAAATAGTGGGAGATTAAGATTGGCATTTCTGCTTGAGTGCTGGTCCTGTGTGTGCCATCTGTCTCAAAATATTGGGGCACAGAACACCTAGTGTGTCATACTGGGAATTTTTTTTTGTTTTAAATTCTCCCTGAAAACAAAAAAAAAGTGGGAGATTCAGATTGGCATTTGTGCTTGAGTGCCAGTCCTGTGTGTGCCATCTGTCTCAAAATATTGGGGCACAGAACACCTAGTGTGTCATACTGGGAATTTTTTTTTTTTAATTCTCCCTGAAAACAAAAAAAAATAGTGGGAGATTAAGATTGGCATTTCTGCTTGAGTGCCGGTCCTGTGTGTGCCATCTGTCTCAAATTATTGGGGCACAGAAAACCTAGTGTGTCATACTGGGAATTTTTTTTTTTTTTTTAATTCTCCCTGAAAACAAAAAAAAATAGTGGGAGATTAAGATTGGCATTTCTGCTTGAGTGCCAGTCCTGTGTGTGCCATCTGTCTCAAATTATTGGGGCACAGAAAACCTAGTGTGTCATACTGGGATTTTTTTTTTTTTTAATTCTCCCTGAAAACAAAAAAAAATAGTGGGAGATTAAGATTGGCATTTCTGCTTGAGTGCCGGTCCTGTGTGTGCCATCTGTCTCAAATTATTGGGGCACAGAAAACCTAGTGTGTCATACTGGGAATTTATTTTTTATTTTTTTAATTCTCCCTGAAAACAAAAAAAAATAGTGGGAGATTAAGATTGGCATTTCTGCTTGAGTGCCAGTCCTGTGTGTGCCATCTGTCTCAAATTATTGGGGCACAGAAAACCTAGTGTGTCATACTGGGAATTTATTTATTTTTTTTATTCTCCCTGAAAACAAAAAAAAATAGTGGGAGATTAAGATTGGCATTTCTGCTTGAGTGCCAGTCCTGTGTGTGCCATCTGTCTCAAATTATTGGGGCACAGAAAACCTAGTGTGTCATACTGGGATTTTTTTTTTTAATTCTCCCTGAAAACAAAAAAAATAGTGGGAGATTAAGATTGGCATTTCTGCTTGAGTGCCGATCCTGTGTGTGCCATCTGTCTCAAATTATTGGGGCACAGAAAACCTAGTGTGTCATACTGGGAATTTTTTTTTTTTTTTTAATTCTCCCTGAAAACAAAAAAAAATTGTGGGAGATTAAGATTGGCATTTCTGCTTGAGTGCCAGTCCTGTGTGTGCCATCTGTCTCAAATTATTGGGGCACAGAAAACCTAGTGTGTCATACTGGGATTTTTTTTTTTAATTCTCCCTGAAAACAAAAAAAATAGTGGGAGATTAAGATTGGCATTTCTGCTTGAGTGCCAGTCCTGTGTGTGCCATCTGTCTCAAATTATTGGGGCACAGAAAACCTAGTGTGTCATACTGGGATTTTTTTTTTTAATTCTCCCTGAAAACAAAAAAAATAGTGGGAGATTAAGATTGGCATTTCTGCTTGAGTGCCGATCCTGTGTGTGCCATCTGTCTCAAATTATTGGGGCACAGAAAACCTAGTGTGTCATACTGGGAATTTTTTTTTTTTTTTAATTCTCCCTGAAAACAAAAAAAAATTGTGGGAGATTAAGATTGGCATTTCTGCTTGAGTGCCAGACCTGTTTGTGCCATCTGTCTCAAATTATTGGGGCACAGAAAACCTAGTGTGTCATACTGGGAATTTTATTTTTTTTTAATTCTCCCTGAAAACAAAAAAAAAAATAGTGGGAGATTAAGATTGGCATTTCTGCTTGAGTGCCAGTCCTGTGTGTGCCATCTGTCTCAAATTATTGGGGCACAGAAAACCTAGTGTGTCATACTGGGATTTTTTTTTTTTTTAATTCTCCCTGAAAACAAAAAAAATAGTGGGAGATTAAGATTGGCATTTCTGCTTGAGTGCCGGTCCTGTGTGTGCCATCTGTCTCAAATTATTGGGGCACAGAAAACCTAGTGTGTCATACTGGGAATTTATTATTTTTTTTTATTCTCCCTGAAAACAAAAAAAAATAGTGGGAGATTAAGATTGGCATTTCTGCTTGAGTGCCAGTCCTGTGTGTGCCATCTGTCTCAAATTATTGGGGCACAGAAAACCTAGTGTGTCATACTGGTTTTTTTTTTTAAATTCTCCCTGAAAAAAAAAAAATAGTGGGAGATTAAGATTGGCATTTCTGCTTGAGTGCTGGTCCTGTGTGTGCCATCTGTCTCAAAATATTGGGGCACAGAACACCTAGTGTGTCATGCTGGGAATTTTTTTTTGTTTTAAATTCTCCCTGAAAACAAAAAAAAAGTGGGAGATTAAGATTGGCATTTCTGCTTGAGTGCCAGTCCTGTGTGTGCCATCTGTCTCAAAATATTGGGGCACAGAACACCTAGTGTGTCATACTGGGAATTTTTTTTTTAATTCTCCCTGAAAACAAAAAAAAATAGTGGGAGATTAAGATTGGCATTTCTGCTTGAGTGCCGGTCCTGTGTGTGCCATCTGTCTCAAATTATTGGGGCACAGAAAACCTAGTGTGTCATACTGGGAATTTTTTTTTTTTTTTAATTCTCCCTGAAAACAAAAAAAAATAGTGGGAGATTAAGATTGGCATTTCTGCTTGAGTGCCAGACCTGTTTGTGCCATCTGTCTCAAATTATTGGGGCACAGAAAACCTAGTGTGTCATACTGGGAATTTTTTTTTTTTTTTAATTCTCCCTGAAAACAAAAAAAAAATAGTGGGAGATTAAGATTGGCATTTCTGCTTGAGTGCCAGTCCTGTGTGTGCCATCTGTCTCAAATTATTGGGGCACAGAAAACCTAGTGTGTCATACTGGGAATTTTTTTTTTTTTTTTAATTCTCCCTGAAAACAAAAAAAAATAGTGGGAGATTAAGATTGGCATTTCTGCTTGAGTGCTAGTCCTGTGTGTGCCATCTGTCTCAAATTATTGGGGCACAGAAAACCTAGTGTGTCATACTGGGAATTTTTTTTTTTTTTTAATTCTCCCTGAAAACAAAAAAAAAATAGTGGGAGATTAAGATTGGCATTTCTGCTTGAGTGCCAGTCCTGTGTGTGCCATCTGTCTCAAATTATTGGGGCACAGAAAACCTAGTGTGTCATACTGGGATTTTTTTTTTTTTTTAATTCTCCCTGAAAACAAAAAAAATAGTGGGAGATTAAGATTGGCATTTCTGCTTGAGTGCCGGTCCTGTGTGTGCCATCTGTCTCAAATTATTGGGGCACAGAAAACCTAGTGTGTCATACTGGGAATTTATTTATTTTTTTTAATTCTCCCTGAAAACAAAAAAAAATAGTGGGAGATTAAGATTGGCATTTCTGCTTGAGTGCCAGTCCTGTGTGTGCCATCTGTCTCAAATTATTGGGGCACAGAAAACCTAGTGTGTCATACTGGGAATTTATTTTTTTTTTTTTTAATTCTCCCTGAAAACAAAAAAAAATAGTGGGAGATTAAGATTGGCATTTCTGCTTGAGTTCCAGTCCTGTGTGTGCCATCTGTCTCAAATTATTGGGGCACAGAAAACCTAGTGTGTCATACTGGGAATTTTTTTTTTTTTTTTTAAATTCCCTATGAAAAAAAAAAATAGTGGGAGATTAAGATTGGCATTTCTGCTTGAGTGCCGGTCCTGTGTGTGCCATCTGTCTCAAATTATTGGGGCACAGAAAACCTAGTGTGTCATACTGGGAATTTTTTTTTTTTTTTATTCTCCCTGAAAACAAAAAAAAATAGTGGGAGATTAAGATTGGCATTTCTGCTTGAGTGCCAGTCCTGTGTGTGCCATCTGTCTCAAATTATTGGGGCACAGAAAACCTAGAGTGTCATACTGGGTTTTTTTTTTTAATTCTCCCTGAAAACAAAAAAAAATAGTGGGAGATTAAGATTGGCATTTCTGCTTGAGTGCCAGTCCTGTGTGTGCCATCTGTCTCAAATTATTGGGGCACAGAAAACCTAGTGTGTCATACTGGTTTTTTTTTTTAAATTCTCCCTGAAAAAAAAAAAATAGTGGGAGATTAAGATTGGCATTTCTGCTTGAGTGCTGGTCCTGTGTGTGCCATCTGTCTCAAAATATTGGGGCACAGAACACCTAGTGTGTCATACTGGGAATTTTTTTTTGTTTTAAATTCTCCCTGAAAACAAAAAAAAAGTGGGAGATTAAGATTGGCATTTCTGCTTGAGTGCCAGTCCTGTGTGTGCCATCTGTCTCAAAATATTGGGGCACAGAACACCTAGTGTGTCATACTGGGAATTTTTTTTTTTAATTCTCCCTGAAAACAAAAAAAAATAGTGGGAGATTAAGATTGGCATTTCTGCTTGAGTGCCGGTCCTGTGTGTGCCATCTGTCTCAAATTATTGGGGCACAGAAAACCTAGTGTGTCATACTGGGAATTTTTTTTTTTTTTTTAATTCTCCCTGAAAACAAAAAAAAATAGTGGGAGATTAAGATTGGCATTTCTGCTTGAGTGCCAGACCTGTTTGTGCCATCTGTCTCAAATTATTGGGGCACAGAAAACCTAGTGTGTCATACTGGGAATTTTTTTTTTTTTTAATTCTCCCTGAAAACAAAAAAAAAATAGTGGAAGATTAAGATTGGCATTTCTGCTTGAGTGCCAGTCCTGTGTGTGCCATCTGTCTCAAATTATTGGGGCACAGAAAACCTAGTGTGTCATACTGGGAATTTTTTTTTTTTTTTAATTCTCCCTGAAAACAAAAAAAAATAGTGGGAGATTAAGATTGGCATTTCTGCTTGAGTGCTAGTCCTGTGTGTGCCATCTGTCTCAAATTATTGGGGCACAGAAAACCTAGTGTGTCATACTGGGAATTTTTTTTTTTTTTTAATTCTCCCTGAAAACAAAAAAAAAATAGTGGGAGATTAAGATTGGCATTTCTGCTTGAGTGCCAGTCCTGTGTGTGCCATCTGTCTCAAATTATTGGGGCACAGAAAACCTAGTGTGTCATACTGGGATTTTTTTTTTTTTTAATTCTCCCTGAAAACAAAAAAAATA
Source organism: Ranitomeya variabilis (assembly GCF_051348905.1). Lineage (NCBI taxonomy): Eukaryota > Metazoa > Chordata > Amphibia > Anura > Dendrobatidae > Ranitomeya > Ranitomeya variabilis. The sequence continues at coordinate 353,627,468 of NC_135235.1, forward strand.
GTGGGAGATTAAGATTGGCATTTCTGCTTGAGTGCCGGTCCTGTGTGTGCCATCTGTCTCAAATTATTGGGGCACAGAAAACCTAGTGTGTCATACTGGGAATTTATTTATTTTTTTTAATTCTCCCTGAAAACAAAAAAAAATAGTGGGAGATTAAGATTGGCATTTCTGCTTGAGTGCCAGTCCTGTGTGTGCCATCTGTCTCAAATTATTGGGGCACAGAAAACCTAGTGTGTCATACTGGGAATTTATTTTTATTTTTTTTAATTCTCCCTGAAAACAAAAAAAAATAGTGGGAGATTAAGATTGGCATTTCTGCTTGAGTGCCAGTCCTGTGTGTGCCATCTGTCTCAAATTATTGGGGCACAGAAAACCTAGTGTGTCATACTGGGAATTTTTTTTTTTTTTTTTAAATTCCCTATGAAAAAAAAAAATAGTGGGAGATTAAGATTGGCATTTCTGCTTGAGTGCCGGTCCTGTGTGTGCCATCTGTCTCAAATTATTGGGGCACAGAAAACCTAGTGTGTCATACTGGGAATTTTTTTTTTTTTTTATTCTCCCTGAAAACAAAAAAAAATAGTGGGAGATTAAGATTGGCATTTCTGCTTGAGTGCCAGTCCTGTGTGTGCCATCTGTCTCAAATTATTGGGGCACAGAAAACCTAGTGTGTCATACTGGGTTTTTTTTTTTAATTCTCCCTGAAAACAAAAAAATAGTGGGAGATTAAGATTGGCATTTCTGCTTGAGTGCTGGTCCTGTGTGTGCCATCTGTCTCAAAATATTGGGGCACAGAACACCTAGTGTGTCATACTGGGTTTTTTTTTTTAATTCTCCCTGAAAACAAAAAAATAGTGGGAGATTAAGATTGGCATTTCTGCTTGAGTGCTGGTCCTGTGTGTGCCATCTGTCTCAAAATATTGGGGCACAGAACACCTAGTGTGTCATACTGGGAATTTTTTTTTGTTTTAAATTCTCCCTGAAAACAAAAAAAAAGTGGGAGATTAAGATTGGCATTTCTGCTTGAGTGCCAGTCCTGTGTGTGCCATCTGTCTCAAAATATTGGGGCACAGAACACCTAGTGTGTCATACTGGGAATTTTTTTTTTTTAATTCTCCCTGAAAACAAAAAAAATAGTGGGAGATTAAGATTGGCATTTCTGCTTGAGTGCCGGTCCTGTGTGTGCCATCTGTCTCAAATTATTGGGGCACAGAAAACCTAGTGTGTCATACTGGGAATTTTTTTTTTTTTTTAATTCTCCCTGAAAACAAAAAAAATAGTGGGAGATTAAGATTGGCATTTCTGCTTGAGTGCCAGACCTGTTTGTGCCATCTGTCTCAAATTATTGGGGCACAGAAAACCTAGTGTGTCATACTGGGAATTTTTTTTTTTTTTTTAATTCTCCCTGAAAACAAAAAAAAAATAGTGGGAGATAAAGATTGGCATTTCTGCTTGAGTGCCGGTCCTGTGTGTGCCATCTGTCTCAAATTATTGGGGCACAGAAAACCTAGTGTGTCATACTGGGAATTTTTTTTTTTTTTTTTAATTCTCCCTGAAAACAAAAAAAAATAGTCGGAGATTAAGATTGGCATTTCTGCTTGAGTGCCAGTCCTGTGTGTGCCATCTGTCTCAAATTATTGGGGCATATAAAACCTAGTGTGTCATACTGGGAATTTATTTTTTTTTTTTTTTAATTCTCCCTGAAAACAAAAAAAAATAGTGGGAGATTAAGATTGGCATTTCTGCTTGAGTGCCAGTCCTGTGTGTTCCATCTGTCTCAAATTATTGGGGCACAGAAAACCTAGTGTGTCATACTGGGAATTTTTTTTTTTTTTTTTAAATTCCCTATGAAAAAAAAAAAATAGTGGGAGATTAAGATTGGCATTTCTGCTTGAGTGCCGGTCCTGTGTGTGCCATCTGTCTCAAATTATTGGGGCACAGAAAACCTAGTGTGTCATACTGGGAATTTTTTTTTTTTTTTAAATTCCCTATGAAAAAAAAAAAATAGTGGGAGATTAAGATTGGCATTTCTGCTTGAGTGCCGGTCCTGTGTGTGCCATCTGTCTCAAATTATTGGGGCACAGAAAACCTAGTGTGTCATACTGGGAATTTTTTTTTTTTTTTATTCTCCCTGAAAACAAAAAAAAATAGTGGGAGATTAAGATTGGCATTTCTGCTTGAGTGCCAGTCCTGTGTGTGCCATCTGTCTCAAATTATTGGGGCACAGAAAACCTAGTGTGTCATACTGGGTTTTTTTTTTAAATTCTCCCTGAAAACAAAAAAATAGTGGGAGATTAAGATTGGCATTTCTGCTTGAGTGCTGGTCCTGTGTGTGCCATCTGTCTCAAAATATTGGGGCACAGAACACCTAGTGTGTCATACTGGGAATTTTTTTTTGTTTTAAATTCTCCCTGAAAACAAAAAAAAAGTGGGAGATTAAGATTGGCATTTCTGCTTGAGTGCCAGTCCTGTGTGTGCCATCTGTCTCAAAATATTGGGGCACAGAACACCTAGTGTGTCATACTGGGAATTTTTTTTTTTTAATTCTCCCTGAAAACAAAAAAAAATAGTGGGAGATTAAGATTGGCATTTCTGCTTGAGTGCCAGTCCTGTGTGTGCCATCTGTCTCAAATTATTGGGGCACAGAAAACCTAGTGTGTCATACTGGGTTTTTTTTTTTAAATTCTCCCTGAAAACAAAAAAATAGTGGGAGATTAAGATTGGCATTTCTGCTTGAGTGCTGGTCCTGTGTGTGCCATCTGTCTCAAAATATTGGGGCACAGAACACCTAGTGTGTCATACTGGGAATTTTTTTTTGTTTTAAATTCTCCCTGAAAACAAAAAAAAAGTGGGAGATTAAGATTGGCATTTCTGCTTGAGTGCCAGTCCTGTGTGTGCCATCTGTCTCAAAATATTGGGGCACAGAACACCTAGTGTGTCATACTAGGAATTTTTTTTTTTAATTCTCCCTGAAAACAAAAAAAAATAGTGGAAGATTAAGATTGGCATTTCTGCTTGAGTGCCAGTCCTGTGTGTGCCATCTGTCTCACATTATTGGGGCACAGAAAACCTAGTGTGTCATACTGGGATTTTTTTTTTTTCAATTCTCCCTGAAAACAAAAAAAATAGTGGGAGATTAAGATTGGCATTTCTGCTTGAGTGCCGATCCTGTGTGTGCCATCTGTCTCAAATTATTGGGGCACAGAAAACCTAGTGTGTCATACTGGGAATTTTTTTTTTTTTTAATTCTCCCTGAAAACAAAAAAAAATAGTGGGAGATTAAGATTGGCATTTCTGCTTGAGTGCCAGACCTGTTTGTGCCATCTGTCTCAAATTATTAGGGCACAGAAAACCTAGTGTGTCATACTGGGAATTTTTTTTTTTTTTTAATTCTCCCTGAAAACAAAAAAAAAATAGTGGGAGATTAAGATTGGCATTTCTGCTTGAGTGCCAGTCCTGTGTGTGCCATCTGTCTCAAATTATTGGGGCACAGAAAACCTAGTGTGTCATACTGGGATTTTTTTTTTTTTAATTCTCCCTGAAAACAAAAAAAATAGTGGGAGATTAAGATTGGCATTTCTGCTTGAGTGCCGGTCCTGTGTGTGCCATCTGTCTCAAATTATTGGGGCACAGAAAACCTAGTGTGTCATTCTGGGAATTTTTTTTTTTTTTTTTTAATTCTCCCTGAAAACAAAAAAAATAGTGGGAGATTAAGATTGGCATTTCTGCTTGAGTGCCGGTCCTGTGTGTGCCATCTGTCTCAAATTATTGGGGCACAGAAAACCTAGTGTGTCATACTGGGATTTTTTTTTTTTCAATTCTCCCTGAAAACAAAAAAAATAGTGGGAGATTAAGATTGGCATTTCTGCTTGAGTGCCGATCCTGTGTGTGCCATCTGTCTCAAATTATTGGGGCACAGAAAACCTAGTGTGTCATACTGGGAATTTTTTTTTTTTTTTAAATTCCCTATGAAAAAAAAAAATAGTGGGAGATTAAGATTGGCATTTCTGCTTGAGTGCCGGTCCTGTGTGTGCCATCTGTCTCAAATTATTGGGGCACAGAAAACCTAGTGTGTCATACTGGGAATTTATTTTTTTTTTTATTCTCCCTGAAAACAAAAAAAAATAGTGGGAGATTAAGATTGGCATTTCTGCTTGAGTGCCAGTCCTGTGTGTGCCATCTGTCTCAAATTATTGGGGCACAGAAAACCTAGTGTGTCATACTGGGTTTTTTTTTTAAAATTCTCCCTGAAAACAAAAAAATAGTGGGAGATTAAGATTGGCATTTCTGCTTGAGTGCTGGTCCTGTGTGTGCCATCTGTCTCAAAATATTGGGGCACAGAACACCTAGTGTGTCATACTGGGAATTTTTTTTTGTTTTAAATTCTCCCTGAAAACAAAAAAAAAGTGGGAGATTAAGATTGGCATTTCTGCTTGAGTGCCAGTCCTGTGTGTGCCATCTGTCTCAAAATATTGGGGCACAGAACACCTAGTGTGTCATACTGGGAATTTTTTTTTTTTAATTCTCCCTGAAAACAAAAAAAAAGTGGGAGATTAAGATTGGCATTTCTGCTTGAGTGCCAGTCCTGTGTGTGCCATCTGTCTCAAATTATTGGGGCACAGAAAACCTAGTGTGTCATACTGGGTTTTTTTTTTTAAATTCTCCCTGAAAACAAAAAAATAGTGGGAGATTAAGATTGGCATTTCTGCTTGAGTGCTGGTCCTGTGTGTGCCATCTGTCTCAAAATATTGGGGCACAGAACACCTAGTGTGTCATACTGGGAATTTTTTTTTGTTTTAAATTCTCCCTGAAAACAAAAAAAAAGTGGGAGATTAAGATTGGCATTTCTGCTTGAGTGCCAGTCCTGTGTGTGCCATCTGTCTCAAAATATTGGGGCACAGAACACCTAGTGTGTCATACTGGGAATTTTTTTTTTTTAATTCTCCCTGAAAACAAAAAAAAATAGTGGGAGATTAAGATTGGCATTTCTGCTTGAGTGCCAGTCCTGTGTGTGCCATCTGTCTCAAATTATTGGGGCACAGAAAACCTAGTGTGTCATACTGGGAATTTTTTTTTTTTTTTTTAAATTCCCTATGAAAAAAAAAAATAGTGGGAGATTAAGATTGGCATTTCTGCTTGAGTGCCGGTCCTGTGTGTGCCATCTGTCTCAAATTATTGGGGCACAGAAAACCTAGTGTGTCATACTGGGAATTTTTTTTTTTTTTATTCTCCCTGAAAACAAAAAAAAATAGTGGGAGATTAAGATTGGCATTTCTGCTTGAGTGCCAGTCCTGTGTGTGCCATCTGTCTCAAAATATTGGGGCACAGAACACCTAGTGTGTCATACTGGGTTTTTTTTTTTAATTCTCCCTGAAAACAAAAAAATAGTGGGAGATTAAGATTGGCATTTCTGCTTGAGTGCTGGTCCTGTGTGTGCCATCTGTCTCAAAATATTGGGGCACAGAACACCTAGTGTGTCATACTGGGAATTTTTTTTTGTTTTAAATTCTCCCTGAAAACAAAAAAAAAGTGGGAGATTAAGATTGGCATTTCTGCTTGAGTGCCAGTCCTGTGTGTGCCATCTGTCTCAAAATATTGGGGCACAGAACACCTAGTGTGTCATACTGGGAATTTTTTTTTTTTAATTCTCCCTGAAAACAAAAAAAATAGTGGGAGATTAAGATTGGCATTTCTGCTTGAGTGCCGGTCCTGTGTGTGCCATCTGTCTCAAATTATTGGGGCACAGAAAACCTAGTGTGTCATACTGGGAATTTTTTTTTTTTTTTTAATTCTCCCTGAAAACAAAAAAAATAGTGGGAGATTAAGATTGGCATTTCTGCTTGAGTGCCAGACCTGTTTGTGCCATCTGTCTCAAATTATTGGGGCACAGAAAACCTAGTGTGTCATACTGGGAATTTTTTTTTTTTTTTAATTCTCCCTGAAAACAAAAAAAAATAGTGGGAGATTAAGATTGGCATTTCTGCTTGAGTGCCAGTCCTGTGTGTGCCATCTGTCTCAAATTATTGGGGCACAGAAAACCTAGTGTGTCATACTGGGTTTTTTTTTTTAAATTCTCCCTGAAAACAAAAAAATAGTGGGAGATTAAGATTGGCATTTCTGCTTGAGTGCTGGTCCTGTGTGTGCCATCTGTCTCAAAATATTGGGGCACAGAACACCTAGTGTGTCATACTGGGAATTTTTTTTTGTTTTAAATTCTCCCTGAAAACAAAAAAAAAGTGGGAGATTAAGATTGGCATTTCTGCTTGAGTGCCAGTCCTGTGTGTGCCATCTGTCTCAAAATATTGGGGCACAGAACACCTAGTGTGTCATACTGGGAATTTTTTTTTTTTAATTCTCCCTGAAAACAAAAAAAAATAGTGGGAGATTAAGATTGGCATTTCTGCTTGAGTGCCAGTCCTGTGTGTGCCATCTGTCTCAAATTATTGGGGCACAGAAAACCTAGTGTGTCATACTGGGAATTTTTTTTTTTTTTTTTAAATTCCCTATGAAAAAAAAAAATAGTGGGAGATTAAGATTGGCATTTCTGCTTGAGTGCCGGTCCTGTGTGTGCCATCTGTCTCAAATTATTGGGGCACAGAAAACCTAGTGTGTCATACTGGGAATTTTTTTTTTTTTTATTCTCCCTGAAAACAAAAAAAAATAGTGGGAGATTAAGATTGGCATTTCTGCTTGAGTGCCAGTCCTGTGTGTGCCATCTGTCTCAAAATATTGGGGCACAGAACACCTAGTGTGTCATACTGGGTTTTTTTTTTTAATTCTCCCTGAAAACAAAAAAATAGTGGGAGATTAAGATTGGCATTTCTGCTTGAGTGCTGGTCCTGTGTGTGCCATCTGTCTCAAAATATTGGGGCACAGAACACCTAGTGTGTCATACTGGGAATTTTTTTTTGTTTTAAATTCTCCCTGAAAACAAAAAAAAAGTGGGAGATTAAGATTGGCATTTCTGCTTGAGTGCCAGTCCTGTGTGTGCCATCTGTCTCAAAATATTGGGGCACAGAACACCTAGTGTGTCATACTGGGAATTTTTTTTTTTTAATTCTCCCTGAAAACAAAAAAAATAGTGGGAGATTAAGATTGGCATTTCTGCTTGAGTGCCAGACCTGTTTGTGCCATCTGTCTCAAATTATTGGGGCACAGAAAACCTAGTGTGTCATACTGGGAATTTTTTTTTTTTTTTAATTCTCCCTGAAAACAAAAAAAAAATAGTGGGAGATAAAGATTGGCATTTCTGCTTGAGTGCCGGTCCTGTGTGTGCCATCTGTCTCAAATTATTGGGGCACAGAAAACCTAGTGTGTCATACTGGGAATTTTTTTTTTTTTTTTTAATTCTCCCTGAAAACAAAAAAAAATAGTCGGAGATTAAGATTGGCATTTCTGCTTGAGTGCCAGTCCTGTGTGTGCCATCTGTCTCAAATTATTGGGGCATATAAAACCTAGTGTGTCATACTGGGAATTTATTTTTTTTTTTTTTTAATTCTCCCTGAAAACAAAAAAAAATAGTGGGAGATTAAGATTGGCATTTCTGCTTGAGTGCCAGTCCTGTGTGTTCCATCTGTCTCAAATTATTGGGGCACAGAAAACCTAGTGTGTCATACTGGGAATTTTTTTTTTTTTTTTTAAATTCCCTATGAAAAAAAAAAATAGTGGGAGATTAAGATTGGCATTTCTGCTTGAGTGCCGGTCCTGTGTGTGCCATCTGTCTCAAATTATTGGGGCACAGAAAACCTAGTGTGTCATACTGGGAATTTTTTTTTTTTTTTAAATTCCCTATGAAAAAAAAAAATAGTGGGAGATTAAGATTGGCATTTCTGCTTGAGTGCCGGTCCTGTGTGTGCCATCTGTCTCAAATTATTGGGGCACAGAAAACCTAGTGTGTCATACTGGGAATTTATTTTTTTTTTTATTCTCCCTGAAAACAAAAAAAAATAGTGGGAGATTAAGATTGGCATTTCTGCTTGAGTGCCAGTCCTGTGTGTGCCATCTGTCTCAAATTATTGGGGCACAGAAAACCTAGTGTGTCATACTGGGTTTTTTTTTTAAATTCTCCCTGAAAACAAAAAAATAGTGGGAGATTAAGATTGGCATTTCTGCTTGAGTGCTGGTCCTGTGTGTGCCATCTGTCTCAAAATATTGGGGCACAGAACACCTAGTGTGTCATACTGGGAATTTTTTTTTGTTTTAAATTCTCCCTGAAAACAAAAAAAAAGTGGGAGATTAAGATTGGCATTTCTGCTTGAGTGCCAGTCCTGTGTGTGCCATCTGTCTCAAAATATTGGGGCACAGAACACCTAGTGTGTCATACTGGGAATTTTTTTTTTTTAATTCTCCCTGAAAACAAAAAAAAATAGTGGGAGATTAAGATTGGCATTTCTGCTTGAGTGCCAGTCCTGTGTGTGCCATCTGTCTCAAATTATTGGGGCACAGAAAACCTAGTGTGTCATACTGGGTTTTTTTTTTAAATTCTCCCTGAAAACAAAAAAATAGTGGGAGATTAAGATTGGCATTTCTGCTTGAGTGCTGGTCCTGTGTGTGCCATCTGTCTCAAAATATTGGGGCACAGAACACCTAGTGTGTCATACTGGGAATTTTTTTTTGTTTTAAATTCTCCCTGAAAACAAAAAAAAAGTGGGAGATTAAGATTGGCATTTCTGCTTGAGTGCCAGTCCTGTGTGTGCCATCTGTCTCAAAATATTGGGGCACAGAACACCTAGTGTGTCATACTGGGAATTTTTTTTTTTTAATTCTCCCTGAAAACAAAAAAAAATAGTGGGAGATTAAGATTGGCATTTCTGCTTGAGTGCCAGTCCTGTGTGTGCCATCTGTCTCACATTATTGGGGCACAGAAAACCTAGTGTGTCATACTGGGATTTTTTTTTTTTCAATTCTCCCTGAAAACAAAAAAAATAGTGGGAGATTAAGATTGGCATTTCTGCTTGAGTGCCGATCCTGTGTGTGCCATCTGTCTCAAATTATTGGGGCACAGAAAACCTAGTGTGTCATACTGGGAATTTTTTTTTTTTTTTAATTCTCCCTGAAAACAAAAAAAAATAGTGGGAGATTAAGATTGGCATTTCTGCTTGAGTGCCAGACCTGTTTGTGCCATCTGTCTCAAATTATTAGGGCACAGAAAACCTAGTGTGTCATACTGGGAATTTTTTTTTTTTTTTAATTCTCCCTGAAAACAAAAAAAAAATAGTGGGAGATTAAGATTGGCATTTCTGCTTGAGTGCCAGTCCTGTGTGTGCCATCTGTCTCAAATTATTGGGGCACAGAAAACTTAGTGTGTCATACTGGGATTTTTTTTTATTTAATTCTCCCTGAAAACAAAAAAAATAGTGGGAGATTAAGATTGGCATTTCTGCTTGAGTGCCGGTCCTGTGTGTGCCATCTGTCTCAAATTATTGGGGCACAGAAAACCTAGTGTGTCATACTGGGAATTTTTTTTTTTTTTTTTAATTCTCCCTGAAAACAAAAAAAATAGTGGGAGATTAAGATTGGCATTTCTGCTTGAGTGCCGGTCCTGTGTGTGCCATCTGTCTCAAATTATTGGGGCACAGAAAACCTAGTGTGTCATACTGGGATTTTTTTTTTTTCAATTCTCCCTGAAAACAAAAAAAATAGTGGGAGATTAAGATTGGCATTTCTGCTTGAGTGCCGATCCTGTGTGTGCCATCTGTCTCAAATTATTGGGGCACAGAAAACCTAGTGTGTCATACTGGGAATTTTTTTTTTTTTTTAAATTCCCTATGAAAAAAAAAAAATAGTGGGAGATTAAGATTGGCATTTCTGCTTGAGTGCCGGTCCTGTGTGTGCCATCTGTCTCAAATTATTGGGGCACAGAAAACCTAGTGTGTCATACTGGGAATTTATTTTTTTTTTATTCTCCCTGAAAACAAAAAAAAATAGTGGGAGATTAAGATTGGCATTTCTGCTTGAGTGCCAGTCCTGTGTGTGCCATCTGTCTCAAATTATTGGGGCACAGAAAACCTAGTGTGTCATACTGGGTTTTTTTTTAAATTCTCCCTGAAAACAAAAAAATAGTGGGAGATTAAGATTGGCATTTCTGCTTGAGTGCTGGTCCTGTGTGTGCCATCTGTCTCAAAATATTGGGGCACAGAACACCTAGTGTGTCATACTGGGAATTTTTTTTTGTTTTAAATTCTCCCTGAAAACAAAAAAAAAGTGGGAGATTAAGATTGGCATTTCTGCTTGAGTGCCAGTCCTGTGTGTGCCATCTGTCTCAAAATATTGGGGCACAGAACACCTAGTGTGTCATACTGGGAATTTTTTTTTTTTAATTCTCCCTGAAAACAAAAAAAAATAGTGGGAGATTAAGATTGGCATTTCTGCTTGAGTGCCAGTCCTGTGTGTGCCATCTGTCTCAAATTATTGGGGCACAGAAAACCTAGTGTGTCATACTGGGTTTTTTTTTTTAAATTCTCCCTGAAAACAAAAAAATAGTGGGAGATTAAGATTGGCATTTCTGCTTGAGTGCTGGTCCTGTGTGTGCCATCTGTCTCAAAATATTGGGGCACAGAACACCTAGTGTGTCATACTGGGAATTTTTTTTTGTTTTAAATTCTCCCTGAAAACAAAAAAAAAGTGGGAGATTAAGATTGGCATTTCTGCTTGAGTGCCAGTCCTGTGTGTGCCATCTGTCTCAAAATATTGGGGCACAGAACACCTAGTGTGTCATACTGGGAATTTTTTTTTTTTAATTCTCCCTGAAAACAAAAAAAAATAGTGGGAGATTAAGATTGGCATTTCTGCTTGAGTGCCAGTCCTGTGTGTGCCATCTGTCTCACATTATTGGGGCACAGAAAACCTAGTGTGTCATACTGGGATTTTTTTTTTTCAATTCTCCCTGAAAACAAAAAAAATAGTGGGAGATTAAGATTGGCATTTCTGCTTGAGTGCCGATCCTGTGTGTGCCATCTGTCTCAAATTATTGGGGCACAGAAAACCTAGTGTGTCATACTGGGAATTTTTTTTTTTTTTTAATTCTCCCTGAAAACAAAAAAAAATAGTGGGAGATTAAGATTGGCATTTCTGCTTGAGTGCCAGACCTGTTTGTGCCATCTGTCTCAAATTATTAGGGCACAGAAAACCTAGTGTGTCATACTGGGAATTTTTTTTTTTTTTAATTCTCCCTGAAAACAAAAAAAAATAGTGGGAGATTAAGATTGGCATTTCTGCTTGAGTGCCAGTCCTGTGTGTGCCATCTGTCTCAATTTATTGGGGCACAGAAAACCTAGTGTGTCATACTGGGATTTTTTTTTTTTAATTCTCCCTGAAAACAAAAAAAATAGTGGGAGATTAAGATTGACATTTCTGCTTGAGTGCCGGTCCTGTGTGTGCCATCTGTCTCAAATTATTGGGGCACAGAAAACCTAGTGTGTCATACTGGGAATTTTTTTTTTTTTTTTTTAATTCTCCCTGAAAACAAAAAAAAATAGTGGGAGATTAAGATTGGCATTTCTGCTTGAGTGCTAGTCCTGTGTGTGCCATCTGTCTCAAATTATTGGGGCACAGAAAACCTAGTGTGTCATACTGGGAATTTTTTTTTTTTTTTTAATTCTCCCTGAAAACAAAAAAAAAATAGTGGGAGATTAAGATTGGCATTTCTGCTTGAGTGCCAGTCCTGTGTGTGCCATCTGTCTCAAATTATTGGGGCACAGAAAACCTAGTGTGTCATACTGGGATTTTTTTTTTTTTTTAATTCTCCCTGAAAACAAAAAAAATAGTGGGAGATTAAGATTGGCATTTCTGCTTGAGTGCCGGTCCTGTGTGTGCCATCTGTCTCAAATTATTGGGGCACAGAAAACCTAGTGTGTCATACTGGGAATTTATTTATTTTTTTTAATTCTCCCTGAAAACAAAAAAAAATAGTGGGAGATTAAGATTGGCATTTCTGCTTGAGTGCCAGTCCTGTGTGTGCCATCTGTCTCAAATTATTGGGGCACAGAAAACCTAGTGTGTCATACTGGGAATTTATTTATTTTTTTTTTAATTCTCCCTGAAAACAAAAAAAAATAGTGGGAGATTAAGATTGGCATTTCTGCTTGAGTGCCAGTCCTGTGTGTGCCATCTGTCTCAAATTATTGGGGCACAGAAAACCTAGTGTGTCATACTGGGAATTTTTTTTTTTTTTTTAATTCTCCCTGAAAACAAAAAAAAAAATAGTGGGAGATTAAGATTGGCATTTCTGCTTGAGTGCCAGTCCTGTGTGTGCCATCTGTCTCAAATTATTGGGGCACAGAAAACCTAGTGTGTCATACTGGGATTTATTTTTTTTTTAATTCTCCCTGAAAACAAAAAAAATAGTGGGAGATTAAGATTGGCATTTCTGCTTGAGTGCCGGTCCTGTGTGTGCCATCTGTCTCAAATTATTGGGGCACAGAAAACCTAGTGTGTCATACTGGGAATTTTTTTTTTTTTTTTTTAATTCTCCCTGAAAACAAAAAAAAATAGTGGGAGATTAAGATTGGCATTTCTGCTTGAGTGCCAGTCCTGTGTGTGCCATCTGTCTCAAATTATTGGGGCACAGAAAACCTAGTGTGTCATACTGGGAATTTATTTATTTTTTTTTTAATTCTCCCTGAAAACAAAAAAAAATAGTGGGAGATTAAGATTGGCATTTCTGCTTGAGTGCCAGTCCTGTGTGTGCCATCTGTCTCAAATTATTGGGGCACAGAAAACCTAGTGTGTCATACTGGGAATTTTTATTTATTTTTTTTAAATTCCCTATGAAAAAAAAAAATAGTGGGAGATTAAGATTGGCATTTCTGCTTGAGTGCCGGTCCTGTGTGTGCCATCTGTCTCAAATTATTGGGGCACAGAAAACCTAGTGTGTCATACTGGGTTTTTTTTTTAAATTCTCCCTGAAAAAAAAAAATAGTGGGAGATTAAGATTGGCATTTCTGCTTGAGTGCTGGTCCTGTGTGTGCCATCAGTCTCAAATTATTGGGGCACAGAAAACCTAGTGTGTCATACTGGGATTTTTTTTTTTTTTAATTCTCCCTGAAAACAAAAAAAATAGTGGGAGATTAAGATTGGCATTTCTGCTTGAGTGCCGGTCCTGTGTGTGCCATCTGTCTCAAATTATTGGGGCACAGAAAACCTAGTGTGTCATACTGGGAATTTATTTCTTTTTTTTTTAATTCTCCCTGAAAACAAAAAAAAATAGTGGGAGATTAAGATTGGCATTTCTGCTTGAGTGCCAGTCCTGTGTGTTCCATCTGTCTCAAATTATTGGGGCACAGAAAACCTAGTGTGTCATACTGGGTTTTTTTTTTAAATTCTCCCTGAAAACAAAAAAATAGTGGGAGATTAAGATTGGCATTTCTGCTTGAGTGCTGGTCCTGTGTGTGCCATCTGTCTCAAAATATTGGGGCACAGAACACCTAGTGTGTCATACTGGGAATTTTTTTTTGTTTTAAATTCTCCCTGAAAACAAAAAAAAAGTGGGAGATTAAGATTGGCATTTCTGCTTGAGTGCCAGTCCTGTGTGTGCCATCTGTCTCAAAATATTGGGGCACAGAACACCTAGTGTGTCATACTGGGAATTTTTTTTTTTAATTCTCCCTGAAAACAAAAAAAAATAGTGGGAGATTAAGATTGGCATTTCTGCTTGAGTGCCAGTCCTGTGTGTGCCATCTGTCTCAAATTATTGGGGCACAGAAAACCTAGTGTGTCATACTGGGTTTTTTTTTAAAATTCTCCCTGAAAACAAAAAAATAGTGGGAGATTAAGATTGGCATTTCTGCTTGAGTGCTGGTCCTGTGTGTGCCATCTGTCTCAAAATATTGGGGCACAGAACACCTAGTGTGTCATACTGGGAATTTTTTTTTATTTTAAATTCTCCCTGAAAACAAAAAAAAAGTGGGAGATTAAGATTGGCATTTGTGCTTGAGTGCCAGTCCTGTGTGTGCCATCTGTCTCAAAATATTGGGGCACAGAACACCTAGTGTGTCATACTGGGAATTTTTTTTTTTTAATTCTCCCTGAAAACAAAAAAAAATAGTGGGAGATTAAGATTGGCATTTCTGCTTGAGTGCCGGTCCTGTGTGTGCCATCTGTCTCAAATTATTGGGGCACAGAAAACCTAGTGTGTCATACTGGGAATTTTTTTTTTTTTTTTAATTCTCCCTGAAAACAAAAAAAAATAGTGGGAGATTAAGATTGGCATTTCTGCTTGAGTGCCAGACCTGTTTGTGCCATCTGTCTCAAATTATTGGGGCACAGAAAACCTAGTGTGTCATACTGGGAATTTTATTTTTTTTTTTAATTCTCCCTGAAAACAAAAAAAAAATAGTGGGAGATTAAGATTGGCATTTCTGCTTGAGTGCCAGTCCTGTGTGTGCCATCTGTCTCAAATTATTGGGGCACAGAAAACCTAGTGTGTCATACTGGGATTTTTTTTTTTTTAAATTCTCCCTGAAAACAAAAAAAATAGTGGGAGATTAAGATTGGCATTTCTGCTTGAGTGCCGGTCCTGTGTGTGCCATCTGTCTCAAATTATTGGGGCACAGAAAACCTAGTGTGTCATACTGGGAATTTATTTTTTTTTTTTTTAATTCTCCCTGAAAACAAAAAAAAATAGTGGGAGATTAAGATTGGCATTTCTGCTTGAGTGCCAGTCCTGTGTGTGCCATCTGTCTCAAATTATTGGGGCACAGAAAACCTAGTGTGTCATACTGGGAATTTTTTTTTTTTTTTAATTCTCCCTGAAAACAAAAAAAAATAGTGGGAGATTAAGATTGACATTTCTGCTTGAGTGCCAGTCCTGTGTGTGCCATCTGTCTCAAATTATTGGGGCACAGAAAACCTAGTGTGTCATACTGGGATTTTTTTTTTTTTAATTCTCCCTGAAAACAAAAAAAATAGTGAGAGATTAAGATTGGCATTTCTGCTTGAGTGCCGGTCCTGTGTGTGCCATCTGTCTCAAATTATTGGGGCACAGAAAACCTAGTGTGTCATACTGGGAATTTTTTTTTTTTTTTTTTAATTCTCCCTGAAAACAAAAAAAAATAGTGGGAGATTAAGATTGGCATTTCTGCTTGAGTGCCAGTCCTGTGTGTGCCATCTGTCTCAAATTATTGGGGCACAGAAAACCTAGTGTGTCATTCTGGGAATTTATTTTTTTTTTTTTAATTCTCCCTGAAAACAAAAAAAAATAGTGGGAGATTAAGATTGGCATTTCTGCTTGAGTGCCGGTCCTGTGTGTGCCATCTGTCTCAAATTATTGGGGCACAGAAAACCTAGTGTGTCATACTGGGAATTTATTTCTTTTTTTTTTAATTCTCCCTGAAAACAAAAAAAAATAGTGGGAGATTAAGATTGGCATTTCTGCTTGAGTGCCAGTCCTGTGTGTTCCATCTGTCTCAAATTATTGGGGCACAGAAAACCTAGTGTGTCATACTGGGTTTTTTTTTAAATTCTCCCTGAAAACAAAAAAATAGTGGGAGATTAAGATTGGCATTTCTGCTTGAGTGCTGGTCCTGTGTGTGCCATCTGTCTCAAAATATTGGGGCACAGAACACCTAGTGTGTCATACTGGGAATTTTTTTTTGTTTTAAATTCTCCCTGAAAACAAAAAAAAAGTGGGAGATTAAGATTGGCATTTCTGCTTGAGTGCCAGTCCTGTGTGTGCCATCTGTCTCAAAATATTGGGGCACAGAACACCTAGTGTGTCATACTGGGAATTTTTTTTTTTTATTCTCCCTGAAAACAAAAAAAAATAGTGGGAGATTAAGATTGGCATTTCTGCTTGAGTGCCAGTCCTGTGTGTGCCATCTGTCTCAAATTATTGGGGCACAGAAAACCTAGTGTGTCATACTGGGTTTTTTTTTAAAATTCTCCCTGAAAACAAACAAATAGTGGGAGATTAAGATTGGCATTTCTGCTTGAGTGCTGGTCCTGTGTGTGCCATCTGTCTCAAAATATTGGGGCACAGAACACCTAGTGTGTCATACTGGGAATTTTTTTTTATTTTAAATTCTCCCTGAAAACAAAAAAAAAGTGGGAGATTAAGATTGGCATTTGTGCTTGAGTGCCAGTCCTGTGTGTGCCATCTGTCTCAAAATATTGGGGCACAGAACACCTAGTGTGTCATACTGGGAATTTTTTTTTTTTAATTCTCCCTGAAAACAAAAAAAAATAGTGGGAGATTAAGATTGGCATTTCTGCTTGAGTGCCGGTCCTGTGTGTGCCATCTGTCTCAAATTATTGGGGCACAGAAAACCTAGTGTGTCATACTGGGAATTTTTTTTTTTTTTTTAATTCTCCCTGAAAACAAAAAAAAATAGTGGGAGATTAAGATTGGCATTTCTGCTTGAGTGCCAGACCTGTTTGTGCCATCTGTCTCAAATTATTGGGGCACAGAAAACCTAGTGTGTCATACTGGGAATTTTATTTTTTTTTTTAATTCTCCCTGAAAACAAAAAAAAAATAGTGGGAGATTAAGATTGGCATTTCTGCTTGAGTGCCAGTCCTGTGTGTGCCATCTGTCTCAAATTATTGGGGCACAGAAAACCTAGTGTGTCATACTGGGATTTTTTTTTTTTTAAATTCTCCCTGAAAACAAAAAAAATAGTGGGAGATTAAGATTGGCATTTCTGCTTGAGTGCCGGTCCTGTGTGTGCCATCTGTCTCAAATTATTGGGGCACAGAAAACCTAGTGTGTCATACTGGGAATTTATTTTTTTTTTTTTAATTCTCCCTGAAAACAAAAAAAAATAGTGGGAGATTAAGATTGGCATTTCTGCTTGAGTGCCAGTCCTGTGTGTGCCATCTGTCTCAAATTATTGGGGCACAGAAAACCTAGTGTGTCATACTGGGAATTTTTTTTTTTTTTTAATTCTCCCTGAAAACAAAAAAAAATAGTGGGAGATTAAGATTGACATTTCTGCTTGAGTGCCAGTCCTGTGTGTGCCATCTGTCTCAAATTATTGGGGCACAGAAAACCTAGTGTGTCATACTGGGATTTTTTTTTTTTTAATTCTCCCTGAAAACAAAAAAAATAGTGAGAGATTAAGATTGGCATTTCTGCTTGAGTGCCGGTCCTGTGTGTGCCATCTGTCTCAAATTATTGGGGCACAGAAAACCTAGTGTGTCATACTGGGAATTTATTTTTTTATTTTTTAATTCTCCCTGAAAACAAAAAAAAATAGTGGGAGATTAAGATTGGCATTTCTGCTTGAGTGCCAGTCCTGTGTGTGCCATCTGTCTCAAATTATTGGGGCACAGAAAACCTAGTGTGTCATTCTGGGAATTTATTTTTTTTTTTTTAATTCTCCCTGAAAACAAAAAAAAATAGTGGGAGATTAAGATTGGCATTTCTGCTTGAGTGCCAGTCCTGTGTGTGCCATCTGTCTCAAATTATTGGGGCACAGAAAACCTAGTGTGTCATACTGGGAATTTTTATTTATTTTTTTTAAATTCCCTATGAAAAAAAAAAATGGGAGATTAAGATTGGCATTTCTGCTTGAGTGCCGGTCATGTGTATGCCATCTGTCTCAAATTATTGGGGCACAGAAAACCTAGTGTGTCATACTGGGTTTTTTTTTTAAATTCTCCCTGAAAAAAAAAAATAGTGGGAGATTAAGATTGGCATTTCTGCTTGAGTGCTGGTCCTGTGTGTGCCATCTGTCTCAAATTATTTGGGCACAGAAAACCTAGTGTGTCATACTGGGATTTTTTTTTTTTTTAATTCTCCCTGAAAAAATAAAAAATAGTGGGAGATTAAGATTGGCATTTCTGCTTGAGTGCCAGTCCTGTGTGTGCCATCTGTCTCAAATTATTGGGGCACAGAAAACCTAGTGTGTCATACTGGGATTTTTTTTTTTTTTTTTTTAATTCTCCCTGAAAACAAAAAAAAATAGTCGGAGATTAAGATTGGCATTTCTGCTTGAGTGCCAGTCCTGTGTGTGCCATCTGTCTCAAATTATTGGGGCACAGAAAACCTAGTGTGTCATACTGGGATTTTTTTTTTTTTTAATTCTCCCTGAAAACAAAAAAAATAGTGGGAGATTAAGATTGGCATTTCTGCTTGAGTGCCGGTCCTGTGTGTGCCATCTGTCTCAAATTATTGGGGCACAGAAAACCTAGTGTGTCATACTGGGAATTTATTTCTTTTTTTTTTAATTCTCCCTGAAAACAAAAAAAAATAGTGGGAGATTAAGATTGGCATTTCTAATTGAGTGCCAGTCCTGTGTGTTCCATCTGTCTCAAATTATTGGGGCACAGAAAACCTAGTGTGTCATACTGGGAATTTTTTTTTTTTTTTAAATTCCCTATGAAAAAAAAAATAGTGGGAGATTAAGATTGGCATTTCTGCTTGAGTGCCGGTCCTGTGTGTGCCATCTGTCTCAAATTATTGGGGCACAGAAAACCTAGTGTGTCATACTGGGAATTTATTTTTTTTTTTTATTCTCCCTGAAAACAAAAAAAAATAGTGGGAGATTAAGATTGGCATTTCTGCTTGAGTGCCAGTCCTGTGTGTGCCATCTGTCTCAAATTATTGGGGCACAGAAAACCTAGTGTGTCATACTGGGAATTTATTTATTTTTTTTTTAATTCTCCCTGAAAACAAAAAAAAATAGTGGGAGATTAAGATTGGCATTTCTGCTTGAGTGCCAGTCCTGTGTGTGCCATCTGTCTCAAATTATTGGGGCACAGAAAACCTAGTGTGTCATACTGGGAATTTATTTATTTTTTTTTTAATTCTCCCTGAAAACAAAAAAAAATAGTGGGAGATTAAGATTGGCATTTCTGCTTGAGTGCCGGTCCTGTGTGTGCCATCTGTCTCAAATTATTGGGGCACAGAAAACCTAGTGTGTCATACTGGGAATTTATTTTTTTTTTTTATTCTCCCTGAAAACAAATAAAAATAGTCGGAGATTAAGATTGGCATTTCTGCTTGAGTGCCAGTCCTGTGTGTGCCATCTGTCTCAAATTATTGGGGCACAGAAAACCTAGTGTGTCATACTGGGATTTTTTTTTTTTTTAATTCTCCCTGAAAACAAAAAAAATAGTGGGAGATTAAGATTGGCATTTCTGCTTGAGTGCCGGTCCTGTGTGTGCCATCTGTCTCAAATTATTGGGGCACAGAAAACCTAGTGTGTCATACTGGGAATTTATTTCTTTTTTTTTTAATTCTCCCTGAAAACAAAAAAAAATAGTGGGAGATTAAGATTGGCATTTCTGCTTGAGTGCCAGTCCTGTGTGTGCCATCTGTCTCAAATTATTGGGGCACAGAAAACCTAGTGTGTCATACTGGGATTTTTTTTTTTTTAATTCTCCCTGAAAACAAAAAAAATAGTGGGAGATTAAGATTGGCATTTCTGCTTGAGTGCCGGTCCTGTGTGTGCCATCTGTCTCAAATTATTGGGGCACAGAAAACCTAGTGTGTCATACTGGGAATTTATTTCTTTTTTTTTTAATTCTCCCTGAAAACAAAAAAAAATAGTGGGAGATTAAGATTGGCATTTCTGCTTGAGTGCCAGTCCTGTGTGTGCCATCTGTCTCAAATTATTGGGGCACAGAAAACCTAGTGTGTCATACTGGGAATTTATTTCTTTTTTTTTTAATTCTCCCTGAAAACAAAAAAAAATAGTGGGAGATTAAGATTGGCATTTCTGCTTGAGTGCCGGTCCTGTGTGTGCCATCTGTCTCAAATTATTGGGGCACAGAAAACCTAGTGTGTCATACTGGGAATTTTTTTTTTTTTTTTATTCTCCCTGAAAACAAAAAAAAATAGTGGGAGATTAAGATTGGCATTTCTGCTTGAGTGCCAGTCCTGTGTGTGCCATCTGTCTCAAATTATTGGGGCACAGAAAACCTAGTGTGTCATACTGGGTTTTTTTTTTAAATTCTCCCTGAAAACAAAAAAATAGTGGGAGATTAAGATTGGCATTTCTGCTTGAGTGCTGGTCCTGTGTGTGCCATCTGTCTCAAAATATTGGGGCACAGAACACCTAGTGTGTCATACTGGGAATTTTTTTTTGTTTTAAATTCTCCCTGAAAACAAAAAAAAAGTGGGAGATTAAGATTGGCATTTCTGCTTGAGTGCCAGTCCTGTGTGTGCCATCTGTCTCAAAATATTGGGGCACAGAACACCTAGTGTGTCATACTGGGAATTTTTTTTTTTTTTAAATTCCCTATGAAAAAAAAAATAGTGGGAGATTAAGATTGGCATTTCTGCTTGAGTGCCGGTCCTGTGTGTGCCATCTGTCTCAAATTATTGGGGCACAGAAAACCTAGTGTGTCATACTGGGAATTTTTTTTTTTTTTTTATTCTCCCTGAAAACAAAAAAAAATAGTGGGAGATTAAGATTGGCATTTCTGCTTGAGTGCCAGTCCTGTGTGTGCCATCTGTCTCAAATTATTGGGGCACAGAAAACCTAGTGTGTCATACTGGGAATTTTTATTTATTTTTTTTAAATTCCCTATGAAAAAAAAAAATAGTGGGAGATTAAGATTGGCATTTCTGCTTGAGTGCCGGTCCTGTGTGTGCCATCTGTCTCAAATTATTGGGGCACAGAAAACCTAGTGTGTCATACTGGGTTTTTTTTTTAAATTCTCCCTGAAAAAAAAAAATAGTGGGAGATTAAGATTGGCATTTCTGCTTGAGTGCTGGTCCTGTGTGTGCCATCAGTCTCAAATTATTGGGGCACAGAAAACCTAGTGTGTCATACTGGGATTTTTTTTTTTTTTAATTCTCCCTGAAAACAAAAAAAATAGTGGGAGATTAAGATTGGCATTTCTGCTTGAGTGCCGGTCCTGTGTGTGCCATCTGTCTCAAATTATTGGGGCACAGAAAACCTAGTGTGTCATACTGGGAATTTATTTCTTTTTTTTTTAATTCTCCCTGAAAACAAAAAAAAATAGTGGGAGATTAAGATTGGCATTTCTGCTTGAGTGCCAGTCCTGTGTGTTCCATCTGTCTCAAATTATTGGGGCACAGAAAACCTAGTGTGTCATACTGGGTTTTTTTTTTAAATTCTCCCTGAAAACAAAAAAATAGTGGGAGATTAAGATTGGCATTTCTGCTTGAGTGCTGGTCCTGTGTGTGCCATCTGTCTCAAAATATTGGGGCACAGAACACCTAGTGTGTCATACTGGGAATTTTTTTTTGTTTTAAATTCTCCCTGAAAACAAAAAAAAAGTGGGAGATTAAGATTGGCATTTCTGCTTGAGTGCCAGTCCTGTGTGTGCCATCTGTCTCAAAATATTGGGGCACAGAACACCTAGTGTGTCATACTGGGAATTTTTTTTTTTAATTCTCCCTGAAAACAAAAAAAAATAGTGGGAGATTAAGATTGGCATTTCTGCTTGAGTGCCAGTCCTGTGTGTGCCATCTGTCTCAAATTATTGGGGCACAGAAAACCTAGTGTGTCATACTGGGTTTTTTTTTTAAATTCTCCCTGAAAACAAAAAAATAGTGGGAGATTAAGATTGGCATTTCTGCTTGAGTGCTGGTCCTGTGTGTGCCATCTGTCTCAAAATATTGGGGCACAGAACACCTAGTGTGTCATACTGGGAATTTTTTTTTATTTTAAATTCTCCCTGAAAACAAAAAAAAAGTGGGAGATTAAGATTGGCATTTGTGCTTGAGTGCCAGTCCTGTGTGTGCCATCTGTCTCAAAATATTGGGGCACAGAACACCTAGTGTGTCATACTGGGAATTTTTTTTTTTTAATTCTCCCTGAAAACAAAAAAAAATAGTGGGAGATTAAGATTGGCATTTCTGCTTGAGTGCCGGTCCTGTGTGTGCCATCTGTCTCAAATTATTGGGGCACAGAAAACCTAGTGTGTCATACTGGGAATTTTTTTTTTTTTTTTAATTCTCCCTGAAAACAAAAAAAAATAGTGGGAGATTAAGATTGGCATTTCTGCTTGAGTGCCAGACCTGTTTGTGCCATCTGTCTCAAATTATTGGGGCACAGAAAACCTAGTGTGTCATACTGGGAATTTTATTTTTTTTTTTAATTCTCCCTGAAAACAAAAAAAAAATAGTGGGAGATTAAGATTGGCATTTCTGCTTGAGTGCCAGTCCTGTGTGTGCCATCTGTCTCAAATTATTGGGGCACAGAAAACCTAGTGTGTCATACTGGGATTTTTTTTTTTTTAAATTCTCCCTGAAAACAAAAAAAATAGTGGGAGATTAAGATTGGCATTTCTGCTTGAGTGCCGGTCCTGTGTGTGCCATCTGTCTCAAATTATTGGGGCACAGAAAACCTAGTGTGTCATACTGGGAATTTATTTTTTTTTTTTTTAATTCTCCCTGAAAACAAAAAAAAATAGTGGGAGATTAAGATTGGCATTTCTGCTTGAGTGCCAGTCCTGTGTGTGCCATCTGTCTCAAATTATTGGGGCACAGAAAACCTAGTGTGTCATACTGGGAATTTTTTTTTTTTTTTAATTCTCCCTGAAAACAAAAAAAAATAGTGGGAGATTAAGATTGACATTTCTGCTTGAGTGCCAGTCCTGTGTGTGCCATCTGTCTCAAATTATTGGGGCACAGAAAACCTAGTGTGTCATACTGGGATTTTTTTTTTTTTAATTCTCCCTGAAAACAAAAAAAATAGTGAGAGATTAAGATTGGCATTTCTGCTTGAGTGCCGGTCCTGTGTGTGCCATCTGTCTCAAATTATTGGGGCACAGAAAACCTAGTGTGTCATACTGGGAATTTTTTTTTTTTTTTTTTAATTCTCCCTGAAAACAAAAAAAAATAGTGGGAGATTAAGATTGGCATTTCTGCTTGAGTGCCAGTCCTGTGTGTGCCATCTGTCTCAAATTATTGGGGCACAGAAAACCTAGTGTGTCATTCTGGGAATTTATTTTTTTTTTTTTAATTCTCCCTGAAAACAAAAAAAAATAGTGGGAGATTAAGATTGGCATTTCTGCTTGAGTGCCGGTCCTGTGTGTGCCATCTGTCTCAAATTATTGGGGCACAGAAAACCTAGTGTGTCATACTGGGAATTTATTTCTTTTTTTTTTAATTCTCCCTGAAAACAAAAAAAAATAGTGGGAGATTAAGATTGGCATTTCTGCTTGAGTGCCAGTCCTGTGTGTTCCATCTGTCTCAAATTATTGGGGCACAGAAAACCTAGTGTGTCATACTGGGTTTTTTTTTAAATTCTCCCTGAAAACAAAAAAATAGTGGGAGATTAAGATTGGCATTTCTGCTTGAGTGCTGGTCCTGTGTGTGCCATCTGTCTCAAAATATTGGGGCACAGAACACCTAGTGTGTCATACTGGGAATTTTTTTTTGTTTTAAATTCTCCCTGAAAACAAAAAAAAAGTGGGAGATTAAGATTGGCATTTCTGCTTGAGTGCCAGTCCTGTGTGTGCCATCTGTCTCAAAATATTGGGGCACAGAACACCTAGTGTGTCATACTGGGAATTTTTTTTTTTTATTCTCCCTGAAAACAAAAAAAAATAGTGGGAGATTAAGATTGGCATTTCTGCTTGAGTGCCAGTCCTGTGTGTGCCATCTGTCTCAAATTATTGGGGCACAGAAAACCTAGTGTGTCATACTGGGTTTTTTTTTTAAATTCTCCCTGAAAACAAACAAGTAGTGGGAGATTAAGATTGGCATTTCTGCTTGAGTGCTGGTCCTGTGTGTGCCATCTGTCTCAAAATATTGGGGCACAGAACACCTAGTGTGTCATACTGGGAATTTTTTTTTATTTTAAATTCTCCCTGAAAACAAAAAAAAAGTGGGAGATTAAGATTGGCATTTGTGCTTGAGTGCCAGTCCTGTGTGTGCCATCTGTCTCAAAATATTGGGGCACAGAACACCTAGTGTGTCATACTGGGAATTTTTTTTTTTTAATTCTCCCTGAAAACAAAAAAAAATAGTGGGAGATTAAGATTGGCATTTCTGCTTGAGTGCCGGTCCTGTGTGTGCCATCTGTCTCAAATTACTGGGGCACAGAAAACCTAGTGTGTCATACTGGGAATTTTTTTTTTTTTTTAATTCTCCCTGAAAACAAAAAAAAATAGTGGGAGATTAAGATTGGCATTTCTGCTTGAGTGCCAGACCTGTTTGTGCCATCTGTCTCAAATTATTGGGGCACAGAAAACCTAGTGTGTCATACTGGGAATTTTATTTTTTTTTTTAATTCTCCCTGAAAACAAAAAAAAAATAGTGGGAGATTAAGATTGGCATTTCTGCTTGAGTGCCAGTCCTGTGTGTGCCATCTGTCTCAAATTATTGGGGCACAGAAAACCTAGTGTGTCATACTGGGATTTTTTTTTTTTTAAATTCTCCCTGAAAACAAAAAAAATAGTGGGAGATTAAGATTGGCATTTCTGCTTGAGTGCCGGTCCTGTGTGTGCCATCTGTCTCAAATTATTGGGGCACAGAAAACCTAGTGTGTCATACTGGGAATTTATTTTTTTTTTTTTAATTCTCCCTGAAAACAAAAAAAAATAGTGGGAGATTAAGATTGGCATTTCTGCTTGAGTGCCAGTCCTGTGTGTGCCATCTGTCTCAAATTATTGGGGCACAGAAAACCTAGTGTGTCATACTGGGAATTTTTTTTTTTTTTTAATTCTCCCTGAAAACAAAAAAAAATAGTGGGAGATTAAGATTGACATTTCTGCTTGAGTGCCAGTCCTGTGTGTGCCATCTGTCTCAAATTATTGGGGCACAGAAAACCTAGTGTGTCATACTGGGATTTTTTTTTTTTTAATTCTCCCTGAAAACAAAAAAAATAGTGAGAGATTAAGATTGGCATTTCTGCTTGAGTGCCGGTCCTGTGTGTGCCATCTGTCTCAAATTATTGGGGCACAGAAAACCTAGTGTGTCATACTGGGAATTTATTTTTTTTTTTTTTAATTCTCCCTGAAAACAAAAAAAAATAGTGGGAGATTAAGATTGGCATTTCTGCTTGAGTGCCAGTCCTGTGTGTGCCATCTGTCTCAAATTATTGGGGCACAGAAAACCTAGTGTGTCATTCTGGGAATTTATTTTTTTTTTTTTAATTCTCCCTGAAAACAAAAAAAAATAGTGGGAGATTAAGATTGGCATTTCTGCTTGAGTGCCAGTCCTGTGTGTGCCATCTGTCTCAAATTATTGGGGCACAGAAAACCTAGTGTGTCATACTGGGAATTTTTATTTATTTTTTTTAAATTCCCTATGAAAAAAAAAAATGGGAGATTAAGATTGGCATTTCTGCTTGAGTGCCGGTCATGTGTATGCCATCTGTCTCAAATTATTGGGGCACAGAAAACCTAGTGTGTCATACTGGGTTTTTTTTTTAAATTCTCCCTGAAAAAAAAAAATAGTGGGAGATTAAGATTGGCATTTCTGCTTGAGTGCTGGTCCTGTGTGTGCCATCTGTCTCAAATTATTTGGGCACAGAAAACCTAGTGTGTCATACTGGGATTTTTTTTTTTTTTTTTTTAATTCTCCCTGAAAACAAAAAAAAATAGTCGGAGATTAAGATTGGCATTTCTGCTTGAGTGCCAGTCCTGTGTGTGCCATCTGTCTCAAATTATTGGGGCACAGAAAACCTAGTGTGTCATACTGGGATTTTTTTTTTTTTTAATTCTCCCTGAAAACAAAAAAAATAGTGGGAGATTAAGATTGGCATTTCTGCTTGAGTGCCGGTCCTGTGTGTGCCATCTGTCTCAAATTATTGGGGCACAGAAAACCTAGTGTGTCATACTGGGAATTTATTTCTTTTTTTTTTAATTCTCCCTGAAAACAAAAAAAAATAGTGGGAGATTAAGATTGGCATTTCTAATTGAGTGCCAGTCCTGTGTGTTCCATCTGTCTCAAATTATTGGGGCACAGAAAACCTAGTGTGTCATACTGGGAATTTTTTTTTTTTTTTAAATTCCCTATGAAAAAAAAAATAGTGGGAGATTAAGATTGGCATTTCTGCTTGAGTGCCGGTCCTGTGTGTGCCATCTGTCTCAAATTATTGGGGCACAGAAAACCTAGTGTGTCATACTGGGAATTTATTTTTTTTTTTTATTCTCCCTGAAAACAAAAAAAAATAGTGGGAGATTAAGATTGGCATTTCTGCTTGAGTGCCAGTCCTGTGTGTGCCATCTGTCTCAAATTATTGGGGCACAGAAAACCTAGTGTGTCATACTGGGAATTTATTTATTTTTTTTTTAATTCTCCCTGAAAACAAAAAAAAATAGTGGGAGATTAAGATTGGCATTTCTGCTTGAGTGCCAGTCCTGTGTGTGCCATCTGTCTCAAATTATTGGGGCACAGAAAACCTAGTGTGTCATACTGGGAATTTATTTATTTTTTTTTTAATTCTCCCTGAAAACAAAAAAAAATAGTGGGAGATTAAGATTGGCATTTCTGCTTGAGTGCCGGTCCTGTGTGTGCCATCTGTCTCAAATTATTGGGGCACAGAAAACCTAGTGTGTCATACTGGGAATTTATTTTTTTTTTTTATTCTCCCTGAAAACAAATAAAAATAGTCGGAGATTAAGATTGGCATTTCTGCTTGAGTGCCAGTCCTGTGTGTGCCATCTGTCTCAAATTATTGGGGCACAGAAAACCTAGTGTGTCATACTGGGATTTTTTTTTTTTTTAATTCTCCCTGAAAACAAAAAAAATAGTGGGAGATTAAGATTGGCATTTCTGCTTGAGTGCCGGTCCTGTGTGTGCCATCTGTCTCAAATTATTGGGGCACAGAAAACCTAGTGTGTCATACTGGGAATTTATTTCTTTTTTTTTTAATTCTCCCTGAAAACAAAAAAAAATAGTGGGAGATTAAGATTGGCATTTCTGCTTGAGTGCCAGTCCTGTGTGTGCCATCTGTCTCAAATTATTGGGGCACAGAAAACCTAGTGTGTCATACTGGGATTTTTTTTTTTTTAATTCTCCCTGAAAACAAAAAAAATAGTGGGAGATTAAGATTGGCATTTCTGCTTGAGTGCCGGTCCTGTGTGTGCCATCTGTCTCAAATTATTGGGGCACAGAAAACCTAGTGTGTCATACTGGGAATTTATTTCTTTTTTTTTTAATTCTCCCTGAAAACAAAAAAAAATAGTGGGAGATTAAGATTGGCATTTCTGCTTGAGTGCCAGTCCTGTGTGTGCCATCTGTCTCAAATTATTGGGGCACAGAAAACCTAGTGTGTCATACTGGGAATTTATTTCTTTTTTTTTTAATTCTCCCTGAAAACAAAAAAAAATAGTGGGAGATTAAGATTGGCATTTCTGCTTGAGTGCCGGTCCTGTGTGTGCCATCTGTCTCAAATTATTGGGGCACAGAAAACCTAGTGTGTCATACTGGGAATTTTTTTTTTTTTTTTATTCTCCCTGAAAACAAAAAAAAATAGTGGGAGATTAAGATTGGCATTTCTGCTTGAGTGCCAGTCCTGTGTGTGCCATCTGTCTCAAATTATTGGGGCACAGAAAACCTAGTGTGTCATACTGGGTTTTTTTTTTAAATTCTCCCTGAAAACAAAAAAATAGTGGGAGATTAAGATTGGCATTTCTGCTTGAGTGCTGGTCCTGTGTGTGCCATCTGTCTCAAAATATTGGGGCACAGAACACCTAGTGTGTCATACTGGGAATTTTTTTTTGTTTTAAATTCTCCCTGAAAACAAAAAAAAAGTGGGAGATTAAGATTGGCATTTCTGCTTGAGTGCCAGTCCTGTGTGTGCCATCTGTCTCAAAATATTGGGGCACAGAACACCTAGTGTGTCATACTGGGAATTTTTTTTTTTTTTAAATTCCCTATGAAAAAAAAAATAGTGGGAGATTAAGATTGGCATTTCTGCTTGAGTGCCGGTCCTGTGTGTGCCATCTGTCTCAAATTATTGGGGCACAGAAAACCTAGTGTGTCATACTGGGAATTTTTTTTTTTTTTTTATTCTCCCTGAAAACAAAAAAAAATAGTGGGAGATTAAGATTGGCATTTCTGCTTGAGTGCCAGTCCTGTGTGTGCCATCTGTCTCAAATTATTGGGGCACAGAAAACCTAGTGTGTCATACTGGGTTTTTTTTTTAAATTCTCCCTGAAAACAAAAAAATAGTGGGAGATTAAGATTGGCATTTCTGCTTGAGTGCTGGTCCTGTGTGTGCCATCTGTCTCAAAATATTGGGGCACAGAACACCTAGTGTGTCATACTGGGAATTTTTTTTTGTTTTAAATTCTCCCTGAAAACAAAAAAAAAGTGGGAGATTAAGATTGGCATTTCTGCTTGAGTGCCAGTCCTGTGTGTGCCATCTGTCTCAAAATATTGGGGCACAGAACACCTAGTGTGTCATACTGGGAATTTTTTTTTTAATTCTCCCTGAAAACAAAAAAAAATAGTGGGAGATTAAGATTGGCATTTCTGCTTGAGTGCCAGTCCTGTGTGTGCCATCTGTCTCAAATTATTGGGGCACAGAAAACCTAGTGTGTCATACTGGGTTTTTTTTTTAAATTCTCCCTGAAAACAAAAAAATAGTGGGAGATTAAGATTGGCATTTCTGCTTGAGTGCTGGTCCTGTGTGTGCCATCTTTCTCAAAATATTGGGGCACAGAACACCTAGTGTGTCATACTGGGAATTTTTTTTTGTTTTAAATTCTCCCTGAAAACAAAAAAAAAGTGGGAGATTAAGATTGGCATTTGTGCTTGAGTGCCAGTCCTGTGTGTGCCATCTGTCTCAAAATATTGGGGCACAGAACACCTAGTGTGTCATACTGGGAATTTTTTTTTTTTTAATTCTCCCTGAAAACAAAAAAAAATAGTGGGAGATTAAGATTGGCATTTCTGCTTGAGTGCCAGACCTGTTTGTGCCATCTGTCTCAAATTATTGGGGCACAGAAAACCTAGTGTGTCATACTGGGAATTTTTTTTTTTTTTTAATTCTCCCTGAAAACAAAAAAAAAATAGTGGGAGATTAAGATTGGCATTTCTGCTTGAGTGCCAGTCCTGTGTGTGCCATCTGTCTCAAATTATTGGGGCACAGAAAACCTAGTGTGTCATACTGGGATTTTTTTTTTTTTTTAATTCTCCCTGAAAACAAAAAAAATAGTGGGAGATTAAGTTTGGCATTTCTGCTTGAGTGCCGGTCCTGTGTGTGCCATCTGTCTCAAATTATTGGGGCACAGAAAACCTAGTGTGTCATACTGGGAATTTATTTTTTTTTTTTTTAATTCTCCCTGAAAACAAAAAAAAATAGTGGGAGATTAAGATTGGCATTTCTGCTTGAGTGCCAGTCCTGTGTGTGCCATCTGTCTCAAATTATTGGGGCACAGAAAACCTAGTGTGTCATACTGGGAATTTATTTATTTTTTTTATTCTCCCTGAAAACAAAAAAAAATAGTGGGAGATTAAGATTGGCATTTCTGCTTGAGTGCCAGTCCTGTGTGTGCCATCTGTCTCAAATTATTGGGGCACAGAAAACCTAGTGTGTCATACTGGGAATTTATTTATTTTTTTTATTCTCCCTGAAAACAAAAAAAAATAGTCGGAGATTAAGATTGGCATTTCTGCTTGAGTGCCAGTCCTGTGTGTGCCATCTGTCTCAAATTATTGGGGCACAGAAAACCTAGTGTGTCATACTGGGATTTTTTTTTTTTTTAATTCTCCCTGAAAACAAAAAAAATAGTGGGAGATTAAGATTGGCATTTCTGCTTGAGTGCCGGTCCTGTGTGTGCCATCTGTCTCAAATTATTGGGGCACAGAAAACCTAGTGTGTCATACTGGGAATTTATTTCTTTTTTTTTTAATTCTCCCTGAAAACAAAAAAAAATAGTGGGAGATTAAGATTGGCATTTCTGCTTGAGTGCCAGTCCTGTGTGTTCCATCTGTCTCAAATTATTGGGGCACAGAAAACCTAGTGTGTCATACTGGGAATTTTTTTTTTTTTTTAAATTCCCTATGAAAAAAAAAATAGTGGGAGATTAAGATTGGCATTTCTGCTTGAGTGCCGGTCCTGTGTGTGCCATCTGTCTCAAATTATTGGGGCACAGAAAACCTAGTGTGTCATACTGGGAATTTATTTTTTTTTTTTATTCTCCCTGAAAACAAAAAAAAATAGTGGGAGATTAAGATTGGCATTTCTGCTTGAGTGCCAGTCCTGTGTGTGCCATCTGTCTCAAATTATTGGGGCACAGAAAACCTAGTGTGTCATACTGGTTTTTTTTTTTAAATTCTCCCTGAAAACAAAAAAATAGTGGGAGATTAAGATTGGCATTTCTGCTTGAGTGCTGGTCCTGTGTGTGCCATCTGTCTCAAAATATTGGGGCACAGAACACCTAGTGTGTCATACTGGGAATTTTTTTTGTTTTAAATTCTCCCTGAAAACAAAAAAAAAGTGGGAGATTAAGATTGGCATTTCTGCTTGAGTGCCAGTCCTGTGTGTGCCATCTGTCTCAAAATATTGGGGCACAGAACACCTAGTGTGTCATACTGGGAATTTTTTTTTTAATTCTCCCTGAAAACAAACAAAAATAGTGGGAGATTAAGATTGGCATTTCTGCTTGAGTGCCAGTCCTGTGTGTGCCATCTGTCTCAAATTATTGGGGCACAGAAAACCTAGTGTGTCATACTGGGTTTTTTTTTTAAATTCTCCCTGAAAACAAAAAAATAGTGGGAGATTAAGATTGGCATTTCTGCTTGAGTGCTGGTCCTGTGTGTGCCATCTTTCTCAAAATATTGGGGCACAGAACACCTAGTGTGTCATACTGGGAATTTTTTTTTGTTTTAAATTCTCCCTGAAAACAAAAAAAAAGTGGGAGATTAAGATTGGCATTTGTGCTTGAGTGCCAGTCCTGTGTGTGCCATCTGTCTCAAAATATTGGGGCACAGAACACCTAGTGTGTCATACTGGGAATTTTTTTTTTTTTTAATTCTCCCTGAAAACAAAAAAAAATAGTGGGAGATTAAGATTGGCATTTCTGCTTGAGTGCCGGTCCTGTGTGTGCCATCTGTCTCAAATTATTGGGGCACAGAAAACCTAGTGTGTCATACTGGGAATTTTTTTTTTTTTTTAATTCTCCCTGAAAACAAAAAAAAATAGTGGGAGATTAAGATTGGCATTTCTGCTTGAGTGCCAGACCTGTTTGTGCCATCTGTCTCAAATTATTGGGGCACAGAAAACCTAGTGTGTCATACTGGGAATTTTTTTTTTTTTTTTAATTCTCCCTGAAAACAAAAAAAAAATAGTGGGAGATTAAGATTGGCATTTCTGCTTGAGTGCCAGTCCTGTGTGTGCCATCTGTCTCAAATTATTGGGGCACAGAAAACCTAGTGTGTCATACTGGGATTTTTTTTTTTTTTAATTCTCCCTGAAAACAAAAAAAATAGTGGGAGATTAAGATTGGCATTTCTGCTTGAGTGCCGGTCCTGTGTGTGCCATCTGTCTCAAATTATTGGGGCACAGAAAACCTAGTGTGTCATACTGGGAATTTATTTTTATTTTTTTTAATTCTCCCTGAAAACAAAAAAAAATAGTGGGAGATTAAGATTGGCATTTCTGCTTGAGTGCCAGTCCTGTGTGTGCCATCTGTCTCAAATTATTGGGGCACAGAAAACCTAGTGTGTCATACTGGGAATTTATTTTTTTTTTTATTCTCCCTGAAAACAAAAAAAATAGTGGGAGATTAAGATTGGCATTTCTGCTTGAGTGCCAGTCCTGTGTGTGCCATCTGTCTCAAATTATTGGGGCACAGAAAACCTAGTGTGTCATACTGGGAATTTATATTTTTTTTTTATTCTCCCTGAAAACAAAAAAAAATAGTCGGAGATTAAGATTGGCATTTCTGCTTGAGTGCCAGTCCTGTGTGTGCCATCTGTCTCAAATTATTGGGGCACAGAAAACCTAGTGTGTCATACTGGGATTTTTTTTTTTTTTAATTCTCCCTGAAAACAAAAAAAATAGTGGGAGATTAAGATTGGCATTTCTGCTTGAGTGCCGGTCCTGTGTGTGCCATCTGTCTCAAATTATTGGGGCACAGAAAACCTAGTGTGTCATACTGGGAATTTATTTCTTTTTTTTTTAATTCTCCCTGAAAACAAAAAAAAATAGTGGGAGATTAAGATTGGCATTTCTGCTTGAGTGCCAGTCCTGTGTGTTCCATCTGTCTCAAATTATTGGGGCACAGAAAACCTAGTGTGTCATACTGGGAATTTTTTTTTTTTTTAAATTCCCTATGAAAAAAAAAATAGTGGGAGATTAAGATTGGCATTTCTGCTTGAGTGCCGGTCCTGTGTGTGCCATCTGTCTCAAATTATTGGGGCACAGAAAACCTAGTGTGTCATACTGGGAATTTATTTTTTTTTTTTATTCTCCCTGAAAACAAAAAAAATAGTGGGAGATTAAGATTGGCATTTCTGCTTGAGTGCCAGTCCTGTGTGTGCCATCTGTCTCAAATTATTGGGGCACAGAAAACCTAGTGTGTCATACTGGGTTTTTTTTTTAAATTCTCCCTGAAAACAAAAAAATAGTGGGAGATTAAGATTGGCATTTCTGCTTGAGTGCTGGTCCTGTGTGTGCCATCTGTCTCAAAATATTGGGGCACAGAACACCTAGTGTGTCATACTGGGAATTTTTTTTTGTTTTAAATTCTCCCTGAAAACAAAAAAAAGTGGGAGATTAAGATTGGCATTTCTGCTTGAGTGCCAGTCCTGTGTGTGCCATCTGTCTCAAAATATTGGGGCACAGAACACCTAGTGTGTCATACTGGGAATTTTTTTTTTAATTCTCCGTGAAAACAAAAAAAAATAGTGGGAGATTAAGATTGGCATTTCTGCTTGAGTGCCAGTCCTGTGTGTGCCATCTGTCTCAAATTATTGGGGCACAGAAAACCTAGTGTGTCATACTGGGTTTTTTTTTAAATTCTCCCTGAAAACAAAAAAATAGTGGGAGATTAAGATTGGCATTTCTGCTTGAGTGCTGGTCCTGTGTGTGCCATCTTTCTCAAAATATTGGGGCACAGAACACCTAGTGTGTCATACTGGGAATTTTTTTTTGTTTTAAATTCTCCCTGAAAACAAAAAAAAAGTGGGAGATTAAGATTGGCATTTGTGCTTGAGTGCCAGTCCTGTGTGTGCCATCTGTCTCAAAATATTGGGGCACAGAACACCTAGTGTGTCATACTGGGAATTTTTTTTTTTTAATTCTCCCTGAAAACAAAAAAAAATAGTGGGAGATTAAGATTGGCATTTCTGCTTGAGTGCCGGTCCTGTGTGTGCCATCTGTCTCAAATTATTGGGGCACAGAAAACCTAGTGTGTCATACTGGGAATTTTTTTTTTTTTTTAATTCTCCCTGAAAACAAAAAAAAATAGTGGGAGATTAAGATTGGCATTTCTGCTTGAGTGCCAGACCTGTTTGTGCCATCTGTCTCAAATTATTGGGGCACAGAAAACCTAGTGTGTCATACTGGGAATTTTTTTTTTTTTTTAATTCTCCCTGAAAACAAAAAAAAAATAGTGGGAGATTAAGATTGGCATTTCTGCTTGAGTGCCAGTCCTGTGTGTGCCATCTGTCTCAAATTATTGGGGCACAGAAAACCTAGTGTGTCATACTGGGAATTTTTTTTTTTTTTTTTTAATTCTCCCTGAAAACAAAAAAAAATAGTGGGAGATTAAGATTGGCATTTCTGCTTGAGTGCCAGTCCTGTGTGTGCCATCTGTCTCAAATTATTGGGGCACAGAAAACCTAGTGTGTCATACTGGGAATTTATTTTTTTTTTTATTCTCCCTGAAAACAAAAAAAAATAGTGGGAGATTAAGATTGGCATTTCTGCTTGAGTGCCAGTCCTGTGTGTGCCATCTGTCTCAAATTATTGGGGCACAGAAAACCTAGTGTGTCATACTGGGAATTTATTTATTTTTTTTATTCTCCCTGAAAACAAAAAAAAATAGTCGGAGATTAAGATTGGCATTTCTGCTTGAGTGCCAGTCCTGTGTGTGCCATCTGTCTCAAATTATTGGGGCACAGAAAACCTAGTGTGTCATACTGGGATTTTTTTTTTTTTTAATTCTCCCTGAAAACAAAAAAAATAGTGGGAGATTAAGATTGGCATTTCTGCTTGAGTGCCGGTCCTGTGTGTGCCATCTGTCTCAAATTATTGGGGCACAGAAAACCTAGTGTGTCATACTGGGAATTTATTTCTTTTTTTTTTAATTCTCCCTGAAAACAAAAAAAAATAGTGGGAGATTAAGATTGGCATTTCTGCTTGAGTGCCAGTCCTGTGTGTTCCATCTGTCTCAAATTATTGGGGCACAGAAAACCTAGTGTGTCATACTGGGAATTTTTTTTTTTTTTTATTCTCCCTGAAAACAAAAAAAAATAGTGGGAGATTAAGATTGGCATTTCTGCTTGAGTGCCGGTCCTGTGTGTGCCATCTGTCTCAAATTATTGGGGCACAGAAAACCTAGTGTGTCATACTGGGAATTTATTTATTTTTTTTATTCTCCCTGAAAACAAAAAAAAATAGTGGGAGATTAAGATTGGCATTTCTGCTTGAGTGCCAGTCCTGTGTGTGCCATCTGTCTCAAATTATTGGGGCACAGAAAACCTAGTGTGTCATACTGGGTTTTTTTTTTAAATTCTCCCTGAAAACAAAAAAATAGTGGGAGATTAAGATTGGCATTTCTGCTTGAGTGCTGGTCCTGTGTGTGCCATCTGTCTCAAAATATTGGGGCACAGAACACCTAGTGTGTCATA
Organism: Ranitomeya variabilis; assembly: GCF_051348905.1. NCBI lineage: Eukaryota > Metazoa > Chordata > Amphibia > Anura > Dendrobatidae > Ranitomeya > Ranitomeya variabilis. The sequence goes on from NC_135235.1 coordinate 353,662,134, forward strand.
CTGGGAATTTTTTTTTGTTTTAAATTCTCCCTGAAAACAAAAAAAAAGTGGGAGATTAAGATTGGCATTTCTGCTTGAGTGCCAGTCCTGTGTGTGCCATCTGTCTCAAAATATTGGGGCACAGAACACCTAGTGTGTCATACTGGGAATTTTTTTTTTAATTCTCCCTGAAAACAAAAAAAAATAGTGGGAGATTAAGATTGGCATTTCTGCTTGAGTGCCAGTCCTGTGTGTGCCATCTGTCTCAAATTATTGGGGCACAGAAAACCTAGTGTGTCATACTGGGTTTTTTTTTTAAATTCTCCCTGAAAACAAAAAAATAGTGGGAGATTAAGATTGGCATTTCTGCTTGAGTGCTGGTCCTGTGTGTGCCATCTTTCTCAAAATATTGGGGCACAGAACACCTAGTGTGTCATACTGGGAATTTTTTTTTGTTTTAAATTCTCCCTGAAAACAAAAAAAAAGTGGGAGATTAAGATTGGCATTTGTGCTTGAGTGCCAGTCCTGTGTGTGCCATCTGTCTCAAAATATTGGGGCACAGAACACCTAGTGTGTCATACTGGGAATTTTTTTTTTTTTAATTCTCCCTGAAAACAAAAAAAAATAGTGGGAGATTAAGATTGGCATTTCTGCTTGAGTGCCGGTCCTGTGTGTGCCATCTGTCTCAAATTATTGGGGCACAGAAAACCTAGTGTGTCATACTGGGAATTTTTTTTTTTTTTTAATTCTCCCTGAAAACAAAAAAAAATAGTGGGAGATTAAGATTGGCATTTCTGCTTGAGTGCCAGACCTGTTTGTGCCATCTGTCTCAAATTATTGGGGCACAGAAAACCTAGTGTGTCATACTGGGAATTTTTTTTTTTTTTTTAATTCTCCCTGAAAACAAAAAAAAAATAGTGGGAGATTAAGATTGGCATTTCTGCTTGAGTGCCAGTCCTGTGTGTGCCATCTGTCTCAAATTATTGGGGCACAGAAAACCTAGTGTGTCATACTGGGATTTTTTTTTTTTTTAATTCTCCCTGAAAACAAAAAAAATAGTGGGAGATTAAGATTGGCATTTCTGCTTGAGTGCCGGTCCTGTGTGTGCCATCTGTCTCAAATTATTGGGGCACAGAAAACCTAGTGTGTCATACTGGGAATTTATTTTTTTTTTTTTAATTCTCCCTGAAAACAAAAAAAAATAGTGGGAGATTAAGATTGGCATTTGTGCTTGAGTGCCAGTCCTGTGTGTGCCATCTGTCTCAAATTATTGGGGCACAGAAAACCTAGTGTGTCATACTGGGAATTTATTTATTTTTTTTATTCTCCCTGAAAACAAAAAAAAATAGTCGGAGATTAAGATTGGCATTTCTGCTTGAGTGCCAGTCCTGTGTGTGCCATCTGTCTCAAATTATTGGGGCACAGAAAACCTAGTGTGTCATACTGGGATTTTTTTTTTTTTTTAATTCTCCCTGAAAACAAAAAAAATAGTGGGAGATTAAGATTGGCATTTCTGCTTGAGTGCCGGTCCTGTGTGTGCCATCTGTCTCAAATTATTGGGGCACAGAAAACCTAGTGTGTCATACTGGGAATTTATTTCTTTTTTTTTTAATTCTCCCTGAAAACAAAAAAAAATAGTGGGAGATTAAGATTGGCATTTCTGCTTGAGTGCCAGTCCTGTGTGTTCCATCTGTCTCAAATTATTGGGGCACAGAAAACCTAGTGTGTCATACTGGGAATTTTTTTTTTTTTTTATTCTCCCTGAAAACAAAAAAAAATAGTGGGAGATTAAGATTGGCATTTCTGCTTGAGTGCCGGTCCTGTGTGTGCCATCTGTCTCAAATTATTGGGGCACAGAAAACCTAGTGTGTCATACTGGGAATTTATTTATTTTTTTTATTCTCCCTGAAAACAAAAAAAAATAGTGGGAGATTAAGATTGGCATTTCTGCTTGAGTGCCAGTCCTGTGTGTGCCATCTGTTTCAAATTATTGGGGCACAGAAAACCTAGTGTGTCATACTGGGTTTTTTTTTTAAATTCTCCCTGAAAACAAAAAAATAGTGGGAGATTAAGATTGGCATTTCTGCTTGAGTGCTGGTCCTGTGTGTGCCATCTGTCTCAAAATATTGGGGCACAGAACACCTAGTGTGTCATACTGGGAATTTTTTTTTGTTTTAAATTCTCCCTGAAAACAAAAAAAAAGTGGGAGATTAAGATTGGCATTTCTGCTTGAGTGCCAGTCCTGTGTGTGCCATCTGTCTCAAAATATTGGGGCACAGAACACCTAGTGTGTCATACTGGGAATTTTTTTTTTAATTCTCCCTGAAAACAAAAAAAAATAGTGGGAGATTAAGATTGGCATTTCTGCTTGAGTGCCAGTCCTGTGTGTGCCATCTGTCTCAAATTATTGGGGCACAGAAAACCTAGTGTGTCATACTGGGTTTTTTTTTTAAATTCTCCCTGAAAACAAAAAAATAGTGGGAGATTAAGATTGGCATTTCTGCTTGAGTGCTGGTCCTGTGTGTGCCATCTTTCTCAAAATATTGGGGCACAGAACACCTAGTGTGTCATACTGGGAATTTTTTTTTGTTTTAAATTCTCCCTGAAAACAAAAAAAAAGTGGGAGATTAAGATTGGCATTTGTGCTTGAGTGCCAGTCCTGTGTGTGCCATCTGTCTCAAAATATTGGGGCACAGAACACCTAGTGTGTCATACTGGGAATTTTTTTTTTTTTTTAATTCTCCCTGAAAACAAAAAAAAATAGTGGGAGATTAAGATTGGCATTTCTGCTTGAGTGCCGGTCCTGTGTGTGCCATCTGTCTCAAATTATTGGGGCACAGAAAACCTAGTGTGTCATACTGGGAATTTTTTTTTTTTTTTAATTCTCCCTGAAAACAAAAAAAAATAGTGGGAGATTAAGATTGGCATTTCTGCTTGAGTGCCAGACCTGTTTGTGCCATCTGTCTCAAATTATTGGGGCACAGAAAACCTAGTGTGTCATACTGGGAATTTTTTTTTTTTTTTTAATTCTCCCTGAAAACAAAAAAAAAATAGTGGGAGATTAAGATTGGCATTTCTGCTTGAGTGCCAGTCCTGTGTGTGCCATCTGTCTCAAATTATTGGGGCACAGAAAACCTAGTGTGTCATACTGGGATTTTTTTTTTTTTTAATTCTCCCTGAAAACAAAAAAAATAGTGGGAGATTAAGATTGGCATTTCTGCTTGAGTGCCGGTCCTGTGTGTGCCATCTGTCTCAAATTATTGGGGCACAGAAAACCTAGTGTGTCATACTGGGAATTTATTTTTATTTTTTTTAATTCTCCCTGAAAACAAAAAAAAATAGTGGGAGATTAAGATTGGCATTTCTGCTTGAGTGCCAGTCCTGTGTGTGCCATCTGTCTCAAATTATTGGGGCACAGAAAACCTAGTGTGTCATACTGGGAATTTATTTTTTTTTTTATTCTCCCTGAAAACAAAAAAAAATAGTGGGAGATTAAGATTGGCATTTCTGCTTGAGTGCCAGTCCTGTGTGTGCCATCTGTCTCAAATTATTGGGGCACAGAAAACCTAGTGTGTCATACTGGGAATTTATATTTTTTTTTTATTCTCCCTGAAAACAAAAAAAAATAGTCGGAGATTAAGATTGGCATTTCTGCTTGAGTGCCAGTCCTGTGTGTGCCATCTGTCTCAAATTATTGGGGCACAGAAAACCTAGTGTGTCATACTGGGATTTTTTTTTTTTTTAATTCTCCCTGAAAACAAAAAAAATAGTGGGAGATTAAGATTGGCATTTCTGCTTGAGTGCCGGTCCTGTGTGTGCCATCTGTCTCAAATTATTGGGGCACAGAAAACCTAGTGTGTCATACTGGGAATTTATTTCTTTTTTTTTTAATTCTCCCTGAAAACAAAAAAAAATAGTGGGAGATTAAGATTGGCATTTCTGCTTGAGTGCCAGTCCTGTGTGTTCCATCTGTCTCAAATTATTGGGGCACAGAAAACCTAGTGTGTCATACTGGGAATTTTTTTTTTTTTTAAATTCCCTATGAAAAAAAAAATAGTGGGAGATTAAGATTGGCATTTCTGCTTGAGTGCCGGTCCTGTGTGTGCCATCTGTCTCAAATTATTGGGGCACAGAAAACCTAGTGTGTCATACTGGGAATTTATTTTTTTTTTTTATTCTCCCTGAAAACAAAAAAAATAGTGGGAGATTAAGATTGGCATTTCTGCTTGAGTGCCAGTCCTGTGTGTGCCATCTGTCTCAAATTATTGGGGCACAGAAAACCTAGTGTGTCATACTGGGTTTTTTTTTTAAATTCTCCCTGAAAACAAAAAAATAGTGGGAGATTAAGATTGGCATTTCTGCTTGAGTGCTGGTCCTGTGTGTGCCATCTGTCTCAAAATATTGGGGCACAGAACACCTAGTGTGTCATACTGGGAATTTTTTTTTGTTTTAAATTCTCCCTGAAAACAAAAAAAAGTGGGAGATTAAGATTGGCATTTCTGCTTGAGTGCCAGTCCTGTGTGTGCCATCTGTCTCAAAATATTGGGGCACAGAACACCTAGTGTGTCATACTGGGAATTTTTTTTTTAATTCTCCCTGAAAACAAAAAAAAATAGTGGGAGATTAAGATTGGCATTTCTGCTTGAGTGCCAGTCCTGTGTGTGCCATCTGTCTCAAATTATTGGGGCACAGAAAACCTAGTGTGTCATACTGGGTTTTTTTTAAAATTCTCCCTGAAAACAAAAAAATAGTGGGAGATTAAGATTGGCATTTCTGCTTGAGTGCTGGTCCTGTGTGTGCCATCTTTCTCAAAATATTGGGGCACAGAACACCTAGTGTGTCATACTGGGAATTTTTTTTTGTTTTAAATTCTCCCTGAAAACAAAAAAAAAGTGGGAGATTAAGATTGGCATTTGTGCTTGAGTGCCAGTCCTGTGTGTGCCATCTGTCTCAAAATATTGGGGCACAGAACACCTAGTGTGTCATACTGGGAATTTTTTTTTTTTAATTCTCCCTGAAAACAAAAAAAAATAGTGGGAGATTAAGATTGGCATTTCTGCTTGAGTGCAGGTCCTGTGTGTGCCATCTGTCTCAAATTATTGGGGCACAGAAAACCTAGTGTGTCATACTGGGAATTTTTTTTTTTTTTAATTCTCCCTGAAAACAAAAAAAAATAGTGGGAGATTAAGATTGGCATTTCTGCTTGAGTGCCAGACCTGTTTGTGCCATCTGTCTCAAATTATTGGGGCACAGAAAACCTAGTGTGTCATACTGGGAATTTTTTTTTTTTTTTAATTCTCCCTGAAAACAAAAAAAAAATAGTGGGAGATTAAGATTGGCATTTCTGCTTGAGTGCCAGTCCTGTGTGTGCCATCTGTCTCAAATTATTGGGGCACAGAAAACCTAGTGTGTCATACTGGGATTTTTTTTTTTTTAATTCTCCCTGAAAACAAAAAAAATAGTGGGAGATTAAGATTGGCATTTCTGCTTGAGTGCCGGTCCTGTGTGTGCCATCTGTCTCAAAATATTGGGGCACAGAAAACCTAGTGTGTCATACTGGGAATTTTTTTTTTTTTTTTTAATTCTCCCTGAAAACAAAAAAAAATAGTGGGAGATTAAGATTGGCATTTCTGCTTGAGTGCCAGTCCTGTGTGTGCCATCTGTCTCAAATTATTGGGGCACAGAAAACCTAGTGTGTCATACTGGGAATTTATTTTTTTTTTTATTCTCCCTGAAAACAAAAAAAAATAGTGGGAGATTAAGATTGGCATTTCTGCTTGAGTGCCAGTCCTGTGTGTGCCATCTGTCTCAAATTATTGGGGCACAGAAAACCTAGTGTGTCATACTGGGAATTTATTTATTTTTTTTATTCTCCCTGAAAACAAAAAAAAATAGTCGGAGATTAAGATTGGCATTTCTGCTTGAGTGCCAGTCCTGTGTGTGCCATCTGTCTCAAATTATTGGGGCACAGAAAACCTAGTGTGTCATACTGGGATTTTTTTTTTTTTAATTCTCCCTGAAAACAAAAAAAATAGTGGGAGATTAAGATTGGCATTTCTGCTTGAGTGCCGGTCCTGTGTGTGCCATCTGTCTCAAATTATTGGGGCACAGAAAACCTAGTGTGTCATACTGGGAATTTATTTCTTTTTTTTTTAATTCTCCCTGAAAACAAAAAAAAATAGTGGGAGATTAAGATTGGCATTTCTGCTTGAGTGCCAGTCCTGTGTGTTCCATCTGTCTCAAATTATTGGGGCACAGAAAACCTAGTGTGTCATACTGGGAATTTTTTTTTTTTTTTATTCTCCCTGAAAACAAAAAAAAATAGTGGGAGATTAAGATTGGCATTTCTGCTTGAGTGCTGGTCCTGTGTGTGCCATCTGTCTCAAAATATTGGGGCACAGAACACCTAGTGTGTCATACTGGGAATTTTTTTTTGTTTTAAATTCTCCCTGAAAACAAAAAAAAAGTGGGAGATTAAGATTGGCATTTCTGCTTGAGTGCCAGTCCTGTGTGTGCCATCTGTCTCAAAATATTGGGGCACAGAACACCTAGTGTGTCATACTGGGAATTTTTTTTTTAATTCTCCCTGAAAACAAAAAAAAATAGTGGGAGATTAAGATTGGCATTTCTGCTTGAGTGCCAGTCCTGTGTGTGCCATCTGTCTCAAATTATTGGGGCACAGAAAACCTAGTGTGTCATACTGGGTTTTTTTTTTAAATTCTCCCTGAAAACAAAAAAATAGTGGGAGATTAAGATTGGCATTTCTGCTTGAGTGCTGGTCCTGTGTGTGCCATCTTTCTCAAAATATTGGGGCACAGAACACCTAGTGTGTCATACTGGGAATTTTTTTTTGTTTTAAATTCTCCCTGAAAACAAAAAAAAAGTGGGAGATTAAGATTGGCATTTCTGCTTGAGTGCCGGTCCTGTGTGTGCCATCTGTCTCAAATTATTGGGGCACAGAAAACCTAGTGTGTCATACTGGGATTTTTTTTTTTTTTTAATTCTCCCTGAAAACAAAAAAAAATAGTGGGAGATTAAGATTGGCATTTCTGCTTGAGTGCCAGACCTGTTTGTGCCATCTGTCTCAAATTATTGGGGCACAGAAAACCTAGTGTGTCATACTGGGAATTTTTTTTTTTTTTTAATTCTCCCTGAAAACAAAAAAAAAATAGTGGGAGATTAAGATTGGCATTTCTGCTTGAGTGCCAGTCCTGTGTGTGCCATCTGTCTCAAATTATTGGGGCACAGAAAACCTAGTGTGTCATACTGGGATTTTTTTTTTTTTAATTCTCCCTGAAAACAAAAAAAATAGTGGGAGATTAAGATTGGCATTTCTGCTTGAGTGCCAGTCCTGTGTGTGCCATCTGTCTCAAATTATTGGGGCACAGAAAACCTAGTGTGTCATACTGGGAATTTATTATTATTTTTTTTAATTCTCCCTGAAAACAAAAAAAAATAGTGGGAGATTAAGATTGGCATTTCTGCTTGAGTGCCAGTCCTGTGTGTGCCATCTGTCTCAAATTATTGGGGCACAGAAAACCTAGTGTGTCATACTGGGAATTTATTTTTTTTTTTTATTCTCCCTGAAAACAAAAAAAAATAGTCGGAGATTAAGATTGGCATTTCTGCTTGAGTGCCAGTCCTGTGTGTGCCATCTGTCTCAAATTATTGGGGCACAGAAAACCTAGTGTGTCATACTGGGATTTTTTTTTTTTTTAATTCTCCCTGAAAACAAAAAAAATAGTGGGAGATTAAGATTGGCATTTCTGCTTGAGTGCCGGTCCTGTGTGTGCCATCTGTCTCAAATTATTGGGGCACAGAAAACCTAGTGTGTCATACTGGGAATTTATTTCTTTTTTTTTTAATTCTCCCTGAAAACAAAAAAAAATAGTGGGAGATTAAGATTGGCATTTCTGCTTGAGTGCCAGTCCTGTGTGTTCCATCTGTCTCAAATTATTGGGGCACAGAAAACCTAGTGTGTCAAACTGGGAATTTTTTTTTTTTTTTAAATTCCCTATGAAAAAAAAAATAGTGGGAGATTAAGATTGGCATTTCTGCTTGAGTGCCGGTCCTGTGTGTGCCATCTGTCTCAAATTATTGGGGCACAGAAAACCTAGTGTGTCATACTGGGAATTTATTTATTTTTTTTATTCTCCCTGAAAACAAAAAAAAATAGTGGGAGATTAAGATTGGCATTTCTGCTTGAGTGCCAGTCCTGTGTGTGCCATCTGTCTCAAATTATTGGGGCACAGAAAACCTAGTGTGTCATACTGGGGTTTTTTTTTAAATTCTCCCTGAAAACAAAAAAATAGTGGGAGATTAAGATTGGCATTTCTGCTTGAGTGCTGGTCCTGTGTGTGCCATCTGTCTCAAATTATTGGGGCACAGAAAACCTAGTGTGTCATACTGGGAATTTTTTTTTTTTTTTTAATTCTCCCTGAAAACAAAAAAAAATAGTCGGAGATTAAGATTGGCATTTCTGCTTGAGTGCCAGTCCTGTGTGTGCCATCTGTCTCAAATTATTGGGGCACAGAAAACCTAGTGTGTCATACTGGGATTTTTTTTTTTTTTAATTCTCCCTGAAAACAAAAAAAATAGTGGGAGATTAAGATTGGCATTTCTGCTTGAGTGCCGGTCCTGTGTGTGCCATCTGTCTCAAATTATTGGGGCACAGAAAACCTAGTGTGTCATACTGGGAATTTATTTCTTTTTTTTTTAATTCTCCCTGAAAACAAAAAAAAATAGTGGGATTTTAAGATTGGCATTTCTGCTTGAGTGCCAGTCCTGTGTGTTCCATCTGTCTCAAATTATTGGGGCACAGAAAACCTAGTGTGTCATACTGGGAATTTTTTTTTTTTTTAAATTCCCTATGAAAAAAAAAATAGTGGGAGATTAAGATTGGCATTTCTGCTTGAGTGCCGATCCTGTGTGTGCCATCTGTCTCAAATTATTGGGGCACAGAAAACCTAGTGTGTCATACTGGGAATTTTTTTTTTTTTTTTATTCTCCCTGAAAACAAAAAAAAATAGTGGGAGATTAAGATTGGCATTTCTGCTTGAGTGCCAGTCCTGTGTGTGCCATCTGTCTCAAATTATTGGGGCACAGAAAACCTAGTGTGTCATACTGGGTTTTTTTTTTAAATTCTCCCTGAAAACAAAAAAATAGTGGGAGATTAAGATTGGCATTTCTGCTTGAGTGCTGGTCCTGTGTGTGCCATCTGTCTCAAAATATTGGGGCACAGAACACCTAGTGTGTCATACTGGGAATTTTTTTTTGTTTTAAATTCTCCCTGAAAACAAAAAAAAAGTGGGAGATTAAGATTGGCATTTCTGCTTGAGTGCCAGTCCTGTGTGTGCCATCTGTCTCAAAATATTGGGGCACAGAACACCTAGTGTGTCATACTGGGAATTTTTTTTTTTAATTCTCCCTGAAAACAAAAAAAAATAGTGGGAGATTAAGATTGGCATTTCTGCTTGAGTGCCAGTCCTGTGTGTGCCATCTGTCTCAAATTATTGGGGCACAGAAAACCTAGTGTGTCATACTGGGTTTTTTTTTTATAATTCTCCCTGAAAACAAAAAAATAGTGGGAGATTAAGATTGGCATTTCTGCTTGAGTGCTGGTCCTGTGTGTGCCATCTGTCTCAAAATATTGGGGCACAGAACACCTAGTGTGTCATACTGGGAATTTTTTTTTATTTTAAATTCTCCCTGAAAACAAAAAAAAAGTGGGAGATTAAGATTGGCATTTGTGCTTGAGTGCCAGTCCTGTGTGTGCCATCTGTCTCAAAATATAGGGGCACAGAACACCTAGTGTGTCATACTGGGAATTTTTTTTTTTTCATTCTCCCTGAAAACAAAAAAAAATAGTGGGAGATTAAGATTGGCATTTCTGCTTGAGTGCCGGTCCTGTGTGTGCCATCTGTCTCAAATTATTGGGGCACAGAAAACCTAGTGTGTCATACTGGGAATTTTTTTTTTTTTTTTAATTCTCCCTGAAAACAAAAAAAAATAGTGGGAGATTAAGATTGGCATTTCTGCTTGAGTGCCAGACCTGTTTGTGCCATCTGTCTCAAATTATTGGGGCACAGAAAACCTAGTGTGTCATACTGGGAATTTTTTTTTTTTTTTTAATTCTCCCTGAAAACAAAAAAAAAATAGTGGGAGATTAAGATTGGCATTTCTGCTTTTGTGCCAGTCCTGTGTGTGCCATCTGTCTCAAATTATTGGGGCACAGAAAACCTAGTGTGTCATACTGGGATTTTTTTTTTTTTTAATTCTCCCTGAAAACAAAAAAAATAGTGGGAGATTAAGATTGGCATTTCTGCTTGAGTGCCGGTCCTGTGTGTGCCATCTGTCTCAAATTATTGGGGCACAGAAAACCTAGTGTGTCATACTGGGAATTTATTTTTTTTTTTTTTAATTCTCCCTGAAAACAAAAAAAAATTGTGGGAGATTAAGATTGGCATTTCTGCTTGAGTGCCAGTCCTGTGTGTGCCATCTGTCTCAAATTATTGGGGCACAGAAAACCTAGTGTGTCATACTGGGAAATTTTTTTTTTTTTTAATTCTCCCTGAAAACAAAAAAAAATAGTGGGAGATTAAGATTGACATTTCTGCTTGAGTGCCAGTCCTGTGTGTGCCATCTGTCTCAAATTATTGGGGCACAGAAAACCTAGTGTGTCATACTGGGATTTTTTTTTTTTTAATTCTCCCTGAAAACAAAAAAAATAGTGAGAGATTAAGATTGGCATTTCTGCTTGAGTGCCGGTCCTGTGTGTGCCATCTGTCTCAAATTATTGGGGCACAGAAAACCTAGTGTGTCATACTGGGAATTTATTTTTTTTTTTTTTAATTCTCCCTGAAAACAAAAAAAAATAGTGGGAGATTAAGATTGGCATTTCTGCTTGAGTGCCAGTCCTGTGTGTGCCATCTGTCTCAAATTATTGGGGCACAGAAAACCTAGTGTGTCATACTGGGAATTTATTTTTTTTTTTTAATTCTCCCTGAAAACAAAAAAAAATAGTGGGAGATTAAGATTGGCATTTCTGCTTGAGTGCCAGTCCTGTGTGTGCCATCTGTCTCAAATTATTGGGGCACAGAAAACCTAGTGTGTCATACTGGGAATTTTTATTTATTTTTTTTAAATTCCCTATGAAAAAAAAAAATGGGAGATTAAGATTGGCATTTCTGCTTGAGTGCCGGTCATGTGTATGCCATCTGTCTCAAATTATTGGGGCACAGAAAACCTAGTGTGTCATACTGGGTTTTTTTTTTAAATTCTCCCTGAAAAAAAAAAATAGTGGGAGATTAAGATTGGCATTTCTGCTTGAGTGCTGGTCCTGTGTGTGCCATCTGTCTCAAATTATTGGGGCACAGAAAACCTAGTGTGTCATACTGGGATTTTTTTTTTTTTTAATTCTCCCTGAAAAAATAAAAAATAGTGGGAGATTAAGATTGGCATTTCTGCTTGAGTGCCAGTCCTGTGTGTGCCATCTGTCTCAAATTATTGGGGCACAGAAAACCTAGTGTGTCATACTGGGAATTTTTATATTTTTTTTTTTAATTCTCCCTGAAAACAAAAAAAAATAGTCGGAGATTAAGATTGGCATTTCTGCTTGAGTGCCAGTCCTGTGTGTGCCATCTGTCTCAAATTATTGGGGCACAGAAAACCTAGTGTGTCATACTGGGATTTTTTTTTTTTTAATTCTCCCTGAAAACAAAAAAAATAGTGGGAGATTAAGATTGGCATTTCTGCTTGAGTGCCGGTCCTGTGTGTGCCATCTGTCTCAAATTATTGGGGCACAGAAAACCTAGTGTGTCATACTGGGAATTTATTTCTTTTTTTTTTAATTCTCCCTGAAAACAAAAAAAAATAGTGGGAGATTAAGATTGGCATTTCTAATTGAGTGCCAGTCCTGTGTGTTCCATCTGTCTCAAATTATTGGGGCACAGAAAACCTAGTGTGTCATACTGGGAATTTTTTTTTTTTTTTAAATTCCCTATGAAAAAAAAAATAGTGGGAGATTAAGATTGGCATTTCTGCTTGAGTGCCGGTCCTGTGTGTGCCATCTGTCTCAAATTATTGGGGCACAGAAAACCTAGTGTGTCATACTGGGAATTTATTTTTTTTTTTTATTCTCCCTGAAAACAAAAAAAAATAGTGGGAGATTAAGATTGACATTTCTGCTTGAGTGCCAGTCCTGTGTGTGCCATCTGTCTCAAATTATTGGGGCACAGAAAACCTAGTGTGTCATACTGGGAATTTATTTTTTTTTTTTTTAATTCTCCCTGAAAACAAAAAAAAATAGTGGGAGATTAAGATTGGCATTTCTGCTTGAGTGCCAGTCCTGTGTGTGCCATCTGTCTCAAATTATTGGGGCACAAAAAACCTAGTGTGTCATACTGGGAATTTATTTATTTTTTTTTTAATTCTCCCTGAAAACAAAAAAAAATAGTGGGAGATTAAGATTGGCATTTCTGCTTGAGTGCCGGTCCTGTGTGTGCCATCTGTCTCAAATTATTGGGGCACAGAAAACCTAGTGTGTCATACTGGGAATTTATTTTTTTTTTTTATTCTCCCTGAAAACAAAAAAAAATAGTCGGAGATTAAGATTGGCATTTCTGCTTGAGTGCCAGTCCTGTGTGTGCCATCTGTCTCAAATTATTGGGGCACAGAAAACCTAGTGTGTCATACTGGGATTTTTTTTTTTTTTTATTCTCCCTGAAAACAAAAAAAATAGTGGGAGATTAAGATTGGCATTTCTGCTTGAGTGCCGGTCCTGTGTGTGCCATCTGTCTCAAATTATTGGGGCACAGAAAACCTAGTGTGTCATACTGGGAATTTATTTCTTTTTTTTTTAATTCTCCCTGAAAACAAAAAAAAATAGTGGGAGATTAAGATTGGCATTTCTGCTTGAGTGCCAGTCCTGTGTGTGCCATCTGTCTCAAATTATTGGGGCACAGAAAACCTAGTGTGTCATACTGGGATTTTTTTTTTTTTAATTCTCCCTGAAAACAAAAAAAATAGTGGGAGATTAAGATTGGCATTTCTGCTTGAGTGCCGGTCCTGTGTGTGCCATCTGTCTCAAATTATTGGGGCACAGAAAACCTAGTGTGTCATACTGGGAATGTATTTCTTTTTTTTTTAATTCTCCCTGAAAACAAAAAAAAATAGTGGGAGATTAAGATTGGCATTTCTGCTTGAGTGCCAGTCCTGTGTGTTCCATCTGTCTCAAATTATTGGGGCACAGAAAACCTAGTGTGTCATACTGGGAATTTTTTTTTTTTTTTAAATTCCCTATGAAAAAAAAAATAGTGGGAGATTAAGATTGGCATTTCTGCTTGAGTGCCGGTCCTGTGTGTGCCATCTGTCTCAAATTATTGGGGCACAGAAAACCTAGTGTGTCATACTGGGAATTTATTTTTTTTTTTTATTCTCCCTGAAAACAAAAAAAAATAGTGGGAGATTAAGATTGGCATTTCTGCTTGAGTGCCAGTCCTGTGTGTGCCATCTGTCTCAAATTATTGGGGCACAGAAAACCTAGTGTGTCATACTGGGTTTTTTTTTTAAATTCTCCCTGAAAACAAAAAAAATAGTGGGAGATTAAGATTGGCATTTCTGCTTGAGTGCTGGTCCTGTGTGTGCCATCTGTCTCAAAATATTGGGGCACAGAACACCTAGTGTGTCATACTGGGAATTTTTTTTGTTTTAAATTCTCCCTGAAAACAAAAAAAAAGTGGGAGATTAAGATTGGCATTTCTGCTTGAGTGCCAGTCCTGTGTGTGCCATCTGTCTCAAAATATTGGGGCACAGAACACCTAGTGTGTCATACTGGGAATTTTTTTTTTAATTCTCCCTGAAAACAAAAAAAAATAGTGGGAGATTAAGATTGGCATTTCTGCTTGAGTGCCAGTCCTGTGTGTGCCATCTGTCTCAAATTATTGGGGCACAGAAAACCTAGTGTGTCATACTGGGTTTTTTTTTAAAATTCTCCCTGAAAACATAAAAATAGTGGGAGATTAAGATTGGCATTTCTGCTTGAGTGCTGGTCCTGTGTGTGCCATCTGTCTCAAAATATTGGGGCACAGAACACCTAGTGTGTCATACTGGGAATTTTTTTTTGTTTTAAATTCTCCCTGAAAACAAAAAAAAAGTGGGAGATTAAGATTGGCATTTGTGCTTGAGTGCCAGTCCTGTGTGTGCCATCTGTCTCAAAATATTGGGGCACAGAACACCTAGTGTGTCATACTGGGAATTTTTTTTTTTTAATTCTCCCTGAAAACAAAAAAAAATAGTGGGAGATTAAGATTGGCATTTCTGCTTGAGTGCCGGTCCTGTGTGTGCCATCTGTCTCAAATTATTGGGGCACAGAAAACCTAGTGTGTCATACTGGGAATTTTTTTTTTTTTTAATTCTCCCTGAAAACAAAAAAAAATAGTGGGAGATTAAGATTGGCATTTCTGCTTGAGTGCCAGACCTGTTTGTGCCATCTGTCTCAAATTATTGGGGCACAGAAAACCTAGTGTGTCATACTGGGAATTTTTTTTTTTTTTTAAATTCTCCCTGAAAACAAAAAAAAAATAGTGGGAGATTAAGATTGGCATTTCTGCTTGAGTGCCAGTCCTGTGTGTGCCATCTGTCTCAAATTATTGGGGCACAGAAAACCTAGTGTGTCATACTGGGATTTTTTTTTTTTTTTAATTCTCCCTGAAAACAAAAAAAATAGTGGGAGATTAAGATTGGCATTTCTGCTTGAGTGCCGGTCCTGTGTGTGCCATCTGTCTCAAATTATTGGGGCACAGAAAACCTAGTGTGTCATACTGGGAATTTTTTTTTTTTTTTTTTAATTCTCCCTGAAAACAAAAAAAAATAGTGGGAGATTAAGATTGGCATTTCTGCTTGAGTGCCAGTCCTGTGTGTGCCATCTGTCTCAAATTATTGGGGCACAGAAAACCTAGTGTGTCATACTGGGAATTTATTTATTTTTTTTTTAATTCTCCCTGAAAACAAAAAAAAATAGTGGGAGATTAAGATTGGCATTTCTGCTTGAGTGCCGGTCCTGTGTGTGCCATCTGTCTCAAATTATTGGGGCACAGAAAACCTAGTGTGTCATACTGGGAATTTATTTTTTTTTTTTATTCTCCCTGAAAACAAAAAAAAATAGTCGGAGATTAAGATTGGCATTTCTGCTTGAGTGCCAGTCCTGTGTGTGCCATCTGTCTCAAATTATTGGGGCACAGAAAACCTAGTGTGTCATACTGGGATTTTTTTTTTTTTTAATTCTCCCTGAAAACAAAAAAAATAGTGGGAGATTAAGATTGGCATTTCTGCTTGAGTGCCGGTCCTGTGTGTGCCATCTGTCTCAAATTATTGGGGCACAGAAAACCTAGTGTGTCATACTGGGAATTTATTTCTTTTTTTTTTAATTCTCCCTGAAAACAAAAAAAAATAGTGGGAGATTAAGATTGGCATTTCTGCTTGAGTGCCAGTCCTGTGTGTGCCATCTGTCTCAAATTATTGGGGCACAGAAAACCTAGTGTGTCATACTGGGATTTTTTTTTTTTTAATTCTCCCTGAAAACAAAAAAAATAGTGGGAGATTAAGATTGGCATTTCTGCTTGAGTGCCGGTCCTGTGTGTGCCATCTGTCTCAAATTATTGGGGCACAGAAAACCTAGTGTGTCATACTGGGAATGTATTTCTTTTTTTTTTAATTCTCCCTGAAAACAAAAAAAAATAGTGGGAGATTAAGATTGGCATTTCTGCTTGAGTGCCAGTCCTGTGTGTTCCATCTGTCTCAAATTATTGGGGCACAGAAAACCTAGTGTGTCATACTGGGAATTTTTTTTTTTTTTTAAATTCCCTATGAAAAAAAAAATAATGGGAGATTAAGATTGGCATTTCTGCTTGAGTGCCGGTCCTGTGTGTGCCATCTGTCTCAAATTATTGGGGCACAGAAAACCTAGTGTGTCATACTGGGAATTTATTTTTTTTTTTTATTCTCCCTGAAAACAAAAAAAAATAGTGGGAGATTAAGATTGGCATTTCTGCTTGAGTGCCAGTCCTGTGTGTGCCATCTGTCTCAAATTATTGGGGCACAGAAAACCTAGTGTGTCATACTGGGATTTTTTTTTAAATTCTCCCTGAAAACAAAAAAATAGTGGGAGATTAAGATTGGCATTTCTGCTTGAGTGCTGGTCCTGTGTGTGCCATCTGTCTCAAAATATTGGGGCACAGTACACCTAGTGTGTCATACTGGGAATTTTTTTTTGTTTTAAATTCTCCCTGAAAACAAAAAAAAAGTGGGAGATTAAGATTGGCATTTCTGCTTGAGTGCCAGTCCTGTGTGTGCCATCTGTCTCAAAATATTGGGGCACAGAACACCTAGTGTGTCATACTGGGAATTTTTTTTTTAATTCTCCCTGAAAACAAAAAAAAATAGTGGGAGATTAAGATTGGCATTTGTGCTTGAGTGCCAGTCCTGTGTGTGCCATCTGTCTCAAATTATTGGGGCACAGAAAACCTAGTGTGTCATACTGGGTTTTTTTTTTAAATTCTCCCTGAAAACATAAAAATAGTGGGAGATTAAGATTGGCATTTCTGCTTGAGTGCCGGTCCTGTGTGTGCCATCTGTCTCAAATTATTGGGGCACAGAAAACCTAGTGTGTCATACTGGGAATTTATTTTTTTTTTTTATTCTCCCTGAAAACAAAAAAAAATAGTCGGAGATTAAGATTGGCATTTCTGCTTGAGTGCCAGTCCTGTGTGTGCCATCTGTCTCAAATTATTGGGGCACAGAAAACCTAGTGTGTCATACTGGGATTTTTTTTTTTTTAATTCTCCCTGAAAACAAAAAAAATAGTGGGAGATTAAGATTGGCATTTCTGCTTGAGTGCCGGTCCTGTGTGTGCCATCTGTCTCAAATTATTGGGGCACAGAAAACCTAGTGTGTCATACTGGGAATTTATTTCTTTTTTTTTTAATTCTCCCTGAAAACAAAAAAAAATAGTGGGAGATTAAGATTGGCATTTCTGCTTGAGTGCCAGTCCTGTGTGTGCCATCTGTCTCAAATTATTGGGGCACAGAAAACCTAGTGTGTCATACTGGGATTTTTTTTTTTTTAATTCTCCCTGAAAACAAAAAAAATAGTGGGAGATTAAGATTGGCATTTCTGCTTGAGTGCCGGTCCTGTGTGTGCCATCTGTCTCAAATTATTGGGGCACAGAAAACCTAGTGTGTCATACTGGGAATGTATTTCTTTTTTTTTTAATTCTCCCTGAAAACAAAAAAAAATAGTGGGAGATTAAGATTGGCATTTCTGCTTGAGTGCCAGTCCTGTGTGTTCCATCTGTCTCAAATTATTGGGGCACAGAAAACCTAGTGTGTCATACTGGGAATTTTTTTTTTTTTTTAAATTCCCTATGAAAAAAAAAATAGTGGGAGATTAAGATTGGCATTTCTGCTTGAGTGCCGGTCCTGTGTGTGCCATCTGTCTCAAATTATTGGGGCACAGAAAACCTAGTGTGTCATACTGGGAATTTATTTTTTTTTTTTATTCTCCCTGAAAACAAAAAAAAATAGTGGGAGATTAAGATTGGCATTTCTGCTTGAGTGCCAGTCCTGTGTGTGCCATCTGTCTCAAATTATTGGGGCACAGAAAACCTAGTGTGTCATACTGGGTTTTTTTTTTAAATTCTCCCTGAAAACAAAAAAATAGTGGGAGATTAAGATTGGCATTTCTGCTTGAGTGCTGGTCCTGTGTGTGCCATCTGTCTCAAAATATTGGGGCACAGTACACCTAGTGTGTCATACTGGGAATTTTTTTTTGTTTTAAATTCTCCCTGAAAACAAAAAAAAAGTGGGAGATTAAGATTGGCATTTCTGCTTGAGTGCCAGTCCTGTGTGTGCCATCTGTCTCAAAATATTGGGGCACAGAACACCTAGTGTGTCATACTGGGAATTTTTTTTTTAATTCTCCCTGAAAACAAAAAAAAATAGTGGGAGATTAAGATTGGCATTTGTGCTTGAGTGCCAGTCCTGTGTGTGCCATCTGTCTCAAATTATTGGGGCACAGAAAACCTAGTGAGTCATACTGGGTTTTTTTTTTAAATTCTCCCTGAAAACATAAAAATAGTGGGAGATTAAGATTGGCATTTCTGCTTGAGTGCTGGTCCTGTGTGTGCCATCTGTCTCAAAATATTGGGGCACAGAACACCTAGTGTGTCATACTGGGAATTTTTTTTTGTTTTAAATTCTCCCTGAAAACAAAAAAAAAGTGGGAGATTAAGATTGGCATTTGTGCTTGAGTGCCAGTCCTGTGTGTGCCATCTGTCTCAAAATATTGGGGCACAGAACACCTAGTGTGTCATACTGGGAATTTTTTTTTTTAATTCTCCCTGAAAACAAAAAAAAATAGTGGGAGATTAAGATTGGCATTTCTGCTTGAGTGCCGGTCCTGTGTGTGCCATCTGTCTCAAATTATTGGGGCACAGAAAACCTAGTGTGTCATACTGGGAATTTTTTTTTTTTTTTTAATTCTCCCTGAAAACAAAAAAAATAGTGGGAGATTAAGATTGGCATTTCTGCTTGAGTGCCAGACCTGTTTGTGCCATCTGTCTCAAATTATTGGGGCACAGAAAACCTAGTGTGTCATACTGGGAATTTTTATTTTTTTTTTTAATTCTCCCTGAAAACAAAAAAAAAAAAAGTGGGAGATTAAGATTGGCATTTCTGCTTGAGTGCCAGTCCTGTGTGTGCCATCTGTCTCAAATTATTGGGGCACAGAAAACCTAGTGTGTCATACTGGGATTTTTTTTTTTTTTTAATTCTCCCTGAAAACAAAAAAAATAGTGGGAGATTAAGATTGGCATTTCTGCTTGAGTGCCGGTCCTGTGTGTGCCATCTGTCTCAAATTATTGGGGCACAGAAAACCTAGTGTGTCATACTGGGAATTTTTTTTTTTTTTTTTTAATTCTCCCTGAAAACAAAAAAAAATAGTGGGAGATTAAGATTGGCATTTCTGCTTGAGTGCCAGTCCTGTGTGTGCCATCTGTCTCAAATTATTGGGGCACAGAAAACCTAGTGTGTCATACTGGGAATTTATTTATTTTTTTTATTCTCCCTGAAAACAAAAAAAAAATAGTGGGAGATTAAGATTGGCATTTCTGCTTGAGTGCCAGTCCTGTGTGTGCCATCTGTCTCAAATTATTGGGGCACAGAAAACCTAGTGTGTCATACTGGGAATTTATTTATTTTTTTTATTCTCCCTGAAAACAAAAAAAAATAGTCGGAGATTAAGATTGGCATTTCTGCTTGAGTGCCAGTCCTGTGTGTGCCATCTGTCTCAAATTATTGGGGCACAGAAAACCTAGTGTGTCATACTGGGATTTTTTTTTTTTTTAATTCTCCCTGAAAACAAAAAAAATAGTGGGAGATTAAGATTGGCATTTCTGCTTGAGTGCCGGTCCTGTGTGTGCCATCTGTCTCAAATTATTGGGGCACAGAAAACCTAGTGTGTCATACTGGGAATTTATTTCTTTTTTTTTTAATTCTCCCTGAAAACAAAAAAAAATAGTGGGAGATTAAGATTGGCATTTCTGCTTGAGTGCCAGTCATGTGTGTTCCATCTGTCTCAAATTATTGGGGCACAGAAAACCTAGTGTGTCATACTGGGAATTTTTTTTTTTTTTTAAATTCCCTATGAAAAAAAAAATAGTGGGAGATTAAGATTGGCATTTCTGCTTGAGTGCCGGTCCTGTGTGTGCCATCTGTCTCAAATTATTGGGGCACAGAAAACCTAGTGTGTCATACTGGGAATTTTTTTTTTTTTTTTTATTCTCCCTGAAAACAAAAAAAAAATAGTGGGAGATTAAGATTGGCATTTCTGCTTGAGTGCCAGTCCTGTGTGTGCCATCTGTCTCAAATTATTGGGGCACAGAAAACCTAGTGTGTCATACTGGGTTTTTTTTTAAAATTCTCCCTGAAAACAAAAAAATAGTGGGAGATTAAGATTGGCATTTCTGCTTGAGTGCTGGTCCTGTGTGTGCCATCTGTCTCAAAATATTGGGGCACAGAACACCTAGTGTGTCATACTGGGAATTTTTTTTTGTTTTAAATTCTCCCTGAAAACAAAAAAAAAGTGGGAGATTAAGATTGGCATTTCTGCTTGAGTGCCAGTCCTGTGTGTGCCATCTGTCTCAAAATATTGGGGCACAGAACACCTAGTGTGTCATACTGGGAATTTTTTTTTTAATTCTCCCTGAAAACAAAAAAAAATAGTGGGAGATTAAGATTGGCATTTCTGCTTGAGTGCCAGTCCTGTGTGTGCCATCTGTCTCAAATTATTGGGGCACAGAAAACCTAGTGTGTCATACTGGGTTTTTTTTTTAAATTCTCCCTGAAAACAAAAAAATAGTGGGAGATTAAGATTGGCATTTCTGCTTGAGTGCTGGTCCTGTGTGTGCCATCTTTCTCAAAATATTGGGGCACAGAACACCTAGTGTGTCATACTGGGAATTTTTTTTTGTTTTAAATTCTCCCTGAAAACAAAAAAAAAGTGGGAGATTAAGATTGGCATTTGTGCTTGAGTGCCAGTCCTGTGTGTGCCATCTGTCTCAAAATATTGGGGCACAGAACACCTAGTGTGTCATACTGGGAATTTTTTTTTTTTAATTCTCCCTGAAAACAAAAAAAAATAGTGGGAGATTAAGATTGGCATTTCTGCTTGAGTGCCGGTCCTGTGTGTGCCATCTGTCTCAAATTATTGGGGCACAGAAAACCTAGTGTGTCATACTGGGAATTTTTTTTTTTTTTTAATTCTCCCTGAAAACAAAAAAAAATAGTGGGAGATTAAGATTGGCATTTCTGCTTGAGTGCCAGACCTGTTTGTGCCATCTGTCTCAAATTATTGGGGCACAGAAAACCTAGTGTGTCATACTGGGAATTTTTTTTTTTTTTTTAATTCTCCCTGAAAACAAAAAAAAAATAGTGGGAGATTAAGATTGGCATTTCTGCTTGAGTGCCAGTCCTGTGTGTGCCATCTGTCTCAAA
The DNA here is from genome assembly GCF_051348905.1 of Ranitomeya variabilis. Lineage (NCBI taxonomy): Eukaryota > Metazoa > Chordata > Amphibia > Anura > Dendrobatidae > Ranitomeya > Ranitomeya variabilis. Next base: position 353,683,160 of record NC_135235.1, read on the forward strand.
TTATTGGGGCACAGAAAACCTAGTGTGTCATACTGGGATTTTTTTTTTTTTTAATTCTCCCTGAAAACAAAAAAAATAGTGGGAGATTAAGATTGGCATTTCTGCTTGAGTGCCGGTCCTGTGTGTGCCATCTGTCTCAAATTATTGGGGCACAGAAAACCTAGTGTGTCATACTGGGAATTTATTTTTATTTTTTTTAATTCTCCCTGAAAACAAAAAAAAATAGTGGGAGATTAAGATTGGCATTTCTGCTTGAGTGCCAGTCCTGTGTGTGCCATCTGTCTCAAATTATTGGGGCACAGAAAACCTAGTGTGTCATACTGGGAATTTATTTTTTTTTTTATTCTCCCTGAAAACAAAAAAAAATAGTGGGAGATTAAGATTGGCATTTCTGCTTGAGTGCCAGTCCTGTGTGTGCCATCTGTCTCAAATTATTGGGGCACAGAAAACCTAGTGTGTCATACTGGGAATTTATTTTTTTTTTTTATTCTCCCTGAAAAAAAAAAAAAATAGTCGGAGATTAAGATTGGCATTTCTGCTTGAGTGCCAGTCCTGTGTGTGCCATCTGTCTCAAATTATTGGGGCACAGAAAACCTAGTGTGTCATACTGGGATTTTTTTTTTTTTTAATTCTCCCTGAAAACAAAAAAAATAGTGGGAGATTAAGATTGGCATTTCTGCTTGAGTGCCGGTCCTGTGTGTGCCATCTGTCTCAAATTATTGGGGCACAGAAAACCTAGTGTGTCATACTGGGAATTTATTTCTTTTTTTTTTAATTCTCCCTGAAAACAAAAAAAAATAGTGGGAGATTAAGATTGGCATTTCTGCTTGAGTGCCAGTCCTGTGTGTTCCATCTGTCTCAAATTATTGGGGCACAGAAAACCTAGTGTGTCATACTGGGAATTTTTTTTTTTTTTTAAATTCCCTATGAAAAAAAAAATAGTGGGAGATTAAGATTGGCATTTCTGCTTGAGTGCCGGTCCTGTGTGTGCCATCTGTCTCAAATTATTGGGGCACAGAAAACCTAGTGTGTCATACTGGGAATTTATTTTTTTTTTTTATTCTCCCTGAAAACAAAAAAAATAGTGGGAGATTAAGATTGGCATTTCTGCTTGAGTGCCAGTCCTGTGTGTGCCATCTGTCTCAAATTATCGGGGCACAGAAAACCTAGTGTGTCATACTGGGTTTTTTTTTAAAATTCTCCCTGAAAACAAAAAAATAGTGGGAGATTAAGATTGGCATTTCTGCTTGAGTGCTGGTCCTGTGTGTGCCATCTGTCTCAAAATATTGGGGCACAGAACACCTAGTGTGTCATACTGGGAATTTTTTTTTGTTTTAAATTCTCCCTGAAAACAAAAAAAAGTGGGAGATTAAGATTGGCATTTCTGCTTGAGTGCCAGTCCTGTGTGTGCCATCTGTCTCAAAATATTGGGGCACAGAACACCTAGTGTGTCATACTGGGAATTGTTTTTTTAATTCTCCCTGAAAACAAAAAAAAATAGTGGGAGATTAAGATTGGCATTTCTGCTTGAGTGCCAGTCCTGTGTGTGCCATCTGTCTCAAATTATTGGGGCACAGAAAACCTAGTGTGTCATACTGGGTTTTTTTTTAAATTCTCCCTGAAAACAAAAAAATAGTGGGAGATTAAGATTGGCATTTCTGCTTGAGTGCTGGTCCTGTGTGTGCCATCTTTCTCAAAATATTGGGGCACAGAACACCTAGTGTGTCATACTGGGAAATTTTTTTTGTTTTAAATTCTCCCTGAAAACAAAAAAAAGTGGGAGATTAAGATTGGCATTTGTGCTTGAGTGCCAGTCCTGTGTGTGCCATCTGTCTCAAAATATTGGGGCACAGAACACCTAGTGTGTCATACTGGGAATTTTTTTTTTTTAATTCTCCCTGAAAACAAAAAAAAATAGTGGGAGATTAAGATTGGCATTTCTGCTTGAGTGCCGGTCCTGTGTGTGCCATCTGTCTCAAATTATTGGGGCACAGAAAACCTAGTGTGTCATACTGGGAATTTTTTTTTTTTTTTAATTCTCCCTGAAAACAAAAAAAAATAGTGGGAGATTAAGATTGGCATTTCTGCTTGAGTGCCAGACCTGTTTGTGCCATCTGTCTCAAATTATTGGGGCACAGAAAACCTAGTGTGTCATACTGGGAATTTTTTTTTTTTTTTAATTCTCCCTGAAAACAAAAAAAAAATAGTGGGAGATTAAGATTGGCATTTCTGCTTGAGTGCCAGTCCTGTGTGTGCCATCTGTCTCAAATTATTGGGGCACAGAAAACCTAGTGTGTCATACTGGGATTTTTTTTTTTTTTTAATTCTCCCTGAAAACAAAAAAAATAGTGGGAGATTAAGATTGGCATTTCTGCTTGAGTGCCGGTCCTGTGTGTGCCATCTGTCTCAAATTATTGGGGCACAGAAAACCTAGTGTGTCATACTGGGAATTTTTTTTTTTTTTTTTAATTCTCCCTGAAAACAAAAAAAAATAGTGGGAGATTAAGATTGGCATTTCTGCTTGAGTGCCAGTCCTGTGTGTGCCATCTGTCTCAAATTATTGGGGCACAGAAAACCTAGTGTGTCATACTGGGAATTTATTTTTTTTTTTTATTCTCCCTGAAAACAAAAAAAAATAGTGGGAGATTAAGATTGGCATTTCTGCTTGAGTGCCAGTCCAGTGTGTGCCATCTGTCTCAAATTATTGGGGCACAGAAAACCTAGTGTGTCATACTGGGAATTTATTTATTTTTTTTATTCTCCCTGAAAACAAAAAAAAATAGTCGGAGATTAAGATTGGCATTTCTGCTTGAGTGCCAGTCCTGTGTGTGCCATCTGTCTCAAATTATTGGGGCACAGAAAACCTAGTGTGTCATACTGGGAATTTTTTTTTTTTTTAATTCTCCCTGAAAACAAAAAAAATAGTGGGAGATTAAGATTGGCATTTCTGCTTGAGTGCCGGTCCTGTGTGTGCCATCTGTCTCAAATTATTGGGGCACAGAAAACCTAGTGTGTCATACTGGGAATTTATTTCTTTTTTTTTTAATTCTCCCTGAAAACAAAAAAAAATAGTGGGAGATTAAGATTGGCATTTCTGCTTGAGTGCCAGTCCTGTGTGTTCCATCTGTCTCAAATTATTGGGGCACAGAAAACCTAGTGTGTCATACTGGGAATTTTTTTTTTTTTTTATTCTCCCTGAAAACAAAAAAAAAAAGTGGGAGATTAAGATTGGCATTTCTGCTTGAGTGCCGGTCCTGTGTGTGCCATCTGTCTCAAATTATTGGGGCACAGAAAACCTAGTGTGTCATACTGGGAATTTATTTTTTTTTTTTATTCTCCCTGAAAACAAAAAAAAATAGTGGGAGATTAAGATTGGCATTTCTGCTTGAGTGCCAGTCCTGTGTGTGCCATCTGTCTCAAATTATTGGGGCACAGAAAACCTAGTGTGTCATACTGGGATTTTTTTTTTTTTTAATTCTCCCTGAAAACAAAAAAAATAGTGGGAGATTAAGATTGGCATTTCTGCTTGAGTGCCGGTCCTGTGTGTGCCATCTGTCTCAAATTATTGGGGCACAGAAAACCTAGTGTGTCATACTGGGAATTTATTTCTTTTTTTTTTAATTCTCCCTGAAAACAAAAAAAAATAGTGGGAGATTAAGATTGGCATTTCTGCTTGAGTGCCAGTCCTGTGTGTTCCATCTGTCTCAAATTATTGGGGCACAGAAAACCTAGTGTGTCATACTGGGAATTTTTTTTTTTTTTTATTCTCCCTGAAAACAAAAAAAAAAAGTGGGAGATTAAGATTGGCATTTCTGCTTGAGTGCCGGTCCTGTGTGTGCCATCTGTCTCAAATTATTGGGGCACAGAAAACCTAGTGTGTCATACTGGGAATTTATTTTTTTTTTTTATTCTCCCTGAAAACAAAAAAAAATAGTGGGAGATTAAGATTGGCATTTCTGCTTGAGTGCCAGTCCTGTGTGTGCCATCTGTCTCAAATTATTGGGGCACAGAAAACCTAGTGTGTCATACTGGGTTTTTTTTTTAAATTCTCCCTGAAAACAAAAAAATAGTGGGAGATTAAGATTGGCATTTCTGCTTGAGTGCTGGTCCTGTGTGTGCCATCTGTCTCAAAATATTGGGGCACAGAACACCTAGTGTGTCATACTGGGAATTTTTTTTTGTTTTAAATTCTCCCTGAAAACAAAAAAAAAGTGGGAGATTAAGATTGGCATTTCTGCTTGAGTGCCAGTCCTGTGTGTGCCATCTGTCTCAAAATATTGGGGCACAGAACACCTAGTGTGTCATACTGGGAATTTTTTTTTTAATTCTCCCTGAAAACAAAAAAAAATAGTGGGAGATTAAGATTGGCATTTCTGCTTGAGTGCCAGTCCTGTGTGTGCCATCTGTCTCAAATTATTGGGGCACAGAAAACCTAGTGTGTCATACTGGGTTTTTTTTTTAAATTCTCCCTGAAAACAAAAAAATAGTGGGAGATTAAGATTGGCATTTCTGCTTGAGTGCTGGTCCTGTGTGTGCCATCTTTCTCAAAATATTGGGGCACAGAACACCTAGTGTGTCATACTGGGAATTTTTTTTTGTTTTAAATTCTCCCTGAAAACAAAAAAAAAGTGGGAGATTAAGATTGGCATTTGTGCTTGAGTGCCAGTCCTGTGTGTGCCATCTGTCTCAAAATATTGGGGCACAGAACACCTAGTGTGTCATACTGGGAATTTTTTTTTTTAATTCTCCCTGAAAACAAAAAAAAATAGTGGGAGATTAAGATTGGCATTTCTGCTTGAGTGCCGGTCCTGTGTGTGCCATCTGTCTCAAATTATTGGGGCACAGAAAACCTAGTGTGTCATACTGGGAATTTTTTTTTTTTTTTTAATTCTCCCTGAAAACAAAAAAAAATAGTGGGAGATTAAGATTGGCATTTCTGCTTGAGTGCCAGACCTGTTTGTGCCATCTGTCTCAAATTATTGGGGCACAGAAAACCTAGTGTGTCATACTGGGAATTTTTATTTTTTTTTTAATTCTCCCTGAAAACAAAAAAAAAAAAAGTGGGAGATTAAGATTGGCATTTCTGCTTGAGTGCCAGTCCTGTGTGTGCCATCTGTCTCAAATTATTGGGGCACAGAAAACCTAGTGTGTCATACTGGGATTTTTTTTTTTTTTTAATTCTCCCTGAAAACAAAAAAAATAGTGGGAGATTAAGATTGGCATTTCTGCTTGAGTGCCGGTCCTGTGTGTGCCATCTGTCTCAAATTATTGGGGCACAGAAAACCTAGTGTGTCATACTGGGAATTTTTTTTTTTTTTTTTTAATTCTCCCTGAAAACAAAAAAAAATAGTGGGAGATTAAGATTGGCATTTCTGCTTGAGTGCCAGTCCTGTGTGTGCCATCTGTCTCAAATTATTGGGGCACAGAAAACCTAGTGTGTCATACTGGGAATTTATTTATTTTTTTTATTCTCCCTGAAAACAAAAAAAAATAGTGGGAGATTAAGATTGGCATTTCTGCTTGAGTGCCAGTCCAGTGTGTGCCATCTGTCTCAAATTATTGGGGCACAGAAAACCTAGTGTGTCATACTGGGAATTTATTTATTTTTTTTATTCTCCCTGAAAACAAAAAAAAATAGTCGGAGATTAAGATTGGCATTTCTGCTTGAGTGCCAGTCCTGTGTGTGCCATCTGTCTCAAATTATTGGGGCACAGAAAACCTAGTGTGTCATACTGGGAATTTTTTTTTTTTTTAATTCTCCCTGAAAACAAAAAAAATAGTGGGAGATTAAGATTGGCATTTCTGCTTGAGTGCCGGTCCTGTGTGTGCCATCTGTCTCAAATTATTGGGGCACAGAAAACCTAGTGTGTCATACTGGGAATTTATTTCTTTTTTTTTTAATTCTCCCTGAAAACAAAAAAAAATAGTGGGAGATTAAGATTGGCATTTCTGCTTGAGTGCCAGTCCTGTGTGTTCCATCTGTCTCAAATTATTGGGGCACAGAAAACCTAGTGTGTCATACTGGGAATTTTTTTTTTTTTTTATTCTCCCTGAAAACAAAAAAAAAAAGTGGGAGATTAAGATTGGCATTTCTGCTTGAGTGCCGGTCCTGTGTGTGCCATCTGTCTCAAATTATTGGGGCACAGAAAACCTAGTGTGTCATACTGGGAATTTATTTTTTTTTTTTATTCTCCCTGAAAACAAAAAAAAATAGTGGGAGATTAAGATTGGCATTTCTGCTTGAGTGCCAGTCCTGTGTGTGCCATCTGTCTCAAATTATTGGGGCACAGAAAACCTAGTGTGTCATACTGGGATTTTTTTTTTTTTTAATTCTCCCTGAAAACAAAAAAAATAGTGGGAGATTAAGATTGGCATTTCTGCTTGAGTGCCGGTCCTGTGTGTGCCATCTGTCTCAAATTATTGGGGCACAGAAAACCTAGTGTGTCATACTGGGAATTTATTTCTTTTTTTTTTAATTCTCCCTGAAAACAAAAAAAAATAGTGGGAGATTAAGATTGGCATTTCTGCTTGAGTGCCAGTCCTGTGTGTTCCATCTGTCTCAAATTATTGGGGCACAGAAAACCTAGTGTGTCATACTGGGAATTTTTTTTTTTTTTTATTCTCCCTGAAAACAAAAAAAAAAAGTGGGAGATTAAGATTGGCATTTCTGCTTGAGTGCCGGTCCTGTGTGTGCCATCTGTCTCAAATTATTGGGGCACAGAAAACCTAGTGTGTCATACTGGGAATTTATTTTTTTTTTTTATTCTCCCTGAAAACAAAAAAAAATAGTGGGAGATTAAGATTGGCATTTCTGCTTGAGTGCCAGTCCTGTGTGTGCCATCTGTCTCAAATTATTGGGGCACAGAAAACCTAGTGTGTCATACTGGGTTTTTTTTTTAAATTCTCCCTGAAAACAAAAAAATAGTGGGAGATTAAGATTGGCATTTCTGCTTGAGTGCTGGTCCTGTGTGTGCCATCTGTCTCAAAATATTGGGGCACAGAACACCTAGTGTGTCATACTGGGAATTTTTTTTTGTTTTAAATTCTCCCTGAAAACAAAAAAAAAGTGGGAGATTAAGATTGGCATTTCTGCTTGAGTGCCAGTCCTGTGTGTGCCATCTGTCTCAAAATATTGGGGCACAGAACACCTAGTGTGTCATACTGGGAATTTTTTTTTTAATTCTCCCTGAAAACAAAAAAAAATAGTGGGAGATTAAGATTGGCATTTCTGCTTGAGTGCCAGTCCTGTGTGTGCCATCTGTCTCAAATTATTGGGGCACAGAAAACCTAGTGTGTCATACTGGGTTTTTTTTTTAAATTCTCCCTGAAAACAAAAAAATAGTGGGAGATTAAGATTGGCATTTCTGCTTGAGTGCTGGTCCTGTGTGTGCCATCTTTCTCAAAATATTGGGGCACAGAACACCTAGTGTGTCATACTGGGAATTTTTTTTTGTTTTAAATTCTCCCTGAAAACAAAAAAAAAGTGGGAGATTAAGATTGGCATTTGTGCTTGAGTGCCAGTCCTGTGTGTGCCATCTGTCTCAAAATATTGGGGCACAGAACACCTAGTGTGTCATACTGGGAATTTTTTTTTTTTAATTCTCCCTGAAAACAAAAAAAAATAGTGGGAGATTAAGATTGGCATTTCTGCTTGAGTGCCGGTCCTGTGTGTGCCATCTGTCTCAAATTATTGGGGCACAGAAAACCTAGTGTGTCATACTGGGAATTTTTTTTTTTTTTTTAATTCTCCCTGAAAACAAAAAAAAATAGTGGGAGATTAAGATTGGCATTTCTGCTTGAGTGCCAGACCTGTTTGTGCCATCTGTCTCAAATTATTGGGGCACAGAAAACCTAGTGTGTCATACTGGGAATTTTTTTTTTTTTTTTAATTCTCCCTGAAAACAAAAAAAAAAAAAGTGGGAGATTAAGATTGGCATTTCTGCTTGAGTGCCAGTCCTGTGTGTGCCATCTGTCTCAAATTATTGGGGCACAGAAAACCTAGTGTGTCATACTGGGATTTTTTTTTTTTTTTAATTCTCCCTGAAAACAAAAAAAATAGTGGGAGATTAAGATTGGCATTTCTGCTTGAGTGCCGGTCCTGTGTGTGCCATCTGTCTCAAATTATTGGGGCACAGAAAACCTAGTGTGTCATACTGGGAATTTTTTTTTTTTTTTTTTAATTCTCCCTGAAAACAAAAAAAAATAGTGGGAGATTAAGATTGGCATTTCTGCTTGAGTGCCAGTCCTGTGTGTGCCATCTGTCTCAAATTATTGGGGCACAGAAAACCTAGTGTGTCATACTGGGAATTTATTTATTTTTTTTATTCTCCCTGAAAACAAAAAAAAAATAGTGGGAGATTAAGATTGGCATTTCTGCTTGAGTGCCAGTCCTGTGTGTGCCATCTGTCTCAAATTATTGGGGCACAGAAAACCTAGTGTGTCATACTGGGAATTTATTTATTTTTTTTATTCTCCCTGAAAACAAAAAAAAATAGTCGGAGATTAAGATTGGCATTTCTGCTTGAGTGCCAGTCCTGTGTGTGCCATCTGTCTCAAATTATTGGGGCACAGAAAACCTAGTGTGTCATACTGGGATTTTTTTTTTTTTTAATTCTCCCTGAAAACAAAAAAAATAGTGGGAGATTAAGATTGGCATTTCTGCTTGAGTGCCGGTCCTGTGTGTGCCATCTGTCTCAAATTATTGGAGCACAGAAAACCTAGTGTGTCATACTGGGAATTTATTTCTTTTTTTTTTAATTCTCCCTGAAAACAAAAAAAAATAGTGGGAGATTAAGATTGGCATTTCTGCTTGAGTGCCAGTCATGTGTGTTCCATCTGTCTCAAATTATTGGGGCACAGAAAACCTAGTGTGTCATACTGGGAATTTTTTTTTTTTTTTAAATTCCCTATGAAAAAAAAAATAGTGGGAGATTAAGATTGGCATTTCTGCTTGAGTGCCGGTCCTGTGTGTGCCATCTGTCTCAAATTATTGGGGCACAGAAAACCTAGTGTGTCATACTGGGAATTTTTTTTTTTTTTTATTCTCCCTGAAAACAAAAAAAAAATAGTGGGAGATTAAGATTGGCATTTCTGCTTGAGTGCCAGTCCTGTGTGTGCCATCTGTCTCAAATTATTGGGGCACAGAAAACCTAGTGTGTCATACTGGGTTTTTTTTTTAAATTCTCCCTGAAAACAAAAAAATAGTGGGAGATTAAGATTGGCATTTCTGCTTGAGTGCTGGTCCTGTGTGTGCCATCTGTCTCAAAATATTGGGGCACAGAACACCTAGTGTGTCATACTGGGAATTTTTTTTTGTTTTAAATTCTCCCTGAAAACAAAAAAAAAGTGGGAGATTAAGATTGGCATTTCTGCTTGAGTGCCAGTCCTGTGTGTGCCATCTGTCTCAAAATATTGGGGCACAGAACACCTAGTGTGTCATACTGGGAATTTTTTTTTTAATTCTCCCTGAAAACAAAAAAAAATAGTGGGAGATTAAGATTGGCATTTCTGCTTGAGTGCCAGTCCTGTGTGTGCCATCTGTCTCAAATTATTGGGGCACAGAAAACCTAGTGTGTCATACTGGGTTTTTTTTTTTAATTCTCCCTGAAAACAAAAAAATAGTGGGAGATTAAGATTGGCATTTCTGCTTGAGTGCTGGTCCTGTGTGTGCCATCTTTCTCAAAATATTGGGGCACAGAACACCTAGTGTGTCATACTGGGAATTTTTTTTTGTTTTAAATTCTCCCTGAAAACAAAAAAAAGTGGGAGATTAAGATTGGCATTTGTGCTTGAGTGCCAGTCCTGTGTGTGCCATCTGTCTCAAAATATTGGGGCACAGAACACCTAGTGTGTCATACTGGGAATTTTTTTTTTTTAATTCTCCCTGAAAACAAAAAAAAATAGTGGGAGATTAAGATTGGCATTTCTGCTTGAGTGCCGGTCCTGTGTGTGCCATCTGTCTCAAATTATTGGGGCACAGAAAACCTAGTGTGTCATACTGGGAATTTTTTTTTTTTTTTAATTCTCCCTGAAAACAAAAAAAAATAGTGGGAGATTAAGATTGGCATTTCTGCTTGAGTGCCAGACCTGTTTGTGCCATCTGTCTCAAATTATTGGGGCACAGAAAACCTAGTGTGTCATACTGGGAATTTTTTTTTTTTTTTTAATTCTCCCTGAAAACAAAAAAAAAATAGTGGGAGATTAAGATTGGCATTTCTGCTTGAGTGCCAGTCCTGTGTGTGCCATCTGTCTCAAATTATTGGGGCACAGAAAACCTAGTGTGTCATACTGGGATTTTTTTTTTTTTTAATTCTCCCTGAAAACAAAAAAAATAGTGGGAGATTAAGATTGGCATTTCTGCTTGAGTGCCGGTCCTGTGTGTGCCATCTGTCTCAAATTATTGGGGCACAGAAAACCTAGTGTGTCATACTGGGAATTTATTTTTATTTTTTTTAATTCTCCCTGAAAACAAAAAAAAATAGTGGGAGATTAAGATTGGCATTTCTGCTTGAGTGCCAGTCCTGTGTGTGCCATCTGTCTCAAATTATTGGGGCACAGAAAACCTAGTGTGTCATACTGGGAATTTATTTTTTTTTTTATTCTCCCTGAAAAAAAAAAAAAATAGTGGGAGATTAAGATTGGCATTTCTGCTTGAGTGCCAGTCCTGTGTGTGCCATCTGTCTCAAATTATTGGGGCACAGAAAACCTAGTGTGTCATACTGGGAATTTATTTTTTTTTTTTTATTCTCCCTGAAAACAAAAAAAAATAGTCGGAGATTAAGATTGGCATTTCTGCTTGAGTGCCAGTCCTGTGTGTGCCATCTGTCTCAAATTATTGGGGCACAGAAAACCTAGTGTGTCATACTGGGATTTTTTTTTTTTTTAATTCTCCCTGAAAACAAAAAAAATAGTGGGAGATTAAGATTGGCATTTCTGCTTGAGTGCCGGTCCTGTGTGTGCCATCTGTCTCAAATTATTGGGGCACAGAAAACCTAGTGTGTCATACTGGGAATTTATTTCTTTTTTTTTTAATTCTCCCTGAAAACAAAAAAAAATAGTGGGAGATTAAGATTGGCATTTCTGCTTGAGTGCCAGTCCTGTGTGTTCCATCTGTCTCAAATTATTGGGGCACAGAAAACCTAGTGTGTCATACTGGGAATTTTTTTTTTTTTTTAAATTCCCTATGAAAAAAAAAATAGTGGGAGATTAAGATTGGCATTTCTGCTTGAGTGCCGGTCCTGTGTGTGCCATCTGTCTCAAATTATTGGGGCACAGAAAACCTAGTGTGTCATACTGGGAATTTATTTTTTTTTTTTATTCTCCCTGAAAACAAAAAAAATAGTGGGAGATTAAGATTGGCATTTCTGCTTGAGTGCCAGTCCTGTGTGTGCCATCTGTCTCAAATTATCGGGGCACAGAAAACCTAGTGTGTCATACTGGGTTTTTTTTTTAAATTCTCCCTGAAAACAAAAAAATAGTGGGAGATTAAGATTGGCATTTCTGCTTGAGTGCTGGTCCTGTGTGTGCCATCTGTCTCAAAATATTGGGGCACAGAACACCTAGTGTGTCATACTGGGAATTTTTTTTTGTTTTAAATTCTCCCTGAAAACAAAAAAAAGTGGGAGATTAAGATTGGCATTTCTGCTTGAGTGCCAGTCCTGTGTGTGCCATCTGTCTCAAAATATTGGGGCACAGAACACCTAGTGTGTCATACTGGGAATTGTTTTTTTAATTCTCCCTGAAAACAAAAAAAAATAGTGGGAGATTAAGATTGGCATTTCTGCTTGAGTGCCAGTCCTGTGTGTGCCATCTGTCTCAAATTATTGGGGCACAGAAAACCTAGTGTGTCATACTGGGTTTTTTTTTAAATTCTCCCTGAAAACAAAAAAATAGTGGGAGATTAAGATTGGCATTTCTGCTTGAGTGCTGGTCCTGTGTGTGCCATCTTTCTCAAAATATTGGGGCACAGAACACCTAGTGTGTCATACTGGGAATTTTTTTTTGTTTTAAATTCTCCCTGAAAACAAAAAAAAAGTGGGAGATTAAGATTGGCATTTGTGCTTGAGTGCCAGTCCTGTGTGTGCCATCTGTCTCAAAATATTGGGGCACAGAACACCTAGTGTGTCATACTGGGAATTTTTTTTTTTTAATTCTCCCTGAAAACAAAAAAAAATAGTGGGAGATTAAGATTGGCATTTCTGCTTGAGTGCCGGTCCTGTGTGTGCCATCTGTCTCAAATTATTGGGGCACAGAAAACCTAGTGTGTCATACTGGGAATTTTTTTTTTTTTTTAATTCTCCCTGAAAACAAAAAAAAATAGTGGGAGATTAAGATTGGCATTTCTGCTTGAGTGCCAGACCTGTTTGTGCCATCTGTCTCAAATTATTGGGGCACAGAAAACCTAGTGTGTCATACTGGGAATTTTTTTTTTTTTTTTTTTTTAATTCTCCCTGAAAACAAAAAAAAATAGTGGGAGATTAAGATTGGCATTTCTGCTTGAGTGCCAGTCCTGTGTGTGCCATCTGTCTCAAATTATTGGGGCACAGAAAACCTAGTGTGTCATACTGGGAATTTTTTTTTTTTTTTTTTTAATTCTCCCTGAAAACAAAAAAAAATAGTGGGAGATTAAGATTGGCATTTCTGCTTGAGTGCCAGTCCTGTGTGTGCCATCTGTCTCAAATTATTGGGGCACAGAAAACCTAGTGTGTCATACTGGGAATTTATTTTTTTTTTTTATTCTCCCTGAAAACAAAAAAAAATAGTGGGAGATTAAGATTGGCATTTCTGCTTGAGTGCCAGTCCAGTGTGTGCCATCTGTCTCAAATTATTGGGGCAGAGAAAACCTAGTGTGTCATACTGGGAATTTATTTATTTTTTTTATTCTCCCTGAAAACAAAAAAAAATAGTCGGAGATTAAGATTGGCATTTCTGCTTGAGTGCCAGTCCTGTGTGTGCCATCTGTCTCAAATTATTGGGGCACAGAAAACCTAGTGTGTCATACTGGGATTTTTTTTTTTTTTAATTCTCCCTGAAAACAAAAAAAATAGTGGGAGATTAAGATTGGCATTTCTGCTTGAGTGCCGGTCCTGTGTGTGCCATCTGTCTCAAATTATTGGGGCACAGAAAACCTAGTGTGTCATACTGGGAATTTATTTCTTTTTTTTTTAATTCTCCCTGAAAACAAAAAAAAATAGTGGGAGATTAAGATTGGCATTTCTGCTTGAGTGCCAGTCCTGTGTGTTCCATCTGTCTCAAATTATTGGGGCACAGAAAACCTAGTGTGTCATACTGGGTTTTTTTTTTAAATTCTCCCTGAAAACAAAAAAATAGTGGGAGATTAAGATTGGCATTTCTGCTTGAGTGCTGGTCCTGTGTGTGCCATCTGTCTCAAAATATTGGGGCACAGAACACCTAGTGTGTCATACTGGGAATTTTTTTTTGTTTTAAATTCTCCCTGAAAACAAAAAAAAAGTGGGAGATTAAGATTGGCATTTCTGCTTGAGTGCCAGTCCTGTGTGTGCCATCTGTCTCAAAATATTGGGGCACAGAACACCTAGTGTGTCATACTGGGAATTTTTTTTTTAATTCTCCCTGAAAACAAAAAAAAATAGTGGGAGATTAAGATTGGCATTTCTGCTTGAGTGCCAGTCCTGTGTGTGCCATCTGTCTCAAATTATTGGGGCACAGAAAACCTAGTGTGTCATACTGGGTTTTTTTTTTAAATTCTCCCTGAAAACAAAAAAATAGTGGGAGATTAAGATTGGCATTTCTGCTTGAGTGCTGGTCCTGTGTGTGCCATCTTTCTCAAAATATTGGGGCACAGAACACCTAGTGTGTCATACTGGGAATTTTTTTTTGTTTTAAATTCTCCCTGAAAACAAAAAAAAAGTGGGAGATTAAGATTGGCATTTGTGCTTGAGTGCCAGTCCTGTGTGTGCCATCTGTCTCAAAATATTGGGGCACAGAACACCTAGTGTGTCATACTGGGAATTTTTTTTTTTTAATTCTCCCTGAAAACAAAAAAAAATAGTGGGAGATTAAGATTGGCATTTCTGCTTGAGTGCCGGTCCTGTGTGTGCCATCTGTCTCAAATTATTGGGGCACAGAAAACCTAGTGTGTCATACTGGGAATTTTTTTTTTTTTTTTAATTCTCCCTGAAAACAAAAAAAAATAGTGGGAGATTAAGATTGGCATTTCTGCTTGAGTGCCAGACCTGTTTGTGCCATCTGTCTCAAATTATTGGGGCACAGAAAACCTAGTGTGTCATACTGGGAATTTTTATTTTTTTTTTAATTCTCCCTGAAAACAAAAAAAAAAAAAGTGGGAGATTAAGATTGGCATTTCTGCTTGAGTGCCAGTCCTGTGTGTGCCATCTGTCTCAAATTATTGGGGCACAGAAAACCTAGTGTGTCATACTGGGATTTTTTTTTTTAATTCTCCCTGAAAACAAAAAAAATAGTGGGAGATTAAGATTGGCATTTCTGCTTGAGTGCCGGTCCTGTGTGTGCCATCTGTCTCAAATTATTGGGGCACAGAAAACCTAGTGTGTCATACTGGGAATTTTTTTTTTTTTTTTTAATTCTCCCTGAAAACAAAAAAAAATAGTGGGAGATTAAGATTGGCATTTCTGCTTGAGTGCCAGTCCTGTGTGTGCCATCTGTCTCAAATTATTGGGGCACAGAAAACCTAGTGTGTCATACTGGGAATTTATTTATTTTTTTTATTCTCCCTGAAAACAAAAAAAAAATAGTGGGAGATTAAGATTGGCATTTCTGCTTGAGTGCCAGTCCTGTGTGTGCCATCTGTCTCAAATTATTGGGGCACAGAAAACCTAGTGTGTCATACTGGGAATTTATTTATTTTTTTTATTCTCCCTGAAAACAAAAAAAAATAGTCGGAGATTAAGATTGGCATTTCTGCTTGAGTGCCAGTCCTGTGTGTGCCATCTGTCTCAAATTATTGGGGCACAGAAAACCTAGTGTGTCATACTGGGATTTTTTTTTTTTTTAATTCTCCCTGAAAACAAAAAAAATAGTGGGAGATTAAGATTGGCATTTCTGCTTGAGTGCCGGTCCTGTGTGTGCCATCTGTCTCAAATTATTGGGGCACAGAAAACCTAGTGTGTCATACTGGGAATTTATTTCTTTTTTTTTTAAATCTCCCTGAAAACAAAAAAAAATAGTGGGAGATTAAGATTGGCATTTCTGCTTGAGTGCCAGTCATGTGTGTTCCATCTGTCTCAAATTATTGGGGCACAGAAAACCTAGTGTGTCATACTGGGAATTTTTTTTTTTTTTTAAATTCCCTATGAAAAAAAAAATAGTGGGAGATTAAGATTGGCATTTCTGCTTGAGTGCCGGTCCTGTGTGTGCCATCTGTCTCAAATTATTGGGGCACAGAAAACCTAGTGTGTCATACTGGGAATTTTTTTTTTTTTTTATTCTCCCTGAAAACAAAAAAAAAATAGTGGGAGATTAAGATTGGCATTTCTGCTTGAGTGCCAGTCCTGTGTGTGCCATCTGTCTCAAATTATTGGGGCACAGAAAACCTAGTGTGTCATACTGGGTTTTTTTTTTAAATTCTCCCTGAAAACAAAAAAATAGTGGGAGATTAAGATTGGCATTTCTGCTTGAGTGCTGGTCCTGTGTGTGCCATCTGTCTCAAAATATTGGGGCACAGAACACCTAGTGTGTCATACTGGGAATTTTTTTTTGTTTTAAATTCTCCCTGAAAACAAAAAAAAAGTGGGAGATTAAGATTGGCATTTCTGCTTGAGTGCCAGTCCTGTGTGTGCCATCTGTCTCAAAATATTGGGGCACAGAACACCTAGTGTGTCATACTGGGAATTTTTTTTTTAATTCTCCCTGAAAACAAAAAAAAATAGTGGGAGATTAAGATTGGCATTTCTGCTTGAGTGCCAGTCCTGTGTGTGCCATCTGTCTCAAATTATTGGGGCACAGAAAACCTAGTGTGTCATACTGGGTTTTTTTTTTAAATTCTCCCTGAAAACAAAAAAATAGTGGGAGATTAAGATTGGCATTTCTGCTTGAGTGCTGGTCCTGTGTGTGCCATCTTTCTCAAAATATTGGGGCACAGAACACCTAGTGTGTCATACTGGGAATTTTTTTTTGTTTTAAATTCTCCCTGAAAACAAAAAAAAAGTGGGAGATTAAGATTGGCATTTGTGCTTGAGTGCCAGTCCTGTGTGTGCCATCTGTCTCAAAATATTGGGGCACAGAACACCTAGTGTGTCATACTGGGAATTTTTTTTTTTTAATTCTCCCTGAAAACAAAAAAAAATAGTGGGAGATTAAGATTGGCATTTCTGCTTGAGTGCCGGTCCTGTGTGTGCCATCTGTCTCAAATTATTGGGGCACAGAAAACCTAGTGTGTCATACTGGGAATTTTTTTTTTTTTTTAATTCTCCCTGAAAACAAAAAAAAATAGTGGGAGATTAAGATTGGCATTTCTGCTTGAGTGCCAGACCTGTTTGTGCCATCTGTCTCAAATTATTGGGGCACAGAAAACCTAGTGTGTCATACTGGGAATTTTTTTTTTTTTTTTAATTCTCCCTGAAAACAAAAAAAAAATAGTGGGAGATTAAGATTGGCATTTCTGCTTGAGTGCCAGTCCTGTGTGTGCCATCTGTCTCAAATTATTGGGGCACAGAAAACCTAGTGTGTCATACTGGGATTTTTTTTTTTTTTAATTCTCCCTGAAAACAAAAAAAATAGTGGGAGATTAAGATTGGCATTTCTGCTTGAGTGCCGGTCCTGTGTGTGCCATCTGTCTCAAATTATTGGGGCACAGAAAACCTAGTGTGTCATACTGGGAATTTATTTTTATTTTTTTTAATTCTCCCTGAAAACAAAAAAAAATAGTGGGAGATTAAGATTGGCATTTCTGCTTGAGTGCCAGTCCTGTGTGTGCCATCTGTCTCAAATTATTGGGGCACAGAAAACCTAGTGTGTCATACTGGGAATTTATTTTTTTTTTTATTCTCCCTGAAAACAAAAAAAAATAGTGGGAGATTAAGATTGGCATTTCTGCTTGAGTGCCAGTCCTGTGTGTGCCATCTGTCTCAAATTATTGGGGCACAGAAAACCTAGTGTGTCATACTGGGAATTTATTTTTTTTTTTTATTCTCCCTGAAAACAAAAAAAAATAGTCGGAGATTAAGATTGGCATTTCTGCTTGAGTGCCAGTCCTGTGTGTGCCATCTGTCTCAAATTATTGGGGCACAGAAAACCTAGTGTGTCATACTGGGATTTTTTTTTTTTTTAATTCTCCCTGAAAACAAAAAAAATAGTGGGAGATTAAGATTGGCATTTCTGCTTGAGTGCCGGTCCTGTGTGTGCCATCTGTCTCAAATTATTGGGGCACAGAAAACCTAGTGTGTCATACTGGGAATTTATTTCTTTTTTTTTTAATTCTCCCTGAAAACAAAAAAAAATAGTGGGAGATTAAGATTGGCATTTCTGCTTGAGTGCCAGTCCTGTGTGTTCCATCTGTCTCAAATTATTGGGGCACAGAAAACCTAGTGTGTCATACTGGGAATTTTTTTTTTTTTTTAAATTCCCTATGAAAAAAAAAATAGTGGGAGATTAAGATTGGCATTTCTGCTTGAGTGCCGGTCCTGTGTGTGCCATCTGTCTCAAATTATTGGGGCACAGAAAACCTAGTGTGTCATACTGGGAATTTATTTTTTTTTTTTATTCTCCCTGAAAACAAAAAAAATAGTGGGAGATTAAGATTGGCATTTCTGCTTGAGTGCCAGTCCTGTGTGTGCCATCTGTCTCAAATTATCGGGGCACAGAAAACCTAGTGTGTCATACTGGGTTTTTTTTTTAAATTCTCCCTGAAAACAAAAAAATAGTGGGAGATTAAGATTGGCATTTCTGCTTGAGTGCTGGTCCTGTGTGTGCCATCTGTCTCAAAATATTGGGGCACAGAACACCTAGTGTGTCATACTGGGAATTTTTTTTTGTTTTAAATTCTCCCTGAAAACAAAAAAAAGTGGGAGATTAAGATTGGCATTTCTGCTTGAGTGCCAGTCCTGTGTGTGCCATCTGTCTCAAAATATTGGGGCACAGAACACCTAGTGTGTCATACTGGGAATTGTTTTTTTAATTCTCCCTGAAAACAAAAAAAAATAGTGGGAGATTAAGATTGGCATTTCTGCTTGAGTGCCAGTCCTGTGTGTGCCATCTGTCTCAAATTATTGGGGCACAGAAAACCTAGTGTGTCATACTGGGTTTTTTTTTAAATTCTCCCTGAAAACAAAAAAATAGTGGGAGATTAAGATTGGCATTTCTGCTTGAGTGCTGGTCCTGTGTGTGCCATCTTTCTCAAAATATTGGG
Source organism: Ranitomeya variabilis (assembly GCF_051348905.1). NCBI lineage: Eukaryota > Metazoa > Chordata > Amphibia > Anura > Dendrobatidae > Ranitomeya > Ranitomeya variabilis. The sequence goes on from NC_135235.1 coordinate 353,701,521, forward strand.
GCACAGAACACCTAGTGTGTCATACTGGGAATTTTTTTTTGTTTTAAATTCTCCCTGAAAACAAAAAAAAAGTGGGAGATTAAGATTGGCATTTGTGCTTGAGTGCCAGTCCTGTGTGTGCCATCTGTCTCAAAATATTGGGGCACAGAACACCTAGTGTGTCATACTGGGAATTTTTTTTTTTTAATTCTCCCTGAAAACAAAAAAAAATAGTGGGAGATTAAGATTGGCATTTCTGCTTGAGTGCCGGTCCTGTGTGTGCCATCTGTCTCAAATTACTGGGGCACAGAAAACCTAGTGTGTCATACTGGGAATTTTTTTTTTTTTTTAATTCTCCCTGAAAACAAAAAAAAATAGTGGGAGATTAAGATTGGCATTTCTGCTTGAGTGCCAGACCTGTTTGTGCCATCTGTCTCAAATTATTGGGGCACAGAAAACCTAGTGTGTCATACTGGGAATTTTTTTTTTTTTTTAATTCTCCCTGAAAACAAAAAAAAAATAGTGGGAGATTAAGATTGGCATTTCTGCTTGAGTGCCAGTCCTGTGTGTGCCATCTGTCTCAAATTATTGGGGCACAGAAAACCTAGTGTGTCATACTGGGATTTTTTTTTTTTTTTAATTCTCCCTGAAAACAAAAAAAATAGTGGGAGATTAAGATTGGCATTTCTGCTTGAGTGCCGGTCCTGTGTGTGCCATCTGTCTCAAATTATTGGGGCACAGAAAACCTAGTGTGTCATACTGGGAATTTTTTTTTTTTTTTTTTTAATTCTCCCTGAAAACAAAAAAAAATAGTGGGAGATTAAGATTGGCATTTCTGCTTGAGTGCCAGTCCTGTGTGTGCCATCTGTCTCAAATTATTGGGGCACAGAAAACCTAGTGTGTCATACTGGGAATTTATTTTTTTTTTTTATTCTCCCTGAAAACAAAAAAAAATAGTGGGAGATTAAGATTGGCATTTCTGCTTGAGTGCCAGTCCAGTGTGTGCCATCTGTCTCAAATTATTGGGGCACAGAAAACCTAGTGTGTCATACTGGGAATTTATTTATTTTTTTTATTCTCCCTGAAAACAAAAAAAAATAGTCGGAGATTAAGATTGGCATTTCTGCTTGAGTGCCAGTCCTGTGTGTGCCATCTGTCTCAAATTATTGGGGCACAGAAAACCTAGTGTGTCATACTGGGATTTTTTTTTTTTTTAATTCTCCCTGAAAACAAAAAAAATAGTGGGAGATTAAGATTGGCATTTCTGCTTGAGTGCCGGTCCTGTGTGTGCCATCTGTCTCAAATTATTGGGGCACAGAAAACCTAGTGTGTCATACTGGGAATTTATTTCTTTTTTTTTTAATTCTCCCTGAAAACAAAAAAAAATAGTGGGAGATTAAGATTGGCATTTCTGCTTGAGTGCCAGTCCTGTGTGTTCCATCTGTCTCAAATTATTGGGGCACAGAAAACCTAGTGTGTCATACTGGGAATTTTTTTTTTTTTTTATTCTCCCTGAAAACAAAAAAAAAAAAGTGGGAGATTAAGATTGGCATTTCTGCTTGAGTGCCGGTCCTGTGTGTGCCATCTGTCTCAAATTATTGGGGCACAGAAAACCTAGTGTGTCATACTGGGAATTTATTTTTTTTTTTTATTCTCCCTGAAAACAAAAAAAAATAGTGGGAGATTAAGATTGGCATTTCTGCTTGAGTGCCAGTCCTGTGTGTGCCATCTGTCTCAAATTATTGGGGCACAGAAAACCTAGTGTGTCATACTGGGTTTTTTTTTTAAATTCTCCCTGAAAACAAAAAAATAGTGGGAGATTAAGATTGGCATTTCTGCTTGAGTGCTGGTCCTGTGTGTGCCATCTGTCTCAAAATATTGGGGCACAGAACACCTAGTGTGTCATACTGGGAATTTTTTTTTGTTTTAAATTCTCCCTGAAAACAAAAAAAAAGTGGGAGATTAAGATTGGCATTTCTGCTTGAGTGCCAGTCCTGTGTGTGCCATCTGTCTCAAAATATTGGGGCACAGAACACCTAGTGTGTCATACTGGGAATTTTTTTTTTAATTCTCCCTGAAAACAAAAAAAAATAGTGGGAGATTAAGATTGGCATTTCTGCTTGAGTGCCAGTCCTGTGTGTGCCATCTGTCTCAAATTATTGGGGCACAGAAAACCTAGTGTGTCATACTGGGTTTTTTTTTTAAATTCTCCCTGAAAACAAAAAAATAGTGGGAGATTAAGATTGGCATTTCTGCTTGAGTGCTGGTCCTGTGTGTGCCATCTTTCTCAAAATATTGGGGCACAGAACACCTAGTGTGTCATACTGGGAATTTTTTTTTGTTTTAAATTCTCCCTGAAAACAAAAAAAAAGTGGGAGATTAATATTGGCATTTGTGCTTGAGTGCCAGTCCTGTGTGTGCCATCTGTCTCAAAATATTGGGGCACAGAACACCTAGTGTGTCATACTGGGAATTTTTTTTTTTTAATTCTCCCTGAAAACAAAAAAAAATAGTGGGAGATTAAGATTGGCATTTCTGCTTGAGTGCCGGTCCTGTGTGTGCCATCTGTCTCAAATTATTGGGGCACAGAAAACCTAGTGTGTCATACTGGGAATTTTTTTTTTTTTTTTTTAATTCTCGCTGAAAACAAAAAAAAATAGTGGGAGATTAAGATTGGCATTTCTGCTTGAGTGCCAGTCCTGTGTGTGCCATCTGTCTCAAATTATTGGGGCACAGAAAACCTAGTGTGTCATACTGGGAATTTATTTTTTTTTTTTATTCTCCCTGAAAACAAAAAAAAATAGTGGGAGATTAAGATTGGCATTTCTGCTTGAGTGCCAGTCCAGTGTGTGCCATCTGTCTCAAATTATTGGGGCACAGAAAACCTAGTGTGTCATACTGGGAATTTATTTATTTTTTTTATTCTCCCTGAAAACAAAAAAAAATAGTCGGAGATTAAGATTGGCATTTCTGCTTGAGTGCCAGTCCTGTGTGTGCCATCTGTCTCAAATTATTGGGGCACAGAAAACCTAGTGTGTCATACTGGGATTTTTTTTTTTTTTAATTCTCCCTGAAAACAAAAAAAATAGTGGGAGATTAAGATTGGCATTTCTGCTTGAGTGCCGGTCCTGTGTGTGCCATCTGTCTCAAATTATTGGGGCACAGAAAACCTAGTGTGTCATACTGGGAATTTATTTCTTTTTTTTTTAATTCTCCCTGAAAACAAAAAAAAACAGTGGGAGATTAAGATTGGCATTTCTGCTTGAGTGCCAGTCCTGTGTGTTCCATCTGTCTCAAATTATTGGGGCACAGAAAACCTAGTGTGTCATACTGGGAATTTTTTTTTTTTTTAATTCTCCCTGAAAACAAAAAAAAAAAGTGGGAGATTAAGATTGGCATTTCTGCTTGAGTGCCGGTCCTGTGTGTGCCATCTGTCTCAAATTATTGGGGCACAGAAAACCTAGTGTGTCATACTGGGAATTTATTTTTTTTTTTTATTCTCCCTGAAAACAAAAAAAAATAGTGGGAGATTAAGATTGGCATTTCTGCTTGAGTGCCAGTCCTGTGTGTGCCATCTGTCTCAAATTATTGGGGCACAGAAAACCTAGTGTGTCATACTGGGTTTTTTTTTTAAATTCTCCCTGAAAACAAAAAAATAGTGGGAGATTAAGATTGGCATTTCTGCTTGAGTGCTGGTCCTGTGTGTGCCATCTGTCTCAAAATATTGGGGCACAGAACACCTAGTGTGTCATACTGGGAATTTTTTTTTGTTTTAAATTCTCCCTGAAAACAAAAAAAAAGTGGGAGATTAAGATTGGCATTTCTGCTTGAGTGCCAGTCCTGTGTGTGCCATCTGTCTCAAAATATTAGGGCACAGAACACCTAGTGTGTCATACTGGGAATTTTTTTTTTAATTCTCCCTGAAAACAAAAAAAAATAGTGGGAGATTAAGATTGGCATTTCTGCTTGAGTGCCAGTCCTGTGTGTGCCATCTGTCTCAAATTATTGGGGCACAGAAAACCTAGTGTGTCATACTGGGTTTTTTTTTTAAATTCTCCCTGAAAACAAAAAAATAGTGGGAGATTAAGATTGGCATTTCTGCTTGAGTGCTGGTCCTGTGTGTGCCATCTTTCTCAAAATATTGGGGCACAGAACACCTAGTGTGTCATACTGGGAATTTTTTTTTGTTTTAAATTCTCCCTGAAAACAAAAAAAAAGTGGGAGATTAATATTGGCATTTGTGCTTGAGTGCCAGTCCTGTGTGTGCCATCTGTCTCAAAATATTGGGGCACAGAACACCTAGTGTGTCATACTGGGAATTTTTTTTTTTTAATTCTCCCTGAAAACAAAAAAAAATAGTGGGAGATTAAGATTGGCATTTCTGCTTGAGTGCCGGTCCTGTGTGTGCCATCTGTCTCAAATTATTGGGGCACAGAAAACCTAGTGTGTCATACTGGGAATTTTTTTTTTTTTTTTAATTCTCCCTGAAAACAAAAAAAAAATAGTGGGAGATTAAGATTGGCATTTCTGCTTGAGTGCCAGTCCTGTGTGTGCCATCTGTCTCAAATTATTGGGGCACAGAAAACCTAGTGTGTCATACTGGGATTTTTTTTTTTTTTAATTCTCCCTGAAAACAAAAAAAATAGTGGGAGATTAAGATTGGCATTTCTGCTTGAGTGCCGGTCCTGTGTGTGCCATCTGTCTCAAATTATTGGGGCACAGAAAACCTAGTGTGTCATACTGGGAATTTATTTTTATTTTTTTTAATTCTCCCTGAAAACAAAAAAAAATAGTGGGAGATTAAGATTGGCATTTCTGCTTGAGTGCCAGTCCTGTGTGTGCCATCTGTCTCAAATTATTGGGGCACAGAAAACCTAGTGTGTCATACTGGGAATTTATTTTTTTTTTTATTCTCCCTGAAAACAAAAAAAAATAGTGGGAGATTAAGATTGGCATTTCTGCTTGAGTGCCAGTCCTGTGTGTGCCATCTGTCTCAAATTATTGGGGCACAGAAAACCTAGTGTGTCATACTGGGAATTTATTTTTTTTTTTTATTCTCCCTGAAAACAAAAAAAAATAGTCGGAGATTAAGATTGGCATTTCTGCTTGAGTGCCAGTCCTGTGTGTGCCATCTGTCTCAAATTATTGGGGCACAGAAAACCTAGTGTGTCATACTGGGATTTTTTTTTTTTTTTAATTCTCCCTGAAAACAAAAAAAATAGTGGGAGATTAAGATTGGCATTTCTGCTTGAGTGCCGGTCCTGTGTGTGCCATCTGTCTCAAATTATTGGGGCACAGAAAACCTAGTGTGTCATACTGGGAATTTATTTCTTTTTTTTTTAATTCTCCCTGAAAACAAAAAAAAATAGTGGGAGATTAAGATTGGCATTTCTGCTTGAGTGCCAGTCCTGTGTGTTCCATCTGTCTCAAATTATTGGGGCACAGAAAACCTAGTGTGTCATACTGGGAATTTTTTTTTTTTTTTAAATTCCCTATGAAAAAAAAAATAGTGGGAGATTAAGATTGGCATTTCTGCTTGAGTGCCGGTCCTGTGTGTGCCATCTGTCTCAAATTATTGGGGCACAGAAAACCTAGTGTGTCATACTGGGAATTTATTTTTTTTTTTTATTCTCCCTGAAAACAAAAAAAATAGTGGGAGATTAAGATTGGCATTTCTGCTTGAGTGCCAGTCCTGTGTGTGCCATCTGTCTCAAATTATCGGGGCACAGAAAACCTAGTGTGTCATACTGGGAATTTTTTTTTGTTTTAAATTCTCCCTGAAAACAAAAAAAAGTGGGAGATTAAGATTGGCATTTCTGCTTGAGTGCCAGTCCTGTGTGTGCCATCTGTCTCAAAATATTGGGGCACAGAACACCTAGTGTGTCATACTGGGAATTGTTTTTTTAATTCTCCCTGAAAACAAAAAAAAATAGTGGGAGATTAAGATTGGCATTTCTGCTTGAGTGCCAGTCCTGTGTGTGCCATCTGTCTCAAATTATTGGGGCACAGAAAACCTAGTGTGTCATACTGGGTTTTTTTTTAAATTCTCCCTGAAAACAAAAAAATAGTGGGAGATTAAGATTGGCATTTCTGCTTGAGTGCTGGTCCTGTGTGTGCCATCTTTCTCAAAATATTGGGGCACAGAACACCTAGTGTGTCATACTGGGAATTTTTTTTTGTTTTAAATTCTCCCTGAAAACAAAAAAAAAGTGGGAGATTAAGATTGGCATTTGTGCTTGAGTGCCAGTCCTGTGTGTGCCATCTGTCTCAAAATATTGGGGCACAGAACACCTAGTGTGTCATACTGGGAATTTTTTTTTTTTAATTCTCCCTGAAAACAAAAAAAAATAGTGGGAGATTAAGATTGGCATTTCTGCTTGAGTGCCGGTCCTGTGTGTGCCATCTGTCTCAAATTATTGGGGCACAGAAAACCTAGTGTGTCATACTGGGAATTTTTTTTTTTTTTTAATTCTCCCTGAAAACAAAAAAAAATAGTGGGAGATTAAGATTGGCATTTCTGCTTGAGTGCCAGTCCTGTGTGTGCCATCTGTCTCAAATTATTGGGGCACAGAAAACCTAGTGTGTCATACTGGGATTTTTTTTTTTTTTTAATTCTCCCTGAAAACAAAAAAAATAGTGGGAGATTAAGATTGGCATTTCTGCTTGAGTGCCGGTCCTGTGTGTGCCATCTGTCTCAAATTATTGGGGCACAGAAAACCTAGTGTGTCATACTGGGAATTTTTTTTTTTTTTTTTTTAATTCTCCCTGAAAACAAAAAAAAATAGTGGGAGATTAAGATTGGCATTTCTGCTTGAGTGCCAGTCCTGTGTGTGCCATCTGTCTCAAATTATTGGGGCACAGAAAACCTAGTGTGTCATACTGGGAATTTATTTTTTTTTTTTATTCTCCCTGAAAACAAAAAAAAATAGTGGGAGATTAAGATTGGCATTTCTGCTTGAGTGCCAGTCCAGTGTGTGCCATCTGTCTCAAATTATTGGGGCACAGAAAACCTAGTGTGTCATACTGGGAATTTATTTATTTTTTTTATTCTCCCTGAAAACAAAAAAAAATAGTCGGAGATTAAGATTGGCATTTCTGCTTGAGTGCCAGTCCTGTGTGTGCCATCTGTCTCAAATTATTGGGGCACAGAAAACCTAGTGTGTCATACTGGGATTTTTTTTTTTTTTAATTCTCCCTGAAAACAAAAAAAATAGTGGGAGATTAAGATTGGCATTTCTGCTTGAGTGCCGGTCCTGTGTGTGCCATCTGTCTCAAATTATTGGGGCACAGAAAACCTAGTGTGTCATACTGGGAATTTATTTCTTTTTTTTTTAATTCTCCCTGAAAACAAAAAAAAATAGTGGGAGATTAAGATTGGCATTTCTGCTTGAGTGCCAGTCCTGTGTGTTCCATCTGTCTCAAATTATTGGGGCACAGAAAACCTAGTGTGTCATACTGGGAATTTTTTTTTTTTTTTATTCTCCCTGAAAACAAAAAAAAAAAGTGGGAGATTAAGATTGGCATTTCTGCTTGAGTGCCGGTCCTGTGTGTGCCATCTGTCTCAAATTATTGGGGCACAGAAAACCTAGTGTGTCATACTGGGAATTTATTTTTTTTTTAATTCTCCCTGAAAACAAAAAAAAATAGTGGGAGATTAAGATTGGCATTTCTGCTTGAGTGCCAGTCCTGTGTGTGCCATCTGTCTCAAATTATTGGGGCACAGAAAACCTAGTGTGTCATACTGGGTTTTTTTTTTAAATTCTCCCTGAAAACAAAAAAATAGTGGGAGATTAAGATTGGCATTTCTGCTTGAGTGCTGGTCCTGTGTGTGCCATCTGTCTCAAAATATTGGGGCACAGAACACCTAGTGTGTCATACTGGGAATTTTTTTTTGTTTTAAATTCTCCCTGAAAACAAAAAAAAAGTGGGAGATTAAGATTGGCATTTCTGCTTGAGTGCCAGTCCTGTGTGTGCCATCTGTCTCAAAATATTGGGGCACAGAACACCTAGTGTGTCATACTGGGAATTTTTTTTTTAATTCTCCCTGAAAACAAAAAAAAATAGTGGGAGATTAAGATTGGCATTTCTGCTTGAGTGCCAGTCCTGTGTGTGCCATCTGTCTCAAATTATTGGGGCACAGAAAACCTAGTGTGTCATACTGGGTTTTTTTTTTAAATTCTCCCTGAAAACAAAAAAATAGTGGGAGATTAAGATTGGCATTTCTGCTTGAGTGCTGGTCCTGTGTGTGCCATCTTTCTCAAAATATTGGGGCACAGAACACCTAGTGTGTCATACTGGGAATTTTTTTTTGTTTTAAATTCTCCCTGAAAACAAAAAAAAAGTGGGAGATTAATATTGGCATTTGTGCTTGAGTGCCAGTCCTGTGTGTGCCATCTGTCTCAAATTATTGGGGCACAGAAAACCTAGTGTGTCATACTGGGAATTTTTTTTTTTTTTTTAATTCTCCCTGAAAACAAAAAAAAATAGTGGGAGATTAAGATTGGCATTTCTGCTTGAGTGCCAGACCTGTTTGTGCCATCTGTCTCAAATTATTGGGGCACAGAAAACCTAGTGTGTCATACTGGGAATTTTTTTTTTTTTTTAATTCTCCCTGAAAACAAAAAAAAAATAGTGGGAGATTAAGATTGGCATTTCTGCTTGAGTGCCAGTCCTGTGTGTGCCATCTGTCTCAAATTATTGGGGCACAGAAAACCTAGTGTGTCATACTGGGATTTTTTTTTTTTTTAATTCTCCCTGAAAAAAAAAAAAATAGTGGGAGATTAAGATTGGCATTTCTGCTTGAGTGCCGGTCCTGTGTGTGCCATCTGTCTCAAATTATTGGGGCACAGAAAACCTAGTGTGTCATACTGGGAATTTTTTTTTTTTTTTATTCTCCCTGAAAACAAAAAAAAATAGTCGGAGATTAAGATTGGCATTTCTGCTTGAGTGCCAGTCCTGTGTGTGCCATCTGTCTCAAATTATTGGGGCACAGAAAACCTAGTGTGTCATACTGGGATTTTTTTTTTTTTAATTCTCCCTGAAAACAAAAAAAATAGTGGGAGATTAAGATTGGCATTTCTGCTTGAGTGCCGGTCCTGTGTGTGCCATCTGTCTCAAATTATTGGGGCACAGAACACCTAGTGTGTCATACTGGGAATTTTTTTTTTGTTTTAAATTCTCCCTGAAAACAAAAAAAAAGTGGGAGATTAAGATTGGCATTTGTGCTTGAGTGCCAGTCCTGTGTGTGCCATCTGTCTCAAAATATTGGGGCACAGAACACCTAGTGTGTCATACTGGGAATTTTTTTTTTTTAATTCTCCCTGAAAACAAAAAAAAATAGTGGGAGATTAAGATTGGCATTTCTGCTTGAGTGCCGGTCCTGTGTGTGCCATCTGTCTCAAATTATTGGGGCACAGAAAACCTAGTGTGTCATACTGGGAATTTTTTTTTTTTTTTTAATTCTCCCTGAAAACAAAAAAAAATAGTGGGAGATTAAGATTGGCATTTCTGCTTGAGTGCCAGACCTGTTTGTGCCATCTGTCTCAAATTATTGGGGCACAGAAAACCTAGTGTGTCATACTGGGAATTTTTTTTTTTTTTTAATTCTCCCTGAAAACAAAAAAAAAATAGTGGGAGATTAAGATTGGCATTTCTGCTTGAGTGCCAGTCCTGTGTGTGCCATCTGTCTCAAATTATTGGGGCACAGAAAACCTAGTGTGTCATACTGGGATTTTTTTTTTTTTTAATTCTCCCTGAAAACAAAAAAAATAGTGGGAGATTAAGATTGGCATTTCTGCTTGAGTGCCGGTCCTGTGTGTGCCATCTGTCTCAAATTATTGGGGCACAGAAAACCTAGTGTGTCATACTGGGAATTTATTTTTATTTTTTTTAATTCTCCCTGAAAACAAAAAAAAATAGTGGGAGATTAAGATTGGCATTTCTGCTTGAGTGCCAGTCCTGTGTGTGCCATCTGTCTCAAATTATTGGGGCACAGAAAACCTAGTGTGTCATACTGGGAATTTATTTTTTTTTTTATTCTCCCTGAAAACAAAAAAAAATAGTGGGAGATTAAGATTGGCATTTCTGCTTGAGTGCCAGTCCTGTGTGTGCCATCTGTCTCAAATTATTGGGGCACAGAAAACCTAGTGTGTCATACTGGGAATTTATTTTTTTTTTTATTCTCCCTGAAAACAAAAAAAAATAGTCGGAGATTAAGATTGGCATTTCTGCTTGAGTGCCAGTCCTGTGTGTGCCATCTGTCTCAAATTATTGGGGCACAGAAAACCTAGTGTGTCATACTGGGATTTTTTTTTTTTTAATTCTCCCTGAAAACAAAAAAAATAGTGGGAGATTAAGATTGGCATTTCTGCTTGAGTGCCGGTCCTGTGTGTGCCATCTGTCTCAAATTATTGGGGCACAGAAAACCTAGTGTGTCATACTGGGAATTTATTTCTTTTTTTTTTAATTCTCCCTGAAAACAAAAAAAAATAGTGGGAGATTAAGATTGGCATTTCTGCTTGAGTGCCAGTCCTGTGTGTTCCATCTGTCTCAAATTATTGGGGCACAGAAAACCTAGTGTGTCATACTGGGAATTTTTTTTTTTTTTTATTCTCCCTGAAAACAAAAAAAAATAGTCGGAGATTAAGATTGGCATTTCTGCTTGAGTGCCAGTCCTGTGTGTGCCATCTGTCTCAAATTATTGGGGCACAGAAAACCTAGTGTGTCATACTGGGATTTTTTTTTTTTTAATTCTCCCTGAAAACAAAAAAAATAGTGGGAGATTAAGATTGGCATTTCTGCTTGAGTGCCGGTCCTGTGTGTGCCATCTGTCTCAAATTATTGGGGCACAGAACACCTAGTGTGTCATACTGGGAATTTTTTTTTGTTTTAAATTCTCCCTGAAAACAAAAAAAAAGTGGGAGATTAAGATTGGCATTTGTGCTTGAGTGCCAGTCCTGTGTGTGCCATCTGTCTCAAAATATTGGGGCACAGAACACCTAGTGTGTCATACTGGGAATTTTTTTTTTTTTAATTCTCCCTGAAAACAAAAAAAAATAGTGGGAGATTAAGATTGGCATTTCTGCTTGAGTGCCGGTCCTGTGTGTGCCATCTGTCTCAAATTATTGGGGCACAGAAAACCTAGTGTGTCATACTGGGAATTTTTTTTTTTTTTTTAATTCTCCCTGAAAACAAAAAAAAATAGTGGGAGATTAAGATTGGCATTTCTGCTTGAGTGCCAGACCTGTTTGTGCCATCTGTCTCAAATTATTGGGGCACAGAAAACCTAGTGTGTCATACTGGGAATTTTTTTTTTTTTTTTAATTCTCCCTGAAAACAAAAAAAAAATAGTGGGAGATTAAGATTGGCATTTCTGCTTGAGTGCCAGTCCTGTGTGTGCCATCTGTCTCAAATTATTGGGGCACAGAAAACCTAGTGTGTCATACTGGGATTTTTTTTTTTTTTAATTCTCCCTGAAAACAAAAAAAATAGTGGGAGATTAAGATTGGCATTTCTGCTTGAGTGCCGGTCCTGTGTGTGCCATCTGTCTCAAATTATTGGGGCACAGAAAACCTAGTGTGTCATACTGGGAATTTATTTTTATTTTTTTTAATTCTCCCTGAAAACAAAAAAAAATAGTGGGAGATTAAGATTGGCATTTCTGCTTGAGTGCCAGTCCTGTGTGTGCCATCTGTCTCAAATTATTGGGGCACAGAAAACCTAGTGTGTCATACTGGGAATTTATTTTTTTTTTTATTCTCCCTGAAAACAAAAAAAAATAGTGGGAGATTAAGATTGGCATTTCTGCTTGAGTGCCAGTCCTGTGTGTGCCATCTGTCTCAAATTATTGGGGCACAGAAAACCTAGTGTGTCATACTGGGAATTTATTTTTTTTTTTTATTCTCCCTGAAAACAAAAAAAAATAGTCGGAGATTAAGATTGGCATTTCTGCTTGAGTGCCAGTCCTGTGTGTGCCATCTGTCTCAAATTATTGGGGCACAGAAAACCTAGTGTGTCATACTGGGATTTTTTTTTTTTTAATTCTCCCTGAAAACAAAAAAAATAGTGGGAGATTAAGATTGGCATTTCTGCTTGAGTGCCGGTCCTGTGTGTGCCATCTGTCTCAAATTATTGGGGCACAGAAAACCTAGTGTGTCATACTGGGAATTTATTTCTTTTTTTTTTAATTCTCCCTGAAAACAAAAAAAAATAGTGGGAGATTAAGATTGGCATTTCTGCTTGAGTGCCAGTCCTGTGTGTTCCATCTGTCTCAAATTATTGGGGCACAGAAAACCTAGTGTGTCATACTGGGAATTTTTTTTTTTTTTTAAATTCCCTATGAAAAAAAAAATAGTGGGAGATTAAGATTGGCATTTCTGCTTGAGTGCCGGTCCTGTGTGTGCCATCTGTCTCAAATTATTGGGGCACAGAAAACCTAGTGTGTCATACTGGGAATTTATTTTTTTTTTTTATTCTCCCTGAAAACAAAAAAAATAGTGGGAGATTAAGATTGGCATTTCTGCTTGAGTGCCAGTCCTGTGTGTGCCATCTGTCTCAAATTATCGGGGCACAGAAAACCTAGTGTGTCATACTGGGTTTTTTTTTTAAATTCTCCCTGAAAACAAAAAAATAGTGGGAGATTAAGATTGGCATTTCTGCTTGAGTGCTGGTCCTGTGTGTGCCATCTGTCTCAAAATATTGGGGCACAGAACACCTAGTGTGTCATACTGGGAATTTTTTTTTGTTTTAAATTCTCCCTGAAAACAAAAAAAAGTGGGAGATTAAGATTGGCATTTCTGCTTGAGTGCCAGTCCTGTGTGTGCCATCTGTCTCAAAATATTGGGGCACAGAACACCTAGTGTGTCATACTGGGAATTTTTTTTTTAATTCTCCCTGAAAACAAAAAAAAATAGTGGGAGATTAAGATTGGCATTTCTGCTTGAGTGCCAGTCCTGTGTGTGCCATCTGTCTCAAATTATTGGGGCACAGAAAACCTAGTGTGTCATACTGGGTTTTTTTTTAAATTCTCCCTGAAAACAAAAAAATAGTGGGAGATTAAGATTGGCATTTCTGCTTGAGTGCTGGTCCTGTGTGTGCCATCTTTCTCAAAATATTGGGGCACAGAACACCTAGTGTGTCATACTGGGAATTTTTTTTTGTTTTAAATTCTCCCTGAAAACAAAAAAAAAGTGGGAGATTAAGATTGGCATTTGTGCTTGAGTGCCAGTCCTGTGTGTGCCATCTGTCTCAAAATATTGGGGCACAGAACACCTAGTGTGTCATACTGGGAATTTTTTTTTTTTAATTCTCCCTGAAAACAAAAAAAAATAGTGGGAGATTAAGATTGGCATTTCTGCTTGAGTGCCGGTCCTGTGTGTGCCATCTGTCTCAAATTATTGGGGCACAGAAAACCTAGTGTGTCATACTGGGAATTTTTTTTTTTTTTAATTCTCCCTGAAAACAAAAAAAAATAGTGGGAGATTAAGATTGGCATTTCTGCTTGAGTGCCAGACCTGTTTGTGCCATCTGTCTCAAATTATTGGGGCACAGAAAACCTAGTGTGTCATACTGGGAATTTTTTTTTTTTTTAATTCTCCCTGAAAACAAAAAAAAAATAGTGGGAGATTAAGATTGGCATTTCTGCTTGAGTGCCAGTCCTGTGTGTGCCATCTGTCTCAAATTATTGGGGCACAGAAAACCTAGTGTGTCATACTGGGATTTTTTTTTTTTTTAATTCTCCCTGAAAACAAAAAAAATAGTGGGAGATTAAGATTGGCATTTCTGCTTGAGTGCCGGTCCTGTGTGTGCCATCTGTCTCAAATTATTGGGGCACAGAAAACCTAGTGTGTCATACTGGGAATTTTTTTTTTTTTTTTTTTAATTCTCCCTGAAAACAAAAAAAAATAGTGGGAGATTAAGATTGGCATTTCTGCTTGAGTGCCAGTCCTGTGTGTGCCATCTGTCTCAAATTATTGGGGCACAGAAAACCTAGTGTGTCATACTGGGAATTTATTTTTTTTTTTTATTCTCCATGAAAACAAAAAAAAATAGTGGGAGATTAAGATTGGCATTTCTGCTTGAGTGCCAGTCCAGTGTGTGCCATCTGTCTCAAATTATTGGGGCACAGAAAACCTAGTGTGTCATACTGGGAATTTATTTATTTTTTTTATTCTCCCTGAAAACAAAAAAAAATAGTCGGAGATTAAGATTGGCATTTCTGCTTGAGTGCCAGTCCTGTGTGTGCCATCTGTCTCAAATTATTGGGGCACAGAAAACCTAGTGTGTCATACTGGGATTTTTTTTTTTTTTAATTCTCCCTGAAAACAAAAAAAATAGTGGGAGATTAAGATTGGCATTTCTGCTTGAGTGCCGGTCCTGTGTGTGCCATCTGTCTCAAATTATTGGGGCACAGAAAACCTAGTGTGTCATACTGGGAATTTATTTCTTTTTTTTTTAATTCTCCCTGAAAACAAAAAAAAATAGTGGGAGATTAAGATTGGCATTTCTGCTTGAGTGCCAGTCCTGTGTGTTCCATCTGTCTCAAATTATTGGGGCACAGAAAACCTAGTGTGTCATACTGGGAATTTTTTTTTTTTTTTATTCTCCCTGAAAACAAAAAAAAAAAGTGGGAGATTAAGATTGGCATTTCTGCTTGAGTGCCGGTCCTGTGTGTGCCATCTGTCTCAAATTATTGGGGCACAGAAAACCTAGTGTGTCATACTGGGAATTTATTTTTTTTTTTTATTCTCCCTGAAAACAAAAAAAAATAGTGGGAGATTAAGATTGGCATTTCTGCTTGAGTGCCAGTCCTGTGTGTGCCATCTGTCTCAAATTATTGGGGCACAGAAAACCTAGTGTGTCATACTGGGTTTTTTTTTAAATTCTCCCTGAAAACAAAAAAATAGTGGGAGATTAAGATTGGCATTTCTGCTTGAGTGCTGGTCCTGTGTGTGCCATCTGTCTCAAAATATTGGGGCACAGAACACCTAGTGTGTCATACTGGGAATTTTTTTTTGTTTTAAATTCTCCCTGAAAACAAAAAAAAGTGGGAGATTAAGATTGGCATTTCTGCTTGAGTGCCAGTCCTGTGTGTGCCATCTGTCTCAAAATATTGGGGCACAGAACACCTAGTGTGTCATACTGGGAATTTTTTTTTTAATTCTCCCTGAAAACAAAAAAAAATAGTGGGAGATTAAGATTGGCATTTCTGCTTGAGTGCCAGTCCTGTGTGTGCCATCTGTCTCAAATTATTGGGGCACAGAAAACCTAGTGTGTCATACTGGGTTTTTTTTTTTAATTCTCCCTGAAAACAAAAAAATAGTGGGAGATTAAGATTGGCATTTCTGCTTGAGTGCTGGTCCTGTGTGTGCCATCTTTCTCAAAATATTGGGGCACAGAACACCTAGTGTGTCATACTGGGAATTTTTTTTTGTTTTAAATTCTCCCTGAAAACAAAAAAAAAGTGGGAGATTAAGATTGGCATTTGTGCTTGAGTGCCAGTCCTGTGTGTGCCATCTGTCTCAAAATATTGGGGCACAGAACACCTAGTGTGTCATACTGGGAATTTTTTTTTTTTAATTCTCCCTGAAAACAAAAAAAAATAGTGGGAGATTAAGATTGGCATTTCTGCTTGAGTGCCGGTCCTGTGTGTGCCATCTGTCTCAAATTATTGGGGCACAGAAAACCTAGTGTGTCATACTGGGAATTTTTTTTTTTTTTTAATTCTCCCTGAAAACAAAAAAAAATAGTGGGAGATTAAGATTGGCATTTCTGCTTGAGTGCCAGACCTGTTTGTGCCATCTGTCTCAAATTATTGGGGCACAGAAAACCTAGTGTGTCATACTGGGAATTTTTTTTTTTTTTAATTCTCCCTGAAAACAAAAAAAAAATAGTGGGAGATTAAGATTGGCATTTCTGCTTGAGTGCCAGTCCTGTGTGTGCCATCTGTCTCAAATTATTGGGGCACAGAAAACCTAGTGTGTCATACTGGGATTTTTTTTTTTTTTTAATTCTCCCTGAAAACAAAAAAAATAGTGGGAGATTAAGATTGGCATTTCTGCTTGAGTGCCGGTCCTGTGTGTGCCATCTGTCTCAAATTATTGGGGCACAGAAAACCTAGTGTGTCATACTGGGAATTTTTTTTTTTTTTTTTTTAATTCTCCCTGAAAACAAAAAAAAATAGTGGGAGATTAAGATTGGCATTTCTGCTTGAGTGCCAGTCCTGTGTGTGCCATCTGTCTCAAATTATTGGGGCACAGAAAACCTAGTGTGTCATACTGGGAATTTATTTTTTTTTTTTATTCTCCATGAAAACAAAAAAAAATAGTGGGAGATTAAGATTGGCATTTCTGCTTGAGTGCCAGTCCAGTGTGTGCCATCTGTCTCAAATTATTGGGGCACAGAAAACCTAGTGTGTCATACTGGGAATTTATTTATTTTTTTTATTCTCCCTGAAAACAAAAAAAAATAGTCGGAGATTAAGATTGGCATTTCTGCTTGAGTGCCAGTCCTGTGTGTGCCATCTGTCTCAAATTATTGGGGCACAGAAAACCTAGTGTGTCATACTGGGATTTATTTTTTTTTTAATTCTCCCTGAAAACAAAAAAAATAGTGGGAGATTAAGATTGGCATTTCTGCTTGAGTGCCGGTCCTGTGTGTGCCATCTGTCTCAAATTATTGGGGCACAGAAAACCTAGTGTGTCATACTGGGAATTTATTTCTTTTTTTTTTAATTCTCCCTGAAAACAAAAAAAAATAGTGGGAGATTAAGATTGGCATTTCTGCTTGAGTGCCAGTCCTGTGTGTTCCATCTGTCTCAAATTATTGGGGCACAGAAAACCTAGTGTGTCATACTGGGAATTTTTTTTTTTTTTTATTCTCCCTGAAAACAAAAAAAAAAAGTGGGAGATTAAGATTGGCATTTCTGCTTGAGTGCCGGTCCTGTGTGTGCCATCTGTCTCAAATTATTGGGGCACAGAAAACCTAGTGTGTCATACTGGGAATTTATTTTTTTTTTTTATTCTCCCTGAAAACAAAAAAAAATAGTGGGAGATTAAGATTGGCATTTCTGCTTGAGTGCCAGTCCTGTGTGTGCCATCTGTCTCAAATTATTGGGGCACAGAAAACCTAGTGTGTCATACTGGGTTTTTTTTTTAAATTCTCCCTGAAAACAAAAAAATAGTGGGAGATTAAGATTGGCATTTCTGCTTGAGTGCTGGTCCTGTGTGTGCCATCTGTCTCAAAATATTGGGGCACAGAACACCTAGTGTGTCATACTGGGAATTTTTTTTTGTTTTAAATTCTCCCTGAAAACAAAAAAAAGTGGGAGATTAAGATTGGCATTTCTGCTTGAGTGCCAGTCCTGTGTGTGCCATCTGTCTCAAAATATTGGGGCACAGAACACCTAGTGTGTCATACTGGGAATTTTTTTTTTAATTCTCCCTGAAAACAAAAAAAAATAGTGGGAGATTAAGATTGGCATTTCTGCTTGAGTGCCAGTCCTGTGTGTGCCATCTGTCTCAAATTATTGGGGCACAGAAAACCTAGTGTGTCATACTGGGTTTTTTTTTTAAATTCTCCCTGAAAACAAAAAAATAGTGGGAGATTAAGATTGGCATTTCTGCTTGAGTGCTGGTCCTGTGTGTGCCATCTTTCTCAAAATATTGGGGCACAGAACACCTAGTGTGTCATACTGGGAATTTTTTTTTGTTTTAAATTCTCCCTGAAAACAAAAAAAAAGTGGGAGATTAAGATTGGCATTTGTGCTTGAGTGCCAGTCCTGTGTGTGCCATCTGTCTCAAAATATTGGGGCACAGAACACCTAGTGTGTCATACTGGGAATTTTTTTTTTTTAATTCTCCCTGAAAACAAAAAAAAATAGTGGGAGATTAAGATTGGCATTTCTGCTTGAGTGCCGGTCCTGTGTGTGCCATCTGTCTCAAATTATTGGGGCACAGAAAACCTAGTGTGTCATACTGGGAATTTTTTTTTTTTTTTTAATTCTCCCTGAAAACAAAAAAAAATAGTGGGAGATTAAGATTGGCATTTCTGCTTGAGTGCCAGACCTGTTTGTGCCATCTGTCTCAAATTATTGGGGCACAGAAAACCTAGTGTGTCATACTGGGAATTTTTTTTTTTTTTTAATTCTCCCTGAAAACAAAAAAAAAATAGTGGGAGATTAAGATTGGCATTTCTGCTTGAGTGCCAGTCCTGTGTGTGCCATCTGTCTCAAATTATTGGGGCACAGAAAACCTAGTGTGTCATACTGGGATTTTTTTTTTTTTTAATTCTCCCTGAAAACAAAAAAAATAGTGGGAGATTAAGATTGGCATTTCTGCTTGAGTGCCGGTCCTGTGTGTGCCATCTGTCTCAAATTATTGGGGCACAGAAAACCTAGTGTGTCATACTGGGAATTTTTTTTTTTTTTTATTCTCCCTGAAAACAAAAAAAATAGTCGGAGATTAAGATTGGCATTTCTGCTTGAGTGCCAGTCCTGTGTGTGCCATCTGTCTCAAATTATTGGGGCACAGAAAACCTAGTGTGTCATACTGGGATTTTTTTTTTTTTAATTCTCCCTGAAAACAAAAAAAATAGTGGGAGATTAAGATTGGCATTTCTGCTTGAGTGCCGGTCCTGTGTGTGCCATCTGTCTCAAATTATTGGGGCACAGAAAACCTAGTGTGTCATACTGGGAATTTATTTCTTTTTTTTTTAATTCTCCCTGAAAACAAAAAAAAATAGTGGGAGATTAAGATTGGCATTTCTGCTTGAGTGCCAGTCCTGTGTGTTCCATCTGTCTCAAATTATTGGGGCACAGAAAACCTAGTGTGTCAAACTGGGAATTTTTTTTTTTTTTTAAATTCCCTATGAAAAAAAAAATTGTGGGAGATTAAGATTGGCATTTCTGCTTGAGTGCCGGTCCTGTGTGTGCCATCTGTCTCAAATTATTGGGGCACAGAAAACCTAGTGTGTCATACTGGGTTTTTTTTTTAAATTCTCCCTGAAAACAAAAAAATAGTGGGAGATTAAGATTGGCATTTCTGCTTGAGTGCTGGTCCTGTGTGTGCCATCTGTCTCAAAATATTGGGGCACAGAACACCTAGTGTGTCATACTGGGAATTTTTTTTTGTTTTAAATTCTCCCTGAAAACAAAAAAAAAGTGGGAGATTAAGATTGGCATTTCTGCTTGAGTGCCAGTCCTGTGTGTGCCATCTGTCTCAAATTATTGGGGCACAGAAAACCTAGTGTGTCATACTGGGATTTTTTTTTTTTTTAATTCTCCCTGAAAACAAAAAAAATAGTGGGAGATTAAGATTGGCATTTCTGCTTGAGTGCCGGTCCTGTGTGTGCCATCTGTCTCAAATTATTGGGGCACAGAAAACCTAGTGTGTCATACTGGGAATTTATTTCTTTTTTTTTAATTCTCCCTGAAAACAGAAAAAAATAGTGGGAGATTAAGATTGGCATTTCTGCTTGAGTGCCAGTCCTGTGTGTTCCATCTGTCTCAAATTATTGGGGCACAGAAAACCTAGTGTGTCATACTGGGAATTTTTTTTTTTTTTTAAATTCCCTATGAAAAAAAAAATTGTGGGAGATTAAGATTGGCATTTCTGCTTGAGTGCCGGTCCTGTGTGTGCCATCTGTCTCAAATTATTGGGGCACAGAAAACCTAGTGTGTCATACTGGGAATTTATTTATTTTTTTTATTCTCCCTGAAAACAAAAAAAAATAGTGGGAGATTAAGATTGGCATTTCTGCTTGAGTGCCAGTCCTGTGTGTGCCATCTGTCTCAAATTATTGGGGCACAGAAAACCTAGTGTGTCATACTGGGTTTTTTTTTTAAATTCTCCCTGAAAACAAAAAAATAGTGGGAGATTAAGATTGGCATTTCTGCTTGAGTGCTGGTCCTGTGTGTGCCATCTGTCTCAAAATATTGGGGCACAGAACACCTAGTGTGTCATACTGGGAATTTTTTTTTGTTTTAAATTCTCCCTGAAAACAAAAAAAAAGTGGGAGATTAAGATTGGCATTTCTGCTTGAGTGCCAGTCCTGTGTGTGCCATCTGTCTCAAATTATTGGGGCACAGAAAACCTAGTGTGTCATACTGGGATTTTTTTTTTTTTTAATTCTCCCTGAAAACAAAAAAAATAGTGGGAGATTAAGATTGGCATTTCTGCTTGAGTGCCGGTCCTGTGTGTGCCATCTGTCTCAAATTATTGGGGCACAGAAAACCTAGTGTGTCATACTGGGAATTTATTTCTTTTTTTTTAATTCTCCCTGAAAACAGAAAAAAATAGTGGGAGATTAAGATTGGCATTTCTGCTTGAGTGCCAGTCCTGTGTGTTCCATCTGTCTCAAATTATTGGGGCACAGAAAACCTAGTGTGTCATACTGGGAATTTTTTTTTTTTTTTAAATTCCCTATGAAAAAAAAAATTGTGGGAGATTAAGATTGGCATTTCTGCTTGAGTGCCGGTCCTGTGTGTGCCATCTGTCTCAAATTATTGGGGCACAGAAAACCTAGTGTGTCATACTGGGAATTTATTTATTTTTTTTATTCTCCCTGAAAACAAAAAAAAATAGTGGGAGATTAAGATTGGCATTTCTGCTTGAGTGCCAGTCCTGTGTGTGCCATCTGTCTCAAATTATTGGGGCACAGAAAACCTAGTGTGTCATACTGGGTTTTTTTTTTAAATTCTCCCTGAAAACAAAAAAATAGTGGGAGATTAAGATTGGCATTTCTGCTTGAGTGCTGGTCCTGTGTGTGCCATCTGTCTCAAAATATTGGGGCACAGAACACCTAGTGTGTCATACTGGGAATTTTTTTTTGTTTTAAATTCTCCCTGAAAACAAAAAAAAAGTGGGAGATTAAGATTGGCATTTCTGCTTGAGTGCCAGTCCTGTGTGTGCCATCTGTCTCAAATTATTGGGGCACAGAAAACCTAGTGTGTCATACTGGGATTTTTTTTTTTTTAATTCTCCCTGAAAACAAAAAAAATAGTGGGAGATTAAGATTGGCATTTCTGCTTGAGTGCCGGTCCTGTGTGTGCCATCTGTCTCAAATTATTGGGGCACAGAAAACCTAGTGTGTCATACTGGGAATTTATTTCTTTTTTTTTTAATTCTCCCTGAAAACAAAAAAAAATAGTGGGAGATTAAGATTGGCATTTCTGCTTGAGTGCCAGTCCTGTGTGTTCCATCTGTCTCAAATTATTGGGGCACAGAAAACCTAGTGTGTCATACTGGGAATTTTTTTTTTTTTTTAAATTCCCTATGAAAAAAAAAAATAGTGGGAGATTAAGATTGGCATTTCTGCTTGAGTGCCGGTCCTGTGTGTGCCATCTGTCTCAAATTATTGGGGCACAGAAAACCTAGTGTGTCATACTGGGAATTTTTTTTTTTTTTTTATTCTCCCTGAAAACAAAAAAAAATAGTGGGAGATTAAGATTGGCATTTCTGCTTGAGTGCCAGTCCTGTGTGTGCCATCTGTCTCAAATTATTGGGGCACAGAAAACCTAGTGTGTCATACTGGGTTTTTTTTTTAAATTCTCCCTGAAAACCAAAAAAAATAGTGGGAGATTAAGATTGGCATTTCTGCTTGAGTGCTGGTCCTGTGTGTGCCATCTGTCTCAAAATATTGGGGCACAGAACACCTAGTGTGTCATACTTGGAATTTTTTTTTGTTTTAAATTCTCCCTGAAAACAAAAAAAAAGTGGGAGATTAAGATTGGCATTTCTGCTTGAGTGCCAGTCCTGTGTGTGCCATCTGTCTCAAAATATTGGGGCACAGAACACCTAGTGTGTCATACTGGGAATTTTTTTTTTAATTCTCCCTGAAAACAAAAAAAAATAGTGGGAGATTAAGATTGGCATTTCTGCTTGAGTGCCAGTCCTGTGTGTGCCATCTGTCTCAAATTATTGGGGCACAGAAAACCTAGTGTGTCATACTGGGTTTTTTTTTAAAATTCTCCCTGAAAACAAAAAAATAGTGGGAGATTAAGATTGGCATTTCTGCTTGAGTGCTGGTCCTGTGTGTGCCATCTTTCTCAAAATATTGGGGCACAGAACACCTAGTGTGTCATACTGGGAATTTTTTTTTGTTTTAAATTCTCCCTGAAAACAAAAAAAAAGTGGGAGATTAAGATTGGCATTTGTGCTTGAGTGCCAGTCCTGTGTGTGCCATCTGTCTCAAAATATTGGGGCACAGAACACCTAGTGTGTCATACTGGGAATTTTTTTTTTTAATTCTCCCTGAAAACAAAAAAAATAGTGGGAGATTAAGATTGGCATTTCTGCTTGAGTGCCGGTCCTGTGTGTGCCATCTGTCTCAAATTATTGGGGCACAGAAAACCTAGTGTGTCATACTGGGAATTTTTTTTTTTTTTTCAATTCTCCCTGAAAACAAAAAAAAATAGTGGGAGATTAAGATTGGCATTTCTGCTTGAGTGCCAGACCTGTTTGTGCCATCTGTCTCAAATTATTGGGGCACAGAAAACCTAGTGTGTCATACTGGGAATTTTTTTTTTTTTTAATTCTCCCTGAAAACAAAAAAAAAATAGTGGGAGATTAAGATTGGCATTTCTGCTTGAGTGCCAGTCCTGTGTGTGCCATCTGTCTCAAATTATTGGGGCACAGAAAACCTAGTGTGTCATACTGGGATTTTTTTTTTTTTTAATTCTCCCTGAAAACAAAAAAAATAGTGGGAGATTAAGATTGGCATTTCTGCTTGAGTGCCGGTCCTGTGTGTGCCATCTGTCTCAAATTATTGGGGCACAGAAAACCTAGTGTGTCATACTGGGAATTTATTATTTTTTTTTTTAATTCTCCCTGAAAACAAAAAAAAATAGTGGGAGATTAAGATTGGCATTTCTGCTTGAGTGCCAGTCCTGTGTGTGCCATCTGTCTCAAATTATTGGGGCACAGAAAACCTAGTGTGTCATACTGGGAATTTATTTTTTTTTTTTATTCTCCCTGAAAACAAAAAAAAATAGTCGGAGATTAAGATTGGCATTTCTGCTTGAGTGCCAGTCCTGTGTGTGCCATCTGTCTCAAATTATTGGGGCACAGAAAACCTAGTGTGTCATACTGGGATTTTTTTTTTTTTAATTCTCCCTGAAAACAAAAAAATAGTGGGAGATTAAGATTGGCATTTCTGCTTGAGTGCCGGTCCTGTGTGTGCCATCTGTCTCAAATTATTGGGGCACAGAAAACCTAGTGTGTCATACTGGGAATTTATTTCTTTTTTTTTTAATTCTCCCTGAAAACAAAAAAAAATAGTGGGAGATTAAGATTGGCATTTCTGCTTGAGTGCCAGTCCTGTGTGTTCCATCTGTCTCAAATTATTGGGGCACAGAAAACCTAGTGTGTCATACTGGGAATTTTTTTTTTTTTTTAAATTCCCTATGAAAAAAAAAATAGTGGGAGATTAAGATTGGCATTTCTGCTTGAGTGCCGGTCCTGTGTGTGCCATCTGTCTCAAATTATTGGGGCACAGAAAACCTAGTGTGTCATACTGGGAATTTTTTTTTTTTTTTTATTCTCCCTGAAAACAAAAAAAAAATAGTGGGAGATTAAGATTGGCATTTCTGCTTGAGTGCCAGTCCTGTGTGTGCCATCTGTCTCAAATTATTGGGGCACAGAAAACCTAGTGTGTCATACTGGGTTTTTTTTTTAAATTCTCCCTGAAAACAAAAAAATAGTGGGAGATTAAGATTGGCATTTCTGCTTGAGTGCTGGTCCTGTGTGTGCCATCTGTCTCAAAATATTGGGGCACAGAACACCTAGTGTGTCATACTGGGAATTTTTTTTTGTTTTAAATTCTCCCTGAAAACAAAAAAAAAGTGGGAGATTAAGATTGGCATTTCTGCTTGAGTGCCAGTCCTGTGTGTGCCATCTGTCTCAAAATATTGGGGCACAGAACACCTAGTGTGTCATACTGGGAATTTTTTTTTTAATTCTCCCTGAAAACAAAAAAAAATAGTGGGAGATTAAGATTGGCATTTCTGCTTGAGTGCCAGTCCTGTGTGTGCCATCTGTCTCAAATTATTGGGGCACAGAAAACCTAGTGTGTCATACTGGGTTTTTTTTTAAATTCTCCCTGAAAACAAAAAAATAGTGGGAGATTAAGATTGGCATTTCTGCTTGAGTGCTGGTCCTGTGTGTGCCATCTTTCTCAAAATATTGGGGCACAGAACACCTAGTGTGTCATACTGGGAATTTTTTTTTGTTTTAAATTCTCCCTGAAAACAAAAAAAAAGTGGGAGATTAAGATTGGCATTTGTGCTTGAGTGCCAGTCCTGTGTGTGCCATCTGTCTCAAAATATTGGGGCACAGAACACCTAGTGTGTCATACTGGGAATTTTTTTTTTTAATTCTCCCTGAAAACAAAAAAAAATAGTGGGAGATTAAGATTGGCATTTCTGCTTGAGTGCCGGTCCTGTGTGTGCCATCTGTCTCAAATTATTGGGGCACAGAAAACCTAGTGTGTCATACTGGGAATTTTTTTTTTTTTTCAATTCTCCCTGAAAACAAAAAAAAATAGTGGGAGATTAAGATTGGCATTTCTGCTTGAGTGCCAGACCTGTTTGTGCCATCTGTCTCAAATTATTGGGGCACAGAAAACCTAGTGTGTCATACTGGGAATTTTTTTTTTTTTTAATTCTCCCTGAAAACAAAAAAAAAATAGTGGGAGATTAAGATTGGCATTTCTGCTTGAGTGCCAGTCCTGTGTGTGCCATCTGTCTCAAATTATTGGGGCACAGAAAACCTAGTGTGTCATACTGGGATTTTTTTTTTTTTTAATTCTCCCTGAAAACAAAAAAAATAGTGGGAGATTAAGATTGGCATTTCTGCTTGAGTGCCGGTCCTGTGTGTGCCATCTGTCTCAAATTATTGGGGCACAGAAAACCTAGTGTGTCATACTGGGAATTTATTATTTTTTTTTTTAATTCTCCCTGAAAACAAAAAAAAATAGTGGGAGATTAAGATTGGCATTTCTGCTTGAGTGCCAGTCCTGTGTGTGCCATCTGTCTCAAATTATTGGGGCACAGAAAACCTAGTGTGTCATACTGGGAATTTATTTTTTTTTTTTATTCTCCCTGAAAACAAAAAAAAATAGTCGGAGATTAAGATTGGCATTTCTGCTTGAGTGCCAGTCCTGTGTGTGCCATCTGTCTCAAATTATTGGGGCACAGAAAACCTAGTGTGTCATACTGGGATTTTTTTTTTTTTAATTCTCCCTGAAAACAAAAAAATAGTGGGAGATTAAGATTGGCATTTCTGCTTGAGTGCCGGTCCTGTGTGTGCCATCTGTCTCAAATTATTGGGGCACAGAAAACCTAGTGTGTCATACTGGGAATTTATTTCTTTTTTTTTTAATTCTCCCTGAAAACAAAAAAAAATAGTGGGAGATTAAGATTGGCATTTCTGCTTGAGTGCCAGTCCTGTGTGTTCCATCTGTCTCAAATTATTGGGGCACAGAAAACCTAGTGTGTCAAACTGGGAATTTTTTTTTTTTTTTAAATTCCCTATGAAAAAAAAAATAGTGGGAGATTAAGATTGGCATTTCTGCTTGAGTGCCGGTCCTGTGTGTGCCATCTGTCTCAAATTATTGGGGCACAGAAAACCTAGTGTGTCATACTGGGAATTTATTTATTTTTTTTATTCTCCCTGAAAACAAAAAAAAATAGTGGGAGATTAAGATTGGCATTTCTGCTTGAGTGCCAGTCCTGTGTGTGCCATCTGTCTCAAATTATTGGGGCACAGAAAACCTAGTGTGTCATACTGGGTTTTTTTTTTAAATTCTCCCTGAAAACAAAAAAATAGTGGGAGATTAAGATTGGCATTTCTGCTTGAGTGCTGGTCCTGTGTGTGCCATCTGTCTCAAAATATTGGGGCACAGAACACCTAGTGTGTCATACTGGGAATTTTTTTTTGTTTTAAATTCTCCCTGAAAACAAAAAAAAGTGGGAGATTAAGATTGGCATTTCTGCTTGAGTGCCAGTCCTGTGTGTGCCATCTGTCTCAAATTATTGGGGCACAGAAAACCTAGTGTGTCATACTGGGATTTTTTTTTTTTTAATTCTCCCTGAAAACAAAAAAAATAGTGGGAGATTAAGATTGGCATTTCTGCTTGAGTGCCGGTCCTGTGTGTGCCATCTGTCTCAAATTATTGGGGCACAGAAAACCTAGTGTGTCATACTGGGAATTTATTTCTTTTTTTTTTAATTCTCCCTGAAAACAAAAAAAAATAGTGGGAGATTAAGATTGGCATTTCTGCTTGAGTGCCAGTCCTGTGTGTTCCATCTGTCTCAAATTATTGGGGCACAGAAAACCTAGTGTGTCATACTGGGAATTTTTTTTTTTTTTTAAATTCACTATGAAAAAAAAAATAGTGGGAGATTAAGATTGGCATTTCTGCTTGAGTGCCGGTCCTGTGTGTGCCATCTGTCTCAAATTATTGGGGCACAGAAAACCTAGTGTGTCATACTGGGAATTTATTTATTTTTTTTATTCTCCCTGAAAACAAAAAAAAATAGTGGGAGATTAAGATTGGCATTTCTGCTTGAGTGCCAGTCCTGTGTGTGCCATCTGTCTCAAATTATTGGGGCACAGAAAACCTAGTGTGTCATACTGGGTTTTTTTTTTAAATTCTCCCTGAAAACAAAAAAAATAGTGGGAGATTAAGATTGGCATTTCTGCTTGAGTGCTGGTCCTGTGTGTGCCATCTGTCTCAAAATATTGGGGCACAGAACACCTAGTGTGTCATACTGGGAATTTTTTTTTGTTTTAAATTCTCCCTGAAAACAAAAAAAAAGTGGGAGATTAAGATTGGCATTTCTGCTTGAGTGCCAGTCCTGTGTGTGCCATCTGTCTCAAATTATTGGGGCACAGAAAACATAGTGTGTCATACTGGGATTTTTTTTTTTTTAATTCTCCCTGAAAACAAAAAAAATAGTGGGAGATTAAGATTGGCATTTCTGCTTGAGTGCCGGTCCTGTGTGTGCCATCTGTCTCAAATTATTGGGGCACAGAAAACCTAGTGTGTCATACTGGGAATTTATTTCTTTTTTTTTTAATTCTCCCTGAAAACAAAAAAAAATAGTGGGAGATTAAGATTGGCATTTCTGCTTGAGTGCCAGTCCTGTGTGTTCCATCTGTCTCAAATTATTGGGGCACAGAAAACCTAGTGTGTCATACTGGGAATTTTTTTTTTTTTTTAAATTCACTATGAAAAAAAAAATAGTGGGAGATTAAGATTGGCATTTCTGCTTGAGTGCCGGTCCTGTGTGTGCCATCTGTCTCAAATTATTGGGGCACAGAAAACCTAGTGTGTCATACTGGGAATTTTTTTTTTTTTTTTATTCTCCCTGAAAACAAAAAAAAATAGTGGGAGATTAAGATTGGCATTTCTGCTTGAGTGCCAGTCCTGTGTGTGCCATCTGTCTCAAATTATTGGGGCACAGAAAACCTAGTGTGTCATACTGGGTTTTTTTTTAAATTCTCCCTGAAAACAAAAAAATAGTGGGAGATTAAGATTGGCATTTCTGCTTGAGTGCTGGTCCTGTGTGTGCCATCTGTCTCAAAATATTGGGGCACAGAACACCTAGTGTGTCATACTGGGAATTTTTTTTTGTTTTAAATTCTCCCTGAAAACAAAAAAAAAGTGGGAGATTAAGATTGGCATTTCTGCTTGAGTGCCAGTCCTGTGTGTGCCATCTGTCTCAAATTATTGGGGCACAGAAAACATAGTGTGTCATACTGGGATTTTTTTTTTTTTAATTCTCCCTGAAAACAAAAAAAATAGTGGGAGATTAAGATTGGCATTTCTGCTTGAGTGCCGGTCCTGTGTGTGCCATCTGTCTCAAATTATTGGGGCACAGAAAACCTAGTGTGTCATACTGGGAATTTATTTCTTTTTTTTTTAATTCTCCCTGAAAACAAAAAAAAATAGTGGGAGATTAAGATTGGCATTTCTGCTTGAGTGCCAGTCCTGTGTGTTCCATCTGTCTCAAATTATTGGGGCACAGAAAACCTAGTGTGTCATACTGGGAATTTTTTTTTTTTTTTAAATTCACTATGAAAAAAAAAATAGTGGGAGATTAAGATTGGCATTTCTGCTTGAGTGCCGGTCCTGTGTGTGCCATCTGTCTCAAATTATTGGGGCACAGAAAACCTAGTGTGTCATACTGGGAATTTTTTTTTTTTTTTTATTCTCCCTGAAAACAAAAAAAAATAGTGGGAGATTAAGATTGGCATTTCTGCTTGAGTGCCAGTCCTGTGTGTGCCATCTGTCTCAAATTATTGGGGCACAGAAAACCTAGTGTGTCATACTGGGTTTTTTTTTAAATTCTCCCTGAAAACAAAAAAATAGTGGGAGATTAAGATTGGCATTTCTGCTTGAGTGCCGGTCCTGTGTGTGCCATCTGTCTCAAATTATTGGGGCACAGAAAACCTAGTGTGTCATACTGGGAATTTTTTTTTTTTTTTATTCTCCCTGAAAACAAAAAAAAATAGTCGGAGATTAAGATTGGCATTTCTGCTTGAGTGCCAGTCCTGTGTGTGCCATCTGTCTCAAATTATTGGGGCACAGAAAACCTAGTGTGTCATACTGGGATTTTTTTTTTTTTTAATTCTCCCTGAAAACAAAAAAAATAGTGGGAGATTAAGATTGGCATTTCTGCTTGAGTGCCGGTCCTGTGTGTGCCATCTGTCTCAAATTATTGGGGCACAGAAAACCTAGTGTGTCATACTGGGAATTTATTTCTTTTTTTTTTAATTCTCCCTGAAAACAAAAAAAAATAGTGGGAGATTAAGATTGGCATTTCTGCTTGAGTGCCAGTCCTGTGTGTTCCATCTGTCTCAAATTATTGGGGCACAGAAAACCTAGTGTGTCAAACTGGGAATTTTTTTTTTTTTTTTAAATTCCCTATGAAAAAAAAAATAGTGGGAGATTAAGATTGGCATTTCTGCTTGAGTGCCGGTCCTGTGTGTGCCATCTGTCTCAAATTATTGGGGCACAGAAAACCTAGTGTGTCATACTGGGAATTTATTTATTTTTTTTATTCTCCCTGAAAACAAAAAAAAATAGTGGGAGATTAAGATTGGCATTTCTGCTTGAGTGCCAGTCCTGTGTGTGCCATCTGTCTCAAATTATTGGGGCACAGAAAACCTAGTGTGTCATACTGGGTTTTTTTTTTAAATTCTCCCTGAAAACAAAAAAATAGTGGGAGATTAAGATTGGCATTTCTGCTTGAGTGCTGGTCCTGTGTGTGCCATCTGTCTCAAATTATTGGGGCACAGAAAACCTAGTGTGTCATACTGGGAATTTTTTTTTTTTTTTTTAATTCTCCCTGAAAACAAAAAAAAATAGTCGGAGATTAAGATTGGCATTTCTGCTTGAGTGCCAGTCCTGTGTGTGCCATCTGTCTCAAATTATTGGGGCACAGAAAACCTAGTGTGTCATACTGGGATTTTTTTTTTTTTTAATTCTCCCTGAAAACAAAAAAAATAGTGGGAGATTAAGATTGGCATTTCTGCTTGAGTGCCGGTCCTGTGTGTGCCATCTGTCTCAAATTATTGGGGCACAGAAAACCTAGTGTGTCATACTGGGAATTTATTTTTTTTTTTTTTAATTCTCCCAGAAAACAAAAAAAAATAGTGGGAGATTAAGATTGGCATTTCTGCTTGAGTGCCAGTCCTGTGTGTTCCATCTGTCTCAAATTATTGGGGCACAGAAAACCTAGTGTGTCATACTGGGAATTTTTTTTTTTTTTAAATTCCCTATGAAAAAAAAAATAGTGGGAGATTAAGATTGGCATTTCTGCTTGAGTGCCGATCCTGTGTGTGCCATCTGTCTCAAATTATTGGGGCACAGAAAACCTAGTGTGTCATACTGGGAATTTTTTTTTTTTTTTTCTCCCTGAAAACAAAAAAAAATAGTGGGAGATTAAGATTGGCATTTCTGCTTGAGTGCCAGTCCTGTGTGTGCCATCTGTCTCAAATTATTGGGGCACAGAAAACCTAGTGTGTCATACTGGGTTTTTTTTTTAAATTCTCCCTGAAAACAAAAAAATAGTGGGAGATTAAGATTGGCATTTCTGCTTGAGTGCTGGTCCTGTGTGTGCCATCTGTCTCAAAATATTGGGGCACAGAACACCTAGTGTGTCATACTGGGAATTTTTTTTTGTTTTAAATTCTCCCTGAAAACAAAAAAAAAGTGGGAGATTAAGATTGGCATTTCTGCTTGAGTGCCAGTCCTGTGTGTGCCATCTGTCTCAAAATATTGGGGCACAGAACACCTAGTGTGTCATACTGGGAATTTTTTTTTTTAATTCTCCCTGAAAACAAAAAAAAATAGTGGGAGATTAAGATTGGCATTTCTGCTTGAGTGCCAGTCCTGTGTGTGCCATCTGTCTCAAATTATTGGGGCACAGAAAACCTAGTGTGTCATACTGGGTTTTTTTTTTAAATTCTCCCTGAAAACAAAAAAATAGTGGGAGATTAAGATTGGCATTTCTGCTTGAGTGCTGGTCCTGTGTGTGCCATCTGTCTCAAAATATTGGGGCACAGAACACCTAGTGTGTCATACTGGGAATTTTTTTTTATTTTAAATTCTCCCTGAAAACAAAAAAAAAGTGGGAGATTAAGATTGGCATTTGTGCTTGAGTGCCAGTCCTGTGTGTGCCATCTGTCTCAAAATATTGGGGCACAGAACACCTAGTGTGTCATACTGGGAATTTTTTTTTTTTAATTCTCCCTGAAAACAAAAAAAAATAGTGGGAGATTAAGATTGGCATTTCTGCTTGAGTGCCGGTCCTGTGTGTGCCATCTGTCTCAAATTATTGGGGCACAGAAAACCTAGTGTGTCATACTGGGAATTTTTTTTTTTTTTTTAATTCTCCCTGAAAACAAAAAAAAATAGTGGGAGATTAAGATTGGCATTTCTGCTTGAGTGCCAGACCTGTTTGTGCCATCTGTCTCAAATTATTGGGGCACAGAAAACCTAGTGTGTCATACTGGGAATTTTATTTTTTTTTTTAATTCTCCCTGAAAACAAAAAAAAAATAGTGGGAGATTAAGATTGGCATTTCTGCTTTTGTGCCAGTCCTGTGTGTGCCATCTGTCTCAAATTATTGGGGCACAGAAAACCTAGTGTGTCATACTGGGATTTTTTTTTTTTTAATTCTCCCTGAAAACAAAAAAAATAGTGGGAGATTAAGATTGGCATTTCTGCTTGAGTGCCAGTCCTGTGTGTGCCATCTGTCTCAAATTATTGGGGCACAGAAAACCTAGTGTGTCATACTGGGAATTTTTTTTTTTTTTTAATTCTCCCTGAAAACAAAAAAAAATAGTGGGAGATTAAGATTGACATTTCTGCTTGAGTGCCAGTCCTGTGTGTGCCATCTGTCTCAAATTATTGGGGCACAGAAAACCTAGTGTGTCATACTGGGATTTTTTTTTTTTAATTCTCCCTGAAAACAAAAAAAATAGTGAGAGATTAAGATTGGCATTTCTGCTTGAGTGCCGGTCCTGTGTGTGCCATCTGTCTCAAATTATTGGGGCACAGAAAACCTAGTGTGTCATACTGGGAATTTATTTATTTTTTTTTTAATTCTCCCTGAAAACAAAAAAAAATAGTGGGAGATTAAGATTGGCATTTCTGCTTGAGTGCCAGTCCTGTGTGTGCCATCTGTCTCAAATTATTGGGGCACAGAAAACCTAGTGTGTCATACTGGGAATTTATTTTTTTTTTTTTAATTCTCCCTGAAAACAAAAAAAAATAGTGGGAGATTAAGATTGGCATTTCTGCTTGAGTGCCAGTCCTGTGTGTGCCATCTGTCTCAAATTATTGGGGCACAGAAAACCTAGTGTGTCATACTGGGAATTTTTATTTATTTTTTTTAAATTCCCTATGAAAAAAAAAAATGGGAGATTAAGATTGGCATTTCTGCTTGAGTGCCGGTCATGTGTATGCCATCTGTCTCAAATTATTGGGGCACAGAAAACCTAGTGTGTCATACTGGGTTTTTTTTTTAAATTCTCCCTGAAAAAAAAAAATAGTGGGAGATTAAGATTGGCATTTCTGCTTGAGTGCTGGTCCTGTGTGTGCCATCTGTCTCAAATTATTGGGGCACAGAAAACCTAGTGTGTCATACTGGGATTTTTTTTTTTTTTAATTCTCCCTGAAAAAATAAAAAATAGTGGGAGATTAAGATTGGCATTTCTGCTTGAGTGCCAGTCCTGTGTGTGCCATCTGTCTCAAATTATTGGGGCACAGAAAACCTAGTGTGTCATACTGGGAATTTTTATATTTTTTTTTTAATTCTCCCTGAAAACAAAAAAAAATAGTCGGAGATTAAGATTGGCATTTCTGCTTGAGTGCCAGTCCTGTGTGTGCCATCTGTCTCAAATTATTGGGGCACAGAAAACCTAGTGTGTCATACTGGGATTTTTTTTTTTTTAATTCTCCCTGAAAACAAAAAAAATAGTGGGAGATTAAGATTGGCATTTCTGCTTGAGTGCCGGTCCTGTGTGTGCCATCTGTCTCAAATTATTGGGGCACAGAAAACCTAGTGTGTCATACTGGGAATTTATTTCTTTTTTTTTTAATTCTCCCTGAAAACAAAAAAAAATAGTGGGAGATTAAGATTGGCATTTCTAATTGAGTGCCAGTCCTGTGTGTTCCATCTGTCTCAAATTATTGGGGCACAGAAAACCTAGTGTGTCATACTGGGAATTTTTTTTTTTTTTTAAATTCCCTATGAAAAAAAAAATAGTGGGAGATTAAGATTGGCATTTCTGCTTGAGTGCCAGTCCTGTGTGTGCCATCTGTCTCAAATTATTGGGGCACAGAAAACCTAGTGTGTCATACTGGGAATTTATTTATTTTTTTTTTAATTCTCCCTGAAAACAAAAAAAAATAGTGGGAGATTAAGATTGGCATTTCTGCTTGAGTGCCAGTCCTGTGTGTGCCATCTGTCTCAAATTATTGGGGCACAGAAAACCTAGTGTGTCATACTGGGAATTTATTTTTTTTTTTTTTAATTCTCCCTGAAAACAAAAAAAAATAGTGGGAGATTAAGATTGGCATTTCTGCTTGAGTGCCAGTCCTGTGTGTGCCATCTGTCTCAAATTATTGGGGCACAGAAAACCTAGTGTGTCAAACTGGGAATTTTTTTTTTTTTTTTAAATTCCCTATGAAAAAAAAAATAGTGGGAGATTAAGATTGGCATTTCTGCTTGAGTGCCGGTCCTGTGTGTGCCATCTGTCTCAAATTATTGGGGCACAGAAAACCTAGTGTGTCATACTGGGAATTTATTTATTTTTTTTATTCTCCCTGAAAACAAAAAAAAATAGTGGGAGATTAAGATTGGCATTTCTGCTTGAGTGCCAGTCCTGTGTGTGCCATCTGTCTCAAATTATTGGGGCACAGAAAACCTAGTGTGTCATACTGGGTTTTTTTTTTAAATTCTCCCTGAAAACAAAAAAATAGTGGGAGATTAAGATTGGCATTTCTGCTTGAGTGCTGGTCCTGTGTGTGCCATCTGTCTCAAATTATTGGGGCACAGAAAACCTAGTGTGTCATACTGGGAATTTTTTTTTTTTTTTTTAATTCTCCCTGAAAACAAAAAAAAATAGTCGGAGATTAAGATTGGCATTTCTGCTTGAGTGCCAGTCCTGTGTGTGCCATCTGTCTCAAATTATTGGGGCACAGAAAACCTAGTGTGTCATACTGGGATTTTTTTTTTTTTTAATTCTCCCTGAAAACAAAAAAAATAGTGGGAGATTAAGATTGGCATTTCTGCTTGAGTGCCGGTCCTGTGTGTGCCATCTGTCTCAAATTATTGGGGCACAGAAAACCTAGTGTGTCATACTGGGAATTTATTTATTTTTTTTTTAATTCTCCCAGAAAACAAAAAAAAATAGTGGGAGATTAAGATTGGCATTTCTGCTTGAGTGCCAGTCCTGTGTGTTCCATCTGTCTCAAATTATTGGGGCACAGAAAACCTAGTGTGTCATACTGGGAATTTTTTTTTTTTTTAAATTCCCTATGAAAAAAAAAATAGTGGGAGATTAAGATTGGCATTTCTGCTTGAGTGCCGATCCTGTGTGTGCCATCTGTCTCAAATTATTGGGGCACAGAAAACCTAGTGTGTCATACTGGGAATTTTTTTTTTTTTTTTCTCCCTGAAAACAAAAAAAAATAGTGGGAGATTAAGATTGGCATTTCTGCTTGAGTGCCAGTCCTGTGTGTGCCATCTGTCTCAAATTATTGGGGCACAGAAAACCTAGTGTGTCATACTGGGTTTTTTTTTTAAATTCTCCCTGAAAACAAAAAAATAGTGGGAGATTAAGATTGGCATTTCTGCTTGAGTGCTGGTCCTGTGTGTGCCATCTGTCTCAAAATATTGGGGCACAGAACACCTAGTGTGTCATACTGGGAATTTTTTTTTGTTTTAAATTCTCCCTGAAAACAAAAAAAAAGTGGGAGATTAAGATTGGCATTTCTGCTTGAGTGCCAGTCCTGTGTGTGCCATCTGTCTCAAAATATTGGGGCACAGAACACCTAGTGTGTCATACTGGGAATTTTTTTTTTTAATTCTCCCTGAAAACAAAAAAAAATAGTGGGAGATTAAGATTGGCATTTCTGCTTGAGTGCCAGTCCTGTGTGTGCCATCTGTCTCAAATTATTGGGGCACAGAAAACCTAGTGTGTCATACTGGGTTTTTTTTTTAAATTCTCCCTGAAAACAAAAAAATAGTGGGAGATTAAGATTGGCATTTCTGCTTGAGTGCTGGTCCTGTGTGTGCCATCTGTCTCAAAATATTGGGGCACAGAACACCTAGTGTGTCATACTGGGAATTTTTTTTTATTTTAAATTCTCCCTGAAAACAAAAAAAAAGTGGGAGATTAAGATTGGCATTTGTGCTTGAGTGCCAGTCCTGTGTGTGCCATCTGTCTCAAAATATTGGGGCACAGAACACCTAGTGTGTCATACTGGGAATTTTTTTTTTTTAATTCTCCCTGAAAACAAAAAAAAATAGTGGGAGATTAAGATTGGCATTTCTGCTTGAGTGCCGGTCCTGTGTGTGCCATCTGTCTCAAATTATTGGGGCACAGAAAACCTAGTGTGTCATACTGGGAATTTTTTTTTTTTTTTTAATTCTCCCTGAAAACAAAAAAAAATAGTGGGAGATTAAGATTGGCATTTCTGCTTGAGTGCCAGACCTGTTTGTGCCATCTGTCTCAAATTATTGGGGCACAGAAAACCTAGTGTGTCATACTGGGAATTTTATTTTTTTTTTTAATTCTCCCTGAAAACAAAAAAAAAATAGTGGGAGATTAAGATTGGCATTTCTGCTTTTGTGCCAGTCCTGTGTGTGCCATCTGTCTCAAATTATTGGGGCACAGAAAACCTAGTGTGTCATACTGGGATTTTTTTTTTTTTAATTCTCCCTGAAAACAAAAAAAATAGTGGGAGATTAAGATTGGCATTTCTGCTTGAGTGCCGGTCCTGTGTGTGCCATCTGTCTCAAATTATTGGGGCACAGAAAACCTAGTGTGTCATACTGGGAATTTATTTTTTTTTTTTTTAATTCTCCCTGAAAACAAAAAAAAATAGTGGGAGATTAAGATTGGCATTTCTGCTTGAGTGCCAGTCCTGTGTGTGCCATCTGTCTCAAATTATTGGGGCACAGAAAACCTAGTGTGTCATACTGGGAATTTTTTTTTTTTTTTAATTCTCCCTGAAAACAAAAAAAAATAGTGGGAGATTAAGATTGACATTTCTGCTTGAGTGCCAGTCCTGTGTGTGCCATCTGTCTCAAATTATTGGGGCACAGAAAACCTAGTGTGTCATACTGGGATTTTTTTTTTTTAATTCTCCCTGAAAACAAAAAAAATAGTGAGAGATTAAGATTGGCATTTCTGCTTGAGTGCCGGTCCTGTGTGTGCCATCTGTCTCAAATTATTGGGGCACAGAAAACCTAGTGTGTCATACTGGGAATTTATTTATTTTTTTTTTAATTCTCCCTGAAAACAAAAAAAAATAGTGGGAGATTAAGATTGGCATTTCTGCTTGAGTGCCAGTCCTGTGTGTGCCATCTGTCTCAAATTATTGGGGCACAGAAAACCTAGTGTGTCATACTGGGAATTTATTTTTTTTTTTTTAATTCTCCCTGAAAACAAAAAAAAATAGTGGGAGATTAAGATTGGCATTTCTGCTTGAGTGCCAGTCCTGTGTGTGCCATCTGTCTCAAATTATTGGGGCACAGAAAACCTAGTGTGTCATACTGGGAATTTTTATTTATTTTTTTTAAATTCCCTATGAAAAAAAAAAATGGGAGATTAAGATTGGCATTTCTGCTTGAGTGCCGGTCATGTGTATGCCATCTGTCTCAAATTATTGGGGCACAGAAAACCTAGTGTGTCATACTGGGTTTTTTTTTTAAATTCTCCCTGAAAAAAAAAAATAGTGGGAGATTAAGATTGGCATTTCTGCTTGAGTGCTGGTCCTGTGTGTGCCATCTGTCTCAAATTATTGGGGCACAGAAAACCTAGTGTGTCATACTGGGATTTTTTTTTTTTTTAATTCTCCCTGAAAAAATAAAAAATAGTGGGAGATTAAGATTGGCATTTCTGCTTGAGTGCCAGTCCTGTGTGTGCCATCTGTCTCAAATTATTGGGGCACAGAAAACCTAGTGTGTCATACTGGGAATTTTTATATTTTTTTTTTAATTCTCCCTGAAAACAAAAAAAAATAGTCGGAGATTAAGATTGGCATTTCTGCTTGAGTGCCAGTCCTGTGTGTGCCATCTGTCTCAAATTATTGGGGCACAGAAAACCTAGTGTGTCATACTGGGATTTTTTTTTTTTTAATTCTCCCTGAAAACAAAAAAAATAGTGGGAGATTAAGATTGGCATTTCTGCTTGAGTGCCGGTCCTGTGTGTGCCATCTGTCTCAAATTATTGGGGCACAGAAAACCTAGTGTGTCATACTGGGAATTTATTTCTTTTTTTTTTAATTCTCCCTGAAAACAAAAAAAAATAGTGGGAGATTAAGATTGGCATTTCTAATTGAGTGCCAGTCCTGTGTGTTCCATCTGTCTCAAATTATTGGGGCACAGAAAACCTAGTGTGTCATACTGGGAATTTTTTTTTTTTTTTAAATTCCCTATGAAAAAAAAAATAGTGGGAGATTAAGATTGGCATTTCTGCTTGAGTGCCAGTCCTGTGTGTGCCATCTGTCTCAAATTATTGGGGCACAGAAAACCTAGTGTGTCATACTGGGAATTTATTTATTTTTTTTTTAATTCTCCCTGAAAACAAAAAAAAATAGTGGGAGATTAAGATTGGCATTTCTGCTTGAGTGCCAGTCCTGTGTGTGCCATCTGTCTCAAATTATTGGGGCACAGAAAACCTAGTGTGTCATACTGGGAATTTATTTTTTTTTTTTTTAATTCTCCCTGAAAACAAAAAAAAATAGTGGGAGATTAAGATTGGCATTTCTGCTTGAGTGCCGGTCCTGTGTGTGCCATCTGTCTCAAATTATTGGGGCACAGAAAACCTAGTGTGTCATACTGGGAATTTATTTTTTTTTTTTATTCTCCCTGAAAACAAAAAAAAATAGTCGGAGATTAAGATTGGCATTTCTGCTTGAGTGCCAGTCCTGTGTGTGCCATCTGTCTCAAATTATTGGGGCACAGAAAACCTAGTGTGTCATACTGGGATTTTTTTTTTTTTAATTCTCCCTGAAAACAAAAAAAATAGTGGGAGATTAAGATTGGCATTTCTGCTTGAGTGCCGGTCCTGTGTGTGCCATCTGTCTCAAATTATTGGGGCACAGAAAACCTAGTGTGTCATACTGGGAATTTATTTCTTTTTTTTTTAATTCTCCCTGAAAACAAAAAAAAATAGTGGGAGATTAAGATTGGCATTTCTGCTTGAGTGCCAGTCCTGTGTGTGCCATCTGTCTCAAATTATTGGGGCACAGAAAACCTAGTGTGTCATACTGGGATTTTTTTTTTTTAATTCTCCCTGAAAACAAAAAAAATAGTGGGAGATTAAGATTGGCATTTCTGCTTGAGTGCCGGTCCTGTGTGTGCCATCTGTCTCAAATTATTGGGGCACAGAAAACCTAGTGTGTCATACTTGGAATGTATTTCTTTTTTTTTTAATTCTCCCTGAAAACAAAAAAAAATAGTGGGAGATTAAGATTGGCATTTCTGCTTGAGTGCCAGTCCTGTGTGTTCCATCTGTCTCAAATTATTGGGGCACAGAAAACCTAGTGTGTCATACTGGGAATTTTTTTTTTTTTT
Organism: Ranitomeya variabilis; assembly: GCF_051348905.1. NCBI lineage: Eukaryota > Metazoa > Chordata > Amphibia > Anura > Dendrobatidae > Ranitomeya > Ranitomeya variabilis. The sequence continues at coordinate 353,739,814 of NC_135235.1, forward strand.
TAAATTCCCTATGAAAAAAAAAATAGTGGGAGATTAAGATTGGCATTTCTGCTTGAGTGCCGGTCCTGTGTGTGCCATCTGTCTCAAATTATTGGGGCACAGAAAACCTAGTGTGTCATACTGGGAATTTAATTTTTTTTTTATTCTCCCTGAAAACAAAAAAAAAATAGTGGGAGATTAAGATTGGCATTTCTGCTTGAGTGCCAGTCCTGTGTGTGCCATCTGTCTCAAATTATTGGGGCACAGAAAACCTAGTGTGTCATACTGGGTTTTTTTTTTAAATTCTCCCTGAAAACAAAAAAATTGTGGGAGATTAAGATTGGCATTTCTGCTTGAGTGCTGGTCCTGTGTGTGCCATCTGTCTCAAAATATTGGGGCACAGAACACCTAGTGTGTCATACTGGGAATTTTTTTTTGTTTTAAATTCTCCCTGAAAACAAAAAAAAAGTGGGAGATTAAGATTGGCATTTCTGCTTGAGTGCCAGTCCTGTGTGTGCCATCTGTCTCAAAATATTGGGGCACAGAACACCTAGTGTGTCATACTGGGAATTTTTTTTTTAATTCTCCCTGAAAACAAAAAAAAATAGTGGGAGATTAAGATTGGCATTTCTGCTTGAGTGCCAGTCCTGTGTGTGCCATCTGTCTCAAATTATTGGGGCACAGAAAACCTAGTGTGTCATACTGGGTTTTTTTTTTAAATTCTCCCTGAAAACATAAAAATAGTGGGAGATTAAGATTGGCATTTCTGCTTGAGTGCTGGTCCTGTGTGTGCCATCTGTCTCAAAATATTGGGGCACAGAACACCTAGTGTGTCATACTGGGAATTTTTTTTTGTTTTAAATTCTCCCTGAAAACAAAAAAAAAGTGGGAGATTAAGATTGGCATTTGTGCTTGAGTGCCAGTCCTGTGTGTGCCATCTGTCTCAAAATATTGGGGCACAGAACACCTAGTGTGTCATACTGGGAATTTTTTTTTTTAATTCTCCCTGAAAACAAAAAAAAATAGTGGGAGATTAAGATTGGCATTTCTGCTTGAGTGCCGGTCCTGTGTGTGCCATCTGTCTCAAATTATTGGGGCACAGAAAACCTAGTGTGTCATACTGGGAATTTTTTTTTTTTTTTTAATTCTCCCTGAAAACAAAAAAAAATAGTGGGAGATTAAGATTGGCATTTCTGCTTGAGTGCCAGACCTGTTTGTGCCATCTGTCTCAAATTATTGGGGCACAGAAAACCTAGTGTGTCATACTGGGAATTTTTTTTTTTTTTTAATTCTCCCTGAAAACAAAAAAAAAATAGTGGGAGATTAAGATTGGCATTTCTGCTTGAGTGCCAGTCCTGTGTGTGCCATCTGTCTCAAATTATTGGGGCACAGAAAACCTAGTGTGTCATACTGGGATTTTTTTTTTTTTTAATTCTCCCTGAAAACAAAAAAAATAGTGGGAGATTAAGATTGGCATTTCTGCTTGAGTGCCAGTCCTGTGTGTGCCATCTGTCTCAAATTATTGGGGCACAGAAAACCTAGTGTGTCATACTGGGAATTTTTTTTTTTTTTTTTTAATTCTCCCTGAAAACAAAAAAAAATAGTGGGAGATTAAGATTGGCATTTCTGCTTGAGTGCCAGTCCTGTGTGTGCCATCTGTCTCAAATTATTGGGGCACAGAAAACCTAGTGTGTCATACTGGGAATTTATTTATTTTTTTTATTCTCCCTGAAAACAAAAAAAAATAGTGGGAGATTAAGATTGGCATTTCTGCTTGAGTGCCAGTCCTGTGTGTGCCATCTGTCTCAAATTATTGGGGCACAGAAAACCTAGTGTGTCATACTGGGAATTTATTTATTTTTTTTATTCTCCCTGAAAACAAAAAAAAATAGTCGGAGATTAAGATTGGCATTTCTGCTTGAGTGCCAGTCCTGTGTGTGCCATCTGTCTCAAATTATTGGGGCACAGAAAACCTAGTGTGTCATACTGGGATTTTTTTTTTTTTTAATTCTCCCTGAAAACAAAAAAAATAGTGGGAGATTAAGATTGGCATTTCTGCTTGAGTGCCGGTCCTGTGTGTGCCATCTGTCTCAAATTATTGGGGCACAGAAAACCTAGTGTGTCATACTGGGAATTTATTTCTTTTTTTTTTAATTCTCCCTGAAAACAAAAAAAAATAGTGGGAGATTAAGATTGGCATTTCTGCTTGAGTGCCAGTCATGTGTGTTCCATCTGTCTCAAATTATTGGGGCACAGAAAACCTAGTGTGTCATACTGGGAATTTTTTTTTTTTTTTAAATTCCCTATGAAAAAAAAAATAGTGGGAGATTAAGATTGGCATTTCTGCTTGAGTGCCGGTCCTGTGTGTGCCATCTGTCTCAAATTATTGGGGCACAGAAAACCTAGTGTGTCATACTGGGAATTTTTTTTTTTTTTTTTATTCTCCCTGAAAACAAAAAAAAAATAGTGGGAGATTAAGATTGGCATTTCTGCTTGAGTGCCAGTCCTGTGTGTGCCATCTGTCTCAAATTATTGGGGCACAGAAAACCTAGTGTGTCATACTGGGTTTTTTTTTTAAATTCTCCCTGAAAACAAAAAAATAGTGGGAGATTAAGATTGGCATTTCTGCTTGAGTGCTGGTCCTGTGTGTGCCATCTGTCTCAAAATATTGGGGCACAGAACACCTAGTGTGTCATACTGGGAATTTTTTTTTGTTTTAAATTCTCCCTGAAAACAAAAAAAAAGTGGGAGATTAAGATTGGCATTTCTGCTTGAGTGCCAGTCCTGTGTGTGCCATCTGTCTCAAAATATTGGGGCACAGAAAACCTAGTGTGTTATACTGGGAATTTATTTTTATTTTTTTTAATTCTCCCTGAAAACAAAAAAAAATAGTGGGAGATTAAGATTGGCATTTCTGCTTGAGTGCCAGTCCTGTGTGTGCCATCTGTCTCAAATTATTGGGGCACAGAAAACCTAGTGTGTCATACTGGGAATTTATTTTTTTTTTTATTCTCCCTGAAAACAAAAAAAAATAGTGGGAGATTAAGATTGGCATTTCTGCTTGAGTGCCAGTCCTGTGTGTGCCATCTGTCTCAAATTATTGGGGCACAGAAAACCTAGTGTGTCATACTGGGAATTTATTTTTTTTTTTTATTCTCCCTGAAAACAAAAAAAAATAGTCGGAGATTAAGATTGGCATTTCTGCTTGAGTGCCAGTCCTGTGTGTGCCATCTGTCTCAAATTATTGGGGCACAGAAAACCTAGTGTGTCATACTGGGATTTTTTTTTTTTTTTAATTCTCCCTGAAAACAAAAAAAATAGTGGGAGATTAAGATTGGCATTTCTGCTTGAGTGCCGGTCCTGTGTGTGCCATCTGTCTCAAATTATTGGGGCACAGAAAACCTAGTGTGTCATACTGGGAATTTATTTCTTTTTTTTTTAATTCTCCCTGAAAACAAAAAAAAATAGTGGGAGATTAAGATTGGCATTTCTGCTTGAGTGCCAGTCCTGTGTGTTCCATCTGTCTCAAATTATTGGGGCACAGAAAACCTAGTGTGTCATACTGGGAATTTTTTTTTTTTTTTAAATTCCCTATGAAAAAAAAAATAGTGGGAGATTAAGATTGGCATTTCTGCTTGAGTGCCGGTCCTGTGTGTGCCATCTGTCTCAAATTATTGGGGCACAGAAAACCTAGTGTGTCATACTGGGAATTTATTTTTTTTTTTTATTCTCCCTGAAAACAAAAAAAATAGTGGGAGATTAAGATTGGCATTTCTGCTTGAGTGCCAGTCCTGTGTGTGCCATCTGTCTCAAATTATTGGGGCACAGAAAACCTAGTGTGTCATACTGGGTTTTTTTTTTTAAATTCTCCCTGAAAACAAAAAAATAGTGGGAGATTAAGATTGGCATTTCTGCTTGAGTGCTGGTCCTGTGTGTGCCATCTGTCTCAAAATATTGGGGCACAGAACACCTAGTGTGTCATACTGGGAATTTTTTTTTGTTTTAAATTCTCCCTGAAAACAAAAAAAAGTGGGAGATTAAGATTGGCATTTCTGCTTGAGTGCCAGTCCTGTGTGTGCCATCTGTCTCAAAATATTGGGGCACAGAACACCTAGTGTGTCATACTGGGAATTTTTTTTTTAATTCTCCCTGAAAACAAAAAAAAATAGTGGGAGATTAAGATTGGCATTTCTGCTTGAGTGCCAGTCCTGTGTGTGCCATCTGTCTCAAATTATTGGGGCACAGAAAACCTAGTGTGTCATACTGGTTTTTTTTTTAAATTCTCCCTGAAAACAAAAAAATAGTGGGAGATTAAGATTGGCATTTCTGCTTGAGTGCTGGTCCTGTGTGTGCCATCTTTCTCAAAATATTGGGGCACAGAACACCTAGTGTGTCATACTGGGAATTTTTTTTTGTTTTAAATTCTCCCTGAAAACAAAAAAAAAGTGGGAGATTAAGATTGGCATTTGTGCTTGAGTGCCAGTCCTGTGTGTGCCATCTGTCTCAAAATATTGGGGCACAGAACACCTAGTGTGTCATACTGGGAATTTTTTTTTTTTAATTCTCCCTGAAAACAAAAAAAAATAGTGGGAGATTAAGATTGGCATTTCTGCTTGAGTGCCGGTCCTGTGTGTGCCATCTGTCTCAAATTATTGGGGCACAGAAAACCTAGTGTGTCATACTGGGAATTTTTTTTTTTTTTTAATTCTCCCTGAAAACAAAAAAAAAATAGTGGGAGATTAAGATTGGCATTTCTGCTTGAGTGCCAGTCCTGTGTGTGCCATCTGTCTCAAATTATTGGGGCACAGAAAACCTAGTGTGTCATACTGGGATTTTTTTTTTTTTTTAATTCTCCCTGAAAACAAAAAAAATAGTGGGAGATTAAGATTGGCATTTCTGCTTGAGTGCCGGTCCTGTGTGTGCCATCTGTCTCAAATTATTGGGGCACAGAAAACCTAGTGTGTCATACTGGGAATTTTTTTTTTTTTTTTTTTAATTCTCCCTGAAAACAAAAAAAAATAGTGGGAGATTAAGATTGGCATTTCTGCTTGAGTGCCAGTCCTGTGTGTGCCATCTGTCTCAAATTATTGGGGCACAGAAAACCTAGTGTGTCATACTGGGAATTTATTTTTTTTTTATTCTCCCTGAAAACAAAAAAAAATAGTGGGAGATTAAGATTGGCATTTCTGCTTGAGTGCCAGTCCTGTGTGTGCCATCTGTCTCAAATTATTGGGGCACAGAAAACCTAGTGTGTCATACTGGGAATTTATTTATTTTTTTTATTCTCCCTGAAAACAAAAAAAAATAGTCGGAGATTAAGATTGGCATTTCTGCTTGAGTGCCAGTCCTGTGTGTGCCATCTGTCTCAAATTATTGGGGCACAGAAAACCTAGTGTGTCATACTGGGATTTTTTTTTTTTTTAATTCTCCCTGAAAACAAAAAAAATAGTGGGAGATTAAGATTGGCATTTCTGCTTGAGTGCCGGTCCTGTGTGTGCCATCTGTCTCAAATTATTGGGGCACAGAAAACCTAGTGTGTCATACTGGGAATTTTTTTTTTTTTTTTAATTCTCCCTGAAAACAAAAAAAAATAGTGGGAGATTAAGATTGGCATTTCTGCTTGAGTGCCAGTCCTGTGTGTGCCATCTGTCTCAAATTATTGGGGCACAGAAAACCTAGTGTGTCATACTGGGATTTTTTTTTTTTTTAATTCTCCCTGAAAACAAAAAAAATAGTGGGAGATTAAGATTGGCATTTCTGCTTGAGTGCCGGTCCTGTGTGTGCCATCTGTCTCAAATTATTGGGGCACAGAAAACCTAGTGTGTCATACTGGGAATTTTTTTTTTTTTTTTAATTCTCCCTGAAAACAAAAAAAAATAGTGGGAGATTAAGATTGGCATTTCTGCTTGAGTGCCAGTCCTGTGTGTGCCATCTGTCTCAAATTATTGGGGCACAGAAAACCTAGTGTGTCATACTGGGATTTTTTTTTTTTTTAATTCTCCCTGAAAACAAAAAAAATAGTGGGAGATTAAGATTGGCATTTCTGCTTGAGTGCCGGTCCTGTGTGTGCCATCTGTCTCAAATTATTGGGGCACAGAAAACCTAGTGTGTCATACTGGGAATTTATTTTTTTTTTTATTCTCCCTGAAAACAAAAAAAAAATAGTGGGAGATTAAGATTGGCATTTCTGCTTGAGTGCCAGTCCTGTGTGTGCCATCTGTCTCAAATTATTGGGGCACAGAAAACCTAGTGTGTCATACTGGGAATTTATTTATTTTTTTTATTCTCCCTGAAAACAAAAAAAAATAGTCGGAGATTAAGATTGGCATTTCTGCTTGAGTGCCAGTCCTGTGTGTGCCATCTGTCTCAAATTATTGGGGCACAGAAAACCTAGTGTGTCATACTGGGATTTTTTTTTTTTTAATTCTCCCTGAAAACAAAAAAAATAGTGGGAGATTAAGATTGGCATTTCTGCTTGAGTGCCGGTCCTGTGTGTGCCATCTGTCTCAAATTATTGGGGCACAGAAAACCTAGTGTGTCATACTGGGAATTTATTTCTTTTTTTTTTAATTCTCCCTGAAAACAAAAAAAAATAGTGGGAGATTAAGATTGGCATTTCTGCTTGAGTGCCAGTCCTGTGTGTTCCATCTGTCTCAAATTATTGGGGCACAGAAAACCTAGTGTGTCATACTGGGAATTTTTTTTTTTTTTTAAATTCCCTATGAAAAAAAAAATAGTGGGAGATTAAGATTGGCATTTCTGCTTGAGTGCCGGTCCTGTGTGTGCCATCTGTCTCAAATTATTGGGGCACAGAAAACCTAGTGTGTCATACTGGGAATTTATTTTTTTTTTTATTCTCCCTGAAAACAAAAAAAATAGTGGGAGATTAAGATTGGCATTTCTGCTTGAGTGCCAGTCCTGTGTGTGCCATCTGTCTCAAATTATTGGGGCACAGAAAACCTAGTGTGTCATACTGGGTTTTTTTTTTAAATTCTCCCTGAAAACAAAAAAATAGTGGGAGATTAAGATTGGCATTTCTGCTTGAGTGCTGGTCCTGTGTGTGCCATCTGTCTCAAAATATTGGGGCACAGAACACCTAGTGTGTCATACTGGGAATTTTTTTTTGTTTTAAATTCTCCCTGAAAACAAAAAAAAGTGGGAGATTAAGATTGGCATTTCTGCTTGAGTGCCAGTCCTGTGTGTGCCATCTGTCTCAAAATATTGGGGCACAGAACACCTAGTGTGTCATACTGGGAATTTTTTTTTTAATTCTCCCTGAAAACAAAAAAAAATAGTGGGAGATTAAGATTGGCATTTCTGCTTGAGTGCCAGTCCTGTGTGTGCCATCTGTCTCAAATTATTGGGGCACAGAAAACCTAGTGTGTCATACTGGGAATTTATTTATTTTTTTTATTCTCCCTGAAAACAAAAAAAAATAGTGGGAGATTAAGATTGGCATTTCTGCTTGAGTGCCAGTCCTGTGTGTGCCATCTGTCTCAAATTATTGGGGCACAGAAAACCTAGTGTGTCATACTGGGTTTTTTTTTTATATTCTCCCTGAAAAGAAAAAAATAGTGGGAGATTAAGATTGGCATTTCTGCTTGAGTGCTGGTCCTGTGTGTGCCATCTTTCTCAAAATATTGGGGCACAGAACACCTAGTGTGTCATACTGGGAATTTTTTTTTGTTTTAAATTCTCCCTGAAAACAAAAAAAAAGTGGGAGATTAAGATTGGCATTTGTGCTTGAGTGCCAGTCCTGTGTGTGCCATCTGTCTCAAAATATTGGGGCACAGAACACCTAGTGTGTCATACTGGGAATTTTTTTTTTTTAATTCTCCCTGAAAACAAAAAAAATAGTGGGAGATTAAGATTGGCATTTCTGCTTGAGTGCCGGTCCTGTGTGTGCCATCTGTCTCAAATTATTGGGGCACAGAAAACCTAGTGTGTCATACTGGGAATTTTTTTTTTTTTTTTAATTCTCCCTGAAAACAAAAAAAAATAGTGGGAGATTAAGATTGGCATTTCTGCTTGAGTGCCAGACCTGTTTGTGCCATCTGTCTCAAATTATTGGGGCACAGAAAACCTAGTGTGTCATACTGGGAATTTTTTTTTTTTTTTTAATTCTCCCTGAAAACAAAAAAAAAATAGTGGGAGATTAAGATTGGCATTTCTGCTTGAGTGCCAGTCCTGTGTGTGCCATCTGTCTCAAATTATTGGGGCACAGAAAACCTAGTGTGTCATACTGGGATTTTTTTTTTTTTTTAATTCTCCCTGAAAACAAAAAAAATAGTGGGAGATTAAGATTGGCATTTCTGCTTGAGTGCCGGTCCTGTGTGTGCCATCTGTCTCAAATTATTGGGGCACAGAAAACCTAGTGTGTCATACTGGGAATTTTTTTTTTTTTTAATTCTCCCTGAAAACAAAAAAAAATAGTGGGAGATTAAGATTGGCATTTCTGCTTGAGTGCCAGTCCTGTGTGTGCCATCTGTCTCAAATTATTGGGGCACAGAAAACCTAGTGTGTCATACTGGGAATTTATTTTTTTTTTTTATTCTCCCTGAAAACAAAAAAAAATAGTGGGAGATTAAGATTGGCATTTCTGCTTGAGTGCCAGTCCTGTGTGTGCCATCTGTCTCAAATTATTGGGGCACAGAAAACCTAGTGTGTCATACTGGGAATTTATTTATTTTTTTTATTCTCCCTGAAAACAAAAAAAAATAGTCGGAGATTAAGATTGGCATTTCTGCTTGAGTGCCAGTCCTGTGTGTGCCATCTGTCTCAAATTATTGGGGCACAGAAAACCTAGTGTGTCATACTGGGATTTTTTTTTTTTTTAATTCTCCCTGAAAACAAAAAAAATAGTGGGAGATTAAGATTGGCATTTCTGCTTGAGTGCCGGTCCTGTGTGTGCCATCTGTCTCAAATTATTGGGGCACAGAAAACCTAGTGTGTCATACTGGGAATTTATTTCTTTTTTTTTTAATTCTCCCTGAAAACAAAAAAAAATAGTGGGAGATTAAGATTGGCATTTCTGCTTGAGTGCCAGTCCTGTGTGTTCCATCTGTCTCAAATTATTGGGGCACAGAAAACCTAGTGTGTCATACTGGGAATTTTTTTTTTTTTTTATTCTCCCTGAAAACAAAAAAAAATAGTGGGAGATTAAGATTGGCATTTCTGCTTGAGTGCCGGTCCTGTGTGTGCCATCTGTCTCAAATTATTGGGGCACAGAAAACCTAGTGTGTCATACTGGGAATTTTTTTTTTTTTTTTATTCTCCCTGAAAACAAAAAAAAATAGTGGGAGATTAAGATTGGCATTTCTGCTTGAGTGCCAGTCCTGTGTGTGCCATCTGTCTCAAATTATTGGGGCACAGAAAACCTAGTGTGTCATACTGGGTTTTTTTTTTAAATTCTCCCTGAAAACAAAAAAATAGTGGGAGATTAAGATTGGCATTTCTGCTTGAGTGCTGGTCCTGTGTGTGCCATCTGTCTCAAAATATTGGGGCACAGAACACCTAGTGTGTCATACTGGGAACTTTTTTTTGTTTTAAATTCTCCCTGAAAACAAAAAAAAAGTGGGAGATTAAGATTGGCATTTCTGCTTGAGTGCCAGTCCTGTGTGTGCCATCTGTCTCAAAATATTGGGGCACAGAACACCTAGTGTGTCATACTGGGAATTTTTTTTTTAATTCTCCCTGAAAACAAAAAAAAATAGTGGGAGATTAAGATTGGCATTTCTGCTTGAGTGCCAGTCCTGTGTGTGCCATCTGTCTCAAATTATTGGGGCACAGAAAACCTAGTGTGTCATACTGGGTTTTTTTTTTAAATTCTCCCTGAAAAGAAAAAAATAGTGGGAGATTAAGATAGGCATTTCTGCTTGAGTGCTGGTCCTGTGTGTGCCATCTTTCTCAAACTATTGGGGCACAGAACACCTAGTGTGTCATACTGGGAATTTTTTTTTGTTTTAAATTCTCCCTGAAAACAAAAAAAAAGTGGGAGATTAAGATTGGCATTTGTGCTTGAGTGCCAGTCCTGTGTGTGCCATCTGTCTCAAAATATTGGGGCACAGAACACCTAGTGTGTCATACTGGGAATTTTTTTTTTTTAATTCTCCCTGAAAACAAAAAAAAATAGTGGGAGATTAAGATTGGCATTTCTGCTTGAGTGCCGGTCCTGTGTGTGCCATCTGTCTCAAATTATTGGGGCACAGAAAACCTAGTGTGTCATACTGGGAATTTTTTTTTTTTTTTTAATTCTCCCTGAAAACAAAAAAAAATAGTGGGAGATTAAGATTGGCATTTCTGCTTGAGTGCCAGACCTGTTTGTGCCATCTGTCTCAAATTATTGGGGCACAGAAAACCTAGTGTGTCATACTGGGAATTTTTTTTTTTTTTTAATTCTCCCTGAAAACAAAAAAAAAATAGTGGGAGATTAAGATTGGCATTTCTGCTTGAGTGCCAGTCCTGTGTGTGCCATCTGTCTCAAATTATTGGGGCACAGAAAACCTAGTGTGTCATACTGGGATTTTTTTTTTTTTTTAATTCTCCCTGAAAACAAAAAAAATAGTGGGAGATTAAGATTGGCATTTCTGCTTGAGTGCCGGTCCTGTGTGTGCCATCTGTCTCAAATTATTGGGGCACAGAAAACCTAGTGTGTCATACTGGGAATTTTTTTTTTTTTTTTATTCTCCCTGAAAACAAAAAAAAATAGTCGGAGATTAAGATTGGCATTTCTGCTTGAGTGCCAGTCCTGTGTGTGCCATCTGTCTCAAATTATTGGGGCACAGAAAACCTAGTGTGTCATACTGGGATTTTTTTTTTTTAATTCTCCCTGAAAACAAAAAAAATAGTGGGAGATTAAGATTGGCATTTCTGCTTGAGTGCCGGTCCTGTGTGTGCCATCTGTCTCAAATTATTGGGGCACAGAAAACCTAGTGTGTCATACTGGGAATTTATTTCTTTTTTTTTTAATTCTCCCTGAAAACAAAAAAAAATAGTGGGAGATTAAGATTGGCATTTCTGCTTGAGTGCCAGTCCTGTGTGTTCCATCTGTCTCAAATTATTGGGGCACAGAAAACCTAGTGTGTCAAACTGGGAATTTTTTTTTTTTTTTAAATTCCCTATGAAAAAAAAAATAGTGGGAGATTAAGATTGGCATTTCTGCTTGAGTGCCGGTCCTGTGTGTGCCATCTGTCTCAAATTATTGGGGCACAGAAAACCTAGTGTGTCATACTGGGAATTTATTTATTTTTTTTATTCTCCCTGAAAACAAAAAAAAATAGTGGGAGATTAAGATTGGCATTTCTGCTTGAGTGCCAGTCCTGTGTGTGCCATCTGTCTCAAATTATTGGGGCACAGAAAACCTAGTGTGTCATACTGGGTTTTTTTTTTAAATTCTCCCTGAAAACAAAAAAATAGTGGGAGATTAAGATTGGCATTTCTGCTTGAGTGCTGGTCCTGTGTGTGCCATCTGTCTCAAAATATTGGGGCACAGAACACCTAGTGTGTCATACTGGGAATTTTTTTTTGTTTTAAATTCTCCCTGAAAACAAAAAAAAAGTGGGAGATTAAGATTGGCATTTCTGCTTGAGTGCCAGTCCTGTGTGTGCCATCTGTCTCAAATTATTGGGGCACAGAAAACCTAGTGTGTCATACTGGGATTTTTTTTTTTTTTAATTCTCCCTGAAAACAAAAAAAATAGTGGGAGATTAAGATTGGCATTTCTGCTTGAGTGCCGGTCCTGTGTGTGCCATCTGTCTCAAATTATTGGGGCACAGAAAACCTAGTGTGTCATACTGGGAATTTATTTCTTTTTTTTTTAATTCTCCCTGAAAACAAAAAAAAATAGTGGGAGATTAAGATTGGCATTTCTGCTTGAGTGCCGGTCCTGTGTGTGCCATCTGTCTCAAATTATTGGGGCACAGAAAACCTAGTGTGTCATACTGGGAATTTTTTTTTTTTTTTTATTCTCCCTGAAAACAAAAAAAAATAGTGGGAGATTAAGATTGGCATTTCTGCTTGAGTGCCAGTCCTGTGTGTGCCATCTGTCTCAAATTATTGGGGCACAGAAAACCTAGTGTGTCATACTGGGTTTTTTTTTTAAATTCTCCCTGAAAACAAAAAAATAGTGGGAGATTAAGATTGGCATTTCTGCTTGAGTGCTGGTCCTGTGTGTGCCATCTGTCTCAAAATATTGGGGCACAGAACACCTAGTGTGTCATACTGGGAATTTTTTTTTGTTTTAAATTCTCCCTGAAAACAAAAAAAAAGTGGGAGATTAAGATTGGCATTTCTGCTTGAGTGCCAGTCCTGTGTGTGCCATCTGTCTCAAAATATTGGGGCACAGAACACCTAGTGTGTCATACTGGGAATTTTTTTTTTAATTCTCCCTGAAAACAAAAAAAAATAGTGGGAGATTAAGATTGGCATTTCTGCTTGAGTGCCAGTCCTGTGTGTGCCATCTGTCTCAAATTATTGGGGCACAGAAAACCTAGTGTGTCATACTGGGTTTTTTTTTTAAATTCTCCCTGAAAACAAAAAAATAGTGGGAGATTAAGATTGGCATTTCTGCTTGAGTGCTGGTCCTGTGTGTGCCATCTTTCTCAAAATATTGGGGCACAGAACACCTAGTGTGTCATACTGGGAATTTTTTTTTGTTTTAAATTCTCCCTGAAAACAAAAAAAAAGTGGGAGATTAAGATTGGCATTTGTGCTTGAGTGCCAGTCCTGTGTGTGCCATCTGTCTCAAAATATTGGGGCACAGAACACCTAGTGTGTCATACTGGGAATTTTTTTTTTTAATTCTCCCTGAAAACAAAAAAAAATAGTGGGAGATTAAGATTGGCATTTCTGCTTGAGTGCCGGTCCTGTGTGTGCCATCTGTCTCAAATTATTGGGGCACAGAAAACCTAGTGTGTCATACTGGGAATTTTTTTTTTTTTTAATTCTCCCTGAAAACAAAAAAAAAATAGTGGGAGATTAAGATTGGCATTTCTGCTTGAGTGCCAGTCCTGTGTGTGCCATCTGTCTCAAATTATTGGGGCACAGAAAACCTAGTGTGTCATACTGGGATTTTTTTTTTTTTAATTCTCCCTGAAAACAAAAAAAATAGTGGGAGATTAAGATTGGCATTTCTGCTTGAGTGCCGGTCCTGTGTGTGCCATCTGTCTCAAATTATTGGGGCACAGAAAACCTAGTGTGTCATACTGGGAATTTATTATTTTTTTTTTTAATTCTCCCTGAAAACAAAAAAAAATAGTGGGAGATTAAGATTGGCATTTCTGCTTGAGTGCCAGTCCTGTGTGTGCCATCTGTCTCAAATTATTGGGGCACAGAAAACCTAGTGTGTCATACTGGGAATTTATTTTTTTTTTTTATTCTCCCTGAAAACAAAAAAAAATAGTCGGAGATTAAGATTGGCATTTCTGCTTGAGTGCCAGTCCTGTGTGTGCCATCTGTCTCAAATTATTGGGGCACAGAAAACCTAGTGTGTCATACTGGGATTTTTTTTTTTTTTAATTCTCCCTGAAAACAAAAAAATAGTGGTAGATTAAGATTGGCATTTCTGCTTGAGTGCCGGTCCTGTGTGTGCCATCTGTCTCAAATTATTGGGGCACAGAAAACCTAGTGTGTCATACTGGGAATTTATTTCTTTTTTTTTTAATTCTCCCTGAAAACAAAAAAAAATAGTGGGAGATTAAGATTGGCATTTCTGCTTGAGTGCCGGTCCTGTGTGTGCCATCTGTCTCAAATTATTGGGGCACAGAAAACCTAGTGTGTCATACTGGGAATTTATTTATTTTTTTTATTCTCCCTGAAAACAAAAAAAAATAGTGGGAGATTAAGATTGGCATTTCTGCTTGAGTGCCAGTCCTGTGTGTGCCATCTGTCTCAAATTATTGGGGCACAGAAAACCTAGTGTGTCATACTGGGTTTTTTTTTTAAATTCTCCCTGAAAACAAAAAAATAGTGGGAGATTAAGATTGGCATTTCTGCTTGAGTGCTGGTCCTGTGTGTGCCATCTGTCTCAAAATATTGGGGCACAGAACACCTAGTGTGTCATACTGGGAATTTTTTTTTGTTTTAAATTCTCCCTGAAAACAAAAAAAAAGTGGGAGATTAAGATTGGCATTTCTGCTTGAGTGCCAGTCCTGTGTGTGCCATCTGTCTCAAATTATTGGGGCACAGAAAACCTAGTGTGTCATACTGGGATTTTTTTTTTTTTAATTCTCCCTGAAAACAAAAAAAATAGTGGGAGATTAAGATTGGCATTTCTGCTTGAGTGCCGGTCCTGTGTGTGCCATCTGTCTCAAATTATTGGGGCACTGAAAACCTAGTGTGTCATACTGGGAATTTATTTCTTTTTTTTTTAATTCTCCCTGAAAACAAAAAAAAATAGTGGGAGATTAAGATTGGCATTTCTGCTTGAGTGCCAGTCCTGTGTGTTCCATCTGTCTCAAATTATTGGGGCACAGAAAACCTAGTGTGTCATACTGGGAATTTTTTTTTTTTTTTAAATTCACTATGAAAAAAAAAATAGTGGGAGATTAAGATTGGCATTTCTGCTTGAGTGCCGGTCCTTTGTGTGCCATCTGTCTCAAATTATTGGGGCACAGAAAACCTAGTGTGTCATACTGGGAATTTATTTTTTTTTTTTATTCTCCCTGAAAACAAAAAAAAATAGTGGGAGATTAAGATTGGCATTTCTGCTTGAGTGCCAGTCCTGTGTGTGCCATCTGTCTCAAATTATTGGGGCACAGAAAACCTAGTGTGTCATACTGGGTTTTTTTTTAAATTCTCCCTGAAAACAAAAAAATAGTGGGAGATTAAGATTGGCATTTCTGCTTGAGTGCTGGTCCTGTGTGTGCCATCTGTCTCAAAATATTGGGGCACAGAACACCTAGTGTGTCATACTGGGAATTTTTTTTTGTTTTAAATTCTCCCTGAAAACAAAAAAAAAGTGGGAGATTAAGATTGGCATTTCTGCTTGAGTGCCAGTCCTGTGTGTGCCATCTGTCTCAAAATATTGGGGCACAGAACACCTAGTGTGTCATACTGGGAATTTTTTTTTTAATTCTCCCTGAAAACAAAAAAAAATAGTGGGAGATTAAGATTGGCATTTCTGCTTGAGTGCCAGTCCTGTGTGTGCCATCTGTCTCAAATTATTGGGGCACAGAAAACCTAGTGTGTCATACTGGGTTTTTTTTTTAAATTCTCCCTGAAAACAAAAAAATAGTGGGAGATTAAGATTGGCATTTCTGCTTGAGTGCTGGTCCTGTGTGTGCCATCTTTCTCAAAATATTGGGGCACAGAACACCTAGTGTGTCATACTGGGAATTTTTTTTTGTTTTAAATTCTCCCTGAAAACAAAAAAAAATAGTGGGAGATTAAGATTGGCATTTCTGCTTGAGTGCTGGTCCTGTGTGTGCCATCTGTCTCAAAATATTGGGGCACAGAACACCTAGTGTGTCATACTGGGAATTTTTTTTTTTTAATTCTCCCTGAAAACAAAAAAAAATAGTGGGAGATTAAGATTGGCATTTCTGCTTGAGTGCTGGTCCTGTGTGTGCCATCTGTCTCAAATTATTGGGGCACAGAAAACCTAGTGTGTCATACTGGGAATTTTTTTTTTTTTTTAATTCTCCCTGAAAACAAAAAAAAATAGTGGGAGATTAAGATTGGCATTTCTGCTTGAGTGCCAGACCTGTTTGTGCCATCTGTCTCAAATTATTGGGGCACAGAAAACCTAGTGTGTTATACTGGGAATTTTTTTTTTTTTTTTAATTCTCCCTGAAAACAAAAAAAAAATAGTGGGAGATTAAGATTGGCATTTCTGCTTGAGTGCCAGTCCTGTGTGTGCCATCTGTCTCAAATTATTGGGGCACAGAAAACCTAGTGTGTCATACTGGGATTTTTTTTTTTTTTTAATTCTCCCTGAAAACAAAAAAAATAGTGGGAGATTAAGATTGGCATTTCTGCTTGAGTGCTGGTCCTGTGTGTGCCATCTGTCTCAAAATATTGGGGCACAGAACACCTAGTGTGTCATACTGGGAATTTTTTTTTGTTTTAAATTCTCCCTGAAAACAAAAAAAAGGTGGGAGATTAAGATTGGCATTTCTGCTTGAGTGCCAGTCCTGTGTGTGCCATCTGTCTCAAATTATTGGGGCACAGAAAACCTAGTGTGTCATACTGGGATTTTTTTTTTTTTAATTCTCCCTGAAAACAAAAAAAATAGTGGGAGATTAAGATTGGCATTTCTGCTTGAGTGCCGGTCCTGTGTGTGCCATCTGTCTCAAATTATTGGGGCACAGAAAACCTAGTGTGTCATACTGGGAATTTATTTCTTTTTTTTTTAATTCTCCCTGAAAACAAAAAAAAATAGTGGGAGATTAAGATTGGCATTTCTGCTTGAGTGCCAGACCTGTTTGTGCCATCTGTCTCAAATTATTGGGGCACAGAAAACCTAGTGTGTCATACTGGGAATTTTTTTTTTTTTTTAATTCTCCCTGAAAACAAAAAAAAAATAGTGGGAGATTAAGATTGGCATTTCTGCTTGAGTGCCAGTCCTGTGTGTGCCATCTGTCTCAAATTATTGGGGCACAGAAAACCTAGTGTGTCATACTGGGATTTATTTTTTTTTTTAATTCTCCCTGAAAACAAAAAAAATAGTGGGAGATTAAGATTGGCATTTCTGCTTGAGTGCCGGTCCTGTGTGTGCCATCTGTCTCAAATTATTGGGGCACAGAAAACCTAGTGTGTCATACTGGGAATTTATTATTTTTTTTTTAATTCTCCCTGAAAACAAAAAAAAATAGTGGGAGATTAAGATTGGCATTTCTGCTTGAGTGCCAGTCCTGTGTGTGCCATCTGTCTCAAATTATTGGGGCACAGAAAACCTAGTGTGTCATACTGGGAATTTATTTTTTTTTTTTATTCTCCCTGAAAACAAAAAAAAATAGTCGGAGATTAAGATTGGCATTTCTGCTTGAGTGCCAGTCCTGTGTGTGCCATCTGTCTCAAATTATTGGGGCACAGAAAACCTAGTGTGTCATACTGGGATTTTTTTTTTTTTTAATTCTCCCTGAAAACAAAAAAATAGTGGGAGATTAAGATTGGCATTTCTGCTTGAGTGCCGGTCCTGTGTGTGCCATCTGTCTCAAATTATTGGGGCACAGAAAACCTAGTGTGTCATACTGGGAATTTATTTCTTTTTTTTTTAATTCTCTCTGAAAACAAAAAAAAATAGTGGGAGATTAAGATTGGCATTTCTGCTTGAGTGCCAGTCCTGTGTGTTCCATCTGTCTCAAATTATTGGGGCACAGAAAACCTAGTGTGTCAAACTGGGAATTTTTTTTTTTTTTTAAATTCCCTATGAAAAAAAAAATAGTGGGAGATTAAGATTGGCATTTCTGCTTGAGTGCCGGTCCTGTGTGTGCCATCTGTCTCAAATTATTGGGGCACAGAAAACCTAGTGTGTCATACTGGGAATTTATTTATTTTTTTTATTCTCCCTGAAAACAAAAAAAAATAGTGGGAGATTAAGATTGGCATTTCTGCTTGAGTGCCAGTCCTGTGTGGGCCATCTGTCTCAAATTATTGGGGCACAGAAAACCTAGTGTGTCTTACTGGGTTTTTTTTTTAAATTCTCCCTGAAAACAAAAAAATAGTGGGAGATTAAGATTGGCATTTCTGCTTGAGTGCTGGTCCTGTGTGTGCCATCTGTCTCAAAATATTGGGGCACAGAACACCTAGTGTGTCATACTGGGAATTTTTTTTTGTTTTAAATTCTCCCTGAAAACAAAAAAAAAGTGGGAGATTAAGATTGGCATTTCTGCTTGAGTGCCAGTCCTGTGTGTGCCATCTGTCTCAAATTATTGGGGCACAGAAAACCTAGTGTGTCATACTGGGATTTTTTTTTTTTTTAATTCTCCCTGAAAACAAAAAAAATAGTGGGAGATTAAGATTGGCATTTCTGCTTGAGTGCCGGTCCTGTGTGTGCCATCTGTCTCAAATTATTGGGGCACAGAAAACCTAGTGTGTCATACTGGGAATTTATTTCTTTTTTTTTTAATTCTCCCTGAAAACAAAAAAAAATAGTGGGAGATTAAGATTGGCATTTCTGCTTGAGTGCCAGTCCTGTGTGTTCCATCTGTCTCAAATTATTGGGGCACAGAAAACCTAGTGTGTCATACTGGGAATTTATTTTTTTTTTTTATTCTCCCTGAAAACAAAAAAAAAATAGTGGGAGATTAAGATTGGCATTTCTGCTTGAGTGCCGGTCCTGTGTGTGCCATCTGTCTCAAATTATTGGGGCACAGAAAACCTAGTGTGTCATACTGGGAATTTATTTATTTTTTTTATTCTCCCTGAAAACAAAAAAAAATAGTGGGAGATTAAGATTGGCATTTCTGCTTGAGTGCCAGTCCTGTGTGTGCCATCTGTCTCAAATTATTGGGGCACAGAAAACCTAGTGTGTCATACTGGGTTTTTTTTTTAAATTCTCCCTGAAAACAAAAAAATAGTGGGAGATTAAGATTGGCATTTCTGCTTGAGTGCTGGTCCTGTGTGTGCCATCTGTCTCAAAATATTGGGGCACAGAACACCTAGTGTGTCATACTGGGAATTTTTTTTTGTTTTAAATTCTCCCTGAAAACAAAAAAAAAGTGGGAGATTAAGATTGGCATTTCTGCTTGAGTGCCAGTCCTGTGTGTGCCATCTGTCTCAAAATATTGGGGCACAGAACACCTAGTGTGTCATACTGGGAATTTTTTTTTTAATTCTCCCTGAAAACAAAAAAAAATAGTGGGAGATTAAGATTGGCATTTCTGCTTGAGTGCCAGTCCTGTGTGTGCCATCTGTCTCAAATTATTGGGGCACAGAAAACCTAGTGTGTCATACTGGGTTTTTTTTTTAAATTCTCCCTGAAAACAAAAAAATAGTGGGAGATTAAGATTGGCATTTCTGCTTGAGTGCTGGTCCTGTGTGTGCCATCTTTCTCAAAATATTGGGGCACAGAACACCTAGTGTGTCATACTGGGAATTTTTTTTTGTTTTAAATTCTCCCTGAAAACAAAAAAAAAGTGGGAGATTAAGATTGGCATTTGTGCTTGAGTGCCAGTCCTGTGTGTGCCATCTGTCTCAAAATATTGGGGCACAGAACACCTAGTGTGTCATACTGGGAATTTTTTTTTTTAATTCTCCCTGAAAACAAAAAAAAATAGTGGGAGATTAAGATTGGCATTTCTGCTTGAGTGCCGGTCCTGTGTGTGCCATCTGTCTCAAATTATTGGGGCACAGAAAACCTAGTGTGTCATACTGGGAATTTTTTTTTTTTTTTAATTCTCCCTGAAAACAAAAAAAAATAGTGGGAGATTAAGATTGGCATTTCTGCTTGAGTGCCAGACCTGTTTGTGCCATCTGTCTCAAATTATTGGGGCACAGAAAACCTAGTGTGTCATACTGGGAATTTTTTTTTTTTTTTTAATTCTCCCTGAAAACAAAAAAAAAATAGTGGGAGATTAAGATTGGCATTTCTGCTTGAGTGCCAGTCCTGTGTGTGCCATCTGTCTCAAATTATTGGGGCACAGAAAACCTAGTGTGTCATACTGGGAATTTTTTTTTTTTTTTAATTCTCCCTGAAAACAAAAAAAAATAGTGGGAGATTAAGATTGGCATTTCTGCTTGAGTGCCAGTCCTGTGTGTGCCATCTGTCTCAAATTATTGGGGCACAGAAAACCTAGTGTGTCATACTGGGAATTTATTTATTTTTTTTATTCTCCCTGAAAACAAAAAAAAATAGTGGGAGATTAAGATTGGCATTTCTGCTTGAGTGCCAGTCCTGTGTGTGCCATCTGTCTCAAATTATTGGGGCACAGAAAACCTAGTGTGTCATACTGGGTTTTTTTTTTAAATTCTCCCTGAAAACAAAAAAATAGTGGGAGATTAAGATTGGCATTTCTGCTTGAGTGCTGGTCCTGTGTGTGCCATCTGTCTCAAAATATTGGGGCACAGAACACCTAGTGTGTCATACTGGGAATTTTTTTTTGTTTTAAATTCTCCCTGAAAACAAAAAAAAAGTGGGAGATTAAGATTGGCATTTGTGCTTGAGTGCCAGTCCTGTGTGTGCCATCTGTCTCAAAATATTGGGGCACAGAACACCTAGTGTGTCATACTGGGAATTTTTTTTTTTAATTCTCCCTGAAAACAAAAAAAAATAGTGGGAGATTAAGATTGGCATTTCTGCTTGAGTGCCGGTCCTGTGTGTGCCATCTGTCTCAAATTATTGGGGCACAGAAAACCTAGTGTGTCATACTGGGAATTTTTTTTTTTTTTTAATTCTCCCTGAAAACAAAAAAAAATAGTGGGAGATTAAGATTGGCATTTCTGCTTGAGTGCCAGACCTGTTTGTGCCATCTGTCTCAAATTATTGGGGCACAGAAAACCTAGTGTGTCATACTGGGAATTTTTTTTTTTTTTTTAATTCTCCCTGAAAACAAAAAAAAAATAGTGGGAGATTAAGATTGGCATTTCTGCTTGAGTGCCAGTCCTGTGTGTGCCATCTGTCTCAAATTATTGGGGCACAGAAAACCTAGTGTGTCATACTGGGAATTTTTTTTTTTTTTTAATTCTCCCTGAAAACAAAAAAAAATAGTGGGAGATTAAGATTGGCATTTCTGCTTGAGTGCCAGTCCTGTGTGTGCCATCTGTCTCAAATTATTGGGGCACAGAAAACCTAGTGTGTCATACTGGGAATTTATTTATTTTTTTTATTCTCCCTGAAAACAAAAAAAAATAGTGGGAGATTAAGATTGGCATTTCTGCTTGAGTGCCAGTCCTGTGTGTGCCATCTGTCTCAAATTATTGGGGCACAGAAAACCTAGTGTGTCATACTGGGTTTTTTTTTTAAATTCTCCCTGAAAACAAAAAAATAGTGGGAGATTAAGATTGGCATTTCTGCTTGAGTGCTGGTCCTGTGTGTGCCATCTGTCTCAAAATATTGGGGCACAGAACACCTAGTGTGTCATACTGGGAATTTTTTTTTGTTTTAAATTCTCCCTGAAAACAAAAAAAAAGTGGGAGATTAAGATTGGCATTTCTGCTTGAGTGCCAGTCCTGTGTGTGCCATCTGTCTCAAATTATTGGGGCACAGAAAACCTAGTGTGTCATACTGGGATTTTTTTTTTTTTTAATTCTCCCTGAAAACAAAAAAAATAGTGGGAGATTAAGATTGGCATTTCTGCTTGAGTGCCGGTCCTGTGTGTGCCATCTGTCTCAAATTATTGGGGCACAGAAAACCTAGTGTGTCATACTGGGAATTTATTTCTTTTTTTTTTAATTCTCCCTGAAAACAAAAAAAAATAGTGGGAGATTAAGATTGGCATTTCTGCTTGAGTGCCAGTCCTGTGTGTTCCATCTGTCTCAAATTATTGGGGCACAGAAAACCTAGTGTGTCATACTGGGAATTTATTTTTTTTTTTATTCTCCCTGAAAACAAAAAAAAAATAGTGGGAGATTAAGATTGGCATTTCTGCTTGAGTGCCGGTCCTGTGTGTGCCATCTGTCTCAAATTATTGGGGCACAGAAAACCTAGTGTGTCATACTGGGAATTTATTTATTTTTTTTATTCTCCCTGAAAACAAAAAAAAATAGTGGGAGATTAAGATTGGCATTTCTGCTTGAGTGCCAGTCCTGTGTGTGCCATCTGTCTCAACTTATTGGGGCACAGAAAACCTAGTGTGTCATACTGGGTTTTTTTTTTAAATTCTCCCTGAAAACAAAAAAATAGTGGGAGATTAAGATTGGCATTTCTGCTTGAGTGCTGGTCCTGTGTGTGCCATCTGTCTCAAAATATTGGGGCACAGAACACCTAGTGTGTCATACTGGGAATTTTTTTTTGTTTTAAATTCTCCCTGAAAACAAAAAAAAAGTGGGAGATTAAGATTGGCATTTCTGCTTGAGTGCCAGTCCTGTGTGTGCCATCTGTCTCAAAATATTGGGGCACAGAACACCTAGTGTGTCATACTGGGAATTTTTTTTTTAATTCTCCCTGAAAACAAAAAAAAATAGTGGGAGATTAAGATTGGCATTTCTGCTTGAGTGCCAGTCCTGTGTGTGCCATCTGTCTCAAATTATTGGGGCACAGAAAACCTAGTGTGTCATACTGGGTTTTTTTTTTAAATTCTCCCTGAAAACAAAAAAATAGTGGGAGATTAAGATTGGCATTTCTGCTTGAGTGCTGGTCCTGTGTGTGCCATCTTTCTCAAAATATTGGGGCACAGAACACCTAGTGTGTCATACTGGGAATTTTTTTTTGTTTTAAATTCTCCCTGAAAACAAAAAAAAAGTGGGAGATTAAGATTGGCATTTGTGCTTGAGTGCCAGTCCTGTGTGTGCCATCTGTCTCAAAATATTGGGGCACAGAACACCTAGTGTGTCATACTGGGAATTTTTTTTTTTTAATTCTCCCTGAAAACAAAAAAAAATAGTGGGAGATTAAGATTGGCATTTCTGCTTGAGTGCCGGTCCTGTGTGTGCCATCTGTCTCAAATTATTGGGGCACAGAAAACCTAGTGTGTCATACTGGGAATTTTTTTTTTTTTTTAATTCTCCCTGAAAACAAAAAAAAATAGTGGGAGATTAAGATTGGCATTTCTGCTTGAGTGCCAGACCTGTTTGTGCCATCTGTCTCAAATTATTGGGGCACAGAAAACCTAGTGTGTCATACTGGGAATTTTTTTTTTTTTTTAATTCTCCCTGAAAACAAAAAAAAAATAGTGGGAGATTAAGATTGGCATTTCTGCTTGAGTGCCAGTCCTGTGTGTGCCATCTGTCTCAAATTATTGGGGCACAGAAAACCTAGTGTGTCATACTGAGATTTTTTTTTTTTTTTTAATTCTCCCTGAAAACAAAAAAAAATAGTGGGAGATTAAGATTGGCATTTCTGCTTGAGTGCTGGTCCTGTGTGTGCCATCTGTCTCAAAATATTGGGGCACAGAACACCTAGTGTGTCATACTGGGAATTTTTTTTTGTTTTAAATTCTCCCTGAAAACAAAAAAAAATAGTGGGAGATTAAGATTGGCATTTCTGCTTGAGTGCCAGTCCTGTGTGTTCCATCTGTCTCAAATTATTGGGGCACAGAAAACCTAGTGTGTCATACTGGGAATTTTTTTTTTTTTTTAAATTCCCTATGAAAAAAAAAATAGTGGGAGATTAAGATTGGCATTTCTGCTTGAGTGCCGGTCCTGTGTGTGCCATCTGTCTCAAATTATTGGGGCACAGAAAACCTAGTGTGTCATACTGGGAATTTATTTTTTTTTTTATTCTCCCTGAAAACAAAAAAAAATAGTGGGAGATTAAGATTGGCATTTCTGCTTGAGTGCCAGTCCTGTGTGTGCCATCTGTCTCAAATTATTGGGGCACAGAAAACCTAGTGTGTCATACTGGGTTTTTTTTTAAATTCTCCCTGAAAACAAAAAAATAGTGGGAGATTAAGATTGGCATTTCTGCTTGAGTGCTGGTCCTGTGTGTGCCATATGTCTCAAAATATTGGGGCACAGAACACCTAGTGTGTCATACTGGGAATTTTTTTTTGTTTTAAATTCTCCCTGAAAACAAAAAAAAGTGGGAGATTAAGATTGGCATTTCTGCTTGAGTGCCAGTCCTGTGTGTGCCATCTGTCTCAAAATATTGGGGCACAGAACACCTAGTGTGTCATACTGGGAATTTTTTTTTTAATTCTCCCTGAAAACAAAAAAAAATAGTGGGAGATTAAGATTGGCATTTCTGCTTGAGTGCCGGTCCTGTGTGTGCCATCTGTCTCAAATTATTGGGGCACAGAAAACCTAGTGTGTCATACTGGGAATTTTTTTTTTTTTTTTTAATTCTCCCTGAAAACAAAAAAAAATAGTGGGAGATTAAGATTGGCATTTCTGCTTGAGTGCCAGACCTGTTTGTGCCATCTGTCTCAAATTATTGGGGCACAGTAAACCTAGTGTGTCATACTGGGAATTTTTTTTTTTTTTTTAATTCTCCCTGAAAACAAAAAAAAAAATAGTGGGAGATTAAGATTGGCATTTCTGCTTGAGTGCCAGTCCTGTGTGTGCCATCTGTCTCAAATTATTGGGGCACAGAAAACCTAGTGTGTCATACTGGGATTTTTTTTTTTTTTAATTCTCCCTGAAAACAAAAAAAATAGTGGGAGATTAAGATTGGCATTTCTGCTTGAGTGCCGGTCCTGTGTGTGCCATCTGTCTCAAATTATTGGGGCACAGAAAACCTAGTGTGTCATACTGGAAATTTATTATTTTTTTTTTTAATTCTCCCTGAAAACAAAAAAA
Organism: Ranitomeya variabilis; assembly: GCF_051348905.1. Lineage (NCBI taxonomy): Eukaryota > Metazoa > Chordata > Amphibia > Anura > Dendrobatidae > Ranitomeya > Ranitomeya variabilis. Next base: position 353,764,126 of record NC_135235.1, read on the forward strand.
AATAGTGGGAGATTAAGATTGGCATTTCTGCTTGAGTGCCAGTCCTGTGTGTGCCATCTGTCTCAAATTATTGGGGCACAGAAAACCTAGTGTGTCATACTGGGAATTTATTTTTTTTTTTATTCTCCCTGAAAACAAAAAAAAATAGTGGGAGATTAAGATTGGCATTTCTGCTTGAGTGCCAGTCCTGTGTGTGCCATCTGTCTCAAATTATTGGGGCACAGAAAACCTAGTGTGTCATACTGGGAATTTATTTTTTTTTTTTATTCTCCCTGAAAACAAAAAAAAATAGTCGGAGATTAAGATTGGCATTTCTGCTTGAGTGCCAGTCCTGTGTGTGCCATCTGTCTCAAATTATTGGGGCACAGAAAACCTAGTGTGTCATACTGGGATTTTTTTTTTTTTTAATTCTCCCTGAAAACAAAAAAAATAGTGGGAGATTAAGATTGGCATTTCTGCTTGAGTGCCGGTCCTGTGTGTGCCATCTGTCTCAAATTATTGGGGCACAGAAAACCTAGTGTGTCATACTGGGAATTTATTTCTTTTTTTTTTAATTCTCCCTGAAAACAAAAAAAAATAGTGGGAGATTAAGATTGGCATTTCTGCTTGAGTGCCAGTCCTGTGTGTTCCATCTGTCTCAAATTATTGGGGCACAGAAAACCTAGTGTGTCATACTGGGAATTTTTTTTTTTTTTTAAATTCCCTATGAAAAAAAAAATAGTGGGAGATTAAGATTGGCATTTCTGCTTGAGTGCCGGTCCTGTGTGTGCCATCTGTCTCAAATTATTGGGGCACAGAAAACCTAGTGTGTCATACTGGGAATTTATTTTTTTTTTTTATTCTCCCTGAAAACAAAACAAAATAGTGGGAGATTAAGATTGGCATTTCTGCTTGAGTGCCAGTCCTGTGTGTGCCATCTGTCTCAAATTATTGGGGCACAGAAAACCTAGTGTGTCATACTGGGTTTTTTTTTTAAATTCTCCCTGAAAACAAAAAAATAGTGGGAGATTAAGATTGGCATTTCTGCTTGAGTGCTGGTCCTGTGTGTGCCATCTGTCTCAAAATATTGGGGCACAGAACACCTAGTGTGTCATACTGGGAATTTTTTTTTGTTTTAAATTCTCCCTGAAAACAAAAAAAAAGTGGGAGATTAAGATTGGCATTTCTGCTTGAGTGCCAGTCCTGTGTGTGCCATCTGTCTCAAAATATTGGGGCACAGAACACCTAGTGTGTCATACTGGGAATTTTTTTTTTAATTCTCCCTGAAAACAAAAAAAAATAGTGGGAGATTAAGATTGGCATTTCTGCTTGAGTGCCAGTCCTGTGTGTGCCATCTGTCTCAAATTATTGGGGCACAGAAAACCTAGTGTGTCATACTGGGTTTTTTTTTTAAATTCTCCCTGAAAACAAAAAAATAGTGGGAGATTAAGATTGGCATTTCTGCTTGAGTGCTGGTCCTGTGTGTGCCATCTTTCTCAAAATATTGGGGCACAGAACACCTAGTGTGTCATACTGGGAATTTTTTTTTTTTAATTCTCCCTGAAAACAAAAAAAAATAGTGGGAGATTAAGATTGGCATTTCTGCTTGAGTGCCGGTCCTGTGTGTGCCATCTGTCTCAAATTATTGGGGCACAGAAAACCTAGTGTGTCATACTGGGAATTTATTTATTTTTTTTTTAATTCTCCCTGAAAACAAAAAAAAATAGTGGGAGATTAAGATTGGCATTTCTGCTTGAGTGCCAGTCCTGTGTGTGCCATCTGTCTCAAATTATTGGGGCACAGAAAACCTAGTGTGTCATACTGGGAATTTTTATTTATTTTTTTTAAATTCCCTATGAAAAAAAAAAATAGTGGGAGATTAAGATTGGCATTTCTGCTTGAGTGCTGGTCCTGTGTGTGCCATCTGTCTCAAATTATTGGGGCACAGAAAACCTAGTGTGTCATACTGGGTTTTTTTTTTAAATTATCCCTGAAAAAAAAAAATAGTGGGAGATTAAGATTGGCATTTCTGCTTGAGTGCTGGTCCTGTGTGTGCCATCTGTCTCAAATTATTGGGGCACAGAAAACCTAGTGTGTCATACTGGGATTTTTTTTTTTTTTATTCTCCCTGAAAAAATAAAAAATAGTGGGAAATTAAGATTGGCATTTCTGCTTGAGTGCCAGTCCTGTGTGTGCCATCTGTCTCAAATTATTGGGGCACAGAAAACCTAGTGTGTCATACTGGGAATTTTTTTTTTTTTTTAAATTCTCCCTGAAAACAAAAAAAAATAGTCGGAGATTAAGATTGGCATTTCTGCTTGAGTGCCAGTCCTGTGTGTGCCATCTGTCTCAAATTATTGGGGCACAGAAAACCTAGTGTGTCATACTGGGATTTTTTTTTTTTTAATTCTCCCTGAAAACAAAAAAAATAGTGGGAGATTAAGATTGGCATTTCTGCTTGAGTGCCGGTCCTGTGTGTGCCATCTGTCTCAAATTATTGGGGCACAGAAAACCTAGTGTGTCATACTGGGATTTTTTTTTTTTTTTTTTAATTCTCCCTGAAAACAAAAAAAAATAGTGGGAGATTAAGATTGGCATTTCTGCTTGAGTGCCAGTCCTGTGTGTTCCATCTGTCTCAAATTACTGGGGCACAGAAAACCTAGTGTGTCATACTGGGAATTTATTTTTATTTTTTTATTCTCCCTGAAAACAAAAAAAAATAGTGGGAGATTAAGATTGGCATTTCTGCTTGAGTGCCAGTCCTGTGTGTGCCATCTGTCTCAAATTATTGGGGCACAGAAAACCTAGTGTGTCATACTGGGTTTTTTTAAAAAATTCTCCCTGAAAACAAAAAAAAATAGTGGGAGATTAAGATTGGCATTTCTGCTTGAGTGCCGGTCCTGTGTGTGCCATCTGTCTCAAATTATTGTGGCACAGAAAACCTAGTGTGTCATACTGGGAATTTATTTTTATTTTTTTATTCTCCCTGAAAACAAAAAAAAATAGTGGGAGATTAAGATTGGCATTTCTGCTTGAGTGCCAGTCCTGTGTGTGCCATCTGTCTCAAATTATTGGGGCACAGAAAACCTAGTGTGTCATACTGGGTTTTTTTTAAAAATTCTCCCTGAAAACAAAAAAAAATAGTGGGAGATTAAGATTGGCATTTCTGCTTGAGTGCTGGTCCTGTGTGTGCCATCTGTCTCAAAATATTGGGGCACAGAACACCTAGTGTGTCATACTGGGAATTTTTTTTTTTTAAATTCTCCCTGAAAACAAAAAAAAAAGTGGGAGATTAAGATTGGCATTTCTGCTTGAGTGCCAGTCCTGTGTGTGTCATCTGTCTCAAATTATTGGGGCACAGAAAACCTAGTGTGTCATACTGGGAATTTTTTTTTTTTTTTTTTAAATTCCCTATGAAAAAAAAAATAGTGAGAGATTAAGATTGGCATTTCTGCTTGAGTGCCTGTCCTGTGTGTGCCATCTGTCTCAAATTATTGGGGCACAGAAAACCTGGTGTGTCATACTGGGATTTTTTATTTTTTTTTAATTCTCCCTGAAAACAAAAAAAATAGTTGGAGATTAAGATTGGCATTTCAACTTGAGTGCCGGTCCTGTGTGTGCCATCTGTCTCAAATTATTGGGGCACAGAAACCCTAGTGTGTCATACTGGGAATTTTCTTTTTTTTTTAATTCTCCCTGAAAACAAAAAAAATATTGGGAGATTAAGATTGGCATTTCTGCTTGAGTGCCAGTCCTGTGTGTGCCATCTGACTCAAATTATTGGGGCACAGAAAACCTGGTGTGTCATACTGGGATTTTTTTTTTTTTTAAATTCTCCCTGAAAACAAAAAGAAATAGTGGGAGATTAAGATTGGCATTTCTGCTTGAGTGCCGGTCCTGTGTGTGCCATCTCTCAAATTATTGGGGCACAGAAAACCTAGTGTGTCATACTGGTAATTTTTTTTTTTTAAATTCTCCCTGAAAACAAAAAAAATAGTTGAAGATTAAGATTGGCATTTCTGCTTGAGTGCCGGTCCTGTGTGTGCCATCAGTCTCAAATTATTGGGGCACAGAAAACCTAGTGTGTCATACTGGGATTTTTTTTTTTCTTAAATTCTCCCTGAAAACAAAAAAAAGTGGGAGATTAAGATTGGCATTTCAGCTTGAGTGCCGGTCCTGTGTGTGCCATCTGTCTCAAATTATTGGGGCACAGAAAACCTAGTGTGTCATACTGGGATTTTTTTTTTTTAAATTCTCCCTCAAAACAAAAAAATAGTGGGAGATTAAGATTGGCATTTCAGCTTGAGTGCTGGTCCTGTGTGTGCCATCTGTCTCAAATTATTGGGGCACAGAAAACCTAGTGTGTCATACTGGGAATTTATTTATTTTTTTTTAATTCTCCCTGAAAACAAAAAAAAATAGTGGGAGATTAAGATTGGCATTTCTGCTTGAGTGCCAGTCCTGTGTGTGCCATCTGTCTCAAATTATTGGGGCACAGAAAACCTAGTGTGTCATACTGGGATTTTTTTTTTTTAAATTCTCCCTGAAAACAAAAAAAATAGTGGGAGATTAAGATTGGCATTTCTGCTTGAGTGCCGGTCCTGTGTGTGCCATCTGTCTCAAATTATTGGGGCACAGAAAACCTAGTGTGTCATACTGGGAATTTATTTTTTTTTTTTTAATTCTCCCTGAAAACAAAAAAAAAATAGTGGGAGATTAAGATTGGCATTTCTGCTTGAGTGCCAGTCCTGTGTGTGCCATCTGTCTCAAATTATTGGGGCACAGAAAACCTAGTGTGTCATACTGGGTTGTTTTTTTTTAAATTCTCCCTGAAAACAAAAAAATAGAGGGAGATTAAGATTGGCATTTCTGCTTGAGTGCTGGTCCTGTGTGTGCCATCTGTCTCAAAATATTGGGGCACAGAACACCTAGTGTGTCATACTGGGATTTTTTTTTTTTTAAATTCTCCCTGAAAACAAAAAAAAAAGTGGGAGATTAAGATTGGCATTTCTGCTTGAGTGCCAGTCCTGTGTGTGCCATCTGTCTCAAATTATTGGGGTACAGAAAACCTAGTGTGTCATACTGGGATTTTTTTTTTTTTTTAATTCTCCCTGAAAAAAAAAATAGTGGGAGATTAAGATTGGCATTTCTGCTTGAGTGCCGGTCCTGTGTGTGCCATATGTCTCAAATTATTGGGGCACAGAAAACCTAGTGTATCATACTGGTAATTTTTTTTTTTTTAATTCTCCCTGAAAACAAAAAAAATAGTGGGAGATTAAGATTGGCATTTCTGCTTGAGTGCCGGTCCTGTGTGTGCCATCTGTCTCAAATTATTGGGGCACAGAAAACCTAGTGTGTCATACTGGGAATTTTTTTTTTTTTATTCTCCCTGAAAAAAAAAAATAGTGGGAGATTAAGATTGGCATTTCTGCTTGAGTGCCGTTCCTGTGTGTGCCATCTGTCTCAAAATATTGGGGCACAGAACACCTAGTGTATCATACTGGGAATTTATTTTTTTTTTAAATTCTCCCTGAAAACAAAAAAAAGTGGGAGATTAAGATTGGCATTTCTGCTTGAGTGCCAGTCCTGTGTGTGCCATCTGTCTCAAATTATTGGGGCACAGAAAACCTAGTGTGTCATACTGGGAATTTTTATTTATTTTTTTTAAATTCCCTATGAAAAAAAAAAATAGTGGGAGATTAAGATTGGCATTTCTGCTTGAGTGCCGGTCCTGTGTGTGCCATCTGTCTCAAATTATTGGGGCACAGAAAACCTAGTGTGTCATACTGGGATTTTTTTTTTTTTTAACTCTCCCTGAAAACAAAAAAAAATAGTGGGAGATTAAGATTGGCATTTCTGCTTGAGTGCCGGTCCTGTGTGTGCCATCTGTCTCAAATTATTGGGGCACAGAAAACCTAGTGTGTCATACTGGGAATTTATTTTTTTTTTTTTAATTCTCCCTGAAAACAAAAAAAAATAGTGGGAGATTAAGATTGGCATTTCTGCTTGAGTGCCAGTCCTGTGTGTGCCATCTGTCTCAAATTATTGGGGCACAGAAAACCTAGTGTGTCATACTGGGAATTTATTTATTTATTTTATTCTCCCTGAAAACAAAAAAAAATAGTGGGAGATTAAGATTGGCATTTCTGCTTGAGTGCCAGTCCTGTGTGTTCCATCTGTCTCAAATTATTGGGGCACAGAAAACCTAGTGTGTCATACTGGGAATTTTTTTTTTTTTTTTTAAATTCCCTATGAAAAAAAAAAATAGTGGGAGATTAAGATTGGCATTTCTGCTTGAGTGCCGGTCCTGTGTGTGCCATCTGTCTCAAATTATTGGGGCACAGAAAACCTAGTGTGTCATACTGGGTTTTTTTTTTAAATTCTCCCTGAAAACAAAAAAATAGTGGGAGATTAAGATTGGCATTTCTGCTTGAGTGCTGGTCCTGTGTGTGCCATCTGTCTCAAAATATTGGGGCACAGAACACCTAGTGTGTCATACTGGGAATTTTTTTTTTTTTAAATTCTCCCTGAAAACAAAAAAAAAAGTGGGAGATTAAGATTGGCATTTCTGCCTGAGTGCCAGTCCTGTGTGTGCCATCTGTCTCAAATTATTGGGGCACAGAAAACCTAGTGTGTCATACTGGGATTTTTTTTTTTTTAATTCTCCCTGAAAAAAAAAAAATAGTGGGAGATTTAGATTGGCATTTCTGCTTGAGTGCCGGTCCTGTGTGTGCCATCTGTCTCAAATTATTGGGGCACAGAAAACCTAGTGTGTCATACTGGGAATTTATTTATTTTTTTTAATTCTCCCTGAAAACAAAAAAAAAATAGTGGGAGATTAAGATTGGCATTTCTGCTTCAGTGCCAGTCCTGTGTGTGCCATCTGTCTCAAATTATTGGGGCACAGAAAACCTAGTGTGTCATACTGTTTTTTTTTTTTTTAAATTCTCCCTGAAAACAAAAAAATAGTGCGAGATTAAGATTGGCATTTCTGCTTGAGTGCCGGTCCTGTGTGTGCCATCTGTCTCAAAATATTGGGGCACAGAACACCTAGTGTGTCATACTGGGAATTTTTTTTTTTTTAAATTCTCCCTGAAAACAAAAAAAAATAGTGGGAGATTAAGATTGGCATTTCTGTTTGAGTGCCGGTCCTGTGTGTGCCATCTGTCTCAAAATATTGGGGCACAGAACACCTAGTGTGTCATACTGGGAATTTTTTTTTTTTAAATTCTCCCTGAAAACAAAAAAAAAAGTGGGAGATTAAGATTGGCATTTCTGCTTGAGTGCCAGTCCTGTGTGTGCCATCTGTCTCAAATTATTGGGGCACAGAAAACCTAGTGTGTCATACTGGGAATTTTTTTTTTTTTTTAAAATTCCCTATGAAAAAAAAAAATAGTGGGAGATTAAGATTGGCATTTCTGCTTGAGTGCCTGTCCTGTGTGTGCCATCTGTCTCAAATTATTGGGGCACAGAAAACCTGGTGTGTCATACTGGGATTTTTTATTTTTTTTTAATTCTCCCTGAAAACAAAAAAAATAGTTGGAGATTAAGATTGGCATTTCAACTTGAGTGCCGGTCCTGTGTGTGCCATCTGTCTCAAATTATTGGGGCACAGAAACCCTAGTGTGTCATACTGGGAATTTTCTTTTTTTTTTAAATTCTCCCTGAAAACAAAAAAAATAGTGGGAGATTAAGATTGGCATTTCTGCATAAATGCCGGTCCTGTGTGTGCCATCTGTCTCAAATTATTGGGGCACAGAAAACCTAGTGTGTCATACTGGGAAATTTTTTATTTTTTTTAATTCTCCCTGAAAACAAAAAAAATATTGGGAGATTAAGATTGGCATTTCTGCTTGAGTGCCAGTCCTGTGTGTGCCATCTGACTCAAATTATTGGGGCACAGAAAACCTGGTGTGTCATACTGGGAATTTTTTTTTGTTTTAAATTCTCCCTGAAAACAAAAAAAAAGTGGGAGATTAAGATTGGCATTTCTGCTTGAGTGCCAGTCCTGTGTGTGCCATCTGTCTCAAAATATTGGGGCACAGAACACCTAGTGTGTCATACTGGGAATTTTTTTTTTTAATTCTCCCTGAAAACAAAAAAAAATAGTGGGAGATTAAGATTGGCATTTCTGCTTGAGTGCCAGTCCTGTGTGTGCCATCTGTCTCAAATTATTGGGGCACAGAAAACCTAGTGTGTCATACTGGGATTTTTTTTTTTTTAATTCTCCCTGAAAACAAAAAAAATAGTGGGAGATTAAGATTGGCATTTCTGCTTGAGTGCCGGTCCTGTGTGTGCCATCTGTCTCAAATTATTGGGGCACAGAAAACCTAGTGTGTCATACTGGGAATTATTTTTTTTTTTTTTTAATTCTCCCTGAAAACAAAAAAAAATAGTGGGAGATTAAGATTGGCATTTCTGCTTGAGTGCCAGACCTGTTTGTGCCATCTGTCTCAAATTATTGGGGCACAGAAAACCTAGTGTGTCATACTGGGAATTTTTTTTTTTTTTAATTCTCCCTGAAAACAAAAAAAATAGTGGGAGATTAAGATTGGCATTTCTGCTTGAGTGCCAGACCTGTTTGTGCCATCTGTCTCAAATTATTGGGGCACAGAAAACCTAGTGTGTCATACTGGGAATTTTTTTTTTTTTAAATTCTCCCTGAAAACAAAAAAAAAAGTGGGAGATTAAGATTGGCATTTCTGCCTGAGTGCCAGTCCTGTGTGTGCCATCTGTCTCAAATTATTGGGGCACAGAAAACCTAGTGTGTCATACTGGGATTTTTTTTTTTTTAATTCTCCCTGAAAAAAAAAAAATAGTGGGAGATTTAGATTGGCATTTCTGCTTGAGTGCCGGTCCTGTGTGTGCCATCTGTCTCAAATTATTGGGGCACAGAAAACCTAGTGTGTCATACTGGGAATTTATTTATTTTTTTTAATTCTCCCTGAAAACAAAAAAAAAATAGTGGGAGATTAAGATTGGCATTTCTGCTTCAGTGCCAGTCCTGTGTGTGCCATCTGTCTCAAATTATTGGGGCACAGAAAACCTAGTGTGTCATACTGTTTTTTTTTTTTTTAAATTCTCCCTGAAAACAAAAAAATAGTGCGAGATTAAGATTGGCATTTCTGCTTGAGTGCCGGTCCTGTGTGTGCCATCTGTCTCAAAATATTGGGGCACAGAACACCTAGTGTGTCATACTGGGAATTTTTTTTTTTTTAAATTCTCCCTGAAAACAAAAAAAAATAGTGGGAGATTAAGATTGGCATTTCTGTTTGAGTGCCGGTCCTGTGTGTGCCATCTGTCTCAAAATATTGGGGCACAGAACACCTAGTGTGTCATACTGGGAATTTTTTTTTTTTTTTTAAATTCCCTATGAAAAAAAAAAATAGTGGGAGATTAAGATTGGCATTTCTGCTTGAGTGCCTGTCCTGTGTGTGCCATCTGTCTCAAATTATTGGGGCACAGAAAACCTGGTGTGTCATACTGGGATTTTTTATTTTTTTTTAATTCTCCCTGAAAACAAAAAAAATAGTTGGAGATTAAGATTGGCATTTCAACTTGAGTGCCGGTCCTGTGTGTGCCATCTGTCTCAAATTATTGGGGCACAGAAACCCTAGTGTGTCATACTGGGAATTTTCTTTTTTTTTTAAATTCTCCCTGAAAACAAAAAAAATAGTGGGAGATTAAGATTGGCATTTCTGCATAAATGCCGGTCCTGTGTGTGCCATCTGTCTCAAATTATTGGGGCACAGAAAACCTAGTGTGTCATACTGGGAAATTTTTTATTTTTTTTAATTCTCCCTGAAAACAAAAAAAATATTGGGAGATTAAGATTGGCATTTCTGCTTGAGTGCCAGTCCTGTGTGTGCCATCTGACTCAAATTATTGGGGCACAGAAAACCTGGTGTGTCATACTGGGAATTTTTTTTTGCTTTAAATTCTCCCTGAAAACAAAAAAAAAGTGGGAGATTAAGATTGGCATTTCTGCTTGAGTGCCAGTCCTGTGTGTGCCATCTGTCTCAAAATATTGGGGCACAGAACACCTAGTGTGTCATACTGGGAATTTTTTTTTTTAATTCTCCCTGAAAACAAAAAAAAATAGTGGGAGATTAAGATTGGCATTTCTGCTTGAGTGCCAGTCCTGTGTGTGCCATCTGTCTCAAATTATTGGGGCACAGAAAACCTAGTGTGTCATACTGGGATTTTTTTTTTTTTAATTCTCCCTGAAAACAAAAAAAATAGTGGGAGATTAAGATTGGCATTTCTGCTTGAGTGCCGGTCCTGTGTGTGCCATCTGTCTCAAATTATTGGGGCACAGAAAACCTAGTGTGTCATACTGGGAATTTTTTTTTTTTTTTTTTTAATTCTCCCTGAAAACAAAAAAAAATAGTGGGAGATTAAGATTGGCATTTCTGCTTGAGTGCCAGACCTGTTTGTGCCATCTGTCTCAAATTATTGGGGCACAGAAAACCTAGTGTGTCATACTGGGAATTTTTTTTTTTTTTAATTCTCCCTGAAAACAAAAAAAAATAGTGGGAGATTAAGATTGGCATTTCTGCTTGAGTGCCAGTCCTGTGTGTGCCATCTGTCTCAAATTATTGGGGCACAGAAAACCTAGTGTGTCATACTGGGATTTTTTTTTTTTTAAATTCTCCCTGAAAACAAAAAAAATAGTGGGAGATTAAGATTGGCATTTCTGCTTGAGTGCCGGTCCTGTGTGTGCCATCTGTCTCAAATTATTGGGGCACAGAAAACCTAGTGTGTCATACTGGGAATTTATTTTTTTTTTTTAATTCTCCCTGAAAACAAAAAAAAATAGTGGGAGATTAAGATTGGCATTTCTGCTTGAGTGCCAGTCCTGTGTGTGCCATCTGTCTCAAATTATTGGGGCACAGAAAACCTAGTGTGTCATACTGGGAATTTTTTTTTTTTTTTTTAATTCTCCCTGAAAACAAAAAAAAATAGTGGGAGATTAAGATTGGCATTTCTGCTTGAGTGCCAGTCCTGTGTGTGCCATCTGTCTCAAATTATTGGGGCACAGAAAACCTAGTGTGTCATACTGGGATTTTTTTTTTTTTAATTCTCCCTGAAAACAAAAAAAATAGTGGGAGATTAAGATTGGCATTTCTGCTTGAGTGCCGGTCCTGTGTGTGCCATCTGTCTCAAATTATTGGGGCACAGAAAACCTAGTGTGTCATACTGGGAATTTATTTTTTTTTTTGATTCTCCCTGAAAACAAAAAAAAATAGTGGGAGATTAAGATTGGCATTTCTGCTTGAGTGCCAGTCCTGTGTGTGCCATCTGTCTCAAATTATTGGGGCACAGAAAACCTAGTGTGTCATACTGGGAATTTTTTTTTTTTTTTTAAATTCCCTATGAAAAAAAAAAATAGTGGGAGATTAAGATTGGCATTTCTGCTTGAGTGCCGGTCCTGTGTGTGCCATCTGTCTCAAATTATTGGGGCACAGAAAACCTAGTGTGTCATACTGGGTTTTTTTTTTTAATTCTCCCTGAAAACAAAAAAAAATAGTGGGAGATTAAGAATGGCATTTCTGCTTGAGTGCCAGTCCTGTGTGTGCCATCTGTCTCAAATTATTGGGGCACAGAAAACCTAGTGTGTCATACTGGGTTTTTTTTTTTAAATTCTCCCTAAAAACAAAAAAATAGTGGGAGATTAAGATTGGCATTTCTGCTTGAGTGCTGGTCCTGTGTGTGCCATCTGTCTCAAAATATTGGGGCACAGAACACCTAGTGTGTCATACTGGGAATTTTTTTTTTTTAAATTCTCCCTGAAAACAAAAAAAAAGTGGGAGATTAAGATTGGCATTTCTGCTTGAGTGCCAGTCCTGTGTGTGCCATCTGTCTCAAATTATTGGGGCACAGAAAACCTAGTGTGTCATACTGGGAATTTTTTATTTTTTTTTTAATTCTCCCTGAAAACAAAAAAAAATAGTGGGAGATTAAGATTGGCATTTCTGCTTGAGTGCCAGACCTGTTTGTGCCATCTGTCTCAAATTATTGGGGCACAGAAAACCTAGTGTGTCATACTGGGAATTTTTTTTTTTTTTTAATTCTCCCTGAAAACAAAAAAAAAATAGTGGGAGATTAAGATTGGCATTTCTGCTTGAGTGCCAGTCCTGTGTGTGCCATCTGTCTCAAATTATTGGGGCACAGAAAACCTAGTGTGTCATACTGGGATTTTTTTTTTTTTTAATTCTCCCTGAAAACAAAAAAAATAGTGGGAGATTAAGATTGGCATTTCTGCTTGAGTGCCGGTCCTGTGTGTGCCATCTGTCTCAAATTATTGGGGCACAGAAAACCTAGTGTGTCATACTGGGAATTTTTTATTTTTTTTTATTCTCCCTGAAAACAAAAAAAAATAGTCGGAGATTAAGATTGGCATTTCTGCTTGAGTGCCAGTCCTGTGTGTGCCATCTGTCTCAAATTATTGGGGCACAGAAAACCTAGTGTGTCATACTGGGATTTTTTTTTTTTAATTCTCCCTGAAAACAAAAAAAATAGTGGGAGATTAAGATTGGCATTTCTGCTTGAGTGCCGGTCCTGTGTGTGCCATCTGTCTCAAATTATTGGGGCACAGAAAACCTAGTGTGTCATACTGGGAATTTATTTCTTTTTTTTTAATTCTCCCTGAAAACAAAAAAAAATAGTGGGAGATTAAGATTGGCATTTCTGCTTGAGTGCCAGTCCTGTGTGTTCCATCTGTCTCAAATTATTGGGGCACAGAAAACCTAGTGTGTCAAACTGGGAATTTTTTTTTTTTTTTAAATTCCCTATGAAAAAAAAAATAGTGGGAGATTAAGATTGGCATTTCTGCTTGAGTGCCGGTCCTGTGTGTGCCATCTGTCTCAAATTATTGGGGCACAGAAAACCTAGTGTGTCATACTGGGAATTTATTTATTTTTTTTATTCTCCCTGAAAACAAAAAAAAATAGTGGGAGATTAAGATTGGCATTTCTGCTTGAGTGCCAGTCCTGTGTGTGCCATCTGTCTCAAATTATTGGGGCACAGAAAACCTAGTGTGTCATACTGGGTTTTTTTTTTAAATTCTCCCTGAAAACAAAAAAATAGTGGGAGATTAAGATTGGCATTTCTGCTTGAGTGCTGGTCCTGTGTGTGCCATCTGTCTCAAAATATTGGGGCACAGAACACCTAGTGTGTCATACTGGGAATTTTTTTTTGTTTTAAATTCTCCCTGAAAACAAAAAAAAAGTGGGAGATTAAGATTGGCATTTCTGCTTGAGTGCCAGTCCTGTGTGTGCCATCTGTCTCAAATTATTGGGGCACAGAAAACCTAGTGTGTCATACTGGGATTTTTTTTTTTTTTAATTCTCCCTGAAAACAAAAAAAATAGTGGGAGATTAAGATTGGCATTTCTGCTTGAGTGCCGGTCCTGTGTGTGCCATCTGTCTCAAATTATTGGGGCACAGAAAACCTAGTGTGTCATACTGGGAATTTATTTCTTTTTTTTTTAATTCTCCCTGAAAACAAAAAAAAATAGTGGGAGATTAAGATTGGCATTTCTGCTTGAGTGCCAGTCCTGTGTGTTCCATCTGTCTCAAATTATTGGGGCACAGAAAACCTAGTGTGTCATACTGGGAATTTTTTTTTTTTTTTTAAATTCCCTATGAAAAAAAAAATAGTGGGAGATTAAGATTGGCATTTCTGCTTGAGTGCCGGTCCTGTGTGTGCCATCTGTCTCAAATTATTGGGGCACAGAAAACCTAGTGTGTCATACTGGGATTTTTTTTTTTTTTTAATTCTCCCTGAAAACAAAAAAAAATAGTGGGAGATTAAGATTGGCATTTCTGCTTGAGTGCCAGTCCTGTGTGTGCCATCTGTCTCAAATTATTGGGGCACAGAAAACCTAGTGTGTCATACTGGGTTTTTTTTTTAAATTCTCCCTGAAAACAAAAAAATAGTGGGAGATTAAGATTGGCATTTCTGCTTGAGTGCTGGTCCTGTGTGTGCCATCTGTCTCAAAATATTGGGGCACAGAACACCTAGTGTGTCATACTGGGAATTTTTTTTTGTTTTAAATTCTCCCTGAAAACAAAAAAAAAGTGGGAGATTAAGATTGGCATTTCTGCTTGAGTGCCAGTCCTGTGTGTGCCATCTGTCTCAAATTATTGGGGCACAGAAAACCTAGTGTGTCATACTGGGATTTTTTTTTTTTTTAATTCTCCCTGAAAACAAAAAAAATAGTGGGAGATTAAGATTGGCATTTCTGCTTGAGTGCCAGTCCTGTGTGTGCCATCTGTCTCAAATTATTGGGGCACAGAAAACCTAGTGTGTCATACTGGGATTTTTTTTTTTTTTTATTCTCCCTGAAAACAAAAAAAAATAGTCGGAGATTAAGATTGGCATTTCTGCTTGAGTGCCAGTCCTGTGTGTGCCATCTGTCTCAAATTATTGGGGCACAGAAAACCTAGTGTGTCATACTGGGATTTTTTTTTTTTAATTCTCCCTGAAAACAAAAAAAATAGTGGGAGATTAAGATTGGCATTTCTGCTTGAGTGCCGGTCCTGTGTGTGCCATCTGTCTCAAATTATTGGGGCACAGAAAACCTAGTGTGTCATACTGGGAATTTATTTCTTTTTTTTTAATTCTCCCTGAAAACAAAAAAAAATAGTGGGAGATTAAGATTGGCATTTCTGCTTGAGTGCCAGTCCTGTGTGTTCCATCTGTCTCAAATTATTGGGGCACAGAAAACCTAGTGTGTCAAACTGGGAATTTTTTTTTTTTTTTAAATTCCCTATGAAAAAAAAAATAGTGGGAGATTAAGATTGGCATTTCTGCTTGAGTGCCGGTCCTGTGTGTGCCATCTGTCTCAAATTATTGGGGCACAGAAAACCTAGTGTGTCATACTGGGAATTTATTTATTTTTTTTATTCTCCCTGAAAACAAAAAAAAATAGTGGGAGATTAAGATTGGCATTTCTGCTTGAGTGCCAGTCCTGTGTGTGCCATCTGTCTCAAATTATTGGGGCACAGAAAACCTAGTGTGTCATACTGGGTTTTTTTTTTAAATTCTCCCTGAAAACAAAAAAATAGTGGGAGATTAAGATTGGCATTTCTGCTTGAGTGCTGGTCCTGTGTGTGCCATCTGTCTCAAAATATTGGGGCACAGAACACCTAGTGTGTCATACTGGGAATTTTTTTTTGTTTTAAATTCTCCCTGAAAACAAAAAAAAAGTGGGAGATTAAGATTGGCATTTCTGCTTGAGTGCCAGTCCTGTGTGTGCCATCTGTCTCAAATTATTGGGGCACAGAAAACCTAGTGTGTCATACTGGGATTTTTTTTTTTTTTAATTCTCCCTGAAAACAAAAAAAATAGTGGGAGATTAAGATTGGCATTTCTGCTTGAGTGCCGGTCCTGTGTGTGCCATCTGTCTCAAATTATTGGGGCACAGAAAACCTAGTGTGTCATACTGGGAATTTATTTCTTTTTTTTTTAATTCTCCCTGAAAACAAAAAAAAATAGTGGGAGATTAAGATTGGCATTTCTGCTTGAGTGCCAGTCCTGTGTGTTCCATCTGTCTCAAATTATTGGGGCACAGAAAACCTAGTGTGTCATACTGGGAATTTTTTTTTTTTTTTTAAATTCCCTATGAAAAAAAAAATAGTGGGAGATTAAGATTGGCATTTCTGCTTGAGTGCCGGTCCTGTGTGTGCCATCTGTCTCAAATTATTGGGGCACAGAAAACCTAGTGTGTCATACTGGGATTTTTTTTTTTTTTTAATTCTCCCTGAAAACAAAAAAAAATAGTGGGAGATTAAGATTGGCATTTCTGCTTGAGTGCCAGTCCTGTGTGTGCCATCTGTCTCAAATTATTGGGGCACAGAAAACCTAGTGTGTCATACTGGGTTTTTTTTTTAAATTCTCCCTGAAAACAAAAAAATAGTGGGAGATTAAGATTGGCATTTCTGCTTGAGTGCTGGTCCTGTGTGTGCCATCTGTCTCAAAATATTGGGGCACAGAACACCTAGTGTGTCATACTGGGAATTTTTTTTTGTTTTAAATTCTCCCTGAAAACAAAAAAAAAGTGGGAGATTAAGATTGGCATTTCTGCTTGAGTGCCAGTCCTGTGTGTGCCATCTGTCTCAAATTATTGGGGCACAGAAAACCTAGTGTGTCATACTGGGATTTTTTTTTTTTTTAATTCTCCCTGAAAACAAAAAAAATAGTGGGAGATTAAGATTGGCATTTCTGCTTGAGTGCCAGTCCTGTGTGTGCCATCTGTCTCAAATTATTGGGGCACAGAAAACCTAGTGTGTCATACTGGGTTTTTTTTTTAAATTCTCCCTGAAAACAAAAAAATAGTGGGAGATTAAGATTGGCATTTCTGCTTGAGTGCTGGTCCTGTGTGTGCCATCTGTCTCAAAATATTGGGGCACAGAACACCTAGTGTGTCATACTGGGAATTTTTTTTTGTTTTAAATTCTCCCTGAAAACAAAAAAAAAGTGGGAGATTAAGATTGGCATTTCTGCTTGAGTGCCAGTCCTGTGTGTGCCATCTGTCTCAAATTATTGGGGCACAGAAAACCTAGTGTGTCATACTGGGATTTTTTTTTTTTTTAATTCTCCCTGAAAACAAAAAAAATAGTGGGAGATTAAGATTGGCATTTCTGCTTGAGTGCCAGTCCTGTGTGTGCCATCTGTCTCAAATTATTGGGGCACAGAAAACCTAGTGTGTCATACTGGGTTTTTTTTTTAAATTCTCCCTGAAAACAAAAAAATAGTGGGAGATTAAGATTGGCATTTCTGCTTGAGTGCTGGTCCTGTGTGTGCCATCTGTCTCAAAATATTGGGGCACAGAACACCTAGTGTGTCATACTGGGAATTTTTTTTTGTTTTAAATTCTCCCTGAAAACAAAAAAAAAGTGGGAGATTAAGATTGGCATTTCTGCTTGAGTGCCAGTCCTGTGTGTGCCATCTGTCTCAAATTATTGGGGCACAGAAAACCTAGTGTGTCATACTGGGATTTTTTTTTTTTTTAATTCTCCCTGAAAACAAAAAAAATAGTGGGAGATTAAGATTGGCATTTCTGCTTGAGTGCCAGTCCTGTGTGTGCCATCTGTCTCAAATTATTGGGGCACAGAAAACCTAGTGTGTCATACTGGGATTTTTTTTTTTTTTAATTCTCCCTGAAAACAAAAAAAATAGTGGGAGATTAAGATTGGCATTTCTGCTTGAGTGCCAGTCCTGTGTGTGCCATCTGTCTCAAATTATTGGGGCACAGAAAACCTAGTGTGTCATACTGGGATTTTTTTTTTTTTTTATTCTCCCTGAAAACAAAAAAAAATAGTCGGAGATTAAGATTGGCATTTCTGCTTGAGTGCCAGTCCTGTGTGTGCCATCTGTCTCAAATTATTGGGGCACAGAAAACCTAGTGTGTCATACTGGGATTTTTTTTTTTTAATTCTCCCTGAAAACAAAAAAAATAGTGGGAGATTAAGATTGGCATTTCTGCTTGAGTGCCGGTCCTGTGTGTGCCATCTGTCTCAAATTATTGGGGCACAGAAAACCTAGTGTGTCATACTGGGAATTTATTTCTTTTTTTTTAATTCTCCCTGAAAACAAAAAAAAATAGTGGGAGATTAAGATTGGCATTTCTGCTTGAGTGCCAGTCCTGTGTGTTCCATCTGTCTCAAATTATTGGGGCACAGAAAACCTAGTGTGTCAAACTGGGAATTTTTTTTTTTTTTTAAATTCCCTATGAAAAAAAAAATAGTGGGAGATTAAGATTGGCATTTCTGCTTGAGTGCCGGTCCTGTGTGTGCCATCTGTCTCAAATTATTGGGGCACAGAAAACCTAGTGTGTCATACTGGGAATTTATTTATTTTTTTTATTCTCCCTGAAAACAAAAAAAAATAGTGGGAGATTAAGATTGGCATTTCTGCTTGAGTGCCAGTCCTGTGTGTGCCATCTGTCTCAAATTATTGGGGCACAGAAAACCTAGTGTGTCATACTGGGTTTTTTTTTTAAATTCTCCCTGAAAACAAAAAAATAGTGGGAGATTAAGATTGGCATTTCTGCTTGAGTGCTGGTCCTGTGTGTGCCATCTGTCTCAAAATATTGGGGCACAGAACACCTAGTGTGTCATACTGGGAATTTTTTTTTGTTTTAAATTCTCCCTGAAAACAAAAAAAAAGTGGGAGATTAAGATTGGCATTTCTGCTTGAGTGCCAGTCCTGTGTGTGCCATCTGTCTCAAATTATTGGGGCACAGAAAACCTAGTGTGTCATACTGGGATTTTTTTTTTTTTTAATTCTCCCTGAAAACAAAAAAAATAGTGGGAGATTAAGATTGGCATTTCTGCTTGAGTGCCGGTCCTGTGTGTGCCATCTGTCTCAAATTATTGGGGCACAGAAAACCTAGTGTGTCATACTGGGAATTTATTTCTTTTTTTTTAATTCTCCCTGAAAACAAAAAAAAATAGTGGGAGATTAAGATTGGCATTTCTGCTTGAGTGCCAGTCCTGTGTGTTCCATCTGTCTCAAATTATTGGGGCACAGAAAACCTAGTGTGTCAAACTGGGAATTTTTTTTTTTTTTTAAATTCCCTATGAAAAAAAAAATAGTGGGAGATTAAGATTGGCATTTCTGCTTGAGTGCCGGTCCTGTGTGTGCCATCTGTCTCAAATTATTGGGGCACAGAAAACCTAGTGTGTCATACTGGGAATTTATTTATTTTTTTTATTCTCCCTGAAAACAAAAAAAAATAGTGGGAGATTAAGATTGGCATTTCTGCTTGAGTGCCAGTCCTGTGTGTGCCATCTGTCTCAAATTATTGGGGCACAGAAAACCTAGTGTGTCATACTGGGTTTTTTTTTTAAATTCTCCCTGAAAACAAAAAAATAGTGGGAGATTAAGATTGGCATTTCTGCTTGAGTGCTGGTCCTGTGTGTGCCATCTGTCTCAAAATATTGGGGCACAGAACACCTAGTGTGTCATACTGGGAATTTTTTTTTGTTTTAAATTCTCCCTGAAAACAAAAAAAAAGTGGGAGATTAAGATTGGCATTTCTGCTTGAGTGCCAGTCCTGTGTGTGCCATCTGTCTCAAATTATTGGGGCACAGAAAACCTAGTGTGTCATACTGGGATTTTTTTTTAAATTCTCCCTGAAAACAAAAAAATAGTGGGAGATTAAGATTGGCATTTCTGCTTGAGTGCTGGTCCTGTGTGTGCCATCTGTCTCAAAATATTGGGGCACAGAACACCTAGTGTGTCATACTGGGAATTTTTTTTTGTTTTAAATTCTCCCTGAAAACAAAAAAAAAGTGGGAGATTAAGATTGGCATTTCTGCTTGAGTGCCAGTCCTGTGTGTGCCATCTGTCTCAAATTATTGGGGCACAGAAAACCTAGTGTGTCATACTGGGATTTTTTTTTTAAATTCTCCCTGAAAACAAAAAAATAGTGGGAGATTAAGATTGGCATTTCTGCTTGAGTGCCGGTCCTGTGTGTGCCATCTGTCTCAAATTATTGGGGCACAGAAAACCTAGTGTGTCATACTGGGAATTTATTTATTTTTTTTATTCTCCCTGAAAACAAAAAAAAATAGTGGGAGATTAAGATTGGCATTTCTGCTTGAGTGCCAGTCCTGTGTGTGCCATCTGTCTCAAATTATTGGGGCACAGAAAACCTAGTGTGTCATACTGGGTTTTTTTTTTAAATTCTCCCTGAAAACAAAAAAATAGTGGGAGATTAAGATTGGCATTTCTGCTTGAGTGCTGGTCCTGTGTGTGCCATCTGTCTCAAAATATTGGGGCACAGAACACCTAGTGTGTCATACTGGGAATTTTTTTTTGTTTTAAATTCTCCCTGAAAACAAAAAAAAAGTGGGAGATTAAGATTGGCATTTCTGCTTGAGTGCCAGTCCTGTGTGTGCCATCTGTCTCAAATTATTGGGGCACAGAAAACCTAGTGTGTCATACTGGGATTTTTTTTTTTTTTAATTCTCCCTGAAAACAAAAAAAATAGTGGGAGATTAAGATTGGCATTTCTGCTTGAGTGCCGGTCCTGTGTGTGCCATCTGTCTCAAATTATTGGGGCACAGAAAACCTAGTGTGTCATACTGGGAATTTATTTCTTTTTTTTTTAATTCTCCCTGAAAACAAAAAAAAATAGTGGGAGATTAAGATTGGCATTTCTGCTTGAGTGCCAGTCCTGTGTGTTCCATCTGTCTCAAATTATTGGGGCACAGAAAACCTAGTGTGTCATACTGGGAATTTTTTTTTTTTTTTTAAATTCCCTATGAAAAAAAAAATAGTGGGAGATTAAGATTGGCATTTCTGCTTGAGTGCCGGTCCTGTGTGTGCCATCTGTCTCAAATTATTGGGGCACAGAAAACCTAGTGTGTCATACTGGGATTTTTTTTTTTTTTTAATTCTCCCTGAAAACAAAAAAAAATAGTGGGAGATTAAGATTGGCATTTCTGCTTGAGTGCCAGTCCTGTGTGTGCCATCTGTCTCAAATTATTGGGGCACAGAAAACCTAGTGTGTCATACTGGGTTTTTTTTTTAAATTCTCCCTGAAAACAAAAAAATAGTGGGAGATTAAGATTGGCATTTCTGCTTGAGTGCTGGTCCTGTGTGTGCCATCTGTCTCAAAATATTGGGGCACAGAACACCTAGTGTGTCATACTGGGAATTTTTTTTTGTTTTAAATTCTCCCTGAAAACAAAAAAAAAGTGGGAGATTAAGATTGGCATTTCTGCTTGAGTGCCAGTCCTGTGTGTGCCATCTGTCTCAAATTATTGGGGCACAGAAAACCTAGTGTGTCATACTGGGATTTTTTTTTTTTTTAATTCTCCCTGAAAACAAAAAAAATAGTGGGAGATTAAGATTGGCATTTCTGCTTGAGTGCCAGTCCTGTGTGTGCCATCTGTCTCAAATTATTGGGGCACAGAAAACCTAGTGTGTCATACTGGGTTTTTTTTTTAAATTCTCCCTGAAAACAAAAAAATAGTGGGAGATTAAGATTGGCATTTCTGCTTGAGTGCTGGTCCTGTGTGTGCCATCTGTCTCAAAATATTGGGGCACAGAACACCTAGTGTGTCATACTGGGAATTTTTTTTTGTTTTAAATTCTCCCTGAAAACAAAAAAAAAGTGGGAGATTAAGATTGGCATTTCTGCTTGAGTGCCAGTCCTGTGTGTGCCATCTGTCTCAAATTATTGGGGCACAGAAAACCTAGTGTGTCATACTGGGATTTTTTTTTTTTTTAATTCTCCCTGAAAACAAAAAAAATAGTGGGAGATTAAGATTGGCATTTCTGCTTGAGTGCCGGTCCTGTGTGTGCCATCTGTCTCAAATTATTGGGGCACAGAAAACCTAGTGTGTCATACTGGGAATTTATTTCTTTTTTTTTTAATTCTCCCTGAAAACAAAAAAAAATAGTGGGAGATTAAGATTGGCATTTCTGCTTGAGTGCCAGTCCTGTGTGTTCCATCTGTCTCAAATTATTGGGGCACAGAAAACCTAGTGTGTCATACTGGGAATTTTTTTTTTTTTTTAAATTCCCTATGAAAAAAAAAATAGTGGGAGATTAAGATTGGCATTTCTGCTTGAGTGCCGGTCCTGTGTGTGCCATCTGTCTCAAATTATTGGGGCACAGAAAACCTAGTGTGTCATACTGGGATTTTTTTTTTTTTTTTAATTCTCCCTGAAAACAAAAAAAAATAGTGGGAGATTAAGATTGGCATTTCTGCTTGAGTGCCAGTCCTGTGTGTGCCATCTGTCTCAAATTATTGGGGCACAGAAAACCTAGTGTGTCATACTGGGTTTTTTTTTTAAATTCTCCCTGAAAACAAAAAAATAGTGGGAGATTAAGATTGGCATTTCTGCTTGAGTGCTGGTCCTGTGTGTGCCATCTGTCTCAAAATATTGGGGCACAGAACACCTAGTGTGTCATACTGGGAATTTTTTTTTGTTTTAAATTCTCCCTGAAAACAAAAAAAAAGTGGGAGATTAAGATTGGCATTTCTGCTTGAGTGCCAGTCCTGTGTGTGCCATCTGTCTCAAATTATTGGGGCACAGAAAACCTAGTGTGTCATACTGGGATTTTTTTTTTTTTTAATTCTCCCTGAAAACAAAAAAATTTAGTGGGAGATTAAGATTGGCATTTCTGCTTGAGTGCCGGTCCTGTGTGTGCCATCTGTCTCAAATTATTGGGGCACAGAAAACCTAGTGTGTCATACTGGGAATTTATTTCTTTTTTTTTTAATTCTCCCTGAAAACAAAAAAAAATAGTGGGAGATTAAGATTGGCATTTCTGCTTGAGTGCCAGTCCTGTGTGTTCCATCTGTCTCAAATTATTGGGGCACAGAAAACCTAGTGTGTCATACTGGGAATTTTTTTTTTTTTTTAAATTCCCTATGAAAAAAAAAATAGTGGGAGATTAAGATTGGCATTTCTGCTTGAGTGCCGGTTCTGTGTGTGCCATCTGTCTCAAATTATTGGGGCACAGAAAACCTAGTGTGTCATACTGGGATTTTTTTTTTTTTTTTAATTCTCCCTGAAAACAAAAAAAAATAGTGGGAGATTAAGATTGGCATTTCTGCTTGAGTGCCAGTCCTGTGTGTGCCATCTGTCTCAAATTATTGGGGCACAGAAAACCTAGTGTGTCATACTGGGGTTTTTTTTTAAATTCTCCCTGAAAACAAAAAAATAGTGGGAGATTAAGATTGGCATTTCTGCTTGAGTGCTGGTCCTGTGTGTGCCATCTGTCTCAAAATATTGGGGCACAGAACACCTAGTGTGTCATACTGGGAATTTTTTTTTTTTAAATTCTCCCTGAAAACAAAAAAATAGTGGGAGATTAAGATTGGCATTTCTGCTTGAGTGCTGGTCCTGTGTGTGCCATCTGTCTCAAAATATTGGGGCACAGAACACCTAGTGTGTCATACTGGGAATTTTTTTTTTTTAAATTCTCCCTGAAAACAAAAAAAAAGTGGGAGATTAAGATTGGCATTTCTGCTTGAGTGCCAGTCCTGTGTGTGCCATCTGTCTCAAATTATTGGGGCACAGAAAACCTAGTGTGTCATACTGGGAATTTTTTTTTTTTTTTTTAATTCTCCCTGAAAACAAAAAAAAATAGTGGGAGATTAAGATTGGCATTTCTGCTTGAGTGCCAGACCTGTTTGTGCCATCTGTCTCAAATTATTGGGGCACAGAAAACCTAGTGTGTCATACTGGGAATTTTTTTTTTTTTTTAATTCTCCCTGAAAACAAAAAAAAAATAGTGGGAGATTAAGATTGGCATTTCTGCTTGAGTGCCAGTCCTGTGTGTGCCATCTGTCTCAAATTATTGGGGCACAGAAAACCTAGTGTGTCATACTGGGATTTTTTTTTTTTTTAATTCTCCCTGAAAACAAAAAAAATAGTGGGAGATTAAGATTGGCATTTCTGCTTGAGTGCCAGTCCTGTGTGTGCCATCTGTCTCAAATTATTGGGGCACAGAAAACCTAGTGTGTCATACTGGGATTTTTTTTTTTTTAATTCTCCCTGAAAACAAAAAAAATAGTGGGAGATTAAGATTGGCATTTCTGCTTGAGTGCCGGTCCTGTGTGTGCCATCTGTCTCAAATTATTGGGGCACAGAAAACCTAGTGTGTCATACTGGGAATTTATTTCTTTTTTTTTTAATTCTCCCCGAAAACAAAAAAAAATAGTGGGAGATTAAGATTGGCATTTCTGCTTGAGTGCCAGTCCTGTGTGTTCCATCTGTCTCAAATTATTGGGGCACAGAAAACCTAGTGTGTCAAACTGGGAATTTTTTTTTTTTTTTAAATTCCCTATGAAAAAAAAAATAGTGGGAGATTAAGATTGGCATTTCTGCTTGAGTGCCGGTCCTGTGTGTGCCATCTGTCTCAAATTATTGGGGCACAGAAAACCTAGTGTGTCATACTGGGAATTTATTTATTTTTTTTATTCTCCCTGAAAACAAAAAAAAATAGTGGGAGATTAAGATTGGCATTTCTGCTTGAGTGCCAGTCCTGTGTGTGCCATCTGTCTCAAATTATTGGGGCACAGAAAACCTAGTGTGTCATACTGGGTTTTTTTTTTAAATTCTCCCTGAAAACAAAAAAATAGTGGGAGATTAAGATTGGCATTTCTGCTTGAGTGCTGGTCCTGTGTGTGCCATCTGTCTCAAAATATTGGGGCACAGAACACCTAGTGTGTCATACTGGGAATTTTTTTTTGTTTTAAATTCTCCCTGAAAACAAAAAAAAAGTGGGAGATTAAGATTGGCATTTCTGCTTGAGTGCCAGTCCTGTGTGTGCCATCTGTCTCAAATTATTGGGGCACAGAAAACCTAGTGTGTCATACTGGGATTTTTTTTTTTTTAAATTCTCCCTGAAAACAAAAAAAATAGTGGGAGATTAAGATTGGCATTTCTGCTTGAGTGCCGGTCCTGTGTGTGCCATCTGTCTCAAATTATTGGGGCACAGAAAACCTAGTGTGTCATATTGGGAATTTATTTCTTTTTTTTTTAATTCTCCCTGAAAACAAAAAAAAATAGTGGGAGATTAAGATTGGCATTTCTGCTTGAGTGCCAGTCCTGTGTGTTCCATCTGTCTCAAATTATTGGGGCACAGAAAACCTAGTGTGTCATACTGGGAATTTTTTTTTTTTTTTAAATTCCCTATGAAAAAAAAAATAGTGGGAGATTAAGATTGGCATTTCTGCTTGAGTGCCGGTCCTGTGTGTGCCATCTGTCTCAAATTATTGGGGCACAGAACACCTAGTGTGTCATACTGGGAATTTTTTTTTGTTTTAAATTCTCCCTGAAAACAAAAAAAAAGTGGGAGATTAAGATTGGCATTTCTGCTTGAGTGCTGGTCCTGTGTGTGCCATCTGTCTCAAAATATTGGGGCACAGAACACCTAGTGTGTCATACTGGGAATTTTTTTTTGTTTTAAATTCTCCCTGAAAACAAAAAAAAAGTGGGAGATTAAGATTGGCATTTCTGCTTGAGTGCCAGTCCTGTGTGTGCCATCTGTCTCAAATTATTGGGGCACAGAAAACCTAGTGTGTCATACTGGGATTTTTTTTTTTTTTTAATTCTCCCTGAAAACAAAAAAAATAGTGGGAGATTAAGATTGGCATTTCTGCTTGAGTGCCGGTCCTGTGTGTGCCATCTGTCTCAAATTATTGGGGCACAGAAAACCTAGTGTGTCATACTGGGAATTTATTTCTTTTTTTTTTAATTCTCCCTGAAAACAAAAAAAAATAGTGGGAGATTAAGATTGGCATTTCTGCTTGAGTGCCAGTCCTGTGTGTTCCATCTGTCTCAAATTATTGGGGCACAGAAAACCTAGTGTGTCATACTGGGAATTTTTTTTTTTTTTTAAATTCCCTATGAAAAAAAAAATAGTGGGAGATTAAGATTGGCATTTCTGCTTGAGTGCCGGTCCTGTGTGTGCCATCTGTCTCAAATTATTGGGGCACAGAAAACCTAGTGTGTCATACTGGGATTTTTTTTTTTTTTTAATTCTCCCTGAAAACAAAAAAAAATAGTGGGAGATTAAGATTGGCATTTCTGCTTGAGTGCCAGTCCTGTGTGTGCCATCTGTCTCAAATTATTGGGGCACAGAAAACCTAGTGTGTCATACTGGGTTTTTTTTTTAAATTCTCCCTGAAAACAAAAAAATAGTGGGAGATTAAGATTGGCATTTCTGCTTGAGTGCTGGTCCTGTGTGTGCCATCTGTCTCAAAATATTGGGGCACAGAACACCTAGTGTGTCATACTGGGAATTTTTTTTTGTTTTAAATTCTCCCTGAAAACAAAAAAAAAGTGGGAGATTAAGATTGGCATTTCTGCTTGAGTGCCAGTCCTGTGTGTGCCATCTGTCTCAAATTATTGGGGCACAGAAAACCTAGTGTGTCATACTGGGATTTTTTTTTTTTTTAATTCTCCCTGAAAACAAAAAAATTTAGTGGGAGATTAAGATTGGCATTTCTGCTTGAGTGCCGGTCCTGTGTGTGCCATCTGTCTCAAATTATTGGGGCACAGAAAACCTAGTGTGTCATACTGGGAATTTATTTCTTTTTTTTTTAATTCTCCCTGAAAACAAAAAAAAATAGTGGGAGATTAAGATTGGCATTTCTGCTTGAGTGCCAGTCCTGTGTGTTCCATCTGTCTCAAATTATTGGGGCACAGAAAACCTAGTGTGTCATACTGGGAATTTTTTTTTTTTTTTAAATTCCCTATGAAAAAAAAAATAGTGGGAGATTAAGATTGGCATTTCTGCTTGAGTGCCGGTTCTGTGTGTGCCATCTGTCTCAAATTATTGGGGCACAGAAAACCTAGTGTGTCATACTGGGATTTTTTTTTTTTTTTTAATTCTCCCTGAAAACAAAAAAAAATAGTGGGAGATTAAGATTGGCATTTCTGCTTGAGTGCCAGTCCTGTGTGTGCCATCTGTCTCAAATTATTGGGGCACAGAAAACCTAGTGTGTCATACTGGGGTTTTTTTTTAAATTCTCCCTGAAAACAAAAAAATAGTGGGAGATTAAGATTGGCATTTCTGCTTGAGTGCTGGTCCTGTGTGTGCCATCTGTCTCAAAATATTGGGGCACAGAACACCTAGTGTGTCATACTGGGAATTTTTTTTTTTTAAATTCTCCCTGAAAACAAAAAAATAGTGGGAGATTAAGATTGGCATTTCTGCTTGAGTGCTGGTCCTGTGTGTGCCATCTGTCTCAAAATATTGGGGCACAGAACACCTAGTGTGTCATACTGGGAATTTTTTTTTTTTAAATTCTCCCTGAAAACAAAAAAAAAGTGGGAGATTAAGATTGGCATTTCTGCTTGAGTGCCAGTCCTGTGTGTGCCATCTGTCTCAAATTATTGGGGCACAGAAAACCTAGTGTGTCATACTGGGAATTTTTTTTTTTTTTTTTAATTCTCCCTGAAAACAAAAAAAAATAGTGGGAGATTAAGATTGGCATTTCTGCTTGAGTGCCAGACCTGTTTGTGCCATCTGTCTCAAATTATTGGGGCACAGAAAACCTAGTGTGTCATACTGGGAATTTTTTTTTTTTTTTAATTCTCCCTGAAAACAAAAAAAAAATAGTGGGAGATTAAGATTGGCATTTCTGCTTGAGTGCCAGTCCTGTGTGTGCCATCTGTCTCAAATTATTGGGGCACAGAAAACCTAGTGTGTCATACTGGGATTTTTTTTTTTTTTAATTCTCCCTGAAAACAAAAAAAATAGTGGGAGATTAAGATTGGCATTTCTGCTTGAGTGCCAGTCCTGTGTGTGCCATCTGTCTCAAATTATTGGGGCACAGAAAACCTAGTGTGTCATACTGGGATTTTTTTTTTTTTAATTCTCCCTGAAAACAAAAAAAATAGTGGGAGATTAAGATTGGCATTTCTGCTTGAGTGCCGGTCCTGTGTGTGCCATCTGTCTCAAATTATTGGGGCACAGAAAACCTAGTGTGTCATACTGGGAATTTATTTCTTTTTTTTTTAATTCTCCCCGAAAACAAAAAAAAATAGTGGGAGATTAAGATTGGCATTTCTGCTTGAGTGCCAGTCCTGTGTGTTCCATCTGTCTCAAATTATTGGGGCACAGAAAACCTAGTGTGTCAAACTGGGAATTTTTTTTTTTTTTTAAATTCCCTATGAAAAAAAAAATAGTGGGAGATTAAGATTGGCATTTCTGCTTGAGTGCCGGTCCTGTGTGTGCCATCTGTCTCAAATTATTGGGGCACAGAAAACCTAGTGTGTCATACTGGGAATTTATTTATTTTTTTTATTCTCCCTGAAAACAAAAAAAAATAGTGGGAGATTAAGATTGGCATTTCTGCTTGAGTGCCAGTCCTGTGTGTGCCATCTGTCTCAAATTATTGGGGCACAGAAAACCTAGTGTGTCATACTGGGTTTTTTTTTTAAATTCTCCCTGAAAACAAAAAAATAGTGGGAGATTAAGATTGGCATTTCTGCTTGAGTGCTGGTCCTGTGTGTGCCATCTGTCTCAAAATATTGGGGCACAGAACACCTAGTGTGTCATACTGGGAATTTTTTTTTGTTTTAAATTCTCCCTGAAAACAAAAAAAAAGTGGGAGATTAAGATTGGCATTTCTGCTTGAGTGCCAGTCCTGTGTGTGCCATCTGTCTCAAATTATTGGGGCACAGAAAACCTAGTGTGTCATACTGGGATTTTTTTTTTTTTTAATTCTCCCTGAAAACAAAAAAAATAGTGGGAGATTAAGATTGGCATTTCTGCTTGAGTGCCGGTCCTGTGTGTGCCATCTGTCTCAAATTATTGGGGCACAGAAAACCTAGTGTGTCATACTGGGAATTTATTTCTTTTTTTTTTAATTCTCCCTGAAAACAAAAAAAAATAGTGGGAGATTAAGATTGGCATTTCTGCTTGAGTGCCAGTCCTGTGTGTTCCATCTGTCTCAAATTATTGGGGCACAGAAAACCTAGTGTGTCATACTGGGAATTTTTTTTTTTTTTTAAATTCCCTATGAAAAAAAAAATAGTGGGAGATTAAGATTGGCATTTCTGCTTGAGTGCCGGTCCTGTGTGTGCCATCTGTCTCAAATTATTGGGGCACAGAACACCTAGTGTGTCATACTGGGAATTTTTTTTTGTTTTAAATTCTCCCTGAAAACAAAAAAAAAGTGGGAGATTAAGATTGGCATTTCTGCTTGAGTGCCAGTCCTGTGTGTGCCATCTGTCTCAAAATATTGGGGCACAGAACACCTAGTGTGTCATACTGGGAATTTTTTTTTTAATTCTCCCTGAAAACAAAAAAAAATAGTGGGAGATTAAGATTGGCATTTCTGCTTGATTGCCAGTCCTGTGTGTGCCATCTGTCTCAAATTATTGGGGCACAGAAAACCTAGTGTGTCATACTGGGTTTTTTTTTTAAATTCTCCCTGAAAACAAAAAAATAGTGGGAGATTAAGATTGGCATTTCTGCTTGAGTGCTGGTCCTGTGTGTGCCATCTTTCTCAAAATATTGGGGCACAGAACACCTAGTGTGTCATACTGGGAATTTTTTTTTGTTTTAAATTCTCCCTGAAAACAAAAAAAAAGTGGGAGATTAAGATTGGCATTTGTGCTTGAGTGCCAGTCCTGTGTGTGCCATCTGTCTCAAAATATTGGGGCACAGAACACCTAGTGTGTCATACTGGGAATTTTTTTTTTTAATTCTCCCTGAAAACAAAAAAAAATAGTGGGAGATTAAGATTGGCATTTCTGCTTGAGTGCCGGTCCTGTGTGTGCCATCTGTCTCAAATTATTGGGGCACAGAAAACCTAGTGTGTCATACTGGGAATTTTTTTTTTTTTTCAATTCTCCCTGAAAACAAAAAAAAATAGTGGGAGATTAAGATTGGCATTTCTGCTTGAGTGCCAGACCTGTTTGTGCCATCTGTCTCAAATTATTGGGGCACAGAAAACCTAGTGTGTCATACTGGGAATTTTTTTTTTTTTTTAATTCTCCCTGAAAACAAAAAAAAAATAGTGGGAGATTAAGATTGGCATTTCTGCTTGAGTGCCAGTCCTGTGTGTGCCATCTGTCTCAAATTATTGGGGCACAGAAAACCTAGTGTGTCATACTGGGATTTTTTTTTTTTTTAATTCTCCCTGAAAACAAAAAAAATAGTGGGAGATTAAGATTGGCATTTCTGCTTGAGTGCCGGTCCTGTGTGTGCCATCTGTCTCAAATTATTGGGGCACAGAAAACCTAGTGTGTCATACTGGGAATTTATTATTTTTTTTTTTAATTCTCCCTGAAAACAAAAAAAAATAGTGGGAGATTAAGATTGGCATTTCTGCTTGAGTGCCAGTCCTGTGTGTGCCATCTGTCTCAAATTATTGGGGCACAGAAAACCTAGTGTGTCATACTGGGAATTTATTTTTTTTTTTTATTCTCCCTGAAAACAAAAAAAAATAGTCGGAGATTAAGATTGGCATTTCTGCTTGAGTGCCAGTCCTGTGTGTGCCATCTGTCTCAAATTATTGGGGCACAGAAAACCTAGTGTGTCATACTGGGATTTTTTTTTTTTTAATTCTCCCTGAAAACAAAAAAAATAGTGGGAGATTAAGATTGGCATTTCTGCTTGAGTGCCGGTCCTGTGTGTGCCATCTGTCTCAAATTATTGGGGCACAGAAAACCTAGTGTGTCATACTGGGAATTTATTTTTTTTTTTTTAATTCTCCCTGAAAACAAAAAAAAATAGTGGGAGATTAAGATTGGCATTTCTGCTTGAGTGCCAGTCCTGTGTGTGCCATCTGTCTCAAATTATTGGGGCACAGAAAACCTAGTGTGTCATACTGGGAATTTTTTTTTTTTTTTTTAATTCTCCCTGAAAACAAAAAAAAATAGTGGGAGATTAAGATTGGCATTTCTGCTTGAGTGCCAGTCCTGTGTGTGCCATCTGTCTCAAATTATTGGGGCACAGAAAACCTAGTGTGTCATACTGGGATTTTTTTTTTTTTTAATTCTCCCTGAAAACAAAAAAAATAGTGGGAGATTAAGATTGGCATTTCTGCTTGAGTGCCGGTCCTGTGTGTGCCATCTGTCTCAAATTATTGGGGCACAGAAAACCTAGTGTGTCATACTGGGAATTTATTTTTTTTTTTGATTCTCCCTGAAAACAAAAAAAAATAGTGGGAGATTAAGATTGGCATTTCTGCTTGAGTGCCAGTCCTGTGTGTGCCATCTGTCTCAAATTATTGGGGCACAGAAAACCTAGTGTGTCATACTGGGAATTTTATTTTTTTTTTTAAATTCCCTATGAAAAAAAAAAATAGTGGGAGATTAAGATTGGCATTTCTGCTTGAGTGCCGGTCCTGTGTGTGCCATCTGTCTCAAATTATTGGGGCACAGAAAACCTAGTGTGTCATACTGGGTTTTTTTTTTTAATTCTCCCTGAAAACAAAAAAAAATAGTGGGAGATTAAGAATGGCATTTCTGCTTGAGTGCCAGTCCTGTGTGTGCCATCTGTCTCAAATTATTGGGGCACAGAAAACCTAGTGTGTCATACTGGGTTTTTTTTTTAAATTCTCCCTAAAAACAAAAAAATAGTGGGAGATTAAGATTGGCATTTCTGCTTGAGTGCTGGTCCTGTGTGTGCCATCTGTCTGAAAATATTGGGGCACAGAACACCTAGTGTGTCATACTGGGAATTTTTTTTTTTTTAAATTCTCCCTGAAAACAAAAAAAAAGTGGGAGATTAAGATTGGCATTTCTGCTTGAGTGCCAGTCCTGTGTGTGCCATCTGTCTCAAATTATTGGGGCACAGAAAACCTAGTGTGTCATACTGGGAATTTTTTTTTTTTTTTTTAATTCTCCCTGAAAACAAAAAAAAATAGTGGGAGATTAAGATTGGCATTTCTGCTTGAGTGCCAGACCTGTTTGTGCCATCTGTCTCAAATTATTGGGGCACAGAAAACCTAGTGTGTCATACTGGGAATTTTTTTTTTTTTTTAATTCTCCCTGAAAACAAAAAAAAAATAGTGGGAGATTAAGATTGGCATTTCTGCTTGAGTGCCAGTCCTGTGTGTGCCATCTGTCTCAAATTATTGGGGCACAGAAAACCTAGTGTGTCATACTGGGATTTTTTTTTTTTTTAATTCTCCCTGAAAACAAAAAAAATAGTGGGAGATTAAGATTGGCATTTCTGCTTGAGTGCCGGTCCTGTGTGTGCCATCTGTCTCAAATTATTGGGGCACAGAAAACCTAGTGTGTCATACTGGGAATTTTTTATTTTTTTTTATTCTCCCTGAAAACAAAAAAAAATAGTCGGAGATTAAGATTGGCATTTCTGCTTGAGTGCCAGTCCTGTGTGTGCCATCTGTCTCAAATTATTGGGGCACAGAAAACCTAGTGTGTCATACTGGGATTTTTTTTTTTTAATTCTCCCTGAAAACAAAAAAAATAGTGGGAGATTAAGATTGGCATTTCTGCTTGAGTGCCGGTCCTGTGTGTGCCATCTGTCTCAAATTATTGGGGCACAGAAAACCTAGTGTGTCATACTGGGAATTTATTTCTTTTTTTTTAATTCTCCCTGAAAACAAAAAAAAATAGTGGGAGATTAAGATTGGCATTTCTGCTTGAGTGCCAGTCCTGTGTGTTCCATCTGTCTCAAATTATTGGGGCACAGAAAACCTAGTGTGTCAAACTGGGAATTTTTTTTTTTTTTTAAATTCCCTATGAAAAAAAAAATAGTGGGAGATTAAGATTGGCATTTCTGCTTGAGTGCCGGTCCTGTGTGTGCCATCTGTCTCAAATTATTGGGGCACAGAAAACCTAGTGTGTCATACTGGGAATTTATTTATTTTTTTTATTCTCCCTGAAAACAAAAAAAAATAGTGGGAGATTAAGATTGGCATTTCTGCTTGAGTGCCAGTCCTGTGTGTGCCATCTGTCTCAAATTATTGGGGCACAGAAAACCTAGTGTGTCATACTGGGGTTTTTTTTTAAATTCTCCCTGAAAACAAAAAAATAGTGGGAGATTAAGATTGGCATTTCTGCTTGAGTGCTGGTCCTGTGTGTGCCATCTGTCTCAAAATATTGGGGCACAGAACACCTAGTGTGTCATACTGGGAATTTTTTTTTGTTTTAAATTCTCCCTGAAAACAAAAAAAAAGTGGGAGATTAAGATTGGCATTTCTGCTTGAGTGCCAGTCCTGTGTGTGCCATCTGTCTCAAATTATTGGGGCACAGAAAACCTAGTGTGTCATACTGGGATTTTTTTTTTTTTTAATTCTCCCTGAAAACAAAAAAAATAGTGGGAGATTAAGATTGGCATTTCTGCTTGAGTGCCGGTCCTGTGTGTGCCATCTGTCTCAAATTATTGGGGCACAGAAAACCTAGTGTGTCATACTGGGAATTTATTTCTTTTTTTTTTAATTCTCCCTGAAAACAAAAAAAAATAGTGGGAGATTAAGATTGGCATTTCTGCTTGAGTGCCAGTCCTGTGTGTTCCATCTGTCTCAAATTATTGGGGCACAGAAAACCTAGTGTGTCATACTGGGAATTTTTTTTTTTTTTTTAAATTCCCTATGAAAAAAAAAATAGTGGGAGATTAAGATTGGCATTTCTGCTTGAGTGCCGGTCCTGTGTGTGCCATCTGTCTCAAATTATTGGGGCACAGAAAACCTAGTGTGTCATACTGGGATTTTTTTTTTTTTTTTAATTCTCCCTGAAAACAAAAAAAAATAGTGGGAGATTAAGATTGGCATTTCTGCTTGAGTGCCAGTCCTGTGTGTGCCATCTGTCTCAAATTATTGGGGCACAGAAAACCTAGTGTGTCATACTGGGTTTTTTTTTTAAATTCTCCCTGAAAACAAAAAAATAGTGGGAGATTAAGATTGGCATTTCTGCTTGAGTGCTGGTCCTGTGTGTGCCATCTGTCTCAAAATATTGGGGCACAGAACACCTAGTGTGTCATACTGGGAATTTTTTTTTGTTTTAAATTCTCCCTGAAAACAAAAAAAAAGTGGGAGATTAAGATTGGCATTTCTGCTTGAGTGCCAGTCCTGTGTGTGCCATCTGTCTCAAATTATTGGGGCACAGAAAACCTAGTGTGTCATACTGGGATTTTTTTTTTTTTTAATTCTCCCTGAAAACAAAAAAAATAGTGGGAGATTAAGATTGGCATTTCTGCTTGAGTGCCAGTCCTGTGTGTGCCATCTGTCTCAAATTATTGGGGCACAGAAAACCTAGTGTGTCATACTGGGTTTTTTTTTTAAATTCTCCCTGAAAACAAAAAAATAGTGGGAGATTAAGATTGGCATTTCTGCTTGAGTGCTGGTCCTGTGTGTGCCATCTGTCTCAAAATATTGGGGCACAGAACACCTAGTGTGTCATACTGGGAATTTTTTTTTGTTTTAAATTCTCCCTGAAAACAAAAAAAAAGTGGGAGATTAAGATTGGCATTTCTGCTTGAGTGCCAGTCCTGTGTGTGCCATCTGTCTCAAATTATTGGGGCACAGAAAACCTAGTGTGTCATACTGGGATTTTTTTTTTTTTTAATTCTCCCTGAAAACAAAAAAAATAGTGGGAGATTAAGATTGGCATTTCTGCTTGAGTGCCGGTCCTGTGTGTGCCATCTGTCTCAAATTATTGGGGCACAGAAAACCTAGTGTGTCATACTGGGAATTTATTTCTTTTTTTTTTAATTCTCCCTGAAAACAAAAAAAAATAGTGGGAGATTAAGATTGGCATTTCTGCTTGAGTGCCAGTCCTGTGTGTTCCATCTGTCTCAAATTATTGGGGCACAGAAAACCTAGTGTGTCATACTGGGAATTTTTTTTTTTTTTTTAAATTCCCTATGAAAAAAAAAATAGTGGGAGATTAAGATTGGCATTTCTGCTTGAGTGCCGGTCCTGTGTGTGCCATCTGTCTCAAATTATTGGGGCACAGAAAACCTAGTGTGTCATACTGGGATTTTTTTTTTTTTTTTAATTCTCCCTGAAAACAAAAAAAAATAGTGGGAGATTAAGATTGGCATTTCTGCTTGAGTGCCAGTCCTGTGTGTGCCATCTGTCTCAAATTATTGGGGCACAGAAAACCTAGTGTGTCATACTGGGTTTTTTTTTTAAATTCTCCCTGAAAACAAAAAAATAGTGGGAGATTAAGATTGGCATTTCTGCTTGAGTGCTGGTCCTGTGTGTGCCATCTGTCTCAAAATATTGGGGCACAGAACACCTAGTGTGTCATACTGGGAATTTTTTTTTGTTTTAAATTCTCCCTGAAAACAAAAAAAAAGTGGGAGATTAAGATTGGCATTTCTGCTTGAGTGCCAGTCCTGTGTGTGCCATCTGTCTCAAATTATTGGGGCACAGAAAACCTAGTGTGTCATACTGGGATTTTTTTTTTTTTTAATTCTCCCTGAAAACAAAAAAATTTAGTGGGAGATTAAGATTGGCATTTCTGCTTGAGTGCCGGTCCTGTGTGTGCCATCTGTCTCAAATTATTGGGGCACAGAAAACCTAGTGTGTCATACTGGGAATTTATTTCTTTTTTTTTTAATTCTCCCTGAAAACAAAAAAAAATAGTGGGAGATTAAGATTGGCATTTCTGCTTGAGTGCCAGTCCTGTGTGTTCCATCTGTCTCAAATTATTGGGGCACAGAAAACCTAGTGTGTCATACTGGGAATTTTTTTTTTTTTTTAAATTCCCTATGAAAAAAAAAATAGTGGGAGATTAAGATTGGCATTTCTGCTTGAGTGCCGGTTCTGTGTGTGCCATCTGTCTCAAATTATTGGGGCACAGAAAACCTAGTGTGTCATACTGGGATTTTTTTTTTTTTTTTAATTCTCCCTGAAAACAAAAAAAAATAGTGGGAGATTAAGATTGGCATTTCTGCTTGAGTGCCAGTCCTGTGTGTGCCATCTGTCTCAAATTATTGGGGCACAGAAAACCTAGTGTGTCATACTGGGGTTTTTTTTTAAATTCTCCCTGAAAACAAAAAAATAGTGGGAGATTAAGATTGGCATTTCTGCTTGAGTGCTGGTCCTGTGTGTGCCATCTGTCTCAAAATATTGGGGCACAGAACACCTAGTGTGTCATACTGGGAATTTTTTTTTTTAAATTCTCCCTGAAAACAAAAAAATAGTGGGAGATTAAGATTGGCATTTCTGCTTGAGTGCTGGTCCTGTGTGTGCCATCTGTCTCAAAATATTGGGGCACAGAACACCTAGTGTGTCATACTGGGAATTTTTTTTTTTTAAATTCTCCCTGAAAACAAAAAAAAAGTGGGAGATTAAGATTGGCATTTCTGCTTGAGTGCCAGTCCTGTGTGTGCCATCTGTCTCAAATTATTGGGGCACAGAAAACCTAGTGTGTCATACTGGGAATTTTTTTTTTTTTTTTAATTCTCCCTGAAAACAAAAAAAAATAGTGGGAGATTAAGATTGGCATTTCTGCTTGAGTGCCAGACCTGTTTGTGCCATCTGTCTCAAATTATTGGGGCACAGAAAACCTAGTGTGTCATACTGGGAATTTTTTTTTTTTTTTAATTCTCCCTGAAAACAAAAAAAAAATAGTGGGAGATTAAGATTGGCATTTCTGCTTGAGTGCCAGTCCTGTGTGTGCCATCTGTCTCAAATTATTGGGGCACAGAAAACCTAGTGTGTCATACTGGGATTTTTTTTTTTTTTAATTCTCCCTGAAAACAAAAAAAATAGTGGGAGATTAAGATTGGCATTTCTGCTTGAGTGCCAGTCCTGTGTGTGCCATCTGTCTCAAATTATTGGGGCACAGAAAACCTAGTGTGTCATACTGGGATTTTTTTTTTTTTAATTCTCCCTGAAAACAAAAAAAATAGTGGGAGATTAAGATTGGCATTTCTGCTTGAGTGCCGGTCCTGTGTGTGCCATCTGTCTCAAATTATTGGGGCACAGAAAACCTAGTGTGTCATACTGGGAATTTATTTCTTTTTTTTTTAATTCTCCCCGAAAACAAAAAAAAATAGTGGGAGATTAAGATTGGCATTTCTGCTTGAGTGCCAGTCCTGTGTGTGCCATCTGTCTCAAATTATTGGGGCACAGAAAACCTAGTGTGTCATACTGGGTTTTTTTTTTAAATTCTCCCTGAAAACAAAAAAATAGTGGGAGATTAAGATTGGCATTTCTGCTTGAGTGCTGGTCCTGTGTGTGCCATCTGTCTCAAAATATTGGGGCACAGAACACCTAGTGTGTCATACTGGGAATTTTTTTTTGTTTTAAATTCTCCCTGAAAACAAAAAAAAAGTGGGAGATTAAGATTGGCATTTCTGCTTGAGTGCCGGTCCTGTGTGTGCCATCTGTCTCAAATTATTGGGGCACAGAAAACCTAGTGTGTCATACTGGGAATTTATTTCTTTTTTTTTAATTCTCCCTGAAAACAAAAAAAAATAGTGGGAGATTAAGATTGGCATTTCTGCTTGAGTGCCAGTCCTGTGTGTTCCATCTGTCTCAAATTATTGGGGCACAGAAAACCTAGTGTGTCATACTGGGAATTTTTTTTTTTTTTTAAATTCCCTATGAAAAAAAAAATAGTGGGAGATTAAGATTGGCATTTCTGCTTGAGTGCCGGTCCTGTGTGTGCCATCTGTCTCAAATTATTGGGGCACAGAACACCTAGTGTGTCATACTGGGAATTTTTTTTTGTTTTAAATTCTCCCTGAAAACAAAAAAAAAGTGGGAGATTAAGATTGGCATTTCTGCTTGAGTGCCAGTCCTGTGTGTGCCATCTGTCTCAAAATATTGGGGCACAGAACACCTAGTGTGTCATACTGGGAATTTTTTTTTTAATTCTCCCTGAAAACAAAAAAAAATAGTGGGAGATTAAGATTGGCATTTCTGCTTGAGTGCCAGTCCTGTGTGTGCCATCTGTCTCAAATTATTGGGGCACAGAAAACCTAGTGTGTCATACTGGGTTTTTTTTTTAAATTCTCCCTGAAAACAAAAAAATAGTGGGAGATTAAGATTGGCATTTCTGCTTGAGTGCTGGTCCTGTGTGTGCCATCTTTCTCAAAATATTGGGGCACAGAACACCTAGTGTGTCATACTGGGAATTTTTTTTTGTTTTAAATTCTCCCTGAAAACAAAAAAAAAGTGGGAGATTAAGATTGGCATTTGTGCTTGAGTGCCAGTCCTGTGTGTGCCATCTGTCTCAAAATATTGGGGCACAGAACACCTAGTGTGTCATACTGGGAATTTTTTTTTTTAATTCTCCCTGAAAACAAAAAAAAATAGTGGGAGATTAAGATTGGCATTTCTGCTTGAGTGCCGGTCCTGTGTGTGCCATCTGTCTCAAATTATTGGGGCACAGAAAACCTAGTGTGTCATACTGGGAATTTTTTTTTTTTTTTCAATTCTCCCTGAAAACAAAAAAAAATAGTGGGAGATTAAGATTGGCATTTCTGCTTGAGTGCCAGACCTGTTTGTGCCATCTGTCTCAAATTATTGGGGCACAGAAAACCTAGTGTGTCATACTGGGAATTTTTTTTTTTTTTTAATTCTCCCTGAAAACAAAAAAAAAATAGTGGGAGATTAAGATTGGCATTTCTGCTTGAGTGCCAGTCCTGTGTGTGCCATCTGTCTCAAATTATTGGGGCACAGAAAACCTAGTGTGTCATACTGGGATTTTTTTTTTTTTTAATTCTCCCTGAAAACAAAAAAAATAGTGGGAGATTAAGATTGGCATTTCTGCTTGAGTGCCGGTCCTGTGTGTGCCATCTGTCTCAAATTATTGGGGCACAGAAAACCTAGTGTGTCATACTGGGAATTTATTATTTTTTTTTTAATTCTCCCTGAAAACAAAAAAAAATAGTGGGAGATTAAGATTGGCATTTCTGCTTGAGTGCCAGTCCTGTGTGTGCCATCTGTCTCAAATTATTGGGGCACAGAAAACCTAGTGTGTCATACTGGGAATTTATTTTTTTTTTTTATTCTCCCTGAAAACAAAAAAAAATAGTCGGAGATTAAGATTGGCATTTCTGCTTGAGTGCCAGTCCTGTGTGTGCCATCTGTCTCAAATTATTGGGGCACAGAAAACCTAGTGTGTCATACTGGGATTTTTTTTTTTTTTAATTCTCCCTGAAAACAAAAAAATAGTGGGAGATTAAGATTGGCATTTCTGCTTGAGTGCCGGTCCTGTGTGTGCCATCTGTCTCAAATTATTGGGGCACAGAAAACCTAGTGTGTCATACTGGGAATTTTTTTTTTTTTTTAAATTCCCTATGAAAAAAAAAATAGTGGGAGATTAAGATTGGCATTTCTGCTTGAGTGCCGGTCCTGTGTGTGCCATCTGTCTCAAATTATTGGGGCACAGAAAACCTAGTGTGTCATACTGGGAATTTTTTTTTTTTTTTTATTCTCCCTGAAAACAAAAAAAAATAGTGGGAGATTAAGATTGGCATTTCTGCTTGAGTGCCAGTCCTGTGTGTGCCATCTGTCTCAAATTATTGGGGCACAGAAAACCTAGTGTGTCATACTGGGTTTTTTTTTTAAATTCTCCCTGAAAACAAAAAAATAGTGGGAGATTAAGATTGGCATTTCTGCTTGAGTGCTGGTCCTGTGTGTGCCATCTGTCTCAAAATATTGGGGCACAGAACACCTAGTGTGTCATACTGGGAATTTTTTTTTGTTTTAAATTCTCCCTGAAAACAAAAAAAAAGTGGGAGATTAAGATTGGCATTTCTGCTTGAGTGCCAGTCCTGTGTGTGCCATCTGTCTCAAAATATTGGGGCACAGAACACCTAGTGTGTCATACTGGGAATTTTTTTTTTAATTCTCCCTGAAAACAAAAAAAAATAGTGGGAGATTAAGATTGGCATTTCTGCTTGAGTGCCAGTCCTGTGTGTGCCATCTGTCTCAAATTATTGGGGCACAGAAAACCTAGTGTGTCATACTGGTTTTTTTTTTTAAATTCTCCCTGAAAACAAAAAAATAGTGGGAGATTAAGATTGGCATTTCTGCTTGAGTGCTGGTCCTGTGTGTGCCATCTTTCTCAAAATATTGGGGCACAGAACACCTAGTGTGTCATACTGGGAATTTTTTTTTGTTTTAAATTCTCCCTGAAAACAAAAAAAAAGTGGGAGATTAAGATTGGCATTTGTGCTTGAGTGCCAGTCCTGTGTGTGCCATCTGTCTCAAAATATTGGGGCACAGAACACCTAGTGTGTCATACTGGGAATTTTTTTTTTTAATTCTCCCTGAAAACAAACAAAAATAGTGGGAGATTAAGATTGGCATTTCTGCTTGAGTGCCGGTCCTGTGTGTGCCATCTGTCTCAAATTATTGGGGCACAGAAAACCTAGTGTGTCATACTGGGAATTTTTTTTTTTTTTCAATTCTCCCTGAAAACAAAAAAAAATAGTGGGAGATTAAGATTGGCATTTCTGCTTGAGTGCCAGACCTGTTTGTGCCATCTGTCTCAAATTATTGGGGCACAGAAAACCTAGTGTGTCATACTGGGATTTTTTTTTTTTTTAATTCTCCCTGAAAACAAAAAAAATAGTGGGAGATTAAGATTGGCATTTCTGCTTGAGTGCCGGTCCTGTGTGTGCCATCTGTCTCAAATTATTGGGGCACAGAAAACCTAGTGTGTCATACTGGGAATTTATTTCTTTTTTTTTAATTCTCCCTGAAAACAAAAAAAAATAGTGGGAGATTAAGATTGGCATTTCTGCTTGAGTGCCAGTCCTGTGTGTTCCATCTGTCTCAAATTATTGGGGCACAGAAAACCTAGTGTGTCATACTGGGAATTTTTTTTTTTTTTTAAATTCCCTATGAAAAAAAAAATAGTGGGAGATTAAGATTGGCATTTCTGCTTGAGTGCCGGTCCTGTGTGTGCCATCTGTCTCAAATTATTGGGGCACAGAACACCTAGTGTGTCATACTGGGAATTTTTTTTTGTTTTAAATTCTCCCTGAAAACAAAAAAAAAGTGGGAGATTAAGATTGGCATTTCTGCTTGAGTGCCAGTCCTGTGTGTGCCATCTGTCTCAAAATATTGG
Organism: Ranitomeya variabilis; assembly: GCF_051348905.1. Lineage (NCBI taxonomy): Eukaryota > Metazoa > Chordata > Amphibia > Anura > Dendrobatidae > Ranitomeya > Ranitomeya variabilis. The sequence continues at coordinate 353,804,601 of NC_135235.1, forward strand.
GGCACAGAACACCTAGTGTGTCATACTGGGAATTTTTTTTTTAATTCTCCCTGAAAACAAAAAAAAATAGTGGGAGATTAAGATTGGCATTTCTGCTTGAGTGCCAGTCCTGTGTGTGCCATCTGTCTCAAATTATTGGGGCACAGAAAACCTAGTGTGTCATACTGGGTTTTTTTTTTAAATTCTCCCTGAAAACAAAAAAATAGTGGGAGATTAAGATTGGCATTTCTGCTTGAGTGCTGGTCCTGTGTGTGCCATCTTTCTCAAAATATTGGGGCACAGAACACCTAGTGTGTCATACTGGGAATTTTTTTTTGTTTTAAATTCTCCCTGAAAACAAAAAAAAAGTGGGAGATTAAGATTGGCATTTGTGCTTGAGTGCCAGTCCTGTGTGTGCCATCTGTCTCAAAATATTGGGGCACAGAACACCTAGTGTGTCATACTGGGAATTTTTTTTTTTAATTCTCCCTGAAAACAAAAAAAAATAGTGGGAGATTAAGATTGGCATTTCTGCTTGAGTGCCGGTCCTGTGTGTGCCATCTGTCTCAAATTATTGGGGCACAGAAAACCTAGTGTGTCATACTGGGAATTTTTTTTTTTTTTCAATTCTCCCTGAAAACAAAAAAAAATAGTGGGAGATTAAGATTGGCATTTCTGCTTGAGTGCCAGACCTGTTTGTGCCATCTGTCTCAAATTATTGGGGCACAGAAAACCTAGTGTGTCATACTGGGAATTTTTTTTTTTTTTTAATTCTCCCTGAAAACAAAAAAAAAATAGTGGGAGATTAAGATTGGCATTTCTGCTTGAGTGCCAGTCCTGTGTGTGCCATCTGTCTCAAATTATTGGGGCACAGAAAACCTAGTGTGTCATACTGGGATTTTTTTTTTTTTTAATTCTCCCTGAAAACAAAAAAAATAGTGGGAGATTAAGATTGGCATTTCTGCTTGAGTGCCGGTCCTGTGTGTGCCATCTGTCTCAAATTATTGGGGCACAGAAAACCTAGTGTGTCATACTGGGAATTTATTATTTTTTTTTTAATTCTCCCTGAAAACAAAAAAAAATAGTGGGAGATTAAGATTGGCATTTCTGCTTGAGTGCCAGTCCTGTGTGTGCCATCTGTCTCAAATTATTGGGGCACAGAAAACCTAGTGTGTCATACTGGGAATTTATTTTTTTTTTTTATTCTCCCTGAAAACAAAAAAAAATAGTCGGAGATTAAGATTGGCATTTCTGCTTGAGTGCCAGTCCTGTGTGTGCCATCTGTCTCAAATTATTGGGGCACAGAAAACCTAGTGTGTCATACTGGGATTTTTTTTTTTTTTAATTCTCCCTGAAAACAAAAAAATAGTGGGAGATTAAGATTGGCATTTCTGCTTGAGTGCCGGTCCTGTGTGTGCCATCTGTCTCAAATTATTGGGGCACAGAAAACCTAGTGTGTCATACTGGGAATTTTTTTTTTTTTTTAAATTCCCTATGAAAAAAAAAATAGTGGGAGATTAAGATTGGCATTTCTGCTTGAGTGCCGGTCCTGTGTGTGCCATCTGTCTCAAATTATTGGGGCACAGAAAACCTAGTGTGTCATACTGGGAATTTTTTTTTTTTTTTTATTCTCCCTGAAAACAAAAAAAAATAGTGGGAGATTAAGATTGGCATTTCTGCTTGAGTGCCAGTCCTGTGTGTGCCATCTGTCTCAAATTATTGGGGCACAGAAAACCTAGTGTGTCATACTGGGTTTTTTTTTTAAATTCTCCCTGAAAACAAAAAAATAGTGGGAGATTAAGATTGGCATTTCTGCTTGAGTGCTGGTCCTGTGTGTGCCATCTGTCTCAAAATATTGGGGCACAGAACACCTAGTGTGTCATACTGGGAATTTTTTTTTGTTTTAAATTCTCCCTGAAAACAAAAAAAAAGTGGGAGATTAAGATTGGCATTTCTGCTTGAGTGCCAGTCCTGTGTGTGCCATCTGTCTCAAAATATTGGGGCACAGAACACCTAGTGTGTCATACTGGGAATTTTTTTTTTAATTCTCCCTGAAAACAAAAAAAAATAGTGGGAGATTAAGATTGGCATTTCTGCTTGAGTGCCAGTCCTGTGTGTGCCATCTGTCTCAAATTATTGGGGCACAGAAAACCTAGTGTGTCATACTGGTTTTTTTTTTTAAATTCTCCCTGAAAACAAAAAAATAGTGGGAGATTAAGATTGGCATTTCTGCTTGAGTGCTGGTCCTGTGTGTGCCATCTTTCTCAAAATATTGGGGCACAGAACACCTAGTGTGTCATACTGGGAATTTTTTTTTGTTTTAAATTCTCCCTGAAAACAAAAAAAAAGTGGGAGATTAAGATTGGCATTTGTGCTTGAGTGCCAGTCCTGTGTGTGCCATCTGTCTCAAAATATTGGGGCACAGAACACCTAGTGTGTCATACTGGGAATTTTTTTTTTTAATTCTCCCTGAAAACAAACAAAAATAGTGGGAGATTAAGATTGGCATTTCTGCTTGAGTGCCGGTCCTGTGTGTGCCATCTGTCTCAAATTATTGGGGCACAGAAAACCTAGTGTGTCATACTGGGAATTTTTTTTTTTTTTTCAATTCTCCCTGAAAACAAAAAAAAATAGTGGGAGATTAAGATTGGCATTTCTGCTTGAGTGCCAGACCTGTTTGTGCCATCTGTCTCAAATTATTGGGGCACAGAAAACCTAGTGTGTCATACTGGGAATTTTTTTTTTTTTTTAATTCTCCCTGAAAACAAAAAAAAAATAGTGGGAGATTAAGATTGGCATTTCTGCTTGAGTGCCAGTCCTGTGTGTGCCATCTGTCTCAAATTATTGGGGCACAGAAAACCTAGTGTGTCATACTGGGATTTTTTTTTTTTTTAATTCTCCCTGAAAACAAAAAAAATAGTGGGAGATTAAGATTGGCATTTCTGCTTGAGTGCCGGTCCTGTGTGTGCCATCTGTCTCAAATTATTGGGGCACAGAAAACCTAGTGTGTCATACTGGGAATTTATTATTTTTATTTTTAATTCTCCCTGAAAACAAAAAAAAATAGTGGGAGATTAAGATTGGCATTTCTGCTTGAGTGCCAGTCCTGTGTGTGCCATCTGTCTCAAATTATTGGGGCACAGAAAACCTAGTGTGTCATACTGGGAATTTATTTTTTTTTTTATTCTCCCTGAAAACAAAAAAAAATAGTCGGAGATTAAGATTGGCATTTCTGCTTGAGTGCCAGTCCTGTGTGTGCCATCTGTCTCAAATTATTGGGGCACAGAAAACCTAGTGTGTCATACTGGGTTTTTTTTTTAAATTCTCCCTGAAAACAAAAAAATAGTGGGAGATTAAGATTGGCATTTCTGCTTGAGTGCTGGTCCTGTGTGTGCCATCTTTCTCAAAATATTGGGGCACAGAACACCTAGTGTGTCATACTGGGAATTTTTTTTTGTTTTAAATTCTCCCTGAAAACAAAAAAAAAGTGGGAGATTAAGATTGGCATTTGTGCTTGAGTGCCAGTCCTGTGTGTGCCATCTGTCTCAAAATATTGGGGCACAGAACACCTAGTGTGTCATACTGGGAATTTTTTTTTTTAATTCTCCCTGAAAACAAAAAAAAATAGTGGGAGATTAAGATTGGCATTTCTGCTTGAGTGCCGGTCCTGTGTGTGCCATCTGTCTCAAATTATTGGGGCACAGAAAACCTAGTGTGTCATACTGGGAATTTTTTTTTTTTTCAATTCTCCCTGAAAACAAAAAAAAATAGTGGGAGATTAAGATTGGCATTTCTGCTTGAGTGCCAGACCTGTTTGTGCCATCTGTCTCAAATTATTGGGGCACAGAAAACCTAGTGTGTCATACTGGGAATTTTTTTTTTTTTTTAATTCTCCCTGAAAACAAAAAAAAAATAGTGGGAGATTAAGATTGGCATTTCTGCTTGAGTGCCAGTCCTGTGTGTGCCATCTGTCTCAAATTATTGGGGCACAGAAAACCTAGTGTGTCATACTGGGATTTTTTTTTTTTTTAATTCTCCCTGAAAACAAAAAAAATAGTGGGAGATTAAGATTGGCATTTCTGCTTGAGTGCCGGTCCTGTGTGTGCCATCTGTCTCAAATTATTGGGGCACAGAAAACCTAGTGTGTCATACTGGGAATTTATTATTTTTTTTTTTAATTCTCCCTGAAAACAAAAAAAAATAGTGGGAGATTAAGATTGGCATTTCTGCTTGAGTGCCAGTCCTGTGTGTGCCATCTGTCTCAAATTATTGGGGCACAGAAAACCTAGTGTGTCATACTGGGAATTTATTTTTTTTTTTTATTCTCCCTGAAAACAAAAAAAAATAGTCGGAGATTAAGATTGGCATTTCTGCTTGAGTGCCAGTCCTGTGTGTGCCATCTGTCTCAAATTATTGGGGCACAGAAAACCTAGTGTGTCATACTGGGATTTTTTTTTTTTTTAATTCTCCCTGAAAACAAAAAAATAGTGGGAGATTAAGATTGGCATTTCTGCTTGAGTGCCGGTCCTGTGTGTGCCATCTGTCTCAAATTATTGGGGCACAGAAAACCTAGTGTGTCATACTGGGAATTTTTTTTTTTTTTTAAATTCCCTATGAAAAAAAAAATAGTGGGAGATTAAGATTGGCATTTCTGCTTGAGTGCCGGTCCTGTGTGTGCCATCTGTCTCAAATTATTGGGGCACAGAAAACCTAGTGTGTCATACTGGGAATTTTTTTTTTTTTTTTATTCTCCCTGAAAACAAAAAAAAATAGTGGGAGATTAAGATTGGCATTTCTGCTTGAGTGCCAGTCCTGTGTGTGCCATCTGTCTCAAATTATTGGGGCACAGAAAACCTAGTGTGTCATACTGGGTTTTTTTTTTAAATTCTCCCTGAAAACAAAAAAATAGTGGGAGATTAAGATTGGCATTTCTGCTTGAGTGCTGGTCCTGTGTGTGCCATCTGTCTCAAAATATTGGGGCACAGAACACCTAGTGTGTCATACTGGGAATTTTTTTTTTTTTAAATTCTCCCTGAAAACAAAAAAAAAGTGGGAGATTAAGATTGGCATTTCTGCTTGAGTGCCAGTCCTGTGTGTGCCATCTGTCTCAAAATATTGGGGCACAGAACACCTAGTGTGTCATACTGGGAATTTTTTTTTTAATTCTCCCTGAAAACAAAAAAAAATAGTGGGAGATTAAGATTGGCATTTCTGCTTGAGTGCCAGTCCTGTGTGTGCCATCTGTCTCAAATTATTGGGGCACAGAAAACCTAGTGTGTCATACTGGTTTTTTTTTTTAAATTCTCCCTGAAAACAAAAAAATAGTGGGAGATTAAGATTGGCATTTCTGCTTGAGTGCTGGTCCTGTGTGTGCCATCTTTCTCAAAATATTGGGGCACAGAACACCTAGTGTGTCATACTGGGAATTTTTTTTTGTTTTAAATTCTCCCTGAAAACAAAAAAAAAGTGGGAGATTAAGATTGGCATTTGTGCTTGAGTGCCAGTCCTGTGTGTGCCATCTGTCTCAAAATATTGGGGCACAGAACACCTAGTGTGTCATACTGGGAATTTTTTTTTTTAATTCTCCCTGAAAACAAACAAAAATAGTGGGAGATTAAGATTGGCATTTCTGCTTGAGTGCCGGTCCTGTGTGTGCCATCTGTCTCAAATTATTGGGGCACAGAAAACCTAGTGTGTCATACTGGGAATTTTTTTTTTTTTTCAATTCTCCCTGAAAACAAAAAAAAATAGTGGGAGATTAAGATTGGCATTTCTGCTTGAGTGCCAGACCTGTTTGTGCCATCTGTCTCAAATTATTGGGGCACAGAAAACCTAGTGTGTCATACTGGGAATTTTTTTTTTTTTTTTAATTCTCCCTGAAAACAAAAAAAAATAGTGGGAGATTAAGATTGGCATTTCTGCTTGAGTGCCAGTCCTGTGTGTGCCATCTGTCTCAAATTATTGGGGGACAGAAAACCTAGTGTGTCATACTGGGATTTTTTTTTTTTTTAATTCTCCCTGAAAACAAAAAAAATAGTGGGAGATTAAGATTGGCATTTCTGCTTGAGTGCCGGTCCTGTGTGTGCCATCTGTCTCAAATTATTGGGGCACAGAAAACCTAGTGTGTCATACTGGGAATTTATTATTTTTTTTTTTAATTCTCCCTGAAAACAAAAAAAAATAGTGGGAGATTAAGATTGGCATTTCTGCTTGAGTGCCAGTCCTGTGTGTGCCATCTGTCTCAAATTATTGGGGCACAGAAAACCTAGTGTGTCATACTGGGAATTTTTTTTTTTTTTTATTCTCCCTGAAAACAAAAAAAAATAGTCGGAGATTAAGATTGGCATTTCTGCTTGAGTGCCAGTCCTGTGTGTGCCATCTGTCTCAAATTATTGGGGCACAGAAAACCTAGTGTGTCATACTGGGATTTTTTTTTTTTTAATTCTCCCTGAAAACAAAAAAATAGTGGGAGATTAAGATTGGCATTTCTGCTTGAGTGCCGGTCCTGTGTGTGCCATCTGTCTCAAATTATTGGGGCACAGAAAACCTAGTGTGTCATACTGGGAATTTATTTCTTTTTTTTTTAATTCTCCCTGAAAACAAAAAAAAATAGTGGGAGATTAAGATTGGCATTTCTGCTTGAGTGCCAGTCCTGTGTGTTCCATCTGTCTCAAATTATTGGGGCACAGAAAACCTAGTGTGTCAAACTGGGAATTTTTTTTTTTTTTTAAATTCCCTATGAAAAAAAAAATAGTGGGAGATTAAGATTGGCATTTCTGCTTGAGTGCCGGTCCTGTGTGTGCCATCTGTCTCAAATTATTGGGGCACAGAAAACCTAGTGTGTCATACTGGGAATTTATTTATTTTTTTTATTCTCCCTGAAAACAAAAAAAAATAGTGGGAGATTAAGATTGGCATTTCTGCTTGAGTGCCAGTCCTGTGTGTGCCATCTGTCTCAAATTATTGGGGCACAGAAAACCTAGTGTGTCATACTGGGTTTTTTTTTTAAATTCTCCCTGAAAACAAAAAAATAGTGGGAGATTAAGATTGGCATTTCTGCTTGAGTGCTGGTCCTGTGTGTGCCATCTGTCTCAAAATATTGGGGCACAGAACACCTAGTGTGTCATACTGGGAATTTTTTTTTGTTTTAAATTCTCCCTGAAAACAAAAAAAAAGTGGGAGATTAAGATTGGCATTTCTGCTTGAGTGCCAGTCCTGTGTGTGCCATCTGTCTCAAATTATTGGGGCACAGAAAACCTAGTGTGTCATACTGGGATTTTTTTTTTTTTTAATTCTCCCTGAAAACAAAAAAAATAGTGGGAGATTAAGATTGGCATTTCTGCTTGAGTGCCGGTCCTGTGTGTGCCATCTGTCTCAAATTATTGGGGCACAGAAAACCTAGTGTGTCATACTGGGAATTTATTTCTTTTTTTTTTAATTCTCCCTGAAAACAAAAAAAAATAGTGGGAGATTAAGATTGGCATTTCTGCTTGAGTGCCAGTCCTGTGTGTTCCATCTGTCTCAAATTATTGGGGCACAGAAAACCTAGTGTGTCATACTGGGAATTTTTTTTTTTTTTAAATTCACTATGAAAAAAAAAAATAGTGGGAGATTAAGATTGGCATTTCTGCTTGAGTGCCGGTCCTGTGTGTGCCATCTGTCTCAAATTATTGGGGCACAGAAAACCTAGTGTGTCATACTGGGAATTTATTTTTTTTTTTTATTCTCCCTGAAAACAAAAAAAAATAGTGGGAGATTAAGATTGGCATTTCTGCTTGAGTGCCAGTCCTGTGTGTGCCATCTGTCTCAAATTATTGGGGCACAGAAAACCTAGTGTGTCATACTGGGTTTTTTTTTAAATTCTCCCTGAAAACAAAAAAATAGTGGGAGATTAAGATTGGCATTTCTGCTTGAGTGCTGGTCCTGTGTGTGCCATCTGTCTCAAAATATTGGGGCACAGAACACCTAGTGTGTCATACTGGGAATTTTTTTTTTGTTTTAAATTCTCCCTGAAAACAAAAAAAAAGTGGGAGATTAAGATTGGCATTTCTGCTTGAGTGCCAGTCCTGTGTGTGCCATCTGTCTCAAAATATTGGGGCACAGAACACCTAGTGTGTCATACTGGGAATTTTTTTTTTAATTCTCCCTGAAAACAAAAAAAAATAGTGGGAGATTAAGATTGGCATTTCTGCTTGAGTGCCAGTCCTGTGTGTGCCATCTGTCTCAAATTATTGGGGCACAGAAAACCTAGTGTGTCATACTGGGTTTTTTTTTAAATTCTCCCTGAAAACAAAAAAATAGTGGGAGATTAAGATTGGCATTTCTGCTTGAGTGCTGGTCCTGTGTGTGCCATCTTTCTCAAAATATTGGGGCACAGAACACCTAGTGTGTCATACTGGGAATTTTTTTTTGTTTTAAATTCTCCCTGAAAACAAAAAAAAAGTGGGAGATTAAGATTGGCATTTGTGCTTGAGTGCCAGTCCTGTGTGTGCCATCTGTCTCAAAATATTGGGGCACAGAACACCTAGTGTGTCATACTGGGAATTTTTTTTTTTTAATTCTCCCTGAAAACAAAAAAAAATAGTGGGAGATTAAGATTGGCATTTCTGCTTGAGTGCCGGTCCTGTGTGTGCCATCTGTCTCAAATTATTGGGGCACAGAAAACCTAGTGTGTCATACTGGGAATTTTTTTTTTTTTTTTAATTCTCCCTGAAAACAAAAAAAAATAGTGGGAGATTAAGATTGGCATTTCTGCTTGAGTGCCAGACCTGTTTGTGCCATCTGTCTCAAATTATTGGGGCACAGAAAACCTAGTGTGTCATACTGGGAATTTTTTTTTTTTTTTTAATTCTCCCTGAAAACAAAAAAAAAATAGTGGGAGATTAAGATTGGCATTTCTGCTTGAGTGCCAGTCCTGTGTGTGCCATCTGTCTCAAATTATTGGGGCACAGAAAACCTAGTGTGTCATACTGGGATTTTTTTTTTTTTTTAATTCTCCCTGAAAACAAAAAAAATAGTGGGAGATTAAGATTGGCATTTCTGCTTGAGTGCTGGTCCTGTGTGTGCCATCTGTCTCAAAATATTGGGGCACAGAACACCTAGTGTGTCATACTGGGAATTTTTTTTTGTTTTAAATTCTCCCTGAAAACAAAAAAAAAGTGGGAGATTAAGATTGGCATTTCTGCTTGAGTGCCAGTCCTGTGTGTGCCATCTGTCTCAAATTATTGGGGCACAGAAAACCTAGTGTGTCATACTGGGATTTTTTTTTTTTTAATTCTCCCTGAAAACAAAAAAAATAGTGGGAGATTAAGATTGGCATTTCTGCTTGAGTGCCGGTCCTGTGTGTGCCATCTGTCTCAAATTATTGGGGCACAGAAAACCTAGTGTGTCATACTGGGAATTTATTTCTTTTTTTTTTAATTCTCCCTGAAAACAAAAAAAAATAGTGGGAGATTAAGATTGGCATTTCTGCTTGAGTGCCAGACCTGTTTGTGCCATCTGTCTCAAATTATTGGGGCACAGAAAACCTAGTGTGTCATACTGGGAATTTTTTTTTTTTTTTAATTCTCCCTGAAAACAAAAAAAAAATAGTGGGAGATTAAGATTGGCATTTCTGCTTGAGTGCCAGTCCTGTGTGTGCCATCTGTCTCAAATTATTGGGGCACAGAAAACCTAGTGTGTCATACTGGGATTTTTTTTTTTTTAATTCTCCCTGAAAACAAAAAAAATAGTGGGAGATTAAGATTGGCATTTCTGCTTGAGTGCCGGTCCTGTGTGTGCCATCTGTCTCAAATTATTGGGGCACAGAAAACCTAGTGTGTCATACTGGGAATTTATTATTTTTTTTTTTAATTCTCCCTGAAAACAAAAAAAAATAGTGGGAGATTAAGATTGGCATTTCTGCTTGAGTGCCAGTCCTGTGTGTGCCATCTGTCTCAAATTATTGGGGCACAGAAAACCTAGTGTGTCATACTGGGAATTTATTTTTTTTTTTTATTCTCCCTGAAAACAAAAAAAAATAGTCGGAGATTAAGATTGGCATTTCTGCTTGAGTGCCAGTCCTGTGTGTGCCATCTGTCTCAAATTATTGGGGCACAGAAAACCTAGTGTGTCATACTGGGATTTTTTTTTTTTTTAATTCTCCCTGAAAACAAAAAAATAGTGGGAGATTAAGATTGGCATTTCTGCTTGAGTGCCGGTCCTGTGTGTGCCATCTGTCTCAAATTATTGGGGCACAGAAAACCTAGTGTGTCATACTGGGAATTTATTTCTTTTTTTTTTAATTCTCTCTGAAAACAAAAAAAAATAGTGGGAGATTAAGATTGGCATTTCTGCTTGAGTGCCAGTCCTGTGTGTTCCATCTGTCTCAAATTATTGGGGCACAGAAAACCTAGTGTGTCAAACTGGGAATTTTTTTTTTTTTTTAAATTCCCTATGAAAAAAAAAATAGTGGGAGATTAAGATTGGCATTTCTGCTTGAGTGCCGGTCCTGTGTGTGCCATCTGTCTCAAATTATTGGGGCACAGAAAACCTAGTGTGTCATACTGGGAATTTATTTATTTTTTTTATTCTCCCTGAAAACAAAAAAAAATAGTGGGAGATTAAGATTGGCATTTCTGCTTGAGTGCCAGTCCTGTGTGTGCCATCTGTCTCAAATTATTGGGGCACAGAAAACCTAGTGTGTCATACTGGGTTTTTTTTTTAAATTCTCCCTGAAAACAAAAAAATAGTGGGAGATTAAGATTGGCATTTCTGCTTGAGTGCTGGTCCTGTGTGTGCCATCTGTCTCAAAATATTGGGGCACAGAACACCTAGTGTGTCATACTGGGAATTTTTTTTTGTTTTAAATTCTCCCTGAAAACAAAAAAAAAGTGGGAGATTAAGATTGGCATTTCTGCTTGAGTGCCAGTCCTGTGTGTGCCATCTGTCTCAAAATATTGGGGCACAGAACACCTAGTGTGTCATACTGGGAATTTTTTTTTAAATTCTCCCTGAAAACAAAAAAAAATAGTGGGAGATTAAGATTGGCATTTCTGCTTGAGTGCCAGTCCTGTGTGTGCCATCTGTCTCAAATTATTGGGGCACAGAAAACCTAGTGTGTCATACTGGGGTTTTTTTTAAAATTCTCCCTGAAAACAAAAAAATAGTGGGAGATTAAGATTGGCATTTCTGCTTGAGTGCTGGTCCTGTGTGTGCCATCTTTCTCAAAATATTGGGGCACAGAACACCTAGTGTGTCATACTGGGAATTTTTTTTTGTTTTAAATTCTCCCTGAAAACAAAAAAAAAGTGGGAGATTAAGATTGGCATTTGTGCTTGAGTGCCAGTCCTGTGTGTGCCATCTGTCTCAAAATATTGGGGCACAGAACACCTAGTGTGTCATACTGGGAATTTTTTTTTTTTAATTCTCCCTGAAAACAAAAAAAAATAGTGGGAGATTAAGATTGGCATTTCTGCTTGAGTGCCGGTCCTGTGTGTGCCATCTGTCTCAAATTATTGGGGCACAGAAAACCTAGTGTGTCATACTGGGAATTTTTTTTTTTTTTAATTCTCCCTGAAAACAAAAAAAAATAGTGGGAGATTAAGATTGGCATTTCTGCTTGAGTGCCAGACCTGTTTGTGCCATCTGTCTCAAATTATTGGGGCACAGAAAACCTAGTGTGTCATACTGGGAATTTTTTTTTTTTTTTTAATTCTCCCTGAAAACAAAAAAAAAATAGTGGGAGATTAAGATTGGCATTTCTGCTTGAGTGCCAGTCCTGTGTGTGCCATCTGTCTCAAATTATTGGGGCACAGAAAACCTAGTGTGTCATACTGGGATTTTTTTTTTTTTTTAATTCTCCCTGAAAACAAAAAAAATAGTGGGAGATTAAGATTGGCATTTCTGCTTGAGTGCCAGTCCTGTGTGTGCCATCTGTCTCAAAATATTGGGGCACAGAACACCTAGTGTGTCATACTGGGAATTTTTTTTTGTTTTAAATTCTCCCTGAAAACAAAAAAAAAGTGGGAGATTAAGATTGGCATTTCTGCTTGAGTGCCAGTCCTGTGTGTGCCATCTGTCTCAAATTATTGGGGCACAGAAAACCTAGTGTGTCATACTGGGATTTTTTTTTTTTTTAATTCTCCCTGAAAACAAAAAAAATAGTGGGAGATTAAGATTGGCATTTCTGCTTGAGTGCCAGTCCTGTGTGTTCCATCTGTCTCAAATTATTGGGGCACAGAAAACCTAGTGTGTCAAACTGGGAATTTTTTTTTTTTTTAAATTCCCTATGAAAAAAAAAATAGTGGGAGATTAAGATTGGCATTTCTGCTTGAGTGCCGGTCCTGTGTGTGCCATCTGTCTCAAATTATTGGGGCACAAAAAACCTAGTGTGTCATACTGGGAATTTTTTTTTTTTTTTTATTCTCCCTGAAAACAAAAAAAAATAGTGGGAGATTAAGATTGGCATTTCTGCTTGAGTGCCAGTCCTGTGTGTGCCATTTGTCTCAAATTATTGGGGCACAGAAAACCTAGTGTGTCATACTGGGTTTTTTTTTAAATTCTCCCTGAAAACAAAAAAATAGTGGGAGATTAAGATTGGCATTTCTGCTTGAGTGCTGGTCCTGTGTGTGCCATCTGTCTCAAAATATTGGGGCACAGAACACCTAGTGTGTCATACTGGCAATTTTTTTTTGTTTTAAATTCTCCCTGAAAACAAAAAAAAAGTGGGAGATTAAGATTGGCATTTGTGCTTGAGTGCCAGTCCTGTGTGTGCCATCTGTCTCAAAATATTGGGGCACAGAACACCTAGTGTGTCATACTGGGAATTTTTTCTTTTTAATTCTCCCTGAAAACAAAAAAAAATAGTGGGAGATTAAGATTGGCATTTCTGCTTGAGTGCCGGTCCTGTGTGTGCCATCTGTCTCAAATTATTGGGGCACAGAAAACCTAGTGTGTCATACTGGGAATTTTTTTTTTTTTTTTAATTCTCCCTGAAAACAAAAAAAAATAGTGGGAGATTAAGATTGGCATTTCTGCTTGAGTGCCAGACCTGTTTGTGCCATCTGTCTCAAATTATTGGGGCACAGAAAACCTAGTGTGTCATACTGGGAATTTTTTTTTTTTTTTAATTCTCCCTGAAAACAAAAAAAAAATAGTGGGAGATTAAGATTGGCATTTCTGCTTGAGTGCCAGTCCTGTGTGTGCCATCTGTCTCAAATTATTGGGGCACAGAAAACCTAGTGTGTCATACTGGGATTTTTTTTTTTTTTTAATTCTCCCTGAAAACAAAAAAAATAGTGGGAGATTAAGATTGGCATTTCTGCTTGAGTGCCGGTCCTGTGTGTGCCATCTGTCTCAAATTATTGGGGCACAGAAAACCTAGTGTGTCATACTGGGAATTTATTTTTTTTTTTTATTCTCCCTGAAAACAAAAAAAAATAGTGGGAGATTAAGATTGGCATTTCTGCTTGAGTGCCAGTCCTGTGTGTGCCATCTGTCTCAAATTATTGGGGCACAGAAAACCTAGTGTGTCATACTGGGTTTTTTTTTAAATTCTCCCTGAAAACAAAAAAATAGTGGGAGATTAAGATTGGCATTTCTGCTTGAGTGCTGGTCCTGTGTGTGCCATCTGTCTCAAAATATTGGGGCACAGAACACCTAGTGTGTCATACTGGGAATTTTTTTTTGTTTTAAATTCTCCCTGAAAACAAAAAAAAAGTGGGAGATTAAGATTGGCATTTCTGCTTGAGTGCCAGTCCTGTGTGTGCCATCTGTCTCAAAATATTGGGGCACAGAACACCTAGTGTGTCATACTGGGAATTTTTTTTTTTAATTCTCCCTGAAAACAAAAAAAAATAGTGGGAGATTAAGATTGGCATTTCTGCTTGAGTGCCAGTCCTGTGTGTGCCATCTGTCTCAAATTATTGGGGCACAGAAAACCTAGTGTGTCATACTGGGTTTTTTTTTTAAATTCTCCCTGAAAACAAAAAAATAGTGGGAGATTAAGATTGGCATTTCTGCTTGAGTGCTGGTCCTGTGTGTGCCATCTTTCTCAAAATATTGGGGCACAGAACACCTAGTGTGTCATACTGGGAATTTTTTTTTTTTAATTCTCCCTGAAAACAAAAAAAAATAGTGGGAGATTAAGATTGGCATTTCTGCTTGAGTGCCGGTCCTGTGTGTGCCATCTGTCTCAAATTATTGGGGCACAGAAAACCTAGTGTGTCATACTGGGAATTTTTTTTTTTTTTAATTCTCCCTGAAAACAAAAAAAAATAGTGGGAGATTAAGATTGGCATTTCTGCTTGAGTGCCAGACCTGTTTGTGCCATCTGTCTCAAATTATTGGGGCACAGAAAACCTAGTGTGTCATACTGGGAATTTTTTTTTTTTTTTTAATTCTCCCTGAAAACAAAAAAAAAATAGTGGGAGATTAAGATTGGCATTTCTGCTTGAGTGCCAGTCCTGTGTGTGCCATCTGTCTCAAATTATTGGGGCACAGAAAACCTAGTGTGTCATACTGGGATTTTTTTTTTTTTTAATTCTCCCTGAAAACAAAAAAAATAGTGGGAGATTAAGATTGGCATTTCTGCTTGAGTGCCAGTCCTGTGTGTGCCATCTGTCTCAAAATATTGGGGCACAGAACACCTAGTGTGTCATACTGGGAATTTTTTTTTGTTTTAAATTCTCCCTGAAAACAAAAAAAAAGTGGGAGATTAAGATTGGCATTTCTGCTTGAGTGCCAGTCCTGTGTGTGCCATCTGTCTCAAATTATTGGGGCACAGAAAACCTAGTGTGTCATACTGGGATTTTTTTTTTTTTTAATTCTCCCTGAAAACAAAAAAAATAGTGGGAGATTAAGATTGGCATTTCTGCTTGAGTGCCAGTCCTGTGTGTTCCATCTGTCTCAAATTATTGGGGCACAGAAAACCTAGTGTGTCAAACTGGGAATTTTTTTTTTTTTTAAATTCCCTATGAAAAAAAAATAGTGGGAGATTAAGATTGGCATTTCTGCTTGAGTGCCGGTCCTGTGTGTGCCATCTGTCTCAAATTATTGGGGCACAAAAAACCTAGTGTGTCATACTGGGAATTTATTTTTTTTTTTTATTCTCCCTGAAAACAAAAAAAAATAGTGGGAGATTAAGATTGGCATTTCTGCTTGAGTGCCAGTCCTGTGTGTGCCATCTGTCTCAAATTATTGGGGCACAGAAAACCTAGTGTGTCATACTGGGTTTTTTTTTAAATTCTCCCTGAAAACAAAAAAATAGTGGGAGATTAAGATTGGCATTTCTGCTTGAGTGCTGGTCCTGTGTGTGCCATCTGTCTCAAAATATTGGGGCACAGAACACCTAGTGTGTCATACTGGGAATTTTTTTTTGTTTTAAATTCTCCCTGAAAACAAAAAAAAAGTGGGAGATTAAGATTGGCATTTCTGCTTGAGTGCCAGTCCTGTGTGTGCCATCTGTCTCAAAATATTGGGGCACAGAACACCTAGTGTGTCATACTGGGAATTTTTTTTTTAATTCTCCCTGAAAACAAAAAAAAATAGTGGGAGATTAAGATTGGCATTTCTGCTTGAGTGCCAGTCCTGTGTGTGCCATCTGTCTCAAATTATTGGGGCACAGAAAACCTAGTGTGTCATACTGGGTTTTTTTTTTAAATTCTCCCTGAAAACAAAAAAATAGTGGGAGATTAAGATTGGCATTTCTGCTTGAGTGCTGGTCCTGTGTGTGCCATCTTTCTCAAAATATTGGGGCACAGAACACCTAGTGTGTCATACTGGGAATTTTTTTTTGTTTTAAATTCTCCCTGAAAACAAAAAAAAAGTGGGAGATTAAGATTGGCATTTGTGCTTGAGTGCCAGTCCTGTGTGTGCCATCTGTCTCAAACTATTGGGGCACAGAACACCTAGTGTGTCATACTGGGAATTTTTTCTTTTTAATTCTCCCTGAAAACAAAAAAAAATAGTGGGAGATTAAGATTGGCATTTCTGCTTGAGTGCCGGTCCTGTGTGTGCCATCTGTCTCAAATTATTGGGGCACAGAAAACCTAGTGTGTCATACTGGGAATTTTTTTTTTTTTTTTAATTCTCCCTGAAAACAAAAAAAAATAGTGGGAGATTAAGATTGGCATTTCTGCTTGAGTGCCAGACCTGTTTGTGCCATCTGTCTCAAATTATTGGGGCACAGAAAACCTAGTGTGTCATACTGGGAATTTTTTTTTTTTTTTAATTCTCCCTGAAAACAAAAAAAAAATAGTGGGAGATTAAGATTGGCATTTCTGCTTGAGTGCCAGTCCTGTGTGTGCCATCTGTCTCAAATTATTGGGGCACAGAAAACCTAGTGTGTCATACTGGGATTTTTTTTTTTTTTTAATTCTCCCTGAAAACAAAAAAAATAGTGGGAGATTAAGATTGGCATTTCTGCTTGAGTGCCGGTCCTGTGTGTGCCATCTGTCTCAAATTATTGGGGCACAGAAAACCTAGTGTGTCATACTGGGAATTTATTTTTTTTTTTTATTCTCCCTGAAAACAAAAAAAAATAGTGGGAGATTAAGATTGGCATTTCTGCTTGAGTGCCAGTCCTGTGTGTGCCATCTGTCTCAAATTATTGGGGCACAGAAAACCTAGTGTGTCATACTGGGTTTTTTTTTTAATTCTCCCTGAAAACAAAAAAATAGTGGGAGATTAAGATTGGCATTTCTGCTTGAGTGCTGGTCCTGTGTGTGCCATCTGTCTCAAAATATTGGGGCACAGAACACCTAGTGTGTCATACTGGGAATTTTTTTTTGTTTTAAATTCTCCCTGAAAACAAAAAAAAAGTGGGAGATTAAGATTGGCATTTCTGCTTGAGTGCCAGTCCTGTGTGTGCCATCTGTCTCAAAATATTGGGGCACAGAACACCTAGTGTGTCATACTGGGAATTTTTTTTTTAATTCTCCCTGAAAACAAAAAAAAATAGTGGGAGATTAAGATTGGCATTTCTGCTTGAGTGCCAGTCCTGTGTGTGCCATCTGTCTCAAATTATTGGGGCACAGAAAACCTAGTGTGTCATACTGGGTTTTTTTTTTAAATTCTCCCTGAAAACAAAAAAATAGTGGGAGATTAAGATTGGCATTTCTGCTTGAGTGCTGGTCCTGTGTGTGCCATCTTTCTCAAAATATTGGGGCACATAACACCTAGTGTGTCATACTGGGAATTTTTTTTTGTTTTAAATTCTCCCTGAAAACAAAAAAAAAGTGGGAGATTAAGATTGGCATTTGTGCTTGAGTGCCAGTCCTGTGTGTGCCATCTGTCTCAAAATATTGGGGCACAGAACACCTAGTGTGTCATACTGGGAATTTTTTTTTTTTAATTCTCCCTGAAAACAAAAAAAAATAGTGGGAGATTAAGATTGGCATTTCTGCTTGAGTGCCGGTCCTGTGTGTGCCATCTGTCTCAAATTATTGGGGCACAGAAAACCTAGTGTGTCATACTGGGAATTTTTTTTTTTTTTTTAATTCTCCCTGAAAACAAAAAAAAAATAGTGGGAGATTAAGATTGGCATTTCTGCTTGAGTGCCAGACCTGTTTGTGCCATCTGTCTCAAATTATTGGGGCACAGAAAACCTAGTGTGTCATACTGGGAATTTTTTTTTTTTTTAATTCTCCCTGAAAACAAAAAAAAAATAGTGGGAGATTAAGATTGGCATTTCTGCTTGAGTGCCAGTCCTGTGTGTGCCATCTGTCTCAAATTATTGGGGCACAGAAAACCTAGTGTGTCATACTGGGATTTTTTTTTTTTTTTAATTCTCCCTGAAAAGAAAAAAAATAGTGGGAGATTAAGATTGGCATTTCTGCTTGAGTGCCGGTCCTGTGTGTGCCATCTGTCTCAAATTATTGGGGCACAGAAAACCTAGTGTGTCATACTGGGAATTTATTATTTTTTTTTTTAATTCTCCCTGAAAACAAAAAAAAATAGTGGGAGATTAAGATTGGCATTTCTGCTTGAGTGCCAGTCCTGTGTGTGCCATCTGTCTCAAATTATTGGGGCACAGAAAACCTAGTGTGTCATACTGGGAATTTATTTTTTTTTTTTATTCTCCCTGAAAACAAAAAAAAATAGTGGGAGATTAAGATTGGCATTTCTGCTTGAGTGCCAGTCCTGTGTGTGCCATCTGTCTCAAATTATTGGGGCACAGAAAACCTAGTGTGTCATACTGGGAATTTATTTATTTTTTTTATTCTCCCTGAAAACAAAAAAAAATAGTCGGAGATTAAGATTGGCATTTCTGCTTGAGTGCCAGTCCTGTGTGTGCCATCTGTCTCAAATTATTGGGGCACAGAAAACCTAGTGTGTCATACTGGGATTTTTTTTTTTTTTAATTCTCCCTGAAAACAAAAAAAAATAGTGGGAGATTAAGATTGGCATTTCTGCTTGAGTGCCAGTCCTGTGTGTGCCATCTGTCTCAAATTATTGGGGCACAGAAAACCTAGTGTGTCATACTGGGTTTTTTTTTAAATTCTCCCTGAAAACAAAAAAATAGTGGGAGATTAAGATTGGCATTTCTGCTTGAGTGCTGGTCCTGTGTGTGCCATCTGTCTCAAAATATTGGGGCACAGAACACCTAGTGTGTCATACTGGGAATTTTTTTTTGTTTTAAATTCTCCCTGAAAACAAAAAAAAAGTGGGAGATTAAGATTGGCATTTCTGCTTGAGTGCCAGTCCTGTGTGTGCCATCTGTCTCAAAATATTGGGGCACAGAACACCTAGTGTGTCATACTGGGAATTTTTTTTTTAATTCTCCCTGAAAACAAAAAAAAATAGTGGGAGATTAAGATTGGCATTTCTGCTTGAGTGCCAGTCCTGTGTGTGCCATCTGTCTCAAATTATTGGGGCACAGAAAACCTAGTGTGTCATACTGGGTTTTTTTTTTAAATTCTCCCTGAAAACAAAAAAATAGTGGGAGATTAAGATTGGCATTTCTGCTTGAGTGCTGGTCCTGTGTGTGCCATCTTTCTCAAAATATTGGGGCACAGAACACCTAGTGTGTCATACTGGGAATTTTTTTTTGTTTTAAATTCTCCCTGAAAACAAAAAAAAAGTGGGAGATTAAGATTGGCATTTGTGCTTGAGTGCCAGTCCTGTGTGTGCCATCTGTCTCAAAATATTGGGGCACAGAACACCTAGTGTGTCATACTGGGAATTTTTTTTTTTTAATTCTCCCTGAAAACAAAAAAAAATAGTGGGAGATTAAGATTGGCATTTCTGCTTGAGTGCCGGTCCTGTGTGTGCCATCTGTCTCAAATTATTGGGGCACAGAAAACCTAGTGTGTCATACTGGGAATTTTTTTTTTTTTTTTAATTCTCCCTGAAAACAAAAAAAAAATAGTGGGAGATTAAGATTGGCATTTCTGCTTGAGTGCCAGACCTGTTTGTGCCATCTGTCTCAAATTATTGGGGCACAGAAAACCTAGTGTGTCATACTGGGAATTTTTTTTTTTTTTTAATTCTCCCTGAAAACAAAAAAAAATAGTGGGAGATTAAGATTGGCATTTCTGCTTGAGTGCCAGTCCTGTGTGTGCCATCTGTCTCAAATTATTGGGGCACAGAAAACCTAGTGTGTCATACTGGGATTTTTTTTTTTTTTTAATTCTCCCTGAAAACAAAAAAAATTGTGGGAGATTAAGATTGGCATTTCTGCTTGAGTGCCGGTCCTGTGTGTGCCATCTGTCTCAAATTATTGGGGCACAGAAAACCTAGTGTGTCATACTGGGAATTTATTATTTTTTTTTTTAATTCTCCCTGAAAACAAAAAAAAATAGTGGGAGATTAAGATTGGCATTTCTGCTTGAGTGCCAGTCCTGTGTGTGCCATCTGTCTCAAATTATTGGGGCACAGAAAACCTAGTGTGTCATACTGGGAATTTTTTTTTTTTTTTATTCTCCCTGAAAACAAAAAAAAATAGTGGGAGATTAAGATTGGCATTTCTGCTTGAGTGCCAGTCCTGTGTGTGCCATCTGTCTCAAATTATTGGGGCACAGAAAACCTAGTGTGTCATACTGGGAATTTATTTATTTTTTTTATTCTCCCTGAAAACAAAAAAAAATAGTCGGAGATTAAGATTGGCATTTCTGCTTGAGTGCCAGTCCTGTGTGTGCCATCTGTCTCAAATTATTGGGGCACAGAAAACCTAGTGTGTCATACTGGGAATTTTTTTTTTTTTTTAAATTCCCTATGAAAAAAAAAATAGTGGGAGATTAAGATTGGCATTTCTGCTTGAGTGCCGGTCCTGTGTGTGCCATCTGTCTCAAATTATTGGGGCACAGAAAACCTAGTGTGTCATACTGGGAATTTATTTTTTTTTTTTATTCTCCCTGAAAACAAAACAAAATAGTGGGAGATTAAGATTGGCATTTCTGCTTGAGTGCCAGTCCTGTGTGTGCCATCTGTCTCAAATTATTGGGGCACAGAAAACCTAGTGTGTCATACTGGGTTTTTTTTTTAAATTCTCCCTGAAAACAAAAAAATAGTGGGAGATTAAGATTGGCATTTCTGCTTGAGTGCTGGTCCTGTGTGTGCCATCTGTCTCAAAATATTGGGGCACAGAACACCTAGTGTGTCATACTGGGAATTTTTTTTTGTTTTAAATTCTCCCTGAAAACAAAAAAAAAGTGGGAGATTAAGATTGGCATTTCTGCTTGAGTGCCAGTCCTGTGTGTGCCATCTGTCTCAAAATATTGGGGCACAGAACACCTAGTGTGTCATACTGGGAATTTTTTTCTTAATTCTCCCTGAAAACAAAAAAAAATAGTGGGAGATTAAGATTGGCATTTCTGCTTGAGTGCCAGTCCTGTGTGTGCCATCTGTCTCAAATTATTGGGGCACAGAAAACCTAGTGTGTCATACTGGGTTTTTTTTTTAAATTCTCCCTGAAAACAAAAAAATAGTGGGAGATTAAGATTGGCATTTCTGCTTGAGTGCTGGTCCTGTGTGTGCCATCTTTCTCAAAATATTGGGGCACAGAACACCTAGTGTGTCATACTGGGAATTTTTTTTTGTTTTAAATTCTCCCTGAAAACAAAAAAAAAGTGGGAGATTAAGATTGGCATTTGTGCTTGAGTGCCAGTCCTGTGTGTGCCATCTGTCTCAAAATATTGGGGCACAGAACACCTAGTGTGTCATACTGGGAATTTTTTTTTTTTAATTCTCCCTGAAAACAAAAAAAAATAGTGGGAGATTAAGATTGGCATTTCTGCTTGAGTGCCGGTCCTGTGTGTGCCATCTGTCTCAAATTATTGGGGCACAGAAAACCTAGTGTGTCATACTGGGAATTTTTTTTTTTTTTCAATTCTCCCTGAAAACAAAAAAAAATAGTGGGAGATTAAGATTGGCATTTCTGCTTGAGTGCCAGTCCTGTGTGTGCCATCTGTCTCAAATTATTGGGGCACAGAAAACCTAGTGTGTCATACTGGGAATTTTTATTTATTTTTTTTAAATTCCCTATGAAAAAAAAAAATAGTGGGAGATTAAGATTGGCATTTCTGCTTGAGTGCCGGTCCTGTGTGTGCCATCTGTCTCAAATTATTGGGGCACAGAAAACCTAGTGTGTCATACTGGGTTTTTTTTTTAAATTCTCCCTGAAAAAAAAAAATAGTGGGAGATTAAGATTGGCATTTCTGCTTGAGTGCTGGTCCTGTGTGTGCCATCTGTCTCAAATTATTGGGGCACAGAAAACCTAGTGTGTCATACTGGGATTTTTTTTTTTTTTAATTCTCCCTGAAAAAATAAAAAATAGTGGGAGATTAAGATTGGCATTTCTGCTTGAGTGCCAGTCCTGTGTGTGCCATCTGTCTCAAATTATTGGGGCACAGAAAACCTAGTGTGTCATACTGGGAATTTTTTTTTTTTTTTTAATTCTCCCTGAAAACAAAAAAAAATAGTCGGAGATTAAGATTGGCATTTCTGCTTGAGTGCCAGTCCTGTGTGTGCCATCTGTCTCAAATTATTGGGGCACAGAAAACCTAGTGTGTCATACTGGGATTTTTTTTTTTTTAATTCTCCCTGAAAACAAAAAAAATAGTGGGAGATTAAGATTGGCATTTCTGCTTGAGTGCCGGTCCTGTGTGTGCCATCTGTCTCAAATTATTGGGGCACAGAAAACCTAGTGTGTCATACTGGGAATTTATTTTTTTTTTTTTTAATTCTCCCTGAAAACAAAAAAAAATAGTGGGAGATTAAGATTGGCATTTCTGCTTGAGTGCCAGTCCTGTGTGTTCCATCTGTCTCAAATTACTGGGGCACAGAAAACCTAGTGTGTCATACTGGGAATTTTTTTTTTTTTTTAAATTCCCTATGAAAAAAAAAATAGTGGGAGATTAAGATTGGCATTTCTGCTTGAGTGCCGGTCCTGTGTGTGCCATCTGTCTCAAATTATTGGGGCACAGAAAACCTAGTGTGTCATACTGGGAATTTATTTTTATTTTTTTATTCTCCCTGAAAACAAAAAAAAATAGTGGGAGATTAAGATTGGCATTTCTGCTTGAGTGCCAGTCCTGTGTGTGCCATCTGTCTCAAATTATTGGGGCACAGAAAACCTAGTGTGTCATACTGGGTTTTTTTTTTAAATTCTCCCTGAAAACAAAAAAAAATAGTGGGAGATTAAGATTGGCATTTCTGCTTGAGTGCTGGTCCTGTGTGTGCCATCTGTCTCAAAATATTGGGGCACAGAACACCTAGTGTGTCATACTGGGAATTTTTTTTTTTTAAATTCTCCCTGAAAACAAAAAAAAAAGTGGGAGATTAAGATTGGCATTTCTGCTTGAGTGCCAGTCCTGTGTGTGTCATCTGTCTCAAATTATTGGGGCACAGAAAACCTAGTGTGTCATACTGGGAATTTTTTTTTTTTTTTTAATTCTCCCTGAAAACAAAAAAAAATAGTCGGAGATTAAGATTGGCATTTCTGCTTGAGTGCCAGTCCTGTGTGTGCCATCTGTCTCAAATTATTGGGGCACAGAAAACCTAGTGTGTCATACTGGGATTTTTTTATTTTTTTAATTCTCCCTGAAAACAAAAAAAATAGTGGGAGATTAAGATTGGCATTTCTGCTTGAGTGCCGGTCCTGTGTGTGCCATCTGTCTCAAATTATTGGGGCACAGAAAACCTAGTGTGTCATACTGGGAATTTATTTTTATTTTTTTATTCTCCCTGAAAACAAAAAAAAATAGTGGGAGATTAAGATTGGCATTTCTGCTTGAGTGCCAGTCCTGTGTGTGCCATCTGTCTCAAATTATTGGGGCACAGAAAACCTAGTGTGTCATACTGGGTTTTTTTTTTAAATTCTCCCTGAAAACAAAAAAAAATAGTGGGAGATTAAGATTGGCATTTCTGCTTGAGTGCTGGTCCTGTGTGTGCCATCTGTCTCAAAATATTGGGGCACAGAACACCTAGTGTGTCATACTGGGAATTTTTTTTTTTTAAATTCTCCCTGAAAACAAAAAAAAAAGTGGGAGATTAAGATTGGCATTTCTGCTTGAGTGCCAGTCCTGTGTGTGTCATCTGTCTCAAATTATTGGGGCACAGAAAACCTAGTGTGTCATACTGGGAATTTTTTTTTTTTTTTTTTAAATTCCCTATGAAAAAAAAAAATAGTGGGAGATTAAGATTGGCATTTCTGCTTGAGTGCCTGTCCTGTGTGTGCCATCTGTCTCAAATTATTGGGGCACAGAAAACCTGGTGTGTCATACTGGGATTTTTTATTTTTTTTTAATTCTCCCTGAAAACAAAAAAAATAGTTGGAGATTAAGATTGGCATTTCAACTTGAGTGCCGGTCCTGTGTGTGCCATCTGTCTCAAATTATTGGGGCACAGAAACCCTAGTGTGTCATACTGGGAATTTTCTTTTTTTTTTAAATTCTCCCTGAAAACAAAAAAAATAGTGGGAGATTAAGATTGGCATTTCTGCATAAATGCCGGTCCTGTGTGTGCCATCTGTCTCAAATTATTGGGGCACAGAAAACCTAGTGTGTCATACTGGGAAATTTTTTATTTTTTTTAATTCTCCCTGAAAACAAAAAAAATATTGGGAGATTAAGATTGGCATTTCTGCTTGAGTGCCAGTCCTGTGTGTGCCATCTGACTCAAATTATTGGGGCACAGAAAACCTGGTGTGTCATACTGGGATTTTTTTTTTTTTTAAATTCTCCCTGAAAACAAAAAGAAATAGTGGGAGATTAAGATTGGCATTTCTGCTTGAGTGCCGGTCCTGTGTGTGCCATCTCTCAAATTATTGGGGCACAGAAAACCTAGTGTGTCATACTGGTAATTTTTTTTTTTTAAATTCTCCCTGAAAACAAAAAAAATAGTTGAAGATTAAGATTGGCATTTCTGCTTGAGTGCCGGTCCTGTGTGTGCCATCAGTCTCAAATTATTGGGGCACAGAAAACCTAGTGTGTCATACTGGGATTTTTTTTTTTCTTAAATTCTCCCTGAAAACAAAAAAAAGTGGGAGATTAAGATTGGCATTTCAGCTTGAGTGCCGGTCCTGTGTGTGCCATCTGTCTCAAATTATTGGGGCACAGAAAACCTAGTGTGTCATACTGGGATTTTTTTTTTTTAAATTCTCCCTCAAAACAAAAAAATAGTGGGAGATTAAGATTGGCATTTCAGCTTGAGTGCTGGTCCTGTGTGTGCCATCTGTCTCAAATTATTGGGGCACAGAAAACCTAGTGTGTCATACTGGGATTTTTTTTTTTAATTCTCCCTGAAAACAAAAAAAAAGTGGGAGATTAAGATTGGCATTTCAGCTTGAGTGCCGGTCCTGTGTGTGCCATCTGTCTCAAATTATTGGGGCACAGAAAACCTAGTGTGTCATACTGGGAATTTATTTATTTTTTTTTAATTCTCCCTGAAAACAAAAAAAAATAGTGGGAGATTAAGATTGGCATTTCTGCTTGAGTGCCAGTCCTGTGTGTGCCATCTGTCTCAAATTATTGGGGCACAGAAAACCTAGTGTGTCATACTGGGATTTTTTTTTTTTTAAATTCTCCCTGAAAACAAAAAAAATAGTGGGAGATTAAGATTGGCATTTCTGCTTGAGTGCCGGTCCTGTGTGTGCCATCTGTCTCAAATTATTGGGGCACAGAAAACCTAGTGTGTCATACTGGGAATTTATTATTTTTTTTTTAATTCTCCCTGAAAACAAAAAAAAAATAGTGGGAGATTAAGATTGGCATTTCTGCTTGAGTGCCAGTCCTGTGTGTGCCATCTGTCTCAAATTATTGGGGCACAGAAAACCTAGTGTGTCATACTGGGTTTTTTTTTTTTAAATTCTCCCTGAAAACAAAAAAATAGTGGGAGATTAAGATTGGCATTTCTGCTTGAGTGCTGGTCCTGTGTGTGCCATCTGTCTCAAAATATTGGGGCACAGAACACCTAGTGTGTCATACTGGGATTTTTTTTTTTTTTAAATTCTCCCTGAAAACAAAAAAAAAAGTGGGAGATTAAGATTGGCATTTCTGCTTGAGTGCCAGTCCTGTGTGTGCCATCTGTCTCAAATTATTGGGGTACAGAAAACCTAGTGTGTCATACTGGGATTTTTTTTTTTTTTTAATTCTCCCTGAAAAAAAAAATAGTGGGAGATTAAGATTGGCATTTCTGCTTGAGTGCCGGTCCTGTGTGTGCCATATGTCTCAAATTATTGGGGCACAGAAAACCTAGTGTATCATACTGGTAATTTTTTATTTTTTTTTAATTCTCCCTGAAAACAAAAAAAATAGTGGGAGATTAAGATTGGCATTTCTGCTTGAGTGCCGGTCCTGTGTGTGCCATCTGTCTCAAATTATTGGGGCACAGAAAACCTAGTGTGTCATACTGGGAATTTTTTTTTTTTTATTCTCCCTGAAAAAAAAAAATAGTGGGAGATTAAGATTGGCATTTCTGCTTGAGTGCCGTTCCTGTGTGTGCCATCTGTCTCAAAATATTGGGGCACAGAACACCTAGTGTATCATACTGGGAATTTTTTTTTTTTTTAAATTCTCCCTGAAAACAAAAAAAAGTGGGAGATTAAGATTGGCATTTCTGCTTGAGTGCCAGTCCTGTGTGTGCCATCTGTCTCAAATTATTGGGGCACAGAAAACCTAGTGTGTCATACTGGGAATTTTTATTTATTTTTTTTAAATTCCCTATGAAAAAAAAAAATAGTGGGAGATTAAGATTGGCATTTCTGCTTGAGTGCCGGTCCTGTGTGTGCCATCTGTCTCAAATTATTGGGGCACAGAAAACCTAGTGTGTCATACTGGGTTTTTTTTTTAAATTCTCCCTGAAAAAAAAAATAGTGGGAGATTAAGATTGGCATTTCTGCTTGAGTGCTGGTCCTGTGTGTGCCATCTGTCTCAAATTATTGGGGCACAGAAAACCTAGTGTGTCATACTGGGAATTTTTTTTTTTTTTTTAATTCTCCCTGAAAACAAAAAAAAATAGTCGGAGATTAAGATTGGCATTTCTGCTTGAGTGCCAGTCCTGTGTGTGCCATCTGTCTCAAATTATTGGGGCACAGAAAACCTAGTGTGTCATACTGGGATTTTTTTTTTTTTTTAATTCTCCCTGAAAACAAAAAAAAATAGTGGGAGATTAAGATTGGCATTTCTGCTTGAGTGCCGGTCCTGTGTGTGCCATCTGTCTCAAATTATTGGGGCACAGAAAACCTAGTGTGTCATACTGGGAATTTATTTTTTTTTTTTTAATTCTCCCTGAAAACAAAAAAAAATAGTGGGAGATTAAGATTGGCATTTCTGCTTGAGTGCCAGTCCTGTGTGTGCCATCTGTCTCAAATTATTGGGGCACAGAAAACCTAGTGTGTCATACTGGGAATTTATTTATTTTTTTTATTCTCCCTGAAAACAAAAAAAAATAGTGGGAGATTAAGATTGGCATTTCTGCTTGAGTGCCAGTCCTGTGTGTTCCATCTGTCTCAAATTATTGGGGCACAGAAAACCTAGTGTGTCATACTGGGAATTTTTTTTTTTTTTTTAAATTCCCTATGAAAAAAAAAAAATAGTGGGAGATTAAGATTGGCATTTCTGCTTGAGTGCCGGTCCTGTGTGTGCCATCTGTCTCAAATTATTGGGGCACAGAAAGCCTAGTGTGTCATACTGGGAATTTATTTATTTTTTTTATTCTCCCTGAAAACAAAAAAAAATAGTGGGAGATTAAGATTGGCATTTCTGATTGAGTGCCAGTCCTGTGTGTGCCATCTGTCTCAAATTATTGGGGCACAGAAAACCTAGTGTGTCATACTGGGTTTTTTTTTTAAATTCTCCCTGAAAACAAAAAAATAGTGGGAGATTAAGATTGGCATTTCTGCTTGAGTGCTGGTCCTGTGTGTGCCATCTGTCTCAAAATATTGGGGCACAGAACACCTAGTGTGTCATACTGGGAATTTTTTTTTGTTTTAAATTCTCCCTGAAAACAAAAAAAAAGTGGGAGATTAAGATTGGCATTTCTGCTTGATTGCCAGTCCTGTGTGTGCCATCTGTCTCAAAATATTGGGGCACAGAACACCTAGTGTGTCATACAGGGAATTTTTTTTTTTTTAATTCTCCCTGAAAACAAAAAAAAATAGTGGGAGATTAAGATTAGCATTTCTGCTTGAGTGCCAGTCCTGTGTGTGCCATCTGTCTCAAAATATTGGGGCACAGAACACCTAGTGTGTCATACTGGGAATTTTTTTTTTTTAATTCTCCCTGAAAACAAAAAAAAATAGTGGGAGATTAAGATTGGCATTTCTGCTTGAGTGCCAGACCTGTGTGTGCCATCTGTCTCAAATTATTGGGGCACAGAAAACCTAGTGTGTCATACTGGGAATTTTTATTTATTTTTTTTAAATTCCCTATGAAAAAAAAAAATAGTGGGAGATTAAGATTGGCATTTCTGCTTGAGTGCCGGTCCTGTGTGTGCCATCTGTCTCAAATTATTGGGGCACAGAAAACCTAGTGTGTCATACTGGGTTTTTTTTTTAAATTCTCCCTGAAAACAAAAAAATAGTGGGAGATTAAGATTGGCATTTCTGCTTGAGTGCTGGTCCTGTGTGTGCCATCTGTCTCAAAATATTGGGGCACAGAACACCTAGTGTGTCATACTGGGAATTTTTTTTTTTTTAAATTCTCCCTGAAAACAAAAAAAAAAGTGGGAGATTAAGATTGGCATTTCTGCCTGAGTGCCAGTCCTGTGTGTGCCATCTGTCTCAAATTATTGGGGCACAGAAAACCTAGTGTGTCATACTGGGATTTTTTTTTTTTTAATTCTCCCTGAAAAAAAAAAAATAGTGGGAGATTTAGATTGGCATTTCTGCTTGAGTGCCGGTCCTGTGTGTGCCATCTGTCTCAAATTATTGGGGCACAGAAAACCTAGTGTGTCATACTGGGAATTTATTTATTTTTTTTAATTCTCCCTGAAAACAAAAAAAAAATAGTGGGAGATTAAGATTGGCATTTCTGCTTCAGTGCCAGTCCTGTGTGTGCCATCTGTCTCAAAATATTGGGGCACAGAACACCTAGTGTGTCATACTGGGAATTTTTTTTTGTTTTAAATTCTCCCTGAAAACAAAAAAAAAGTGGGAGATTAAGATTGGCATTTCTGCTTGAGTGCCAGTCCTGTGTGTGCCATCTGTCTCAAAATATTGGGGCACAGAACACCTAGTGTGTCATACTGGGAATTTTTTTCTTAATTCTCCCTGAAAACAAAAAAAAATAGTGGGAGATTAAGATTGGCATTTCTGCTTGAGTGCCAGTCCTGTGTGTGCCATCTGTCTCAAATTATTGGGGCACAGAAAACCTAGTGTGTCATACTGGGTTTTTTTTTTAAATTCTCCCTGAAAACAAAAAAATAGTGGGAGATTAAGATTGGCATTTCTGCTTGAGTGCTGGTCCTGTGTGTGCCATCTTTCTCAAAATATTGGGGCACAGAACACCTAGTGTGTCATACTGGGAATTTTTTTTTGTTTTAAATTCTCCCTGAAAACAAAAAAAAAGTGGGAGATTAAGATTGGCATTTGTGCTTGAGTGCCAGTCCTGTGTGTGCCATCTGTCTCAAAATATTGGGGCACAGAACACCTAGTGTGTCATACTGGGAATTTTTTTTTTTTAATTCTCCCTGAAAACAAAAAAAAATAGTGGGAGATTAAGATTGGCATTTCTGCTTGAGTGCCGGTCCTGTGTGTGCCATCTGTCTCAAATTATTGGGGCACAGAAAACCTAGTGTGTCATACTGGGAATTTATTTATTTTTTTTTTAATTCTCCCTGAAAACAAAAAAAAATAGTGGGAGATTAAGATTGGCATTTCTGCTTGAGTGCCAGTCCTGTGTGTGCCATCTGTCTCAAATTATTGGGGCACAGAAAACCTAGTGTGTCATACTGGGAATTTTTATTTATTTTTTTTAAATTCCCTATGAAAAAAAAAAATAGTGGGAGATTAAGATTGGCATTTCTGCTTGAGTGCCGGTCCTGTGTGTGCCATCTGTCTCAAATTATTGGGGCACAGAAAACCTAGTGTGTCATACTGGTTTTTTTTTTTAAATTCTCCCTGAAAAAAAAAAATAGTGGGAGATTAAGATTGGCATTTCTGCTTGAGTGCTGGTCCTGTGTGTGCCATCTGTCTCAAATTATTGGGGCACAGAAAACCTAGTGTGTCATACTGGGATTTTTTTTTTTTTTAATTCTCCCTGAAAAAATAAAAAATAGTGGGAGATTAAGATTGGCATTTCTGCTTGAGTGCCAGTCCTGTGTGTGCCATCTGTCTCAAATTATTGGGGCACAGAAAACCTAGTGTGTCATACTGGGAATTTTTTTTTTTTTTTTAATTCTCCCTGAAAACAAAAAAAAATAGTCGGAGATTAAGATTGGCATTTCTGCTTGAGTGCCAGTCCTGTGTGTGCCATCTGTCTCAAATTATTGGGGCACAGAAAACCTAGTGTGTCATACTGGGATTTTTTTTTTTTTAATTCTCCCTGAAAACAAAAAAAATAGTGGGAGATTAAGATTGGCATTTCTGCTTGAGTGCCGGTCCTGTGTGTGCCATCTGTCTCAAATTATTGGGGCACAGAAAACCTAGTGTGTCATACTGGGAATTTATTTTTTTTTTTTTTAATTCTCCCTGAAAACAAAAAAAAATAGTGGGAGATTAAGATTGGCATTTCTGCTTGAGTGCCAGTCCTGTGTGTTCCATCTGTCTCAAATTACTGGGGCACAGAAAACCTAGTGTGTCATACTGGGAATTTTTTTTTTTTTTTAAATTCCCTATGAAAAAAAAAATAGTGGGAGATTAAGATTGGCATTTCTGCTTGAGTGCCGGTCCTGTGTGTGCCATCTGTCTCAAATTATTGGGGCACAGAAAACCTAGTGTGTCATACTGGGAATTTATTTTTATTTTTTTATTCTCCCTGAAAACAAAAAAAAATAGTGGGAGATTAAGATTGGCATTTCTGCTTGAGTGCCAGTCCTGTGTGTGCCATCTGTCTCAAATTATTGGGGCACAGAAAACCTAGTGTGTCATACTGGGTTTTTTTTTTAAATTCTCCCTGAAAACAAAAAAAAATAGTGGGAGATTAAGATTGGCATTTCTGCTTGAGTGCTGGTCCTGTGTGTGCCATCTGTCTCAAAATATTGGGGCACAGAACACCTAGTGTGTCATACTGGGAATTTTTTTTTTTTAAATTCTCCCTGAAAACAAAAAAAAAAGTGGGAGATTAAGATTGGCATTTCTGCTTGAGTGCCAGTCCTGTGTGTGTCATCTGTCTCAAATTATTGGGGCACAGAAAACCTAGTGTGTCATACTGGGAATTTTTTTTTTTTTTTTTTAAATTCCCTATGAAAAAAAAAAATAGTGGGAGATTAAGATTGGCATTTCTGCTTGAGTGCCTGTCCTGTGTGTGCCATCTGTCTCAAATTATTGGGGCACAGAAAACCTGGTGTGTCATACTGGGATTTTTTATTTTTTTTTAATTCTCCCTGAAAACAAAAAAAATAGTTGGAGATTAAGATTGGCATTTCAACTTGAGTGCCGGTCCTGTGTGTGCCATCTGTCTCAAATTATTGGGGCACAGAAACCCTAGTGTGTCATACTGGGAATTTTCTTTTTTTTTTAAATTCTCCCTGAAAACAAAAAAAATAGTGGGAGATTAAGATTGGCATTTCTGCATAAATGCCGGTCCTGTGTGTGCCATCTGTCTCAAATTATTGGGGCACAGAAAACCTAGTGTGTCATACTGGGAAATTTTTTATTTTTTTTAATTCTCCCTGAAAACAAAAAAAATATTGGGAGATTAAGATTGGCATTTCTGCTTGAGTGCCAGTCCTGTGTGTGCCATCTGACTCAAATTATTGGGGCACAGAAAACCTGGTGTGTCATACTGGGATTTTTTTTTTTTTTAAATTCTCCCTGAAAACAAAAAGAAATAGTGGGAGATTAAGATTGGCATTTCTGCTTGAGTGCCGGTCCTGTGTGTGCCATCTCTCAAATTATTGGGGCACAGAAAACCTAGTGTGTCATACTGGTAATTTTTTTTTTTTAAATTCTCCCTGAAAACAAAAAAAATAGTTGAAGATTAAGATTGGCATTTCTGCTTGAGTGCCGGTCCTGTGTGTGCCATCAGTCTCAAATTATTGGGGCACAGAAAACCTAGTGTGTCATACTGGGATTTTTTTTTTTCTTAAATTCTCCCTGAAAACAAAAAAAAGTGGGAGATTAAGATTGGCATTTCAGCTTGAGTGCCGGTCCTGTGTGTGCCATCTGTCTCAAATTATTGGGGCACAGAAAACCTAGTGTGTCATACTGGGATTTTTTTTTTTTAAATTCTCCCTCAAAACAAAAAAATAGTGGGAGATTAAGATTGGCATTTCAGCTTGAGTGCTGGTCCTGTGTGTGCCATCTGTCTCAAATTATTGGGGCACAGAAAACCTAGTGTGTCATACTGGGATTTTTTTTTTAATTCTCCCTGAAAACAAAAAAAAGTGGGAGATTAAGATTGGCATTTCAGCTTGAGTGCCGGTCCTGTGTGTGCCATCTGTCTCAAATTATTGGGGCACAGAAAACCTAGTGTGTCATACTGGGAATTTATTTATTTTTTTTTAATTCTCCCTGAAAACAAAAAAAAATAGTGGGAGATTAAGATTGGCATTTCTGCTTGAGTGCCAGTCCTGTGTGTGCCATCTGTCTCAAATTATTGGGGCACAGAAAACCTAGTGTGTCATACTGGGATTTTTTTTTTTTTAAATTCTCCCTGAAAACAAAAAAAATAGTGGGAGATTAAGATTGGCATTTCTGCTTGAGTGCCGGTCCTGTGTGTGCCATCTGTCTCAAATTATTGGGGCACAGAAAACCTAGTGTGTCATACTGGGAATTTATTATTTTTTTTTTAATTCTCCCTGAAAACAAAAAAAAAATAGTGGGAGATTAAGATTGGCATTTCTGCTTGAGTGCCAGTCCTGTGTGTGCCATCTGTCTCAAATTATTGGGGCACAGAAAACCTAGTGTGTCATACTGGGTTTTTTTTTTTTAAATTCTCCCTGAAAACAAAAAAATAGTGGGAGATTAAGATTGGCATTTCTGCTTGAGTGCTGGTCCTGTGTGTGCCATCTGTCTCAAAATATTGGGGCACAGAACACCTAGTGTGTCATACTGGGATTTTTTTTTTTTTTAAATTCTCCCTGAAAACAAAAAAAAAAGTGGGAGATTAAGATTGGCATTTCTGCTTGAGTGCCAGTCCTGTGTGTGCCATCTGTCTCAAATTATTGGGGTACAGAAAACCTAGTGTGTCATACTGGGATTTTTTTTTTTTTTTAATTCTCCCTGAAAAAAAAAATAGTGGGAGATTAAGATTGGCATTTCTGCTTGAGTGCCGGTCCTGTGTGTGCCATATGTCTCAAATTATTGGGGCACAGAAAACCTAGTGTATCATACTGGTAATTTTTTTTTTTTTTTTAATTCTCCCTGAAAACAAAAAAAATAGTGGGAGATTAAGATTGGCATTTCTGCTTGAGTGCCGGTCCTGTGTGTGCCATCTGTCTCAAATTATTGGGGCACAGAAAACCTAGTGTGTCATACTGGGAATTTTTTTTTTTTTATTCTCCCTGAAAAAAAAAAATAGTGGGAGATTAAGATTGGCATTTCTGCTTGAGTGCCGTTCCTGTGTGTGCCATCTGTCTCAAAATATTGGGGCACAGAACACCTAGTGTATCATACTGGGAATTTTTTTTTTTTTTAAATTCTCCCTGAAAACAAAAAAAAGTGGGAGATTAAGATTGGCATTTCTGCTTGAGTGCCAGTCCTGTGTGTGCCATCTGTCTCAAATTATTGGGGCACAGAAAACCTAGTGTGTCATACTGGGAATTTTTATTTATTTTTTTTAAATTCCCTATGAAAAAAAAAAATAGTGGGAGATTAAGATTGGCATTTCTGCTTGAGTGCCGGTCCTGTGTGTGCCATCTGTCTCAAATTATTGGGGCACAGAAAACCTAGTGTGTCATACTGGGTTTTTTTTTTAAATTCTCCCTGAAAAAAAAAATAGTGGGAGATTAAGATTGGCATTTCTGCTTGAGTGCTGGTCCTGTGTGTGCCATCTGTCTCAAATTATTGGGGCACAGAAAACCTAGTGTGTCATACTGGGAATTTTTTTTTTTTTTTTAATTCTCCCTGAAAACAAAAAAAAATAGTCGGAGATTAAGATTGGCATTTCTGCTTGAGTGCCAGTCCTGTGTGTGCCATCTGTCTCAAATTATTGGGGCACAGAAAACCTAGTGTGTCATACTGGGATTTTTTTTTTTTTTTAATTCTCCCTGAAAACAAAAAAAAATAGTGGGAGATTAAGATTGACATTTCTGCTTGAGTGCCGGTCCTGTGTGTGCCATCTGTCTCAAATTATTGGGGCACAGAAAACCTAGTGTGTCATACTGGGAATTTATTTTTTTTTTTTAATTCTCCCTGAAAACAAAAAAAAATAGTGGGAGATTAAGATTGGCATTTCTGCTTGAGTGCCAGTCCTGTGTGTGCCATCTGTCTCAAATTATTGGGGCACAGAAAACCTAGTGTGTCATACTGGGAATTTATTTATTTTTTTTATTCTCCCTGAAAACAAAAAAAAATAGTGGGAGATTAAGATTGGCATTTCTGCTTGAGTGCCAGTCCTGTGTGTTCCATCTGTCTCAAATTATTGGGGCACAGAAAACCTAGTGTGTCATACTGGGAATTTTTTTTTTTTTTTTAAATTCCCTATGAAAAAAAAAAAATAGTGGGAGATTAAGATTGGCATTTCTGCTTGAGTGCCGGTCCTGTGTGTGCCATCTGTCTCAAATTATTGGGGCACAGAAAGCCTAGTGTGTCATACTGGGAATTTATTTATTTTTTTTATTCTCCCTGAAAACAAAAAAAAATAGTGGGAGATTAAGATTGGCATTTCTGCTTGAGTGCCAGTCCTGTGTGTGCCATCTGTCTCAAATTATTGGGGCACAGAAAACCTAGTGTGTCATACTGGTTTTTTTTTTTAAATTCTCCCTGAAAACAAAAAAATAGTGGGAGATTAAGATTGGCATTTCTGCTTGAGTGCTGGTCCTGTGTGTGCCATCTGTCTCAAAATATTGGGGCACAGAACACCTAGTGTGTCATACTGGGAATTTTTTTTTGTTTTAAATTCTCCCTGAAAACAAAAAAAAAGTGGGAGATTAAGATTGGCATTTCTGCTTGATTGCCAGTCCTGTGTGTGCCATCTGTCTCAAAATATTGGGGCACAGAACACCTAGTGTGTCATACAGGGAATTTTTTTTTTTTTAATTCTCCCTGAAAACAAAAAAAAATAGTGGGAGATTAAGATTGGCATTTCTGCTTGAGTGCCAGTCCTGTGTGTGCCATCTGTCTCAAAATATTGGGGCACAGAACACCTAGTGTGTCATACTGGGAATTTTTTTTTTTTAATTCTCCCTGAAAACAAAAAAAAATAGTGGGAGATTAAGATTGGCATTTCTGCTTGAGTGCCAGACCTGTGTGTGCCATCTGTCTCAAATTATTGGGGCACAGAAAACCTAGTGTGTCATACTGGGAATTTTTATTTATTTTTTTTAAATTCCCTATGAAAAAAAAAAATAGTGGGAGATTAAGATTGGCATTTCTGCTTGAGTGCCGGTCCTGTGTGTGCCATCTGTCTCAAATTATTGGGGCACAGAAAACCTAGTGTGTCATACTGGGAATTTTTTTTTTTTTAAATTCTCCCTGAAAACAAAAAAAAAAGTGGGAGATTAAGATTGGCATTTCTGCCTGAGTGCCAGTCCTGTGTGTGCCATCTGTCTCAAATTATTGGGGCACAGAAAACCTAGTGTGTCATACTGGGATTTTTTTTTTTTTAATTCTCCCTGAAAAAAAAAAAATAGTGGGAGATTTAGATTGGCATTTCTGCTTGAGTGCCGGTCCTGTGTGTGCCATCTGTCTCAAATTATTGGGGCACAGAAAACCTAGTGTGTCATACTGGGAATTTATTTATTTTTTTTAATTCTCCCTGAAAACAAAAAAAAAATAGTGGGAGATTAAGATTGGCATTTCTGCTTCAGTGCCAGTCCTGTGTGTGCCATCTGTCTCAAATTATTGGGGCACAGAAAACCTAGTGTGTCATACTGGGAATTTTTATTTATTTTTTTTAAATTCCCTATGAAAAAAAAAAATAGTGGGAGATTAAGATTGGCATTTCTGCTTGAGTGCCGGTCCTGTGTGTGCCATCTGTCTCAAATTATTGGGGCACAGAAAACCTAGTGTGTCATACTGGGTTTTTTTTTTAAATTCTCCCTGAAAACAAAAAAATAGTGGGAGATTAAGATTGGCATTTCTGCTTGAGTGCTGGTCCTGTGTGTGCCATCTGTCTCAAAATATTGGGGCACAGAACACCTAGTGTGTCATACTGGGAATTTTTTTTTTTTTAAATTCTCCCTGAAAACAAAAAAAAAAGTGGGAGATTAAGATTGGCATTTCTGCCTGAGTGCCAGTCCTGTGTGTGCCATCTGTCTCAAATTATTGGGGCACAGAAAACCTAGTGTGTCATACTGGGATTTTTTTTTTTTTAATTCTCCCTGAAAAAAAAAAATAGTGGGAGATTTAGATTGGCATTTCTGCTTGAGTGCCGGTCCTGTGTGTGCCATCTGTCTCAAATTATTGGGGCACAGAAAACCTAGTGTGTCATACTGGGAATTTATTTATTTTTTTTAATTCTCCCTGAAAACAAAAAAAAAATAGTGGGAGATTAAGATTGGCATTTCTGCTTCAGTGCCAGTCCTGTGTGTGCCATCTGTCTCAAATTATTGGGGCACAGAAAACCTAGTGTGTCATACTGGTTTTTTTTTTTTTAAATTCTCCCTGAAAACAAAAAAATAGTGCGAGATTAAGATTGGCATTTCTGCTTGAGTGCCGGTCCTGTGTGTGCCATCTGTCTCAAAATATTGGGGCACAGAACACCTAGTGTGTCATACTGGGAATTTTTTTTTTTTTAAATTCTCCCTGAAAACAAAAAAAAATAGTGGGAGATTAAGATTGGCATTTCTGTTTGAGTGCCGGTCCTGTGTGTGCCATCTGTCTCAAAATATTGGGGCACAGAACACCTAGTGTGTCATACTGGGAATTTTTTTTTTTTAAATTCTCCCTGAAAACAAAAAAAAAAGTGGGAGATTAAGATTGGCATTTCTGCTTGAGTGCCAGTCCTGTGTGTGCCATCTGTCTCAAATTATTGGGGCACAGAAAACCTAGTGTGTCATACTGGGAATTTTTTTTTTTTTTTTTTAAATTCCCTATGAAAAAAAAAATAGTGGGAGATTAAGATTGGCATTTCTGCTTGAGTGCCTGTCCTGTGTGTGCCATCTGTCTCAAATTATTGGGGCACAGAAAACCTGGTGTGTCATACT
Source organism: Ranitomeya variabilis (assembly GCF_051348905.1). Taxonomy (NCBI): domain Eukaryota; kingdom Metazoa; phylum Chordata; class Amphibia; order Anura; family Dendrobatidae; genus Ranitomeya; species Ranitomeya variabilis. The sequence continues at coordinate 353,841,465 of NC_135235.1, forward strand.
GGGATTTTTTATTTTTTTTTAATTCTCCCTGAAAACAAAAAAAATAGTTGGAGATTAAGATTGGCATTTCAACTTGAGTGCCGGTCCTGTGTGTGCCATCTGTCTCAAATTATTGGGGCACAGAAACCCTAGTGTGTCATACTGGGAATTTTCTTTTTTTTTTAAATTCTCCCTGAAAACAAAAAAAATAGTGGGAGATTAAGATTGGCATTTCTGCATAAATGCCGGTCCTGTGTGTGCCATCTGTCTCAAATTATTGGGGCACAGAAAACCTAGTGTGTCATACTGGGAAATTTTTTATTTTTTTAAATTCTCCCTGAAAACAAAAAAAATATTGGGAGATTAAGATTGGCATTTCTGCTTGAGTGCCAGTCCTGTGTGTGCCATCTGACTCAAATTATTGGGGCACAGAAAACCTGGTGTGTCATACTGGGATTTTTTTTTTTTTTAAATTCTCCCTGAAAACAAAAAGAAATAGTGGGAGATTAAGATTGGCATTTCTGCTTGAGTGCCGGTCCTGTGTGTGCCATCTCTCAAATTATTGGGGCACAGAAAACCTAGTGTGTCATACTGGTAATTTTTTTTTTAAAAATTCTCCCTGAAAACAAAAAAAATAGTTGAAGATTAAGATTGGCATTTCTGCTTGAGTGCCGGTCCTGTGTGTGCCATCAGTCTCAAATTATTGGGGCACAGAAAACCTAGTGTGTCATACTGGGATTTTTTTTTTCTTAAATTCTCCCTGAAAACAAAAAAAAGTGGGAGATTAAGATTGGCATTTCAGCTTGAGTGCCGGTCCTGTGTGTGCCATCTGTCTCAAATTATTGGGGCACAGAAAACCTAGTGTGTCATACTGGGATTTTTTTTTTTTAAATTCTCCCTCAAAACAAAAAAATAGTGGGAGATTAAGATTGGCATTTCAGCTTGAGTGCTGGTCCTGTGTGTGCCATCTGTCTCAAATTATTGGGGCACAGAAAACCTAGTGTCATACTGGGATTTTTTTTTTTAATTCTCCCTGAAAACAAAATAAAAGTGGGAGATTAAGATTGGCATTTCAGCTTGAGTGCCGGTCCTGTGTGTGCCATCTGTCTCAAATTATTGGGGCACAGAAAACCTAGTGTGTCATACTGGGAATTTATTTATTTTTTTTTAATTCTCCCTGAAAACAAAAAAAAATAGTGGGAGATTAAGATTGGCATTTCTGCTTGAGTGCCAGTCCTGTGTGTGCCATCTGTCTCAAATTATTGGGGCACAGAAAACCTAGTGTGTCATACTGGGAATTTTCTTTTTTTTTTAAATTCTCCCTGAAAACAAAAAAAATAGTGGGAGATTAAGATTGGCATTTCTGCATAAATGCCGGTCCTGTGTGTGCCATCTGTCTCAAATTATTGGGGCACAGAAAACCTAGTGTGTCATACTGGGAAATTTTTTATTTTTTTAAATTCTCCCTGAAAACAAAAAAAATATTGGGAGATTAAGATTGGCATTTCTGCTTGAGTGCCAGTCCTGTGTGTGCCATCTGACTCAAATTATTGGGGCACAGAAAACCTGGTGTGTCATACTGGGATTTTTTTTTTTTTTAAATTCTCCCTGAAAACAAAAAGAAATAGTGGGAGATTAAGATTGGCATTTCTGCTTGAGTGCCGGTCCTGTGTGTGCCATCTCTCAAATTATTGGGGCACAGAAAACCTAGTGTGTCATACTGGTAATTTTTTTTTAAAAAATTCTCCCTGAAAACAAAAAAAATAGTTGAAGATTAAGATTGGCATTTCTGCTTGAGTGCCGGTCCTGTGTGTGCCATCAGTCTCAAATTATTGGGGCACAGAAAACCTAGTGTGTCATACTGGGATTTTTTTTTTCTTAAATTCTCCCTGAAAACAAAAAAAAGTGGGAGATTAAGATTGGCATTTCAGCTTGAGTGCCGGTCCTGTGTGTGCCATCTGTCTCAAATTATTGGGGCACAGAAAACCTAGTGTGTCATACTGGGATTTTTTTTTTTTAAATTCTCCCTCAAAACAAAAAAATAGTGGGAGATTAAGATTGGCATTTCAGCTTGAGTGCTGGTCCTGTGTGTGCCATCTGTCTCAAATTATTGGGGCACAGAAAACCTAGTGTCATACTGGGATTTTTTTTTTTAATTCTCCCTGAAAACAAAATAAAAGTGGGAGATTAAGATTGGCATTTCAGCTTGAGTGCCGGTCCTGTGTGTGCCATCTGTCTCAAATTATTGGGGCACAGAAAACCTAGTGTGTCATACTGGGAATTTATTTATTTTTTTTTAATTCTCCCTGAAAACAAAAAAAAATAGTGGGAGATTAAGATTGGCATTTCTGCTTGAGTGCCAGTCCTGTGTGTGCCATCTGTCTCAAATTATTGGGGCACAGAAAACCTAGTGTGTCATACTGGGATTTTTTTTTTTTAAATTCTCCCTGAAAACAAAAAAAATAGTGGGAGATTAAGATTGGCATTTCTGCTTGAGTGCCGGTCCTGTGTGTGCCATCTGTCTCAAATTATTGGGGCACAGAAAACCTAGTGTGTCATACTGGGAATTTATTATTTTTTTTTTTAATTCTCCCTGAAAACAAAAAAAAAATAGTGGGAGATTAAGATTGGCATTTCTGCTTGAGTGCCAGTCCTGTGTGTGCAGATGGCACAAATTATTGGGGCACAGAAAACCTAGTGTGTCATACTGGGTTTTTTTTTTTTAAATTCTCCCTGAAAACAAAAAAATAGTGGGAGATTAAGATTGGCATTTCTGCTTGAGTGCCGGTCCTGTGTGTGCCATCTGTCTCAAATTATTGGGGCACAGAAAACCTAGTGTGTCATACTGGGAATTTATTATTTTTTTTTTTAATTCTCCCTGAAAACAAAAAAAAAATAGTGGGAGATTAAGATTGGCATTTCTGCTTGAGTGCCAGTCCTGTGTGTGCCATCTGTCTCAAAATATTGGGGCACAGAACACCTAGTGTGTCATACTGGGTTTTTTTTTTTTTTAAATTCTCCCTGAAAACAAAAAAAAAGTGGGAGATTAAGATTGGCATTTCTGCTTGAGTGCCAGTCCTGTGTGTGCCATCTGTCTCAAATTATTGGGGTACAGAAAACCTAGTGTGTCATACTGGGATTTTTTTTTTTTTTTTAATTCTCCCTGAAAAAAAAAAATAGTGGGAGATTAAGATTGGCATTTCTGCTTGAGTGCCGTTCCTGTGTGTGCCATCTGTCTCAAAATATTGGGGCACAGAACACCTAGTGTATCATACTGGGAATTTATTTTTTTTTTAAATTCTCCCTGAAAACAAAAAAAAGTGGGAGATTAAGATTGGCATTTCTGCTTGAGTGCCAGTCCTGTGTGTGCCATCTGTCTCAAATTATTGGGGCACAGAAAACCTAGTGTGTCATACTGGGAATTTTTATTTATTTTTTTTAAATTCCCTATGAAAAAAAAAAATAGTGGGAGATTAAGATTGGCATTTCTGCTTGAGTGCCGGTCCTGTGTGTGCCATCTGTCTCAAATTATTGGGGCACAGAAAACCTAGTGTGTCATACTGGGAATTTTTTTTTTTTTTTTTTAATTCTCCCTGAAAACCAAAAAAAATAGTGGGAGATTAAGATTGGCATTTCTGCTTGAGTGCCAGTCCTGTGTGTGCCATCTGTCTCAAATTATTGGGGCACAGAAAACCTAGTGTGTCATACTGGGAATTTATTTTTTTTTTTTTTATTCTCCCTGAAAACAAAAAAAAATAGTGGGAGATTAAGATTGGCATTTCTGCTTGAGTGCCAGTCCTGTGTGTTCCATCTGTCTCAAATTATTGGGGCACAGAAAACCTAGTGTGTCATACTGGGAATTTTTTTTTTTTTTAATTCCCTATGAAAAAAAAAAAATAGTGGGAGATTAAGATTGGCATTTCTGCTTGAGTGCCGGTCCTGTGTGTGCCATCTGTCTCAAATTATTGGGGCACAGAAAACCTAGTGTGTCATACTGGGAATTTATTTATTTTTTTTATTCTCCATGAAAACAAAAAAAAATAGTGGGAGATTAAGATTGGCATTTCTGCTTGAGTGCCAGTCCTGTGTGTGCCATCTGTCTCAAATTATTGGGGCACAGAAATCCTAGTGTGTCATACTGGGTTTTTTTTTTAAATTCTCCCTGAAAACAAAAAAATAGTGGGAGATTAAGATTGGCATTTCTGCTTGAGTGCTGGTCCTGTGTGTGCCATCTGTCTCAAAATATTGGGGCACAGAACACCTAGTGTGTCATACTGGGAATTTTTTTTTGTTTTAAATTCTCCCTGAAAACAAAAAAAAAGTGGGAGATTAAGATTGGCATTTCTGCTTGATTGCCAGTCCTGTGTGTGCCATCTGTCTCAAAATATTGGGGCACAGAACACCTAGTGTGTCATACTGGGAATTTTTTTTTTTTTAATTCTCCCTGAAAACAAAAAAAAATAGTGGGAGATTAAGATTGGCATTTCTGCTTGAGTGCCAGTCCTGTGTGTGCCATCTGTCTCAAAATATTGGGGCACAGAACACCTAGTGTGTCATACTGGGAATTTTTTTTTTTTAATTCTCCCTGAAAACAAAAAAAAATAGTGGGAGATTAAGATTGGCATTTCTGCTTGAGTGCCAGTCCTGTGTGTGCCATCTGTCTCAAATTATTGGGGCACAGAAAACCTAGTGTGTCATACTGGGAATTTTTTTTTTTTTTTTAATTCTCCCTGAAAACAAAAAAAAATAGTGGGAGATTAAGATTGGCATTTCTGCTTGAGTGCCAGACCTGTTTGTGCCATCTGTCTCAAATTATTGGGGCACAGAAAACCTAGTGTGTCATACTGGGAATTTTTTTTTTTTTTAATTCTCCCTGAAAACAAAAAAAAATAGTGGGAGATTAAGATTGGCATTTCTGCTTGAGTGCCAGTCCTGTGTGTGCCATCTGTCTCAAATTATTGGGGCACAGAAAACCTAGTGTGTCATACTGGGATTTTTTTTTTTTTAATTCTCCCTGAAAACAAAAAAAATAGTGGGAGATTAAGATTGGCATTTCTGCTTGAGTGCCGGTCCTGTGTGTGCCATCTGTCTCAAATTATTGGGGCACAGAAAACCTAGTGTGTCATACTGGGAATTTATTTTTTTTTTTTAATTCTCCCTGAAAACAAAAAAAAATAGTGGGAGATTAAGATTGGCATTTCTGCTTGAGTGCCAGTCCTGTGTGTGCCATCTGTCTCAAATTATTGGGGCACAGAAAACCTAGTGTGTCATACTGGGAATTTATTTTATTTTTTTTTAATTCTCCCTGAAAACAAAAAAAAATAGTGGGAGATTAAGATTGGCATTTCTGCTTGAGTGCCAGTCCTGTGTGTGCCATCTGTCTCAAATTATTGGGGCACAGAAAACCTAGTGTGTCATACTGGGAATTTTTATTTATTTTTTTTAAATTCCCTATGAAAAAAAAAAATAGTGGGAGATTAAGATTGGCATTTCTGCTTGAGTGCCGGTCCTGTGTGTGCCATCTGTCTCAAATTATTGGGGCACAGAAAACCTAGTGTGTCATACTGGGTTTTTTTTTTTAAATTCTCCCTGAAAAAAAAAAATAGTGGGAGATTAAGATTGGCATTTCTGCTTGAGTGCTGGTCCTGTGTGTGCCATCTGTCTCAAATTATTGGGGCACAGAAAACCTAGTGTGTCATACTGGGATTTTTTTTTTTTTTAATTCTCCCTGAAAAAATAAAAAATAGTGGGAGATTAAGATTGGCATTTCTGCTTGAGTGCCAGTCCTGTGTGTGCCATCTGTCTCAAATTATTGGGGCACAGAAAACCTAGTGTGTCATACTGGGAATTTTTTTTTTTTTTTTTAATTCTCCCTGAAAACAAAAAAAAATAGTCGGAGATTAAGATTGGCATTTCTGCTTGAGTGCCAGTCCTGTGTGTGCCATCTGTCTCAAATTATTGGGGCACAGAAAACCTAGTGTGTCATACTGGGATTTTTTTATTTTTTTAATTCTCCCTGAAAACAAAAAAAATAGTGGGAGATTAAGATTGGCATTTCTGCTTGAGTGCCGGTCCTGTGTGTGCCATCTGTCTCAAATTGTTGGGGCACAGAAAACCTAGTGTGTCATACTGGGAATTTTTTTTTTTTTTTTTTAATTCTCCCTGAAAACAAAAAAAAATAGTGGGAGATTAAGATTGGCATTTCTGCTTGAGTGCCAGTCCTGTGTGTGCCATCTGTCTCAAATTGTTGGGGCACAGAAAACCTAGTGTGTCATACTGGGAATTTATTTATTTTTTTTTTAATTCTCCCTGAAAACAAAAAAAAATAGTGGGAGATTAAGATTGGCATTTCTGCTTGAGTGCCAGTCCTGTGTGTTCCATCTGTCTCAAATTATTGGGGCACAGAAAACCTAGTGTGTCATACTGGGAATTTTTTTTTTTTTTTTTAAATTCCCTATGAAAAAAAAAAAATAGTGGGAGATTAAGATTGGCATTTCTGCTTGAGTGCCGGTCCTGTGTGTGCCATCTGTCTCAAATTATTGGGGCACAGAAAACCTAGTGTGTCATACTGGGAATTTATTTATTTTTTTTTAATTCTCCCTGAAAACAAAAAAAAATAGTGGGAGATTAAGATTGGCATTTCTGCTTGAGTGCCAGTCCTGTGTGTGCCATCTGTCTCAAATTATTGGGGCACAGAAAACCTTGTGTGTCATACTGGGTTTTTTTTTAAATTCTCCCTGAAAACAAAAAAATAGTGGGAGATTAAGATTGGCATTTCTGCTTGAGTGCTGGTCCTGTGTGTGCCATCTGTCTCAAAATATTGGGGCACAGAACACCTAGTGTGTCATACTGGGAATTTTTTTTTGTTTTAAATTCTCCCTGAAAACAAAAAAAATAGTGGGAGATTAAGATTGGCATTTCTGCTTGAGTGCCAGTCCTGTGTGTGCCATCTGTCTCAAAATATTGGGGCACAGAACACCTAGTGTGTCATACTGGGAATTTTTTTTTTTTAATTCTCCCTGAAAACAAAAAAAAATAGTGGGAGATTAAGATTGGCATTTCTGCTTGAGTGCCAGTCCTGTGTGTGCCATCTGTCTCAAATTATTGGGGCACAGAAAAACTAGTGTGTCATACTGGGATTTTTTTTTTTTTAATTCTCCCTGAAAACAAAAAAAATAGTGGGAGATTAAGATTGGCATTTCTGCTTGAGTGCTGGTCCTGTGTGTGCCATCTGTCTCAAATTATTGGGGCACAGAAAACCTAGTGTGTCATACTGGGAATTTTTTTTTTTTTTTTTTTAATTCTCCCTGAAAACAAAAAAAAATAGTGGGAGATTAAGATTGGCATTTCTGCTTGAGTGCCAGACCTGTTTGTGCCATCTGTCTCAAATTATTGGGGCACAGAAAACCTAGTGTGTCATACTGGGAATTTATTTATTTTTTTTTAATTCTCCCTGAAAACAAAAAAAAATAGTGGGAGATTAAGATTGGCATTTCTGCTTGAGTGCCAGTCCTGTGTGTGCCATCTGTCTCAAATTATTGGGGCACAGAAAACCTAGTGTGTCATACTGGGAATTTTTTTTTTTTTTTTTAATTCTCCCTGAAAACAAAAAAAAATAGTGGGAGATTAAGATTGGCATTTCTGCTTGAGTGCCAGTCCTGTGTGTGCCATCTGTCTCAAATTATTGGGGCACAGAAAACCTAGTGTGTCATACTGGGATTTTTTTTTTTTTTAATTCTCCCTGAAAACAAAAAAAATAGTGGGAGATTAAGATTGGCATTTCTGCTTGAGTGCCGGTCCTGTGTGTGCCATCTGTCTCAAATTATTGGGGCACAGAAAACCTAGTGTGTCATACTGGGAATTTTTTTTTTTTTTTTAAATTCCCTATGAAAAAAAAAAATAGTGGGAGATTAAGATTGGCATTTCTGCTTGAGTGCCGGTCCTGTGTGTGCCATCTGTCTCAAATTATTGGGGCACAGAAAACCTAGTGTGTCATACTGGGTTTTTTTTTTTAATTCTCCCTGAAAACAAAAAAAAATAGTGGGAGATTAAGATTGGCATTTCTGCTTGAGTGCCAGTCCTGTGTGTGCCATCTGTCTCAAATTATTGGGGCACAGAAAACCTAGTGTGTCATACTGGGTTTTTTTTTTTAAATTCTCCCTAAAAACAAAAAAATAGTGGGAGATTAAGATTGGCATTTCTGCTTGAGTGCTGGTCCTGTGTGTGCCATCTGTCTCAAAATATTGGGGCACAGAACACCTAGTGTGTCATACTGGGAATTTTTTTTTTTTTTAATTCTCCCTGAAAACAAAAAAAAAGTGGGAGATTAAGATTGGCATTTCTGCTTGAGTGCCAGTCCTGTGTGTGCCATCTGTCTCAAAATATTGGGGCACAGAACACCTAGTGTGTCATACTGGGAATTTTTTTTTTTAATTCTCCCTGAAAACAAAAAAAAAAGTGGGAGATTAAGATTGGCATTTCTGCTTGAGTGCCAGTCCTGTGTGTGCCATCTGTCTCAAATTATTGGGGCACAGAAAACCTAGTGTGTCATACTGGGAATTTATTTTTTTTTTTTAATTCTCCCTGAAAACAAAAAAAAATAGTGGGAGATTAAGATTGGCATTTCTGCTTGAGTGCCAGTCTTGTGTGTGCCATCTGTCTCAAATTATTGGGGCACAGAAAACCTAGTGTGTCATACTGGTAATTTATTTTTTTTTAATTCTCCCTGAAAAAAAAAAATAGTGGGAGATTAAGATTGGCATTTCTGCTTGAGTGCCGTTCCTGTGTGTGCCATCTGTCTCAAAATATTGGGGCACAGAACACCTAGTGTGTCATACTGGGAATTTTTTTTTTTTTAAATTCTCCCTGAAAACAGAAAAATAGTGGGAGATTAAGATTGGCATTTCTGCTTGAGTGCTGGTCCTGTGTGTGCCATCTGTCTCAAAATATTGGGGCACAGAACACCTAGTGTGTCATACTGGGAATTTTTTTTTTTTTAAATTCTCCCTGAAAACAAAAAAAAAAGTGGGAGATTAAGATTGGCATTTCTGCTTGAGTGCCAGTCCTGTGTGTGCCATCTGTCTCAAATTGTTGGGGCACAGAAAACCTAGTGTGTCATACTGGGAATTTATTTTTTTTTTTTTTAATTCTCCCTGAAAACAAAAAAAAATAGTGGGAGATTAAGATTGGCATTTTTCTTGAGTGCCAGTCCTGTGTGTTCCATCTGTCTCAAATTATTGGGGCACAGAAAACCTAGTGTGTCATACTGGGAATTTTTTTTTTTTTTTTTAAATTCCCTATGAAAAAAAAAAAATAGTGGGAGATTAAGATTGGCATTTCTGCTTGAGTGCCGGTCCTGTGTGTGCCATCTGTCTCAAATTATTGGGGCACAGAAAACCTAGTGTGTCATACTGGGAATTTATTTTTTTTTTTTAATTCTCCCTGAAAACAAAAAAAAATAGTGGGAGATTAAGATTGGCATTTCTGCTTGAGTGCCAGTCCTGTGTGTGCCATCTGTCTCAAATTATTGGGGCACAGAAAACCTTGTGTGTCATACTGGGTTTTTTTTTAAATTCTCCCTAAAAACAAAAAAATAGTGGGAGATTAAGATTGGCATTTCTGCTTGAGTGCTGGTCCTGTGTGTGCCATCTGTCTCAAAATATTGGGGCACAGAACACCTAGTGTGTCATACTGGGAATTTTTTTTTTTTTTAATTCTCCCTGAAAACAAAAAAAAAGTGGGAGATTAAGATTGGCATTTCTGCTTGAGTGCCAGTCCTGTGTGTGCCATCTGTCTCAAAATATTGGGGCACAGAACACCTAGTGTGTCATACTGGGAATTTTTTTTTTTAATTCTCCCTGAAAACAAAAAAAAAAGTGGGAGATTAAGATTGGCATTTCTGCTTGAGTGCCAGTCCTGTGTGTGCCATCTGTCTCAAATTATTGGGGCACAGAAAACCTAGTGTGTCATACTGGGAATTTATTTTTTTTTTTTAATTCTCCCTGAAAACAAAAAAAAATAGTGGGAGATTAAGATTGGCATTTCTGCTTGAGTGCCAGTCTTGTGTGTGCCATCTGTCTCAAATTATTGGGGCACAGAAAACCTAGTGTGTCATACTGGTAATTTATTTTTTTTTAATTCTCCCTGAAAAAAAAAAATAGTGGGAGATTAAGATTGGCATTTCTGCTTGAGTGCCGTTCCTGTGTGTGCCATCTGTCTCAAAATATTGGGGCACAGAACACCTAGTGTGTCATACTGGGAATTTTTTTTTTTTTAAATTCTCCCTGAAAACAGAAAAATAGTGGGAGATTAAGATTGGCATTTCTGCTTGAGTGCTGGTCCTGTGTGTGCCATCTGTCTCAAAATATTGGGGCACAGAACACCTAGTGTGTCATACTGGGAATTTTTTTTTTTTTAAATTCTCCCTGAAAACAAAAAAAAAAGTGGGAGATTAAGATTGGCATTTCTGCTTGAGTGCCAGTCCTGTGTGTGCCATCTGTCTCAAATTGTTGGGGCACAGAAAACCTAGTGTGTCATACTGGGAATTTATTTTTTTTTTTTTTAATTCTCCCTGAAAACAAAAAAAAATAGTGGGAGATTAAGATTGGCATTTTTCTTGAGTGCCAGTCCTGTGTGTTCCATCTGTCTCAAATTATTGGGGCACAGAAAACCTAGTGTGTCATACTGGGAATTTTTTTTTTTTTTTTTAAATTCCCTATGAAAAAAAAAAAATAGTGGGAGATTAAGATTGGCATTTCTGCTTGAGTGCCGGTCCTGTGTGTGCCATCTGTCTCAAATTATTGGGGCACAGAAAACCTAGTGTGTCATACTGGGAATTTATTTTTTTTTTTTAATTCTCCCTGAAAACAAAAAAAAATAGTGGGAGATTAAGATTGGCATTTCTGCTTGAGTGCCAGTCCTGTGTGTGCCATCTGTCTCAAATTATTGGGGCACAGAAAACCTTGTGTGTCATACTGGGTTTTTTTTTAAATTCTCCCTAAAAACAAAAAAATAGTGGGAGATTAAGATTGGCATTTCTGCTTGAGTGCTGGTCCTGTGTGTGCCATCTGTCTCAAAATATTGGGGCACAGAACACCTAGTGTGTCATACTGGGAATTTTTTTTTTTTTTAATTCTCCCTGAAAACAAAAAAAAAGTGGGAGATTAAGATTGGCATTTCTGCTTGAGTGCCAGTCCTGTGTGTGCCATCTGTCTCAAAATATTGGGGCACAGAACACCTAGTGTGTCATACTGGGAATTTTTTTTTTTAATTCTCCCTGAAAACAAAAAAAAAAGTGGGAGATTAAGATTGGCATTTCTGCTTGAGTGCCAGTCCTGTGTGTGCCATCTGTCTCAAATTATTGGGGCACAGAAAACCTAGTGTGTCATACTGGGAATTTATTTTTTTTTTTTAATTCTCCCTGAAAACAAAAAAAAATAGTGGGAGATTAAGATTGGCATTTCTGCTTGAGTGCCAGTCTTGTGTGTGCCATCTGTCTCAAATTATTGGGGCACAGAAAACCTAGTGTGTCATACTGGTAATTTATTTTTTTTTAATTCTCCCTGAAAAAAAAAAATAGTGGGAGATTAAGATTGGCATTTCTGCTTGAGTGCCGTTCCTGTGTGTGCCATCTGTCTCAAAATATTGGGGCACAGAACACCTAGTGTGTCATACTGGGAATTTTTTTTTTTTTAAATTCTCCCTGAAAACAGAAAAATAGTGAGAGATTAAGATTGGCATTTCTGCTTGAGTGCTGGTCCTGTGTGTGCCATCTGTCTCAAAATATTGGGGCACAGAACACCTAGTGTGTCATACTGGGAATTTTTTTTTTTTTAAATTCTCCCTGAAAACAAAAAAAAAAGTGGGAGATTAAGATTGGCATTTCTGCCTGAGTGCCATCCTGTGTGTGCCATCTGTCTCAAATTATTGGGGCACAGAAAACCTAGTGTGTCATACTGTTTTTTTTTTTTAAATTCTCCCTGAAAACAAAAAAATAGTGGGAGATTAAAATTGGCATTTCTGCTTGAGTGCTGGTCTTGTGTGTGCCATCTGTCTCAAAATATTGGGGCACAGAACACCTAGTGTGTCATACTGGGAATTTTTTTTTTTTTTAAATTCTCCCTGAAAACAAAAAAAAAGTGGGAGATTAAGATTGGCATTTCTGCCTGAGTGCCAGTCCTGTGTGTGCCATCTGTCTCAAATTATTGGGGCACAGAAAACCTAGTGTGTCATACTGGGATTTTTTTTTTTTTTTAATTCTCCCTGAAAAAAAAAAATAGTGGGAGATTAAGATTGGCATTTCTGCTTGAGTGCCAGTCCTGTGTGTGCCATCTGTCTCAAATTATTGGGGCACAGAAAACCTAGTGTGTCATACTGGTTTTTTTTTTTTAAATTCTCCCTGAAAACAAAAAAAAAAGTGGGAGATTAAGATTGGCATTTCTGCCTGAGTGCCATCCTGTGTGTGCCATCTGTCTCAAATTATTGGGGCACAGAAAACCTAGTGTGTCATACTGGTTTTTTTTTTTAAATTCTCCCTGAAAACAAAAAAATAGTGGGAGATTAAAATTGGCATTGCTGCTTGAGTGCTGGTCTTGTGTGTGCCATCTGTCTCAAAATATTGGGGCACAGAACACCTAGTGTGTCATACTGGGAATTTTTTTTTTTTAAATTCTCCCTGAAAACAAAAAAAAAAGTGGGAGATTAAGATTGGCATTTCTGCCTGAGTGCCAGTCCTGTGTGTGCCATCTGTCTCAAATTATTGGGGCACAGAAAACCTAGTGTGTCATACTGGGAATTTATTTTTTATTTTTTTAATTCTCCCTGAAAACAAAAAAAAATAGTGGGAGATTAAGATTGGCATTTCTGCTTGAGTGCCAGTCCTGTGTGTGCCATCTGTCTCAAATTATTGGGGCACAGAAAACCTAGTGTGTCATACTGGTTTTTTTTTTTTAAATTCTCCCTGAAAACAAAAAAAAAGTGGGAGATTAAGATTGGCATTTCTGCTTGAGTGCCAGTCCTGTGTGTGCCATCTGTCTCAAATTATTGGGGTACAGAAAACCTAGTGTGTCATACTGGGATTTTTTTTTTTTTTTAATTCTCCCTGAAAAAAAAAAAATAGTGGGAGATTAAGATTGGCATTTCTGCTTGAGTGCCGTTCCTGTGTGTGCCATCTGTCTCAAAATATTGGGGCACAGAACACCTAGTGTATCATACTGGGAATTTATTTTTTTTTTAAATTCTCCCTGAAAACAAAAAAAAGTGGGAGATTAAGATTGGCATTTCTGCTTGAGTGCCAGTCCTGTGTGTGCCATCTGTCTCAAATTATTGGGGCACAGAAAACCTAGTGTGTCATACTGGGAATTTTTATTTATTTTTTTTAAATTCCCTATGAAAAAAAAAAATAGTGGGAGATTAAGATTGGCATTTCTGCTTGAGTGCCGGTCCTGTGTGTGCCATCTGTCTCAAATTATTGGGGCACAGAAAACCTAGTGTGTCATACTGGGTTTTTTTTTAAAATTCTCCCTGAAAAAAAAAATAGTGGGAGATTAAGATTGGCATTTCTGCTTGAGTGCCGGTCCTGTGTGTGCCATCTGTCTCAAATTATTGGGGCACAGAAAACCTAGTGTGTCATACTGGGAATTTTTTTTTTTTTTTTTTAATTCTCCCTGAAAACAAAAAAAAATAGTGGGAGATTAAGATTGGCATTTCTGCTTGAGTGCCAGTCCTGTGTGTGCCATCTGTCTCAAATTATTGGGGCACAGAAAACCTAGTGTGTCATACTGGGAATTTTTTTTTTTTTTTTTATTCTCCCTGAAAACAAAAAAAAATAGTGGGAGATTAAGATTGGCATTTCTGCTTGAGTGCCAGTCCTGTGTGTTCCATCTGTCTCAAATTATTGGGGCACAGAAAACCTAGTGTGTCATACTGGGAATTTTTTTTTTTTTTAATTCCCTATGAAAAAAAAAAAATAGTGGGAGATTAAGATTGGCATTTCTGCTTGAGTGCCGGTCCTGTGTGTGCCATCTGTCTCAAATTATTGGGGCACAGAAAACCTAGTGTGTCATACTGGGAATTTATTTATTTTTTTTATTCTCCATGAAAACAAAAAAAAATAGTGGGAGATTAAGATTGGCATTTCTGCTTGAGTGCCAGTCCTGTGTGTGCCATCTGTCTCAAATTATTGGGGCACAGAAATCCTAGTGTGTCATACTGGGTTTTTTTTTTAAATTCTCCCTGAAAACAAAAAAATAGTGGGAGATTAAGATTGGCATTTCTGCTTGAGTGCTGGTCCTGTGTGTGCCATCTGTCTCAAAATATTGGGGCACAGAACACCTAGTGTGTCATACTGGGAATTTTTTTTTGTTTTAAATTCTCCCTGAAAACAAAAAAAAAGTGGGAGATTAAGATTGGCATTTCTGCTTGATTGCCAGTCCTGTGTGTGCCATCTGTCTCAAAATATTGGGGCACAGAACACCTAGTGTGTCATACTGGGAATTTTTTTTTTTTTAATTCTCCCTGAAAACAAAAAAAAATAGTGGGAGATTAAGATTGGCATTTCTGCTTGAGTGCCAGTCCTGTGTGTGCCATCTGTCTCAAAATATTGGGGCACAGAACACCTAGTGTGTCATACTGGGAATTTTTTTTTTTTAATTCTCCCTGAAAACAAAAAAAAATAGTGGGAGATTAAGATTGGCATTTCTGCTTGAGTGCCAGTCCTGTGTGTGCCATCTGTCTCAAATTATTGGGGCACAGAAAACCTAGTGTGTCATACTGGGAATTTTTTTTTTTTTTTTAATTCTCCCTGAAAACAAAAAAAAATAGTGGGAGATTAAGATTGGCATTTCTGCTTGAGTGCCAGACCTGTTTGTGCCATCTGTCTCAAATTATTGGGGCACAGAAAACCTAGTGTGTCATACTGGGAATTTTTTTTTTTTTTAATTCTCCCTGAAAACAAAAAAAAATAGTGGGAGATTAAGATTGGCATTTCTGCTTGAGTGCCAGTCCTGTGTGTGCCATCTGTCTCAAATTATTGGGGCACAGAAAACCTAGTGTGTCATACTGGGATTTTTTTTTTTTTTAATTCTCCCTGAAAACAAAAAAAATAGTGGGAGATTAAGATTGGCATTTCTGCTTGAGTGCCGGTCCTGTGTGTGCCATCTGTCTCAAATTATTGGGGCACAGAAAACCTAGTGTGTCATACTGGGAATTTATTTTTTTTTTTTAATTCTCCCTGAAAACAAAAAAAAATAGTGGGAGATTAAGATTGGCATTTCTGCTTGAGTGCCAGTCCTGTGTGTGCCATCTGTCTCAAATTATTGGGGCACAGAAAACCTAGTGTGTCATACTGGGAATTTATTTTATTTTTTTTTAATTCTCCCTGAAAACAAAAAAAAATAGTGGGAGATTAAGATTGGCATTTCTGCTTGAGTGCCAGTCCTGTGTGTGCCATCTGTCTCAAATTATTGGGGCACAGAAAACCTAGTGTGTCATACTGGGAATTTTTATTTATTTTTTTTAAATTCCCTATGAAAAAAAAAAATAGTGGGAGATTAAGATTGGCATTTCTGCTTGAGTGCCGGTCCTGTGTGTGCCATCTGTCTCAAATTATTGGGGCACAGAAAACCTAGTGTGTCATACTGGGTTTTTTTTTTAAATTCTCCCTGAAAAAAAAAAATAGTGGGAGATTAAGATTGGCATTTCTGC
This sequence comes from Ranitomeya variabilis, assembly GCF_051348905.1. Taxonomy (NCBI): domain Eukaryota; kingdom Metazoa; phylum Chordata; class Amphibia; order Anura; family Dendrobatidae; genus Ranitomeya; species Ranitomeya variabilis. Next base: position 353,857,146 of record NC_135235.1, read on the forward strand.
TTGAGTGCTGGTCCTGTGTGTGCCATCTGTCTCAAATTATTGGGGCACAGAAAACCTAGTGTGTCATACTGGGATTTTTTTTTTTTTTAATTCTCCCTGAAAAAATAAAAAATAGTGGGAGATTAAGATTGGCATTTCTGCTTGAGTGCCAGTCCTGTGTGTGCCATCTGTCTCAAATTATTGGGGCACAGAAAACCTAGTGTGTCATACTGGGAATTTTTTTTTTTTTTTAATTCTCCCTGAAAACAAAAAAAAATAGTCGGAGATTAAGATTGGCATTTCTGCTTGAGTGCCAGTCCTGTGTGTGCCATCTGTCTCAAATTATTGGGGCACAGAAAACCTAGTGTGTCATACTGGGATTTTTTTATTTTTTTAATTCTCCCTGAAAACAAAAAAAATAGTGGGAGATTAAGATTGGCATTTCTGCTTGAGTGCCGGTCCTGTGTGTGCCATCTGTCTCAAATTGTTGGGGCACAGAAAACCTAGTGTGTCATACTGGGAATTTTTTTTTTTTTTTTTTAATTCTCCCTGAAAACAAAAAAAAATAATGGGAGATTAAGATTGGCATTTCTGCTTGAGTGCCAGTCCTGTGTGTGCCATCTGTCTCAAATTGTTGGGGCACAGAAAACCTAGTGTGTCATACTGGGAATTTATTTATTTTTTTTTTAATTCTCCCTGAAAACAAAAAAAAATAGTGGGAGATTAAGATTGGCATTTCTGCTTGAGTGCCAGTCCTGTGTGTTCCATCTGTCTCAAATTATTGGGGCACAGAAAACCTAGTGTGTCATACTGGGAATTTTTTTTTTTTTTTTTAAATTCCCTATGAAAAAAAAAAAATAGTGGGAGATTAAGATTGGCATTTCTGCTTGAGTGCCGGTCCTGTGTGTGCCATCTGTCTCAAATTATTGGGGCACAGAAAACCTAGTGTGTCATACTGGGAATTTATTTTTTTTTTTTTAATTCTCCCTGAAAACAAAAAAAAATAGTGGGAGATTAAGATTGGCATTTCTGCTTGAGTGCCAGTCCTGTGTGTGCCATCTGTCTCAAATTATTGGGGCACAGAAAACCTTGTGTGTCATACTGGGTTTTTTTTTAAATTCTCCCTGAAAACAAAAAAATAGTGGGAGATTAAGATTGGCATTTCTGCTTGAGTGCTGGTCCTGTGTGTGCCATCTGTCTCAAAATATTGGGGCACAGAACACCTAGTGTGTCATACTGGGAATTTTTTTTTGTTTTAAATTCTCCCTGAAAACAAAAAAAATAGTGGGAGATTAAGATTGGCATTTCTGCTTGAGTGCCAGTCCTGTGTGTGCCATCTGTCTCAAAATATTGGGGCACAGAACACCTAGTGTGTCATACTGGGAATTTTTTTTTTTTAATTCTCCCTGAAAACAAAAAAAAATAGTGGGAGATTAAGATTGGCATTTCTGCTTGAGTGCCAGTCCTGTGTGTGCCATCTGTCTCAAATTATTGGGGCACAGAAAACCTAGTGTGTCATACTGGGATTTTTTTTTTTTTAATTCTCCCTGAAAACAAAAAAAATAGTGGGAGATTAAGATTGGCATTTCTGCTTGAGTGCTGGTCCTGTGTGTGCCATCTGTCTCAAATTATTGGGGCACAGAAAACCTAGTGTGTCATACTGGGAATTTTTTTTTTTTTTTTTTTAATTCTCCCTGAAAACAAAAAAAAATAGTGGGAGATTAAGATTGGCATTTCTGCTTGAGTGCCAGACCTGTTTGTGCCATCTGTCTCAAATTATTGGGGCACAGAAAACCTAGTGTGTCATACTGGGAATTTTTTTTTTTTTTAATTCTCCCTGAAAACAAAAAAAAATAGTGGGAGATTAAGATTGGCATTTCTGCTTGAGTGCCAGTCCTGTGTGTGCCATCTGTCTCAAATTATTGGGGCACAGAAAACCTAGTGTGTCATACTGGGATTTTTTTTTTTTAATTCTCCCTGAAAACAAAAAAAATAGTGGGAGATTAAGATTGGCATTTCTGCTTGAGTGCCGGTCCTGTGTGTGCCATCTGTCTCAAATTATTGGGGCACAGAAAACCTAGTGTGTCATACTGGGAATTTATTTATTTTTTTTTAATTCTCCCTGAAAACAAAAAAAAATAGTGGGAGATTAAGATTGGCATTTCTGCTTGAGTGCCAGTCCTGTGTGTGCCATCTGTCTCAAATTATTGGGGCACAGAAAACCTAGTGTGTCATACTGGGAATTTTTTTTTTTTTTTTTAATTCTCCCTGAAAACAAAAAAAAATAGTGGGAGATTAAGATTGGCATTTCTGCTTGAGTGCCAGTCCTGTGTGTGCCATCTGTCTCAAATTATTGGGGCACAGAAAACCTAGTGTGTCATACTGGGATTTTTTTTTTTTTTAATTCTCCCTGAAAACAAAAAAAATAGTGGGAGATTAAGATTGGCATTTCTGCTTGAGTGCCGGTCCTGTGTGTGCCATCTGTCTCAAATTATTGGGGCACAGAAAACCTAGTGTGTCATACTGGGAATTTTTTTTTTTTTTTGATTCTCCCTGAAAACAAAAAAAAATAGTGGGAGATTAAGATTGGCATTTCTGCTTGAGTGCCAGTCCTGTGTGTGCCATCTGTCTCAAATTATTGGGGCACAGAAAACCTAGTGTGTCATACTGGGAATTTTATTTTTTTTTTTAAATTCCCTATGAAAAAAAAAAATAGTGGGAGATTAAGATTGGCATTTCTGCTTGAGTGCCGGTCCTGTGTGTGCCATCTGTCTCAAATTATTGGGGCACAGAAAACCTAGTGTGTCATACTGGGTTTTTTTTTTTAATTCTCCCTGAAAACAAAAAAAAATAGTGGGAGATTAAGATTGGCATTTCTGCTTGAGTGCCAGTCCTGTGTGTGCCATCTGTCTCAAATTATTGGGGCACAGAAAACCTAGTGTGTCATACTGGGTTTTTTTTTTTAAATTCTCCCTAAAAACAAAAAAATAGTGGGAGATTAAGATTGGCATTTCTGCTTGAGTGCTGGTCCTGTGTGTGCCATCTGTCTCAAAATATTGGGGCACAGAACACCTAGTGTGTCATACTGGGAATTTTTTTTTTTTTTAATTCTCCCTGAAAACAAAAAAAAAGTGGGAGATTAAGATTGGCATTTCTGCTTGAGTGCCAGTCCTGTGTGTGCCATCTGTCTCAAAATATTGGGGCACAGAACACCTAGTGTGTCATACTGGGAATTTTTTTTTTTAATTCTCCCTGAAAACAAAAAAAAAAGTGGGAGATTAAGATTGGCATTTCTGCTTGAGTGCCAGTCCTGTGTGTGCCATCTGTCTCAAATTATTGGGGCACAGAAAACCTAGTGTGTCATACTGGGAATTTATTTATTTTTTTTAATTCTCCCTGAAAACAAAAAAAAATAGTGGGAGATTAAGATTGGCATTTCTGCTTGAGTGCCAGTCTTGTGTGTGCCATCTGTCTCAAATTATTGGGGCACAGAAAACCTAGTGTGTCATACTGGTAATTTATTTTTTTTTAATTCTCCCTGAAAAAAAAAAATAGTGGGAGATTAAGATTGGCATTTCTGCTTGAGTGCCGTTCCTGTGTGTGCCATCTGTCTCAAAATATTGGGGCACAGAACACCTAGTGTGTCATACTGGGAATTTTTTTTTTTTTAAATTCTCCCTGAAAACAGAAAAATAGTGGGAGATTAAGATTGGCATTTCTGCTTGAGTGCTGGTCCTGTGTGTGCCATCTGTCTCAAAATATTGGGGCACAGAACACCTAGTGTGTCATACTGGGAATTTTTTTTTTTTTAAATTCTCCCTGAAAACAAAAAAAAAAGTGGGAGATTAAGATTGGCATTTCTGCTTGAGTGCCAGTCCTGTGTGTGCCATCTGTCTCAAATTGTTGGGGCACAGAAAACCTAGTGTGTCATACTGGGAATTTATTTTTTTTTTTTTTAATTCTCCCTGAAAACAAAAAAAAATAGTGGGAGATTAAGATTGGCATTTCTGCTTGAGTGCCAGTCCTGTGTGTTCCATCTGTCTCAAATTATTGGGGCACAGAAAACCTAGTGTGTCATACTGGGAATTTTTTTTTTTTTTTTTAAATTCCCTATGAAAAAAAAAAAATAGTGGGAGATTAAGATTGGCATTTCTGCTTGAGTGCCGGTCCTGTGTGTGCCATCTGTCTCAAATTATTGGGGCACAGAAAACCTAGTGTGTCATACTGGGAATTTATTTTTTTTTTTTAATTCTCCCTGAAAACAAAAAAAAATAGTGGGAGATTAAGATTGGCATTTCTGCTTGAGTGCCAGTCCTGTGTGTGCCATCTGTCTCAAATTATTGGGGCACAGAAAACCTTGTGTGTCATACTGGGTTTTTTTTTAAATTCTCCCTGAAAACAAAAAAATAGTGGGAGATTAAGATTGGCATTTCTGCTTGAGTGCTGGTCCTGTGTGTGCCATCTGTCTCAAAATATTGGGGCACAGAACACCTAGTGTGTCATACTGGGAATTTTTTTTTGTTTTAAATTCTCCCTGAAAACAAAAAAAATAGTGGGAGATTAAGATTGGCATTTCTGCTTGAGTGCCAGTCCTGTGTGTGCCATCTGTCTCAAAATATTGGGGCACAGAACACCTAGTGTGTCATACTGGGAATTTTTTTTTTTTAATTCTCCCTGAAAACAAAAAAAAATAGTGGGAGATTAAGATTGGCATTTCTGCTTGAGTGCCAGTCCTGTGTGTGCCATCTGTCTCAAATTATTGGGGCACAGAAAACCTAGTGTGTCATACTGGGATTTTTTTTTTTTTAATTCTCCCTGAAAACAAAAAAAATAGTGGGAGATTAAGATTGGCATTTCTGCTTGAGTGCTGGTCCTGTGTGTGCCATCTGTCTCAAATTATTGGGGCACAGAAAACCTAGTGTGTCATACTGGGAATTTTTTTTTTTTTTTTTTTAATTCTCCCTGAAAACAAAAAAAAATAGTGGGAGATTAAGATTGGCATTTCTGCTTGAGTGCCAGACCTGTTTGTGCCATCTGTCTCAAATTATTGGGGCACAGAAAACCTAGTGTGTCATACTGGGAATTTTTTTTTTTTTTTAATTCTCCCTGAAAACAAAAAAAAATAGTGGGAGATTAAGATTGGCATTTCTGCTTGAGTGCCAGTCCTGTGTGTGCCATCTGTCTCAAATTATTGGGGCACAGAAAACCTAGTGTGTCATACTGGGATTTTTTTTTTTTTTAATTCTCCCTGAAAACAAAAAAAATAGTGGGAGATTAAGATTGGCATTTCTGCTTGAGTGCCGGTCCTGTGTGTGCCATCTGTCTCAAATTATTGGGGCACAGAAAACCTAGTGTGTCATACTGGGAATTTATTTATTTTTTTTTAATTCTCCCTGAAAACAAAAAAAAATAGTGGGAGATTAAGATTGGCATTTCTGCTTGAGTGCCAGTCCTGTGTGTGCCATCTGTCTCAAATTATTGGGGCACAGAAAACCTAGTGTGTCATACTGGGAATTTTTTTTTTTTTTTTAATTCTCCCTGAAAACAAAAAAAAATAGTGGGAGATTAAGATTGGCATTTCTGCTTGAGTGCCAGTCCTGTGTGTGCCATCTGTCTCAAATTATTGGGGCACAGAAAACCTAGTGTGTCATACTGGGATTTTTTTTTTTTTTAATTCTCCCTGAAAACAAAAAAAATAGTGGGAGATTAAGATTGGCATTTCTGCTTGAGTGCCAGTCCTGTGTGTGCCATCTGTCTCAAATTATTGGGGCACAGAAAACCTAGTGTGTCATACTGGGAATTTATTTTTTTTTTTGATTCTCCCTGAAAACAAAAAAAAATAGTGGGAGATTAAGATTGGCATTTCTGCTTGAGTGCCAGTCCTGTGTGTGCCATCTGTCTCAAATTATTGGGGCACAGAAAACCTAGTGTGTCATACTGGGAATTTTATTTTTTTTTTTAAATTCCCTATGAAAAAAAAAAATAGTGGGAGATTAAGATTGGCATTTCTGCTTGAGTGCCGGTCCTGTGTGTGCCATCTGTCTCAAATTATTGGGGCACAGAAAACCTAGTGTGTCATACTGGGTTTTTTTTTTTAATTCTCCCTGAAAACAAAAAAAAATAGTGGGAGATTAAGATTGGCATTTCTGCTTGAGTGCCAGTCCTGTGTGTGCCATCTGTCTCAAATTATTGGGGCACAGAAAACCTAGTGTGTCATACTGGGTTTTTTTTTTTAAATTCTCCCTAAAAACAAAAAAATAGTGGGAGATTAAGATTGGCATTTCTGCTTGAGTGCTGGTCCTGTGTGTGCCATCTGTCTCAAAATATTGGGGCACAGAACACCTAGTGTGTCATACTGGGAATTTTTTTTTTTTTTAATTCTCCCTGAAAACAAAAAAAAAGTGGGAGATTAAGATTGGCATTTCTGCTTGAGTGCCAGTCCTGTGTGTGCCATCTGTCTCAAAATATTGGGGCACAGAACTCCTAGTGTGTCATACTGGGAATTTTTTTTTTTAATTCTCCCTGAAAACAAAAAAAAAAGTGGGAGATTAAGATTGGCATTTCTGCTTGAGTGCCAGTCCTGTGTGTGCCATCTGTCTCAAATTATTGGGGCACAGAAAACCTAGTGTGTCATACTGGGAATTTATTTTTTTTTTTTAATTCTCCCTGAAAACAAAAAAAAATAGTGGGAGATTAAGATTGGCATTTCTGCTTGAGTGCCAGTCTTGTGTGTGCCATCTGTCTCAAATTATTGGGGCACAGAAAACCTAGTGTGTCATACTGGTAATTTATTTTTTTTTAATTCTCCCTGAAAAAAAAAAATAGTGGGAGATTAAGATTGGCATTTCTGCTTGAGTGCCGTTCCTGTGTGTGCCATCTGTCTCAAAATATTGGGGCACAGAAAACCTAGTGTGTCATACTGGGAATTTTTTTTTTTTTAAATTCTCCCTGAAAACAAAAAAAAAAGTGGGAGATTAAGATTGGCATTTCTGCCTGAGTGCCATCCTGTGTGTGCCATCTGTCTCAAATTATTGGGGCACAGAAAACCTAGTGTGTCATACTGGTTTTTTTTTTTAAATTCTCCCTGAAAACAAAAAAATAGTGGGAGATTAAAATTGGCATTTCTGCTTGAGTGCTGGTCTTGTGTGTGCCATCTGTCTCAAAATATTGGGGCACAGAACACCTAGTGTGTCATACTGGGAATTTTTTTTTTTTTTAAATTCTCCCTGAAAACAAAAAAAAAGTGGGAGATTAAGATTGGCATTTCTGCCTGAGTGCCAGTCCTGTGTGTGCCATCTGTCTCAAATTATTGGGGCACAGAAAACCTAGTGTGTCATACTGGGATTTTTTTTTTTTTTTAATTCTCCCTGAAAAAAAAAAAATAGTGGGAGATTAAGATTGGCATTTCTGCTTGAGTGCCAGTCCTGTGTGTGCCATCTGTCTCAAATTATTGGGGCACAGAAAACCTAGTGTGTCATACTGGTTTTTTTTTTTTAAATTCTCCCTGAAAACAAAAAAAAAAGTGGGAGATTAAGATTGGCATTTCTGCCTGAGTGCCATCCTGTGTGTGCCATCTGTCTCAAATTATTGGGGCACAGAAAACCTAGTGTGTCATACTGGTTTTTTTTTTTAAATTCTCCCTGAAAACAAAAAAATAGTGGGAGATTAAAATTGGCATTGCTGCTTGAGTGCTGGTCTTGTGTGTGCCATCTGTCTCAAACTATTGGGGCACAGAACACCTAGTGTGTCATACTGGGAATTTTTTTTTTTTAAATTCTCCCTGAAAACAAAAAAAAAAGTGGGAGATTAAGATTGGCATTTCTGCCTGAGTGCCAGTCCTGTGTGTGCCATCTGTCTCAAATTATTGGGGCACAGAAAACCTAGTGTGTCATACTGGGAATTTATTTTTATTTTTTTAATTCTCCCTGAAAACAAAAAAAAATAGTGGGAGATTAAGATTGGCATTTCTGCTTGAGTGCCAGTCCTGTGTGTGCCATCTGTCTCAAATTATTGGGGCACAGAAAACCTAGTGTGTCATACTGGTTTTTTTTTTTTAAATTCTCCCTGAAAACAAAAAAATAGTGGGAGATTAAGATTGGCATTTCTGCTTGAGTGCCGATCCTGTGTGTGCCATCTGTCTCAAATTATTGGGGCACAGAAAACCTAGTGTGTCATACTGGGAATTTATTTTTTTTTTTTTAATTCTCCCTGAAAACAAAAAAAATAGTTTGAGATTAAGATTGGCATTTCTGCTTGAGTGCCAGTCCTGTGTGTGCCATCTGTCTCAAATTATTGGGGCACAGAACACCTAGTGTGTCATACTGGGAATTTTTTTTTTTTTTTTAATTCCCTATGAAAAAAAAAAAATAGTGGGAGATTAAGATTGGCATTTCTGCTTGAGTGCCAGTCCTGTGTGTGCCATCTGTCTCAAATTATTGGGGCACAGAAAACCTGGTGTGTCATACTGGGATTTTTTTTTTTTTTTTAAATTCTCCCTGAAAACAAAAAAAATAGTTGGAGATTAAGATTGGCATTTCAACTTGAGTGCCGGTCCTGTGTGTGCCATCTGTCTCAAATTATTGGGGCACAGAAACCCTAGTGTGTCATACTGGGAATTTTCTTTTTTTTTTAAATTCTCCCTGAAAACAAAAAAAATAGTGGGAGATTAAGATTGGCATTTCTGCATAAATGCCGGTCCTGTGTGTGCCATCTGTCTCAAATATTTGGGGCACAGAAAACCTAGTGTGTCATACTGGGAAATTTTTTATTTTTTTTAATTCTCCCTGAAAACAAAAAAAATATTGGGAGATTAAGATTGGCATTTCTGCTTGAGTGCCAGTCCTGTGTGTGCCATCTGACTCAAATTATTGGGGCACAGAAAACCTGGTGTGTCATACTGGGATTTATTTTTTTTTTTTAATTCTCCCTGAAAACAAAAAAAAATAGTGGGAGATTAAGATTGGCATTTCTGCTTGAGTGCCGGTCCTGTGTGTGCCATCTCTCAAATTATTGGGGCACAGAAAACCTAGTGTGTCATACTGGGAATTTTTTTTTTCTTAAATTCTCCCTGAAAACAAAAAAAAGTGGGAGATTAAGATTGGCATTTCTGCTTGAGTGCCAGTCCTGTGTGTGCCATCTGTCTCAAATTATTGGGGCACAGAAAACCTAGTGTGTCATACTGGGATTTTATTTATTTTTTTTTAATTCTCCCTGAAAACAAAAAAAAATAGTGGGAGATTAAGATTGGCATTTCTGCTTGAGTGCCAGTCCTGTGTGTGCCATCTGTCTCAAATTATTGGGGCACAGAAAACCTAGTGTGTCATACTGGGAATTTATTTATTTTTTTTTAATTCTCCCTGAAAACAAAAAAAAATAGTGGGAGATTAAGATTGGCATTTCTGCTTGAGTGCCAGTCCTGTGTGTGCCATCTGTCTCAAATTATTGGGGCACAGAACACCTAGTGTGTCATACTGGGAATTTTTTTTTTTTTTTTTAATTCCCTATGAAAAAAAAAAATAGTGGGAGATTAAGATTGGCATTTCTGCTTGAGTGCCAGTCCTGTGTGTGCCATCTGTCTCAAATTATTGGGGCACAGAAAACCTGGTGTGTCATACTGGTCTTTTTTTTTTTTTTTTAAATTCTCCCTGAAAACAAAAAAAATAGTTGGAGATTAAGATTGGCATTTCAACTTGAGTGCCGGTCCTGTGTGTGCCATCTGTCTCAAATTATTGGGGCACAGAAACCCTAGTGTGTCATACTGGGAATTTTCTTTTTTTTTAAATTCTCCCTGAAAACAAAAAAAATAGTGGGAGATTAAGATTGGCATTTCTGCTTGAGTGCCAGTCCTGTGTGTGCCATCTGTCTCAAATTATTGGGGCACAGAAAACCTAGTGTGTCATACTGGGAATTTTTTTTTTTTTTTAATTCTCCCTGAAAACAAAAAAAAAATAGTGGGAGATTAAGATTGGCATTTCTGCTTGAGTGCCAGTCCTGTGTGTGCCATCTGTCTCAAATTATTGGGGCACAGAAAACCTAGTGTGTCATACTGGGATTTTTTTTTTTTTTTATTCTCCCTGAAAACAAAAAAAATAGTGGGAGATTAAGATTGGCATTTCTGCTTGAGTGCCGGTCCTGTGTGTGCCATCTGTCTCAAATTATTGGGGCACAGAAAACCTAGTGTGTCATACTGGGAATTTATTATTTTTTTTTTTAATTCTCCCTGAAAACAAAAAAAAATAGTGGGAGATTAAGATTGGCATTTCTGCTTGAGTGCCAGTCCTGTGTGTGCCATCTGTCTCAAATTATTGGGGCACAGAAAACCTAGTGTGTCATACTGGGAATTTATTTTTTTTTTTTATTCTCCCTGAAAACAAAAAAAAATAGTCGGAGATTAAGATTGGCATTTCTGCTTGAGTGCCAGTCCTGTGTGTGCCATCTGTCTCAAATTATTGGGGCACAGAAAACCTAGTGTGTCATACTGGGATTTTTTTTTTTTTTAATTCTCCCTGAAAACAAAAAAATAGTGGGAGATTAAGATTGGCATTTCTGCTTGAGTGCCGGTCCTGTGTGTGCCATCTGTCTCAAATTATTGGGGCACAGAAAACCTAGTGTGTCATACTGGGAATTTATTTCTTTTTTTTTTAATTCTCCCTGAAAACAAAAAAAAATAGTGGGAGATTAAGATTGGCATTTCTGCTTGAGTGCCAGTCCTGTGTGTTCCATCTGTCTCAAATTATTGGGGCACAGAAAACCTAGTGTGTCATACTGGGAATTTTTTTTTTTTTTTAAATTCCCTATGAAAAAAAAAATAGTGGGAGATTAAGATTGGCATTTCTGCTTGAGTGCCGGTCCTGTGTGTGCCATCTGTCTCAAATTATTGGGGCACAGAAAACCTAGTGTGTCATACTGGGAATTTTTTTTTTTTTTTTATTCTCCCTGAAAACAAAAAAAAATAGTGGGAGATTAAGATTGGCATTTCTGCTTGAGTGCCAGACCTGTTTGTGCCATCTGTCTCAAATTATTGGGGCACAGAAAACCTAGTGTGTCATACTGGGAATTTTTTTTTTTTTTTAATTCTCCCTGAAAACAAAAAAAAATAGTGGGAGATTAAGATTGGCATTTCTGCTTGAGTGCCAGTCCTGTGTGTGCCATCTGTCTCAAATTATTGGGGCACAGAAAACCTAGTGTGTCATACTGGGATTTTTTTTTTTTTTAATTCTCCCTGAAAACCAAAAAAATAGTGGGAGATTAAGATTGGCATTTCTGCTTGAGTGCCGGTCCTGTGTGTGCCATCTGTCTCAAATTATTGGGGCACAGAAAACCTAGTGTGTCATACTGGGAATTTATTTATTTTTTTTTAATTCTCCCTGAAAACAAAAAAAAATAGTGGGAGATTAAGATTGGCATTTCTGCTTGAGTGCCAGTCCTGTGTGTGCCATCTGTCTCAAATTATTGGGGCACAGAAAACCTAGTGTGTCATACTGGGAATTTTTTTTTTTTTTTTTAATTCTCCCTGAAAACAAAAAAAAATAGTGGGAGATTAAGATTGGCATTTCTGCTTGAGTGCCAGTCCTGTGTGTGCCATCTGTCTCAAATTATTGGGGCACAGAAAACCTAGTGTGTCATACTGGGATTTTTTTTTTTTTTAATTCTCCCTGAAAACAAAAAAAATAGTGGGAGATTAAGATTGGCATTTCTGCTTGAGTGCCGGTCCTGTGTGTGCCATCTGTCTCAAATTATTGGGGCACAGAAAACCTAGTGTGTCATACTGGGAATTTATTTTTTTTTTTGATTCTCCCTGAAAACAAAAAAAAATAGTGGGAGATTAAGATTGGCATTTCTGCTTGAGTGCCAGTCCTGTGTGTGCCATCTGTCTCAAATTATTGGGGCACAGAAAACCTAGTGTGTCATACTGGGAATTTTATTTTTTTTTTTAAATTCCCTATGAAAAAAAAAAATAGTGGGAGATTAAGATTGGCATTTCTGCTTGAGTGCCGGTCCTGTGTGTGCCATCTGTCTCAAATTATTGGGGCACAGAAAACCTAGTGTGTCATACTGGGTTTTTTTTTTTTAATTCTCCCTGAAAACAAAAAAAAATAGTGGGAGATTAAGATTGGCATTTCTGCTTGAGTGCCAGTCCTGTGTGTGCCATCTGTCTCAAATTATTGGGGCACAGAAAACCTAGTGTGTCATACTGGGTTTTTTTTTTTAAATTCTCCCTAAAAACAAAAAAATAGTGGGAGATTAAGATTGGCATTTCTGCTTGAGTGCTGGTCCTGTGTGTGCCATCTGTCTCAAAATATTGGGGCACAGAACACCTAGTGTGTCATACTGGGAATTTTTTTTTTTTTTAATTCTCCCTGAAAACAAAAAAAAAGTGGGAGATTAAGATTGGCATTTCTGCTTGAGTGCCAGTCCTGTGTGTGCCATCTGTCTCAAAATATTGGGGCACAGAACACCTAGTGTGTCATACTGGGAATTTTTTTTTTTAATTCTCCCTGAAAACAAAAAAAAAAGTGGGAGATTAAGATTGGCATTTCTGCTTGAGTGCCAGTCCTGTGTGTGCCATCTGTCTCAAATTATTGGGGCACAGAAAACCTAGTGTGTCATACTGGGAATTTATTTTTTTTTTTTAATTCTCCCTGAAAACAAAAAAAAATAGTGGGAGATTAAGATTGGCATTTCTGCTTGAGTGCCAGTCTTGTGTGTGCCATCTGTCTCAAATTATTGGGGCACAGAAAACCTAGTGTGTCATACTGGTAATTTATTTTTTTTTAATTCTCCCTGAAAAAAAAAAATAGTGGGAGATTAAGATTGGCATTTCTGCTTGAGTGCCGTTCCTGTGTGTGCCATCTGTCTCAAAATATTGGGGCACAGAACACCTAGTGTGTCATACTGGGAATTTTTTTTTTTTTAAATTCTCCCTGAAAACAGAAAAATAGTGGGAGATTAAGATTGGCATTTCTGCTTGAGTGCTGGTCCTGTGTGTGCCATCTGTCTCAAAATATTGGGGCACAGAACACCTAGTGTGTCATACTGGGAATTTTTTTTTTTTTTAATTCTCCCTGAAAACAAAAAAAAAAGTGGGAGATTAAGATTGGCATTTCTGCCTGAGTGCCATCCTGTGTGTGCCATCTGTCTCAAATTATTGGGGCACAGAAAACCTAGTGTGTCATACTGTTTTTTTTTTTTAAATTCTCCCTGAAAACAAAAAAATAGTGGGAGATTAAAATTGGCATTTCTGCTTGAGTGCTGGTCTTGTGTGTGCCATCTGTCTCAAAATATTGGGGCACAGAACACCTAGTGTGTCATACTGGGAATTTTTTTTTTTTTTAAATTCTCCCTGAAAACAAAAAAAAAGTGGGAGATTAAGATTGGCATTTCTGCCTGAGTGCCAGTCCTGTGTGTGCCATCTGTCTCAAATTATTGGGGCACAGAAAACCTAGTGTGTCATACTGGGATTTTTTTTTTTTTAATTCTCCCTGAAAAAAAAAAAATAGTGGGAGATTAAGATTGGCATTTCTGCTTGAGTGCCAGTCCTGTGTGTGCCATCTGTCTCAAATTGTTGGGGCACAGAAAACCTAGTGTGTCATACTGGTTTTTTTTTTTTAAATTCTCCCTGAAAACAAAAAAAAAAGTGGGAGATTAAGATTGGCATTTCTGCCTGAGTGCCATCCTGTGTGTGCCATCTGTCTCAAATTATTGGGGCACAGAAAACCTAGTGTGTCATACTGGTTTTTTTTTTTAAATTCTCCCTGAAAACAAAAAAATAGTGGGAGATTAAAATTGGCATTGCTGCTTGAGTGCTGGTCTTGTGTGTGCCATCTGTCTCAAAATATTGGGGCACAGAACACCTAGTGTGTCATACTGGGAATTTTTTTTTTTTTAAATTCTCCCTGAAAACAAAAAAAAAAGTGGGAGATTAAGATTGGCATTTCTGCCTGAGTGCCAGTCCTGTGTGTGCCATCTGTCTCAAATTATTGGGGCACAGAAAACCTAGTGTGTCATACTGGGAATTTATTTTTTATTTTTTTAATTCTCCCTGAAAACAAAAAAAAATAGTGGGAGATTAAGATTGGCATTTCTGCTTGAGTGCCAGTCCTGTGTGTGCCATCTGTCTCAAATTATTGGGGCACAGAAAACCTAGTGTGTCATACTGGTTTTTTTTTTTTAAATTCTCCCTGAAAACAAAAAAATAGTGGGAGATTAAGATTGGCATTTCTGCTTGAGTGCCGATCCTGTGTGTGCCATCTGTCTCAAATTATTGGGGCACAGAAAACCTAGTGTGTCATACTGGGAATTTATTTTTTTTTTTTTAATTCTCCCTGAAAACAAAAAAAATAGTTTGAGATTAAGATTGGCATTTCTGCTTGAGTGCCAGTCCTGTGTGTGCCATCTGTCTCAAATTATTGGGGCACAGAACACCTAGTGTGTCATACTGGGAATTTTTTTTTTTTTTTTAATTCCCTATGAAAAAAAAAAAATAGTGGGAGATTAAGATTGGCATTTCTGCTTGAGTGCCAGTCCTGTGTGTGCCATCTGTCTCAAATTATTGGGGCACAGAAAACCTGGTGTGTCATACTGGGATTTTTTTTTTTTTTTTAAATTCTCCCTGAAAACAAAAAAAATAGTTGGAGATTAAGATTGGCATTTCAACTTGAGTGCCGGTCCTGTGTGTGCCATCTGTCTCAAATTATTGGGGCACAGAAACCCTAGTGTGTCATACTGGGAATTTTCTTTTTTTTTTAAATTCTCCCTGAAAACAAAAAAAATAGTGGGAGATTAAGATTGGCATTTCTGCATAAATGCCGGTCCTGTGTGTGCCATCTGTCTCAAATATTTGGGGCACAGAAAACCTAGTGTGTCATACTGGGAAATTTTTTATTTTTTTTAATTCTCCCTGAAAACAAAAAAAATATTGGGAGATTAAGATTGGCATTTCTGCTTGAGTGCCAGTCCTGTGTGTGCCATCTGACTCAAATTATTGGGGCACAGAAAACCTGGTGTGTCATACTGGGATTTATTTTTTTTTTTTAATTCTCCCTGAAAACAAAAAAAAATAGTGGGAGATTAAGATTGGCATTTCTGCTTGAGTGCCGGTCCTGTGTGTGCCATCTCTCAAATTATTGGGGCACAGAAAACCTAGTGTGTCATACTGGGAATTTTTTTTTTCTTAAATTCTCCCTGAAAACAAAAAAAAGTGGGAGATTAAGATTGGCATTTCTGCTTGAGTGCCAGTCCTGTGTGTGCCATCTGTCTCAAATTATTGGGGCACAGAAAACCTAGTGTGTCATACTGGGATTTTATTTATTTTTTTTTAATTCTCCCTGAAAACAAAAAAAAATAGTGGGAGATTAAGATTGGCATTTCTGCTTGAGTGCCAGTCCTGTGTGTGCCATCTGTCTCAAATTATTGGGGCACAGAAAACCTAGTGTGTCATACTGGGAATTTATTTATTTTTTTTTAATTCTCCCTGAAAACAAAAAAAAATAGTGGGAGATTAAGATTGGCATTTCTGCTTGAGTGCCAGTCCTGTGTGTGCCATCTGTCTCAAATTATTGGGGCACAGAACACCTAGTGTGTCATACTGGGAATTTTTTTTTTTTTTTTTAATTCCCTATGAAAAAAAAAAATAGTGGGAGATTAAGATTGGCATTTCTGCTTGAGTGCCAGTCCTGTGTGTGCCATCTGTCTCAAATTATTGGGGCACAGAAAACCTGGTGTGTCATACTGGGATTTTTTTTTTTTTTTTAAATTCTCCCTGAAAACAAAAAAAATAGTTGGAGATTAAGATTGGCATTTCAACTTGAGTGCCGGTCCTGTGTGTGCCATCTGTCTCAAATTATTGGGGCACAGAAACCCTAGTGTGTCATACTGGGAATTTTCTTTTTTTTTAAATTCTCCCTGAAAACAAAAAAAATAGTGGGAGATTAAGATTGGCATTTCTGCTTGAGTGCCAGTCCTGTGTGTGCCATCTGTCTCAAATTATTGGGGCACAGAAAACCTAGTGTGTCATACTGGGAATTTTTTTTTTTTTTTAATTCTCCCGGAAAACAAAAAAAAAATAGTGGGAGATTAAGATTGGCATTTCTGCTTGAGTGCCAGTCCTGTGTGTGCCATCTGTCTCAAATTATTGGGGCACAGAAAACCTAGTGTGTCATACTGGGATTTTTTTTTTTTTTAATTCTCCCTGAAAACAAAAAAAATAGTGGGAGATTAAGATTGGCATTTCTGCTTGAGTGCCGGTCCTGTGTGTGCCATCTGTCTCAAATTATTGGGGCACAGAACACCTAGTGTGTCATACTGGGAATTTTTTTTTTTTTTTTTAATTCCCTATGAAAAAAAAAAAATAGTGGGAGATTAAGATTGGCATTTCTGCTTGAGTGCCAGTCCTGTGTGTGCCATCTGTCTCAAATTATTGGGGCACAGAAAACCTGGTGTGTCATACTGGGATTTTTTTTTTTTTTTTAAATTCTCCCTGAAAACAAAAAAAATAGTTGGAGATTAAGATTGGCATTTCAACTTGAGTGCCGGTCCTGTGTGTGCCATCTGTCTCAAATTATTGGGGCACAGAAACCCTAGTGTGTCATACTGGGAATTTTCTTTTTTTTTTAAATTCTCCCTGAAAACAAAAAAAATAGTGGGAGATTAAGATTGGCATTTCTGCATAAATGCCGGTCCTGTGTGTGCCATCTGTCTCAAATATTTGGGGCACAGAAAACCTAGTGTGTCATACTGGGAAATTTTTTATTTTTTTTAATTCTCCCTGAAAACAAAAAAAATATTGGGAGATTAAGATTGGCATTTCTGCTTGAGTGCCAGTCCTGTGTGTGCCATCTGACTCAAATTATTGGGGCACAGAAAACCTGGTGTGTCATACTGGGATTTATTTTTTTTTTTTAATTCTCCCTGAAAACAAAAAAAAATAGTGGGAGATTAAGATTGGCATTTCTGCTTGAGTGCCGGTCCTGTGTGTGCCATCTCTCAAATTATTGGGGCACAGAAAACCTAGTGTGTCATACTGGGAATTTTTTTTTTCTTAAATTCTCCCTGAAAACAAAAAAAAGTGGGAGATTAAGATTGGCATTTCTGCTTGAGTGCCAGTCCTGTGTGTGCCATCTGTCTCAAATTATTGGGGCACAGAAAACCTAGTGTGTCATACTGGGATTTTATTTATTTTTTTTTAATTCTCCCTGAAAACAAAAAAAAATAGTGGGAGATTAAGATTGGCATTTCTGCTTGAGTGCCAGTCCTGTGTGTGCCATCTGTCTCAAATTATTGGGGCACAGAAAACCTAGTGTGTCATACTGGGAATTTATTTATTTTTTTTTAATTCTCCCTGAAAACAAAAAAAAATAGTGGGAGATTAAGATTGGCATTTCTGCTTGAGTGCCAGTCCTGTGTGTGCCATCTGTCTCAAATTATTGGGGCACAGAACACCTAGTGTGTCATACTGGGAATTTTTTTTTTTTTTTTTAATTCCCTATGAAAAAAAAAAATAGTGGGAGATTAAGATTGGCATTTCTGCTTGAGTGCCAGTCCTGTGTGTGCCATCTGTCTCAAATTATTGGGGCACAGAAAACCTGGTGTGTCATACTGGGATTTTTTTTTTTTTTTTAAATTCTCCCTGAAAACAAAAAAAATAGTTGGAGATTAAGATTGGCATTTCAACTTGAGTGCCGGTCCTGTGTGTGCCATCTGTCTCAAATTATTGGGGCACAGAAACCCTAGTGTGTCATACTGGGAATTTTCTTTTTTTTTAAATTCTCCCTGAAAACAAAAAAAATAGTGGGAGATTAAGATTGGCATTTCTGCTTGAGTGCCAGTCCTGTGTGTGCCATCTGTCTCAAATTATTGGGGCACAGAAAACCTAGTGTGTCATACTGGGAATTTTTTTTTTTTTTTAATTCTCCCGGAAAACAAAAAAAAAATAGTGGGAGATTAAGATTGGCATTTCTGCTTGAGTGCCAGTCCTGTGTGTGCCATCTGTCTCAAATTATTGGGGCACAGAAAACCTAGTGTGTCATACTGGGAATTTATTTATTTTTTTTTAATTCTCCCTGAAAACAAAAAAAAATAGTGGGAGATTAAGATTGGCATTTCTGCTTGAGTGCCAGTCCTGTGTGTGCCATCTGTCTCAAATTATTGGGGCACAGAACACCTAGTGTGTCATACTGGGAATTTTTTTTTTTTTTTTTAATTCCCTATGAAAAAAAAAAATAGTGGGAGATTAAGATTGGCATTTCTGCTTGAGTGCCAGTCCTGTGTGTGCCATCTGTCTCAAATTATTGGGGCACAGAAAACCTGGTGTGTCATACTGGGATTTTTTATTTTTTTTTAAATTCTCCCTGAAAACAAAAAAAATAGTTGGAGATTAAGATTGGCATTTCAACTTGAGTGCCGGTCCTGTGTGTGCCATCTGTCTCAAATTATTGGGGCACAGAAACCCTAGTGTGTCATACTGGGAATTTTCTTTTTTTTTAAATTCTCCCTGAAAACAAAAAAAATAGTGGGAGATTAAGATTGGCATTTCTGCTTGAGTGCCAGTCCTGTGTGTGCCATCTGTCTCAAATTATTGGGGCACAGAAAACCTAGTGTGTCATACTGGGAATTTTTTTTTTTTTTTAATTCTCCCGGAAAACAAAAAAAAAATAGTGGGAGATTAAGATTGGCATTTCTGCTTGAGTGCCAGTCCTGTGTGTGCCATCTGTCTCAAATTATTGGGGCACAGAAAACCTAGTGTGTCATACTGGGATTTTTTTTTTTTTTAATTCTCCCTGAAAACAAAAAAAATAGTGGGAGATTAAGATTGGCATTTCTGCTTGAGTGCCGGTCCTGTGTGTGCCATCTGTCTCAAATTATTGGGGCACAGAAAACCTAGTGTGTCATACTGGGAATTTATTATTTTTTTTTTTAATTCTCCCTGAAAACAAAAAAAAATAGTGGGAGATTAAGATTGGCATTTCTGCTTGAGTGCCAGTCCTGTGTGTGCCATCTGTCTCAAATTATTGGGGCACAGAAAACCTAGTGTGTCATACTGGGAATTTATTTTTTTTTTTTATTCTCCCTGAAAACAAAAAAAAATAGTCGGAGATTAAGATTGGCATTTCTGCTTGAGTGCCAGTCCTGTGTGTGCCATCTGTCTCAAATTATTGGGGCACAGAAAACCTAGTGTGTCATACTGGGATTTTTTTTTTTTTTAATTCTCCCTGAAAACAAAAAAATAGTGGGAGATTAAGATTGGCATTTCTGCTTGAGTGCCGGTCCTGTGTGTGCCATCTGTCTCAAATTATTGGGGCACAGAAAACCTAGTGTGTCATACTGGGAATTTATTTCTTTTTTTTTTAATTCTCCCTGAAAACAAAAAAAAATAGTGGGAGATTAAGATTGGCATTTCTGCTTGAGTGCCAGTCCTGTGTGTTCCATCTGTCTCAAATTATTGGGGCACAGAAAACCTAGTGTGTCATACTGGGAATTTTTTTTTTTTTTTAAATTCCCTATGAAAAAAAAAATAGTGGGAGATTAAGATTGGCATTTCTGCTTGAGTGCCGGTCCTGTGTGTGCCATCTGTCTCAAATTATTGGGGCACAGAAAACCTAGTGTGTCATACTGGGAATTTTTTTTTTTTTTTTATTCTCCCTGAAAACAAAAAAAAATAGTGGGAGATTAAGATTGGCATTTCTGCTTGAGTGCCAGTCCTGTGTGTGCCATCTGTCTCAAAATATTGGGGCACAGAACACCTAGTGTGTCATACTGGGAATTTTTTTTTGTTTTAAATTCTCCCTGAAAACAAAAAAAAAGTGGGAGATTAAGATTGGCATTTCTGCTTGAGTGCCAGTCCTGTGTGTGCCATCTGTCTCAAAATATTGGGGCACAGAACACCTAGTGTGTCATACTGGGAATTTTTTTTTTAATTCTCCCTGAAAACAAAAAAAAATAGTGGGAGATTAAGATTGGCATTTCTGCTTGAGTGCCAGTCCTGTGTGTGCCATCTGTCTCAAATTATTGGGGCACAGAAAACCTAGTGTGTCATACTGGTTTTTTTTTTTAAATTCTCCCTGAAAACAAAAAAATAGTGGGAGATTAAGATTGGCATTTCTGCTTGAGTGCTGGTCCTGTGTGTGCCATCTTTCTCAAAATATTGGGGCACAGAACACCTAGTGTGTCATACTGGGAATTTTTTTTTGTTTTAAATTCTCCCTGAAAACAAAAAAAAGTGGGAGATTAAGATTGGCATTTGTGCTTGAGTGCCAGTCCTGTGTGTGCCATCTGTCTCAAAATATTGGGGCACAGAACACCTAGTGTGTCATACTGGGAATTTTTTTTTTAATTCTCCCTGAAAACAAACAAAAATAGTGGGAGATTAAGATTGGCATTTCTGCTTGAGTGCCGGTCCTGTGTGTGCCATCTGTCTCAAATTATTGGGGCACAGAAAACCTAGTGTGTCATACTGGGAATTTTTTTTTTTTTTTCAATTCTCCCTGAAAACAAAAAAAAATAGTGGGAGATTAAGATTGGCATTTCTGCTTGAGTGCCAGACCTGTTTGTGCCATCTGTCTCAAATTATTGGGGCACAGAAAACCTAGTGTGTCATACTGGGAATTTTTTTTTTTTTTTAATTCTCCCTGAAAACAAAAAAAAAATAGTGGGAGATTAAGATTGGCATTTCTGCTTGAGTGCCAGTCCTGTGTGTGCCATCTGTCTCAAATTATTGGGGCACAGAAAACCTAGTGTGTCATACTGGGATTTTTTTTTTTTTTAATTCTCCCTGAAAACAAAAAAAATAGTGGGAGATTAAGATTGGCATTTCTGCTTGAGTGCCGGTCCTGTGTGTGCCATCTGTCTCAAATTATTGGGGCACAGAAAACCTAGTGTGTCATACTGGGAATTTATTATTTTTTTTTTAATTCTCCCTGAAAACAAAAAAAAATAGTGGGAGATTAAGATTGGCATTTCTGCTTGAGTGCCAGTCCTGTGTGTGCCATCTGTCTCAAATTATTGGGGCACAGAAAACCTAGTGTGTCATACTGGGAATTTTTTTTTTTTTTTATTCTCCCTGAAAACAAAAAAAAATAGTCGGAGATTAAGATTGGCATTTCTGCTTGAGTGCCAGTCCTGTGTGTGCCATCTGTCTCAAATTGTTGGGGCACAGAAAACCTAGTGTGTCATACTGGTTTTTTTTTTTTAAATTCTCCCTGAAAACAAAAAAAATAGTTTGAGATTAAGATTGGCATTTCTGCTTGAGTGCCAGTCCTGTGTGTGCCATCTGTCTCAAATTATTGGGGCACAGAACACCTAGTGTGTCATACTGGGAATTTTTTTTTTTTTTTTTAATTCCCTATGAAAAAAAAAAAATAGTGGGAGATTAAGATTGGCATTTCTGCTTGAGTGCCAGTCCTGTGTGTGCCATCTGTCTCAAATTATTGGGGCACAGAAAACCTGGTGTGTCATACTGGGATTTTTTTTTTTTTTTTAAATTCTCCCTGAAAACAAAAAAAATAGTTGGAGATTAAGATTGGCATTTCAACTTGAGTGCCGGTCCTGTGTGTGCCATCTGTCTCAAATTATTGGGGCACAGAAACCCTAGTGTGTCATACTGGGAATTTTCTTTTTTTTTTAAATTCTCCCTGAAAACAAAAAAAATAGTGGGAGATTAAGATTGGCATTTCTGCATAAATGCCGGTCCTGTGTGTGCCATCTGTCTCAAATATTTGGGGCACAGAAAACCTAGTGTGTCATACTGGGAAATTTTTTATTTTTTTTAATTCTCCCTGAAAACAAAAAAAATATTGGGAGATTAAGATTGGCATTTCTGCTTGAGTGCCAGTCCTGTGTGTGCCATCTGACTCAAATTATTGGGGCACAGAAAACCTGGTGTGTCATACTGGGATTTATTTTTTTTTTTTAATTCTCCCTGAAAACAAAAAAAAATAGTGGGAGATTAAGATTGGCATTTCTGCTTGAGTGCCGGTCCTGTGTGTGCCATCTCTCAAATTATTGGGGCACAGAAAACCTAGTGTGTCATACTGGGAATTTTTTTTTTCTTAAATTCTCCCTGAAAACAAAAAAAAGTGGGAGATTAAGATTGGCATTTCTGCTTGAGTGCCAGTCCTGTGTGTGCCATCTGTCTCAAATTATTGGGGCACAGAAAACCTAGTGTGTCATACTGGGATTTTATTTATTTTTTTTTAATTCTCCCTGAAAACAAAAAAAAATAGTGGGAGATTAAGATTGGCATTTCTGCTTGAGTGCCAGTCCTGTGTGTGCCATCTGTCTCAAATTATTGGGGCACAGAAAACCTAGTGTGTCATACTGGGAATTTATTTATTTTTTTTTAATTCTCCCTGAAAACAAAAAAAAATAGTGGGAGATTAAGATTGGCATTTCTGCTTGAGTGCCAGTCCTGTGTGTGCCATCTGTCTCAAATTATTGGGGCACAGAACACCTAGTGTGTCATACTGGGAATTTTTTTTTTTTTTTTTAATTCCCTATGAAAAAAAAAAATAGTGGGAGATTAAGATTGGCATTTCTGCTTGAGTGCCAGTCCTGTGTGTGCCATCTGTCTCAAATTATTGGGGCACAGAAAACCTGGTGTGTCATACTGGGATTTTTTTTTTTTTTTTAAATTCTCCCTGAAAACAAAAAAAATAGTTGGAGATTAAGATTGGCATTTCAACTTGAGTGCCGGTCCTGTGTGTGCCATCTGTCTCAAATTATTGGGGCACAGAAACCCTAGTGTGTCATACTGGGAATTTTCTTTTTTTTTAAATTCTCCCTGAAAACAAAAAAAATAGTGGGAGATTAAGATTGGCATTTCTGCTTGAGTGCCAGTCCTGTGTGTGCCATCTGTCTCAAATTATTGGGGCACAGAAAACCTAGTGTGTCATACTGGGAATTTTTTTTTTTTTTTAATTCTCCCGGAAAACAAAAAAAAAATAGTGGGAGATTAAGATTGGCATTTCTGCTTGAGTGCCAGTCCTGTGTGTGCCATCTGTCTCAAATTATTGGGGCACAGAAAACCTAGTGTGTCATACTGGGATTTTTTTTTTTTTTAATTCTCCCTGAAAACAAAAAAAATAGTGGGAGATTAAGATTGGCATTTCTGCTTGAGTGCCGGTCCTGTGTGTGCCATCTGTCTCAAATTATTGGGGCACAGAAAACCTAGTGTGTCATACTGGGAATTTATTATTTTTTTTTTTAATTCTCCCTGAAAACAAAAAAAAATAGTGGGAGATTAAGATTGGCATTTCTGCTTGAGTGCCAGTCCTGTGTGTGCCATCTGTCTCAAATTATTGGGGCACAGAAAACCTAGTGTGTCATACTGGGAATTTATTTTTTTTTTTTATTCTCCCTGAAAACAAAAAAAAATAGTCGGAGATTAAGATTGGCATTTCTGCTTGAGTGCCAGTCCTGTGTGTGCCATCTGTCTCAAATTATTGGGGCACAGAAAACCTAGTGTGTCATACTGGGATTTTTTTTTTTTTTAATTCTCCCTGAAAACAAAAAAATAGTGGGAGATTAAGATTGGCATTTCTGCTTGAGTGCCGGTCCTGTGTGTGCCATCTGTCTCAAATTATTGGGGCACAGAAAACCTAGTGTGTCATACTGGGAATTTATTTCTTTTTTTTTTAATTCTCCCTGAAAACAAAAAAAAATAGTGGGAGATTAAGATTGGCATTTCTGCTTGAGTGCCAGTCCTGTGTGTTCCATCTGTCTCAAATTATTGGGGCACAGAAAACCTAGTGTGTCATACTGGGAATTTTTTTTTTTTTTTAAATTCCCTATGAAAAAAAAAATAGTGGGAGATTAAGATTGGCATTTCTGCTTGAGTGCCGGTCCTGTGTGTGCCATCTGTCTCAAATTATTGGGGCACAGAAAACCTAGTGTGTCATACTGGGAATTTTTTTTTTTTTTTTATTCTCCCTGAAAACAAAAAAAAATAGTGGGAGATTAAGATTGGCATTTCTGCTTGAGTGCCAGTCCTGTGTGTGCCATCTGTCTCAAAATATTGGGGCACAGAACACCTAGTGTGTCATACTGGGAATTTTTTTTTGTTTTAAATTCTCCCTGAAAACAAAAAAAAAGTGGGAGATTAAGATTGGCATTTCTGCTTGAGTGCCAGTCCTGTGTGTGCCATCTGTCTCAAAATATTGGGGCACAGAACACCTAGTGTGTCATACTGGGAATTTTTTTTTTAATTCTCCCTGAAAACAAAAAAAAATAGTGGGAGATTAAGATTGGCATTTCTGCTTGAGTGCCAGTCCTGTGTGTGCCATCTGTCTCAAATTATTGGGGCACAGAAAACCTAGTGTGTCATACTGGTTTTTTTTTTTAAATTCTCCCTGAAAACAAAAAAATAGTGGGAGATTAAGATTGGCATTTCTGCTTGAGTGCTGGTCCTGTGTGTGCCATCTTTCTCAAAATATTGGGGCACAGAACACCTAGTGTGTCATACTGGGAATTTTTTTTTGTTTTAAATTCTCCCTGAAAACAAAAAAAAGTGGGAGATTAAGATTGGCATTTGTGCTTGAGTGCCAGTCCTGTGTGTGCCATCTGTCTCAAAATATTGGGGCACAGAACACCTAGTGTGTCATACTGGGAATTTTTTTTTTTAATTCTCCCTGAAAACAAACAAAAATAGTGGGAGATTAAGATTGGCATTTCTGCTTGAGTGCCGGTCCTGTGTGTGCCATCTGTCTCAAATTATTGGGGCACAGAAAACCTAGTGTGTCATACTGGGAATTTTTTTTTTTTTTTCAATTCTCCCTGAAAACAAAAAAAAATAGTGGGAGATTAAGATTGGCATTTCTGCTTGAGTGCCAGACCTGTTTGTGCCATCTGTCTCAAATTATTGGGGCACAGAAAACCTAGTGTGTCATACTGGGAATTTTTTTTTTTTTTTAATTCTCCCTGAAAACAAAAAAAAAATAGTGGGAGATTAAGATTGGCATTTCTGCTTGAGTGCCAGTCCTGTGTGTGCCATCTGTCTCAAATTATTGGGGCACAGAAAACCTAGTGTGTCATACTGGGATTTTTTTTTTTTTTAATTCTCCCTGAAAACAAAAAAAATAGTGGGAGATTAAGATTGGCATTTCTGCTTGAGTGCCGGTCCTGTGTGTGCCATCTGTCTCAAATTATTGGGGCACAGAAAACCTAGTGTGTCATACTGGGAATTTATTATTTTTTTTTTTAATTCTCCCTGAAAACAAAAAAAAATAGTGGGAGATTAAGATTGGCATTTCTGCTTGAGTGCCAGTCCTGTGTGTGCCATCTGTCTCAAATTATTGGGGCACAGAAAACCTAGTGTGTCATACTGGGAATTTTTTTTTTTTTTTTATTCTCCCTGAAAACAAAAAAAAATAGTCGGAGATTAAGATTGGCATTTCTGCTTGAGTGCCAGTCCTGTGTGTGCCATCTGTCTCAAATTATTGGGGCACAGAAAACCTAGTGTGTCATACTGGGATTTTTTTTTTTTTAATTCTCCCTGAAAACAAAAAAATAGTGGGAGATTAAGATTGGCATTTCTGCTTGAGTGCCGGTCCTGTGTGTGCCATCTGTCTCAAATTATTGGGGCACAGAAAACCTAGTGTGTCATACTGGGAATTTATTTCTTTTTTTTTTAATTCTCCCTGAAAACAAAAAAAAATAGTGGGAGATTAAGATTGGCATTTCTGCTTGAGTGCCAGTCCTGTGTGTTCCATCTGTCTCAAATTATTGGGGCACAGAAAACCTAGTGTGTCAAACTGGGAATTTTTTTTTTTTTTTAAATTCCCTATGAAAAAAAAAATAGTGGGAGATTAAGATTGGCATTTCTGCTTGAGTGCCGGTCCTGTGTGTGCCATCTGTCTCAAATTATTGGGGCACAGAAAACCTAGTGTGTCATACTGGGAATTTATTTATTTTTTTTATTCTCCCTGAAAACAAAAAAAAATAGTGGGAGATTAAGATTGGCATTTCTGCTTGAGTGCCAGTCCTGTGTGTGCCATCTGTCTCAAATTATTGGGGCACAGAAAACCTAGTGTGTCATACTGGGTTTTTTTTTTAAATTCTCCCTGAAAACAAAAAAATAGTGGGAGATTAAGATTGGCATTTCTGCTTGAGTGCTGGTCCTGTGTGTGCCATCTGTCTCAAAATATTGGGGCACAGAACACCTAGTGTGTCATACTGGGAATTTTTTTTTGTTTTAAATTCTCCCTGAAAACAAAAAAAAAGTGGGAGATTAAGATTGGCATTTCTGCTTGAGTGCCAGTCCTGTGTGTGCCATCTGTCTCAAATTATTGGGGCACAGAAAACCTAGTGTGTCATACTGGGATTTTTTTTTTTTTTAATTCTCCCTGAAAACAAAAAAAATAGTGGGAGATTAAGATTGGCATTTCTGCTTGAGTGCCGGTCCTGTGTGTGCCATCTGTCTCAAATTATTGGGGCACAGAAAACCTAGTGTGTCATACTGGGAATTTATTTCTTTTTTTTTTAATTCTCCCTGAAAACAAAAAAAAATAGTGGGAGATTAAGATTGGCATTTCTGCTTGAGTGCCAGTCCTGTGTGTTCCATCTGTCTCAAATTATTGGGGCACAGAAAACCTAGTGTGTCATACTGGGAATTTTTTTTTTTTTTTAAATTCACTATGAAAAAAAAAATAGTGGGAGATTAAGATTGGCATTTCTGCTTGAGTGCCGGTCCTGTGTGTGCCATCTGTCTCAAATTATTGGGGCACAGAAAACCTAGTGTGTCATACTGGGAATTTATTTTTTTTTTTTATTCTCCCTGAAAACAAAAAAAAATAGTGGGAGATTAAGATTGGCATTTCTGCTTGAGTGCCAGTCCTGTGTGTGCCATCTGTCTCAAATTATTGGGGCACAGAAAACCTAGTGTGTCATACTGGGTTTTTTTTTAAATTCTCCCTGAAAACAAAAAAATAGTGGGAGATTAAGATTGGCATTTCTGCTTGAGTGCTGGTCCTGTGTGTGCCATCTGTCTCAAAATATTGGGGCACAGAACACCTAGTGTGTCATACTGGGAATTTTTTTTTGTTTTAAATTCTCCCTGAAAACAAAAAAAAAGTGGGAGATTAAGATTGGCATTTCTGCTTGAGTGCCAGTCCTGTGTGTGCCATCTGTCTCAAAATATTGGGGCACAGAACACCTAGTGTGTCATACTGGGAATTTTTTTTTTAATTCTCCCTGAAAACAAAAAAAAATAGTGGGAGATTAAGATTGGCATTTCTGCTTGAGTGCCAGTCCTGTGTGTGCCATCTGTCTCAAATTATTGGGGCACAGAAAACCTAGTGTGTCATACTGGGTTTTTTTTTAAATTCTCCCTGAAAACAAAAAAATAGTGGGAGATTAAGATTGGCATTTCTGCTTGAGTGCTGGTCCTGTGTGTGCCATCTTTCTCAAAATATTGGGGCACAGAACACCTAGTGTGTCATACTGGGAATTTTTTTTTGTTTTAAATTCTCCCTGAAAACAAAAAAAAAGTGGGAGATTAAGATTGGCATTTGTGCTTGAGTGCCAGTCCTGTGTGTGCCATCTGTCTCAAAATATTGGGGCACAGAACACCTAGTGTGTCATACTGGGAATTTTTTTTTTTTAATTCTCCCTGAAAACAAAAAAAAATAGTGGGAGATTAAGATTGGCATTTCTGCTTGAGTGCCGGTCCTGTGTGTGCCATCTGTCTCAAATTATTGGGGCACAGAAAACCTAGTGTGTCATACTGGGAATTTTTTTTTTTTTTTTAATTCTCCCTGAAAACAAAAAAAAATAGTGGGAGATTAAGATTGGCATTTCTGCTTGAGTGCCAGACCTGTTTGTGCCATCTGTCTCAAATTATTGGGGCACAGAAAACCTAGTGTGTCATACTGGGAATTTTTTTTTTTTTTTAATTCTCCCTGAAAACAAAAAAAAAATAGTGGGAGATTAAGATTGGCATATCTGCTTGAGTGCCAGTCCTGTGTGTGCCATCTGTCTCAAATTATTGGGGCACAGAAAACCTAGTGTGTCATACTGGGATTTTTTTTTTTTTTTAATTCTCCCTGAAAACAAAAAAAATAGTGGGAGATTAAGATTGGCATTTCTGCTTGAGTGCTGGTCCTGTGTGTGCCATCTGTCTCAAAATATTGGGGCACAGAACACCTAGTGTGTCATACTGGGAATTTTTTTTTGTTTTAAATTCTCCCTGAAAACAAAAAAAAAGTGGGAGATTAAGATTGGCATTTCTGCTTGAGTGCCAGTCCTGTGTGTGCCATCTGTCTCAAATTATTGGGGCACAGAAAACCTAGTGTGTCATACTGGGATTTTTTTTTTTTTTAATTCTCCCTGAAAACAAAAAAAAAAAATGGGAGATTAAGATTGGCATTTCTGCTTGAGTGCCGGTCCTGTGTGTGCCATCTGTCTCAAATTATTGGGGCACAGAAAACCTAGTGTGTCATACTGGGAATTTATTTCTTTTTTTTTTAATTCTCCCTGAAAACAAAAAAAAATAGTGGGAGATTAAGATTGGCATTTCTGCTTGAGTGCCAGACCTGTTTGTGCCATCTGTCTCAAATTATTGGGGCACAGAAAACCTAGTGTGTCATACTGGGAATTTTTTTTTTTTTTAATTCTCCCTGAAAACAAAAAAAAAATAGTGGGAGATTAAGATTGGCATTTCTGCTTGAGTGCCAGTCCTGTGTGTGCCATCTGTCTCAAATTATTGGGGCACAGAAAACCTAGTGTGTCATACTGGGATTTTTTTTTTTTTTAATTCTCCCTGAAAACAAAAAAAATAGTGGGAGATTAAGATTGGCATTTCTGCTTGAGTGCCGGTCCTGTGTGTGCCATCTGTCTCAAATTATTGGGGCACAGAAAACCTAGTGTGTCATACTGGGAATTTATTATTTTTTTTTTAATTCTCCCTGAAAACAAAAAAAAATAGTGGGAGATTAAGATTGGCATTTCTGCTTGAGTGCCAGTCCTGTGTGTGCCATCTGTCTCAAATTATTGGGGCACAGAAAACCTAGTGTGTCATACTGGGAATTTATTTATTTTTTTTATTCTCCCTGAAAACAAAAAAAAATAGTCGGAGATTAAGATTGGCATTTCTGCTTGAGTGCCAGTCCTGTGTGTGCCATCTGTCTCAAATTATTGGGGCACAGAAAACCTAGTGTGTCATACTGGGATTTTTTTTTTTTTTAATTCTCCCTGAAAACAAAAAAATAGTGGGAGATTAAGATTGGCATTTCTGCTTGAGTGCCGGTCCTGTGTGTGCCATCTGTCTCAAATTATTGGGGCACAGAAAACCTAGTGTGTCATACTGGGAATTTATTTCTTTTTTTTTTAATTCTCTCTGAAAACAAAAAAAAATAGTGGGAGATTAAGATTGGCATTTCTGCTTGAGTGCCAGTCCTGTGTGTTCCATCTGTCTCAAATTATTGGGGCACAGAAAACCTAGTGTGTCAAACTGGGAATTTTTTTTTTTTTTTAAATTCCCTATGAAAAAAAAAATAGTGGGAGATTAAGATTGGCATTTCTGCTTGAGTGCCGGTCCTGTGTGTGCCATCTGTCTCAAATTATTGGGGCACAGAAAACCTAGTGTGTCATACTGGGAATTTATTTATTTTTTTTATTCTCCCTGAAAACAAAAAAAAATAGTGGGAGATTAAGATTGGCATTTCTGCTTGAGTGCCAGTCCTGTGTGTGCCATCTGTCTCAAATTATTGGGGCACAGAAAACTTAGTGTGTCATACTGGGTTTTTTTTTTAAATTCTCCCTGAAAACAAAAAAATAGTGGGAGATTAAGATTGGCATTTCTGCTTGAGTGCTGGTCCTGTGTGTGCCATCTGTCTCAAAATATTGGGGCACAGAACACCTAGTGTGTCATACTGGGAATTTTTTTTTGTTTTAAATTCTCCCTGAAAACAAAAAAAAAGTGGGAGATTAAGATTGGCATTTCTGCTTGAGTGCCAGTCCTGTGTGTGCCATCTGTCTCAAAATATTGGGGCACAGAACACCTAGTGTGTCATACTGGGAATTTTTTTTTTAATTCTCCCTGAAAACAAAAAAAAATAGTGGGAGATTAAGATTGGCATTTCTGCTTGAGTGCCAGTCCTGTGTGTGCCATCTGTCTCAAATTATTGGGGCACAGAAAACCTAGTGTGTCATACTGGGTTTTTTTTTTAAATTCTCCCTGAAAACAAAAAAATAGTGGGAGATTAAGATTGGCATTTCTGCTTGAGTGCTGGTCCTGTGTGTGCCATCTTTCTCAAAATATTGGGGCACAGAACACCTAGTGTGTCATACTGGGAATTTTTTTTTGTTTTAAATTCTCCCTGAAAACAAAAAAAAAGTGGGAGATTAAGATTGGCATTTGTGCTTGAGTGCCAGTCCTGTGTGTGCCATCTGTCTCAAAATATTGGGGCACAGAACACCTAGTGTGTCATACTGGGAATTTTTTTTTTTTAATTCTCCCTGAAAACAAAAAAAAATAGTGGGAGATTAAGATTGGCATTTCTGCTTGAGTGCCGGTCCTGTGTGTGCCATCTGTCTCAAATTATTGGGGCACAGAAAACCTTGTGTGTCATACTGGGAATTTTTTTTTTTTTTAATTCTCCCTGAAAACAAAAAAAAATAGTGGGAGATTAAGATTGGCATTTCTGCTTGAGTGCCAGACCTGTTTGTGCCATCTGTCTCAAATTATTGGGGCACAGAAAACCTAGTGTGTCATACTGGGAATTTTTTTTTTTTTTTTAATTCTCCCTGAAAACAAAAAAAAAATAGTGGGAGATTAAGATTGGCATTTCTGCTTGAGTGCCAGTCCTGTGTGTGCCATCTGTCTCAAATTATTGGGGCACAGAAAACCTAGTGTGTCATACTGGGATTTTTTTTTTTTTTTAATTCTCCCTGAAAACAAAAAAAATAGTGGGAGATTAAGATTGGCATTTCTGCTTGAGTGCTGGTCCTGTGTGTGCCATCTGTCTCAAAATATTGGGGCACAGAACACCTAGTGTGTCATACTGGGAATTTTTTTTTGTTTTAAATTCTCCCTGAAAACAAAAAAAAAGTGGGAGATTAAGATTGGCATTTCTGCTTGAGTGCCAGTCCTGTGTGTGCCATCTGTCTCAAATTATTGGGGCACAGAAAACCTAGTGTGTCATACTGGGATTTTTTTTTTTTTTAATTCTCCCTGAAAACAAAAAAAATAGTGGGAGATTAAGATTGGCATTTCTGCTTGAGTGCCGGTCCTGTGTGTGCCATCTGTCTCAAATTATTGGGGCACAGAAAACCTAGTGTGTCATACTGGGAATTTATTTCTTTTTTTTTAAATTCTCCCTGAAAACAAAAAAAAATAGTGGGAGATTAAGATTGGCATTTCTGCTTGAGTGCCAGTCCTGTGTGTTCCATCTGTCTCAAATTATTGGGGCACAGAAAACCTAGTGTGTCATACTGGGAATTTTTTTTTTTTTTAAATTCCCTATGAAAAAAAAAATAGTGGGAGATTAAGATTGGCATTTCTGCTTGAGTGCCGGTCCTGTGTGTGCCATCTGTCTCAAATTATTGGGGCACAAAAAACCTAGTGTGTCATACTGGGAATTTATTTTTTTTTTTTATTCTCCCTGAAAACAAAAAAAAATAGTGGGAGATTAAGATTGGCATTTCTGCTTGAGTGCCAGTCCTGTGTGTGCCATCTGTCTCAAATTATTGGGGCACAGAAAACCTAGTGTGTCATACTGGGTTTTTTTTTAAATTCTCCCTGAAAACAAAAAAATAGTGGGAGATTAAGATTGGCATTTCTGCTTGAGTGCTGGTCCTGTGTGTGCCATCTGTCTCAAAATATTGGGGCACAGAACACCTAGTGTGTCATACTGGGAATTTTTTTTTGTTTTAAATTCTCCCTGAAAACAAAAAAAAAGTGGGAGATTAAGATTGGCATTTCTGCTTGAGTGCCAGTCCTGTGTGTGCCATCTGTCTCAAAATATTGGGGCACAGAACACCTAGTGTGTCATACTGGGAATTTTTTTTTTAATTCTCCCTGAAAACAAAAAAAAATAGTGGGAGATTAAGATTGGCATTTCTGCTTGAGTGCCAGTCCTGTGTGTGCCATCTGTCTCAAATTATTGGGGCACAGAAAACCTAGTGTGTCATACTGGGTTTTTTTTTTAAATTCTCCCTGAAAACAAAAAAATAGTGGGAGATTAAGATTGGCATTTCTGCTTGAGTGCTGGTCCTGTGTGTGCCATCTTTCTCAAAATATTGGGGCACAGAACACCTAGTGTGTCATACTGGGAATTTTTTTTTGTTTTAAATTCTCCCTGAAAACAAAAAAAAAGTGGGAGATTAAGATTGGCATTTGTGCTTGAGTGCCAGTCCTGTGTGTGCCATCTGTCTCAAAATATTGGGGCACAGAACACCTAGTGTGTCATACTGGGAATTTTTTTTTTTTAATTCTCCCTGAAAACAAAAAAAAATAGTGGGAGATTAAGATTGGCATTTCTGCTTGAGTGCCGGTCCTGTGTGTGCCATCTGTCTCAAATTATTGGGGCACAGAAAACCTAGTGTGTCATACTGGGAATTTTTTTTTTTTTTTTAATTCTCCCTGAAAACAAAAAAAAATAGTGGGAGATTAAGATTGGCATTTCTGCTTGAGTGCCAGACCTGTTTGTGCCATCTGTCTCAAATTATTGGGGCACAGAAAACCTAGTGTGTCATACTGGGAATTTTTTTTTTTTTTTAATTCTCCCTGAAAACAAAAAAAAAATAGTGGGAGATTAAGATTGGCATTTCTGCTTGAGTGCCAGTCCTGTGTGTGCCATCTGTCTCAAATTATTGGGGCACAGAAAACCTAGTGTGTCATACTGGGATTTTTTTTTTTTTTTTAATTCTCCCTGAAAACAAAAAAAATAGTGGGAGATTAAGATTGGCATTTCTGCTTGAGTGCCGGTCCTGTGTGTGCCATCTGTCTCAAATTATTGGGGCACA
Organism: Ranitomeya variabilis; assembly: GCF_051348905.1. NCBI lineage: Eukaryota > Metazoa > Chordata > Amphibia > Anura > Dendrobatidae > Ranitomeya > Ranitomeya variabilis. Next base: position 353,890,077 of record NC_135235.1, read on the forward strand.
GAAAACCTAGTGTGTCATACTGGGAATTTATTATTTTTTTTTTAATTCTCCCTGAAAACAAAAAAAAATAGTGGGAGATTAAGATTGGCATTTCTGCTTGAGTGCCAGTCCTGTGTGTGCCATCTGTCTCAAATTATTGGGGCACAGAAAACCTAGTGTGTCATACTGGGAATTTATTTTTTTTTTTTATTCTCCCTGAAAACAAAAAAAAATAGTGGGAGATTAAGATTGGCATTTCTGCTTGAGTGCCAGTCCTGTGTGTGCCATCTGTCTCAAATTATTGGGGCACAGAAAACCTAGTGTGTCATACTGGGAATTTATTTTTTTTTTTATTCTCCCTGAAAACAAAAAAAAATAGTCGGAGATTAAGATTGGCATTTCTGCTTGAGTGCCAGTCCTGTGTGTGCCATCTGTCTCAAATTATTGGGGCACAGAAAACCTAGTGTGTCATACTGGGATTTTTTTTTTTTTTAATTCTCCCTGAAAACAAAAAAAATAGTGGGAGATTAAGATTGGCATTTCTGCTTGAGTGCCGGTCCTGTGTGTGCCATCTGTCTCAAATTATTGGGGCACAGAAAACCTAGTGTGTCATACTGGGAATTTATTTCTTTTTTTTTTAATTCTCCCTGAAAACAAAAAAAAATAGTGGGAGATTAAGATTGGCATTTCTGCTTGAGTGCCAGTCCTGTGTGTTCCATCTGTCTCAAATTATTGGGGCACAGAAAACCTAGTGTGTCATACTGGGAATTTTTTTTTTTTTTTAAATTCCCTATGAAAAAAAAAATAGTGGGAGATTAAGATTGGCATTTCTGCTTGAGTGCCGGTCCTGTGTGTGCCATCTGTCTCAAATTATTGGGGCACAGAAAACCTAGTGTGTCATACTGGGAATTTATTTTTTTTTTTATTCTCCCTGAAAACAAAACAAAATAGTGGGAGATTAAGATTGGCATTTCTGCTTGAGTGCCAGTCCTGTGTGTGCCATCTGTCTCAAATTATTGGGGCACAGAAAACCTAGTGTGTCATACTGGGTTTTTTTTTTAAATTCTCCCTGAAAACAAAAAAATAGTGGGAGATTAAGATTGGCATTTCTGCTTGAGTGCTGGTCCTGTGTGTGCCATCTGTCTCAAAATATTGGGGCACAGAACACCTAGTGTGTCATACTGGGAATTTTTTTTTGTTTTAAATTCTCCCTGAAAACAAAAAAAAAGTGGGAGATTAAGATTGGCATTTCTGCTTGAGTGCCAGTCCTGTGTGTGCCATCTGTCTCAAAATATTGGGGCACAGAACACCTAGTGTGTCATACTGGGAATTTTTTTTTTAATTCTCCCTGAAAACAAAAAAAAATAGTGGGAGATTAAGATTGGCATTTCTGCTTGAGTGCCAGTCCTGTGTGTGCCATCTGTCTCAAATTATTGGGGCACAGAAAACCTAGTGTGTCATACTGGGTTTTTTTTTTAAATTCTCCCTGAAAACAAAAAAATAGTGGGAGATTAAGATTGGCATTTCTGCTTGAGTGCTGGTCCTGTGTGTGCCATCTTTCTCAAAATATTGGGGCACAGAACACCTAGTGTGTCATACTGGGAATTTTTTTTTTGTTTTAAATTCTCCCTGAAAACAAAAAAAAAGTGGGAGATTAAGATTGGCATTTGTGCTTGAGTGCCAGTCCTGTGTGTGCCATCTGTCTCAAAATATTGGGGCACAGAACACCTAGTGTGTCATACTGGGAATTTTTTTTTTTTAATTCTCCCTGAAAACAAAAAAAAATAGTGGGAGATTAAGATTGGCATTTCTGCTTGAGTGCCGGTCCTGTGTGTGCCATCTGTCTCAAATTATTGGGGCACAGAAAACCTAGTGTGTCATACTGGGTTTTTTTTTTAAATTCTCCCTGAAAACAAAAAAATAGTGGGAGATTAAGATTGGCATTTCTGCTTGAGTGCTGGTCCTGTGTGTGCCATCTGTCTCAAAATATTGGGGCACAGAACACCTAGTGTGTCATACTGGGAATTTTTTTTTGTTTTAAATTCTCCCTGAAAACAAAAAAAAAGTGGGAGATTAAGATTGGCATTTCTGCTTGAGTGCCAGTCCTGTGTGTGCCATCTGTCTCAAAATATTGGGGCACAGAACACCTAGTGTGTCATACTGGGAATTTTTTTTTTAATTCTCCCTGAAAACAAAAAAAAATAGTGGGAGATTAAGATTGGCATTTCTGCTTGAGTGCCAGTCCTGTGTGTTCCATCTGTCTCAAATTATTGGGGCACAGAAAACCTAGTGTGTCATACTGGGAATTTTTTTTTTTTTTTAAATTCCCTATGAAAAAAAAAATAGTGGGAGATTAAGATTGGCATTTCTGCTTGAGTGCCGGTCCTGTGTGTGCCATCTGTCTCAAATTATTGGGGCACAGAAAACCTAGTGTGTCATACTGGGAATTTATTTTTTTTTTTATTCTCCCTGAAAACAAAACAAAATAGTGGGAGATTAAGATTGGCATTTCTGCTTGAGTGCCAGTCCTGTGTGTGCCATCTGTCTCAAATTATTGGGGCACAGAAAACCTAGTGTGTCATACTGGGTTTTTTTTTTAAATTCTCCCTGAAAACAAAAAAATAGTGGGAGATTAAGATTGGCATTTCTGCTTGAGTGCTGGTCCTGTGTGTGCCATCTGTCTCAAAATATTGGGGCACAGAACACCTAGTGTGTCATACTGGGAATTTTTTTTTGTTTTAAATTCTCCCTGAAAACAAAAAAAAAGTGGGAGATTAAGATTGGCATTTCTGCTTGAGTGCCAGTCCTGTGTGTGCCATCTGTCTCAAAATATTGGGGCACAGAACACCTAGTGTGTCATACTGGGAATTTTTTTTTTAATTCTCCCTGAAAACAAAAAAAAATAGTGGGAGATTAAGATTGGCATTTCTGCTTGAGTGCCAGTCCTGTGTGTGCCATCTGTCTCAAATTATTGGGGCACAGAAAACCTAGTGTGTCATACTGGGTTTTTTTTTTAAATTCTCCCTGAAAACAAAAAAATAGTGGGAGATTAAGATTGGCATTTCTGCTTGAGTGCTGGTCCTGTGTGTGCCATCTTTCTCAAAATATTGGGGCACAGAACACCTAGTGTGTCATACTGGGAATTTTTTTTTTGTTTTAAATTCTCCCTGAAAACAAAAAAAAAGTGGGAGATTAAGATTGGCATTTGTGCTTGAGTGCCAGTCCTGTGTGTGCCATCTGTCTCAAAATATTGGGGCACAGAACACCTAGTGTGTCATACTGGGAATTTTTTTTTTTTAATTCTCCCTGAAAACAAAAAAAAATAGTGGGAGATTAAGATTGGCATTTCTGCTTGAGTGCCGGTCCTGTGTGTGCCATCTGTCTCAAATTATTGGGGCACAGAAAACCTAGTGTGTCATACTGGGTTTTTTTTTTAAATTCTCCCTGAAAACAAAAAAATAGTGGGAGATTAAGATTGGCATTTCTGCTTGAGTGCTGGTCCTGTGTGTGCCATCTGTCTCAAAATATTGGGGCACAGAACACCTAGTGTGTCATACTGGGAATTTTTTTTTGTTTTAAATTCTCCCTGAAAACAAAAAAAAAGTGGGAGATTAAGATTGGCATTTCTGCTTGAGTGCCAGTCCTGTGTGTGCCATCTGTCTCAAAATATTGGGGCACAGAACACCTAGTGTGTCATACTGGGAATTTTTTTTTTAATTCTCCCTGAAAACAAAAAAAAATAGTGGGAGATTAAGATTGGCATTTCTGCTTGAGTGCCAGTCCTGTGTGTGCCATCTGTCTCAAATTATTGGGGCACAGAAAACCTAGTGTGTCATACTGGGTTTTTTTTTTAAATTCTCCCTGAAAACAAAAAAATAGTGGGAGATTAAGATTGGCATTTCTGCTTGAGTGCTGGTCCTGTGTGTGCCATCTTTCTCAAAATATTGGGGCACAGAACACCTAGTGTGTCATACTGGGAATTTTTTTTTTGTTTTAAATTCTCCCTGAAAACAAAAAAAAAGTGGGAGATTAAGATTGGCATTTGTGCTTGAGTGCCAGTCCTGTGTGTGCCATCTGTCTCAAAATATTGGGGCACAGAACACCTAGTGTGTCATACTGGGAATTTTTTTTTTTTAATTCTCCCTGAAAACAAAAAAAAATAGTGGGAGATTAAGATTGGCATTTCTGCTTGAGTGCCGGTCCTGTGTGGGCCATCTGTCTCAAATTATTGGGGCACAGAAAACCTAGTGTGTCCTACTGGGTATTTATTTTTTTTTTTTTTAATTCTCCCTGAAAACAAAAAAAAATAGTGGGAGATTAAGATTGGCATTTCTGCTTGAGTGCCAGTCCTGTGTGTGCCATCTGTCTCAAATTATTGGGGCACAGAAAACCTAGTGTGTCATACTGGGAATTTTTATTTATTTTTTTTAAATTCCCTATGAAAAAAAAAAATAGTGGGAGATTAAGATTGGCATTTCTGCTTGAGTGCCGGTCCTGTGTGTGCCATCTGTCTCAAATTATTGGGGCACAGAAAACCTAGTGTGTCATACTGGGTTTTTTTTTTAAATTCTCCCTGAAAAAAAAAAATAGTGGGAGATTAAGATTGGCATTTCTGCTTGAGTGCTGGTCCTGTGTGTGCCATCTGTCTCAAATTATTGGGGCACAGAAAACCTAGTGTGTCATACTGGGATTTTTTTTTTTTTTAATTCTCCCTGAAAAAATAAAAAATAGTGGGAGATTAAGATTGGCATTTCTGCTTGAGTGCCAGTCCTGTGTGTGCCATCTGTCTCAAATTATTGGGGCACAGAAAACCTAGTGTGTCATACTGGGAATTTTTTTTTTTTTTTTAATTCTCCCTGAAAACAAAAAAAAATAGTCGGAGATTAAGATTGGCATTTCTGCTTGAGTGCCAGTCCTGTGTGTGCCATCTGTCTCAAATTATTGGGGCACAGAAAACCTAGTGTGTCATACTGGGATTTTTTTTTTTTTAATTCTCCCTGAAAACAAAAAAAATAGTGGGAGATTAAGATTGGCATTTCTGCTTGAGTGCCGGTCCTGTGTGTGCCATCTGTCTCAAATTATTGGGGCACAGAAAACCTAGTGTGTCATACTGGGAATTTATTTTTTTTTTTTTTAATTCTCCCTGAAAACAAAAAAAAATAGTGGGAGATTAAGATTGGCATTTCTGCTTGAGTGCCAGTCCTGTGTGTTCCATCTGTCTCAAATTACTGGGGCACAGAAAACCTAGTGTGTCATACTGGGAATTTTTTTTTTTTTTAAATTCCCTATGAAAAAAAAAATAGTGGGAGATTAAGATTGGCATTTCTGCTTGAGTGCCGGTCCTGTGTGTGCCATCTGTCTCAAATTATTGGGGCACAGAAAACCTGGTGTGTCATACTGGGATTTTTTTTTTTTTTAAATTCTCCCTGAAAACAAAAAGAAATAGTGGGAGATTAAGATTGGCATTTCTGCTTGAGTGCCGGTCCTGTGTGTGCCATCTCTCAAATTATTGGGGCACAGAAAACCTAGTGTGTCATACTGGTAATTTTTTTTTTTTAAATTCTCCCTGAAAACAAAAAAATAGTTGAAGATTAAGATTGGCATTTCTGCTTGAGTGCCGGTCCTGTGTGTGCCATCAGTCTCAAATTATTGGGGCACAGAAAACCTAGTGTGTCATACTGGGATTTTTTTTTTTCTTAAATTCTCCCTGAAAACAAAAAAAAGTGGGAGATTAAGATTGGCATTTCAGCTTGAGTGCCGGTCCTGTGTGTGCCATCTGTCTCAAATTATTGGGGCACAGAAAACCTAGTGTGTCATACTGGGATTTTTTTTTTTTAAATTCTCCCTCAAAACAAAAAAATAGTGGGAGATTAAGATTGGCATTTCAGCTTGAGTGCTGGTCCTGTGTGTGCCATCTGTCTCAAATTATTGGGGCACAGAAAACCTAGTGTGTCATACTGGGATTTTTTTTTTAATTCTCCCTGAAAACAAAAAAAAAGTGGGAGATTAAGATTGGCATTTCAGCTTGAGTGCCGGTCCTGTGTGTGCCATCTGTCTCAAATTATTGGGGCACAGAAAACCTAGTGTGTCATACTGGGAATTTATTTATTTTTTTTTAATTCTCCCTGAAAACAAAAAAAAATAGTGGGAGATTAAGATTGGCATTTCTGCTTGAGTGCCAGTCCTGTGTGTGCCATCTGTCTCAAATTATTGGGGCACAGAAAACCTAGTGTGTCATACTGGGATTTTTTTTTTTTTAAATTCTCCCTGAAAACAAAAAAAATAGTGGGAGATTAAGATTGGCATTTCTGCTTGAGTGCCGGTCCTGTGTGTGCCATCTGTCTCAAATTATTGGGGCACAGAAAACCTAGTGTGTCATTCTGGGAATTTATTATTTTTTTTTTAATTCTCCCTGAAAACAAAAAAAAAAATAGTGGGAGATTAAGATTGGCATTTCTGCTTGAGTGCCAGTCCTGTGTGTGCCATCTGTCTCAAATTATTGGGGCACAGAAAACCTAGTGTGTCATACTGGGTTTTTTTTTTTAAATTCTCCCTGAAAACAAAAAAATAGTGGGAGATTAAGATTGGCATTTCTGCTTGAGTGCTGGTCCTGTGTGTGCCATCTGTCTCAAAATATTGGGGCACAGAACACCTAGTGTGTCATACTGGGATTTTTTTTTTTTTAAATTCTCCCTGAAAACAAAAAAAAAAGTGGGAGATTAAGATTGGCATTTCTGCTTGAGTGCCAGTCCTGTGTGTGCCATCTGTCTCAAATTATTGGGGTACAGAAAACCTAGTGTGTCATACTGGGATTTTTTTTTTTTTTTAATTCTCCCTGAAAAAAAAAATAGTGGGAGATTAAGATTGGCATTTCTGCTTGAGTGCCGGTCCTGTGTGTGCCATATGTCTCAAATTATTGGGGCACAGAAAACCTAGTGTATCATACTGGTAATTTTTTTTTTTTTTTTAATTCTCCCTGAAAACAAAAAAAATAGTGGGAGATTAAGATTGGCATTTCTGCTTGAGTGCCGGTCCTGTGTGTGCCATCTGTCTCAAATTATTGGGGCACAGAAAACCTAGTGTGTCATACTGGGAATTTTTTTTTTTTAATTCTCCCTGAAAAAAAAAAATAGTGGGAGATTAAATTTGGCATTTCTGCTTGAGTGCCGTTCCTGTGTGTGCCATCTGTCTCAAAATATTGGGGCACAGAACACCTAGTGTATCATACTGGGAATTTTTTTTTTTTTTAAATTCTCCCTGAAAACAAAAAAAAGTGGGAGATTAAGATTGGCATTTCTGCTTGAGTGCCAGTCCTGTGTGTGCCATCTGTCTCAAATTATTGGGGCACAGAAAACCTAGTGTGTCATACTGGGAATTTTTATTTATTTTTTTTAAATTCCCTATGAAAAAAAAAAATAGTGGGAGATTAAGATTGGCATTTCTGCTTGAGTGCCGGTCCTGTGTGTGCCATCTGTCTCAAATTATTGGGGCACAGAAAACCTAGTGTGTCATACTGGGTTTTTTTTTTAAATTCTCCCTGAAAAAAAAAATAGTGGGAGATTAAGATTGGCATTTCTGCTTGAGTGCTGGTCCTGTGTGTGCCATCTGTCTCAAATTATTGGGGCACAGAAAACCTAGTGTGTCATACTGGGAATTTTTTTTTTTTTTTTAATTCTCCCTGAAAACAAAAAAAAATAGTCGGAGATTAAGATTGGCATTTCTGCTTGAGTGCCAGTCCTGTGTGTGCCATCTGTCTCAAATTATTGGGGCACAGAAAACCTAGTGTGTCATACTGGGATTTTTTTTTTTTTTTAATTCTCCCTGAAAACAAAAAAAAATAGTGGGAGATTAAGATTGGCATTTCTGCTTGAGTGCCGGTCCTGTGTGTGCCATCTGTCTCAAATTATTGGGGCACAGAAAACCTAGTGTGTCATACTGGGAATTTATTTTTTTTTTTTTAATTCTCCCTGAAAACAAAAAAAAATAGTGGGAGATTAAGATTGGCATTTCTGCTTGAGTGCCAGTCCTGTGTGTGCCATCTGTCTCAAATTATTGGGGCACAGAAAACCTAGTGTGTCATACTGGGAATTTATTTTTTTTTTTTATTCTCCCTGAAAACAAAAAAAAATAGTGGGAGATTAAGATTGGCATTTCTGCTTGAGTGCCAGTCCTGTGTGTTCCATCTGTCTCAAATTATTGGGGCACAGAAAACCTAGTGTGTCATACTGGGAATTTTTTTTTTTTTTTTAAATTCCCTATGAAAAAAAAAAAATAGTGGGAGATTAAGATTGGCATTTCTGCTTGAGTGCCGGTCCTGTGTGTGCCATCTGTCTCAAATTATTGGGGCACAGAAAGCCTAGTGTGTCATACTGGGAATTTATTTATTTTTTTTATTCTCCCTGAAAACAAAAAAAAATAGTGGGAGATTAAGATTGGCATTTCTGCTTGAGTGCCAGTCCTGTGTGTGCCATCTGTCTCAAATTATTGGGGCACAGAAAACCTAGTGTGTCATACTGGGATTTTTTTTTTTTAAATTCTCCCTCAAAACAAAAAAATAGTGGGAGATTAAGATTGGCATTTCAGCTTGAGTGCTGGTCCTGTGTGTGCCATCTGTCTCAAATTATTGGGGCACAGAAAACCTAGTGTGTCATACTGGGATTTTTTTTTTAATTCTCCCTGAAAACAAAAAAAAAGTGGGAGATTAAGATTGGCATTTCAGCTTGAGTGCCGGTCCTGTGTGTGCCATCTGTCTCAAATTATTGGGGCACAGAAAACCTAGTGTGTCATACTGGGAATTTATTTATTTTTTTTTAATTCTCCCTGAAAACAAAAAAAAATAGTGGGAGATTAAGATTGGCATTTCTGCTTGAGTGCCAGTCCTGTGTGTGCCATCTGTCTCAAATTATTGGGGCACAGAAAACCTAGTGTGTCATACTGGGATTTTTTTTTTTTTAAATTCTCCCTGAAAACAAAAAAAATAGTGGGAGATTAAGATTGGCATTTCTGCTTGAGTGCCGGTCCTGTGTGTGCCATCTGTCTCAAATTATTGGGGCACAGAAAGCCTAGTGTGTCATACTGGGAATTTATTTATTTTTTTTATTCTCCCTGAAAACAAAAAAAAATAGTGGGAGATTAAGATTGGCATTTCTGCTTGAGTGCCAGTCCTGTGTGTGCCATCTGTCTCAAATTATTGGGGCACAGAAAACCTAGTGTGTCATACTGGGATTTTTTTTTTTTAAATTCTCCCTCAAAACAAAAAAATAGTGGGAGATTAAGATTGGCATTTCAGCTTGAGTGCTGGTCCTGTGTGTGCCATCTGTCTCAAATTATTGGGGCACAGAAAACCTAGTGTGTCATACTGGGATTTTTTTTTAATTCTCCCTGAAAACAAAAAAAAAGTGGGAGATTAAGATTGGCATTTCAGCTTGAGTGCCGGTCCTGTGTGTGCCATCTGTCTCAAATTATTGGGGCACAGAAAACCTAGTGTGTCATACTGGGAATTTATTTATTTTTTTTTAATTCTCCCTGAAAACAAAAAAAAATAGTGGGAGATTAAGATTGGCATTTCTGCTTGAGTGCCAGTCCTGTGTGTGCCATCTGTCTCAAATTATTGGGGCACAGAAAACCTAGTGTGTCATACTGGGATTTTTTTTTTTTTAAATTCTCCCTGAAAACAAAAAAAATAGTGGGAGATTAAGATTGGCATTTCTGCTTGAGTGCCGGTCCTGTGTGTGCCATCTGTCTCAAATTATTGGGGCACAGAAAACCTAGTGTGTCATACTGGGAATTTATTATTTTTTTTTTAATTCTCCCTGAAAACAAAAAAAAAATAGTGGGAGATTAAGATTGGCATTTCTGCTTGAGTGCCAGTCCTGTGTGTGCCATCTGTCTCAAATTATTGGGGCACAGAAAACCTAGTGTGTCATACTGGGTTTTTTTTTTTTAAATTCTCCCTGAAAACAAAAAAATAGTGGGAGATTAAGATTGGCATTTCTGCTTGAGTGCTGGTCCTGTGTGTGCCATCTGTCTCAAAATATTGGGGCACAGAACACCTAGTGTGTCATACTGGGATTTTTTTTTTTTTTAAATTCTCCCTGAAAACAAAAAAAAAAGTGGGAGATTAAGATTGGCATTTCTGCTTGAGTGCCAGTCCTGTGTGTGCCATCTGTCTCAAATTATTGGGGTACAGAAAACCTAGTGTGTCATACTGGGATTTTTTTTTTTTTTTAATTCTCCCTGAAAAAAAAAATAGTGGGAGATTAAGATTGGCATTTCTGCTTGAGTGCCGGTCCTGTGTGTGCCATATGTCTCAAATTATTGGGGCACAGAAAACCTAGTGTATCATACTGGTAATTTTTTTTTTTTTTTTAATTCTCCCTGAAAACAAAAAAAATAGTGGGAGATTAAGATTGGCATTTCTGCTTGAGTGCCGGTCCTGTGTGTGCCATCTGTCTCAAATTATTGGGGCACAGAAAACCTAGTGTGTCATACTGGGAATTTTTTTTTTTTTATTCTCCCTGAAAAAAAAAAATAGTGGGAGATTAAGATTGGCATTTCTGCTTGAGTGCCGTTCCTGTGTGTGCCATCTGTCTCAAAATATTGGGGCACAGAACACCTAGTGTATCATACTGGGAATTTTTTTTTTTTTTAAATTCTCCCTGAAAACAAAAAAAAGTGGGAGATTAAGATTGGCATTTCTGCTTGAGTGCCAGTCCTGTGTGTGCCATCTGTCTCAAATTATTGGGGCACAGAAAACCTAGTGTGTCATACTGGGAATTTTTATTTATTTTTTTTAAATTCCCTATGAAAAAAAAAAATAGTGGGAGATTAAGATTGGCATTTCTGCTTGAGTGCCGGTCCTGTGTGTGCCATCTGTCTCAAATTATTGGGGCACAGAAAACCTAGTGTGTCATACTGGGTTTTTTTTTTTAAATTCTCCCTGAAAAAAAAAATAGTGGGAGATTAAGATTGGCATTTCTGCTTGAGTGCTGGTCCTGTGTGTGCCATCTGTCTCAAATTATTGGGGCACAGAAAACCTAGTGTGTCATACTGGGAATTTTTTTTTTTTTTTTAATTCTCCCTGAAAACAAAAAAAAATAGTCGGAGATTAAGATTGGCATTTCTGCTTGAGTGCCAGTCCTGTGTGTGCCATCTGTCTCAAATTATTGGGGCACAGAAAACCTAGTGTGTCATACTGGGATTTTTTTTTTTTTTTAATTCTCCCTGAAAACAAAAAAAAATAGTGGGAGATTAAGATTGGCATTTCTGCTTGAGTGCCGGTCCTGTGTGTGCCATCTGTCTCAAATTATTGGGGCACAGAAAACCTAGTGTGTCATACTGGGAATTTATTTTTTTTTTTTTAATTCTCCCTGAAAACAAAAAAAAATAGTGGGAGATTAAGATTGGCATTTCTGCTTGAGTGCCAGTCCTGTGTGTGCCATCTGTCTCAAATTATTGGGGCACAGAAAACCTAGTGTGTCATACTGGGAATTTATTTATTTTTTTTATTCTCCCTGAAAACAAAAAAAAATAGTGGGAGATTAAGATTGGCATTTCTGCTTGAGTGCCAGTCCTGTGTGTTCCATCTGTCTCAAATTATTGGGGCACAGAAAACCTAGTGTGTCATACTGGGAATTTTTTTTTTTTTTTTAAATTCCCTATGAAAAAAAAAAAATAGTGGGAGATTAAGATTGGCATTTCTGCTTGAGTGCCGGTCCTGTGTGTGCCATCTGTCTCAAATTATTGGGGCACAGAAAGCCTAGTGTGTCATACTGGGAATTTATTTATTTTTTTTATTCTCCCTGAAAACAAAAAAAAATAGTGGGAGATTAAGATTGGCATTTCTGCTTGAGTGCCAGTCCTGTGTGTGCCATCTGTCTCAAATTATTGGGGCACAGAAAACCTAGTGTGTCATACTGGGTTTTTTTTTAAAATTCTCCCTGAAAACAAAAAAATAGTGGGAGATTAAGATTGGCATTTCTGCTTGAGTGCTGGTCCTGTGTGTGCCATCTGTCTCAAAATATTGGGGCACAGAACACCTAGTGTGTCATACTGGGAATTTTTTTTTGTTTTAAATTCTCCCTGAAAACAAAAAAAAAGTGGGAGATTAAGATTGGCATTTCTGCTTGATTGCCAGTCCTGTGTGTGCCATCTGTCTCAAAATATTGGGGCACAGAACACCTAGTGTGTCATACTGGGAATTTTTTTTTTTTTAATTCTCCCTGAAAACAAAAAAAAATAGTGGGAGATTAAGATTGGCATTTCTGCTTGAGTGCCAGTCCTGTGTGTGCCATCTGTCTCAAAATATTGGGGCACAGAACACCTAGTGTGTCATACTGGGAATTTTTTTTTTTTAATTCTCCCTGAAAACAACAAAAAATAGTGGGAGATTAAGATTGGCATTTCTGCTTGAGTGCCAGACCTGTGTGTGCCATCTGTCTCAAATTATTGGGGCACAGAAAACCTAGTGTGTCATACTGGGAATTTTTATTTATTTTTTTTAAATTCCCTATGAAAAAAAAAAATAGTGGGAGATTAAGATTGGCATTTCTGCTTGAGTGCCGGTCCTGTGTGTGCCATCTGTCTCAAATTATTGGGGCACAGAAAACCTAGTGTGTCATACTGGGTTTTTTTTTAAATTCTCCCTGAAAACAAAAAAATAGTGGGAGATTAAGATTGGCATTTCTGCTTGAGTGCTGGTCCTGTGTGTGCCATCTGTCTCAAAATATTGGGGCACAGAACACCTAGTGTGTCATACTGGGAATTTTTTTTTTTTTAAATTCTCCCTGAAAACAAAAAAAAAAGTGGGAGATTAAGATTGGCATTTCTGCCTGAGTGCCAGTCCTGTGTGTGCCATCTGTCTCAAATTATTGGGGCACAGAAAACCTAGTGTGTCATACTGGGATATTTTTTTTTTTTTAATTCTCCCTGAAAACAAAAAAAATAGTGGGAGATTTAGATTGGCATTTCTGCTTGAGTGCCGGTCCTGTGTGTGCCATCTGTCTCAAATTATTGGGGCACAGAAAACCTAGTGTGTCATACTGGGAATTTATTTATTTTTTTTAATTCTCCCTGAAAACAAAAAAAAAATAGTGGGAGATTAAGATTGGCATTTCTGCTTCAGTGCCAGTCCTGTGTGTGCCATCTGTCTCAAATTATTGGGGCACAGAAAACCTAGTGTGTCATACTGGTTTTTTTTTTTTTAAATTCTCCCTGAAAACAAAAAAATAGTGCGAGATTAAGATTGGCATTTCTGCTTGAGTGCCGGTCCTGTGTGTGCCATCTGTCTCAAAATATTGGGGCACAGAACACCTAGTGTGTCATACTGGGAATTTTTTTTTTTTTAAATTCTCCCTGAAAACAAAAAAAAATAGTGGGAGATTAAGATTGGCATTTCTGTTTGAGTGCCGGTCCTGTGTGTGCCATCTGTCTCAAAATATTGGGGCACAGAACACCTAGTGTGTCATACTGGGAATTTTTTTTTTTAAATTCTCCCTGAAAACAAAAAAAAAAGTGGGAGATTAAGATTGGCATTTCTGCTTGAGTGCCAGTCCTGTGTGTGCCATCTGTCTCAAATTATTGGGGCACAGAAAACCTAGTGTGTCATACTGGGAATTTTTTTTTTTTTTTTTTAAATTCCCTATGAAAAAAAAAATAGTGGGAGATTAAGATTGGCATTTCTGCTTGAGTGCCTGTCCTGTGTGTGCCATCTGTCTCAAATTATTGGGGCACAGAAAACCTGGTGTGTCATACTGGGATTTTTTATTTTTTTTTAATTCTCCCTGAAAACAAAAAAAATAGTTGGAGATTAAGATTGGCATTTCAACTTGAGTGCCGGTCCTGTGTGTGCCATCTGTCTCAAATTATTGGGGCACAGAAACCCTAGTGTGTCATACTGGGAATTTTCTTTTTTTTTTAAATTCTCCCTGAAAACAAAAAAAATAGTGGGAGATTAAGATTGGCATTTCTGCATAAATGCCGGTCCTGTGTGTGCCATCTGTCTCAAATGATTGGGGCACAGAAAACCTAGTGTGTCATACTGGGAAATTTTTTATTTTTTTAAATTCTCCCTGAAAACAAAAAAAATATTGGGAGATTAAGATTGGCATTTCTGCTTGAGTGCCAGTCCTGTGTGTGCCATCTGACTCAAATTATTGGGGCACAGAAAACCTGGTGTGTCATACTGGGATTTTTTTTTTTTTTAAATTCTCCCTGAAAACAAAAAGAAATAGTGGGAGATTAAGATTGGCATTTCTGCTTGAGTGCCGGTCCTGTGTGTGCCATCTCTCAAATTATTGGGGCACAGAAAACCTAGTGTGTCATACTGGTAATTTTTTTTAAAAAAATTCTCCCTGAAAACAAAAAAAATAGTTGAAGATTAAGATTGGCATTTCTGCTTGAGTGCCGGTCCTGTGTGTGCCATCAGTCTCAAATTATTGGGGCACAGAAAACCTAGTGTGTCATACTGGGATTTTTTTTTTCTTAAATTCTCCCTGAAAACAAAAAAAAGTGGGAGATTAAGATTGGCATTTCAGCTTGAGTGCCGGTCCTGTGTGTGCCATCTGTCTCAAATTATTGGGGCACAGAAAACCTAGTGTGTCATACTGGGATTTTTTTTTTTTTAAATTCTCCCTCAAAACAAAAAAATAGTGGGAGATTAAGATTGGCATTTCAGCTTGAGTGCTGGTCCTGTGTGTGCCATCTGTCTCAAATTATTGGGGCACAGAAAACCTAGTGTGTCATACTGGGATTTTTTTTTTAATTCTCCCTGAAAACAAAATAAAAGTGGGAGATTAAGATTGGCATTTCAGCTTGAGTGCCGGTCCTGTGTGTGCCATCTGTCTCAAATTATTGGGGCACAGAAAACCTAGTGTGTCATACTGGGAATTTATTTATTTTTTTTTAATTCTCCCTGAAAACAAAAAAAAATAGTGGGAGATTAAGATTGTCATTTCTGCTTGAGTGCCAGTCCTGTGTGTGCCATCTGTCTCAAATTATTGGGGCACAGAAAACCTAGTGTGTCATACTGGGATTTTTTTTTTTTAAATTCTCCCTGAAAACAAAAAAAATAGTGGGAGATTAAGATTGGCATTTCTGCTTGAGTGCCAGACCTGTTTGTGCCATCTGTCTCAAATTATTGGGGCACAGAAAACCTAGTGTGTCATACTGGGAATTTATTATTTTTTTTTTTAATTCTCCCTGAAAACAAAAAAAAAATAGTGGGAGATTAAGATTGGCATTTCTGCTTGAGTGCCAGTCCTGTGTGTGCCATCTGTCTCAAATTATTGGGGCACAGAAAACCTAGTGTGTCATACTGGGTTTTTTTTTTTAAATTCTCCCTGAAAACAAAAAAATAGTGGGAGATTAAGATTGGCATTTCTGCTTGAGTGCCGGTCCTGTGTGTGCCATCTGTCTCAAATTATTGGGGCACAGAAAACCTAGTGTGTCATACTGGGAATTTATTATTTTTTTTTTTAATTCTCCCTGAAAACAAAAAAAAAATAGTGGGAGATTAAGATTGGCATTTCTGCTTGAGTGCCAGTCCTGTGTGTGCCATCTGTCTCAAAATATTGGGGCACAGAACACCTAGTGTGTCATACTGGGTTTTTTTTTTTTTTTTAAATTCTCCCTGAAAACAAAAAAAAAGTGGGAGATTAAGATTGGCATTTCTGCTTGAGTGCCAGTCCTGTGTGTGCCATCTGTCTCAAATTATTGGGGTACAGAAAACCTAGTGTGTCATACTGGGATTTTTTTTTTTTTTTAATTCTCCCTGAAAAAAAAAAAATAGTGGGAGATTAAGATTGGCATTTCTGCTTGAGTGCCGTTCCTGTGTGTGCCATCTGTCTCAAAATATTGGGGCACAGAACACCTAGTGTATCATACTGGGAATTTATTTTTTTTTTAAATTCTCCCTGAAAACAAAAAAAAGTGGGAGATTAAGATTGGCATTTCTGCTTGAGTGCCAGTCCTGTGTGTGCCATCTGTCTCAAATTATTGGGGCACAGAAAACCTAGTGTGTCATACTGGGAATTTTTATTTATTTTTTTTAAATTCCCTATGAAAAAAAAAATAGTGGGAGATTAAGATTGGCATTTCTGCTTGAGTGCCGGTCCTGTGTGTGCCATCTGTCTCAAATTATTGGGGCACAGAAAACCTAGTGTGTCATACTGGGTTTTTTTTTAAAATTCTCCCTGAAAAAAAAAATAGTGGGAGATTAAGATTGGCATTTCTGCTTGAGTGCCGGTCCTGTGTGTGCCATCTGTCTCAAATTATTGGGGCACAGAAAACCTAGTGTGTCATACTGGGAATTTTTTTTTTTTTTTTTTAATTCTCCCTGAAAACAAAAATAAAATAGTGGGAGATTAAGATTGGCATTTCTGCTTGAGTGCCAGTCCTGTGTGTGCCATCTGTCTCAAATTATTGGGGCACAGAAAACCTAGTGTGTCATACTGGGAATTTATTTATTTTTTTTTATTCTCCCTGAAAACAAAAAAAAATAGTGGGAGATTAAGATTGGCATTTCTGCTTGAGTGCCAGTCCTGTGTGTTCCATCTGTCTCAAATTATTGGGGCACAGAAAACCTAGTGTGTCATACTGGGAATTTTTTTTTTTTTTAATTCCCTATGAAAAAAAAAAAATAGTGGGAGATTAAGATTGGCATTTCTGCTTGAGTGTCGGTCCTGTGTGTGCCATCTGTCTCAAATTATTGGGGCACAGAAAACCTAGTGTGTCATACTGGGAATTTATTTATTTTTTTTATTCTCCATGAAAACAAAAAAAAATAGTGGGAGATTAAGATTGGCATTTCTGCTTGAGTGCCAGTCCTGTGTGTGCCATCTGTCTCAAATTATTGGGGCACAGAAATCCTAGTGTGTCATACTGGGTTTTTTTTTTAAATTCTCCCTGAAAACAAAAAAATAGTGGGAGATTAAGATTGGCATTTCTGCTTGAGTGCTGGTCCTGTGTGTGCCATCTGTCTCAAAATATTGGGGCACAGAACACCTAGTGTGTCATACTGGGAATTTTTTTTTGTTTTAAATTCTCCCTGAAAACAAAAAAAAAGTGGGAGATTAAGATTGGCATTTCTGCTTGATTGCCAGTCCTGTGTGTGCCATCTGTCTCAAAATATTGGGGCACAGAACACCTAGTGTGTCATACTGGGAATTTTTTTTTTTTTAATTCTCCGTGAAAACAAAAAAAAATAGTGGGAGATTAAGATTGGCATTTCTGCTTGAGTGCCAGTCCTGTGTGTGCCATCTGTCTCAAAATATTGGGGCACAGAACACCTAGTGTGTCATACTGGGAATTTTTTTTTTTTAATTCTCCCTGAAAACAAAAAAAAATAGTGGGAGATTAAGATTGGCATTTCTGCTTGAGTGCCAGTCCTGTGTGTGCCATCTGTCTCAAATTATTGGGGCACAGAAAACCTAGTGTGTCATACTGGGAATTTTTTTTTTTTTTTTAATTCTCCCTGAAAACAAAAAAAAATAGTGGGAGATTAAGATTGGCATTTCTGCTTGAGTGCCAGACCTGTTTGTGCCATCTGTCTCAAATTATTGGGGCACAGAAAACCTAGTGTGTCATACTGGGAATTTTTTTTTTTTTAATTCTCCCTGAAAACAAAAAAAAATAGTGGGAGATTAAGATTGGCATTTCTGCTTGAGTGCCAGTCCTGTGTGTGCCATCTGTCTCAAATTATTGGGGCACAGAAAACCTAGTGTGTCATACTGGGATTTTTTTTTTTTTTAATTCTCCCTGAAAACAAAAAAAATAGTGGGAGATTAAGATTGGCATTTCTGCTTGAGTGCCGGTCCTGTGTGTGCCATCTGTCTCAAATTATTGGGGCACAGAAAACCTAGTGTGTCATACTGGGAATTTATTTTTTTTTTTTAATTCTCCCTGAAAACAAAAAAAAATAGTGGGAGATTAAGATTGGCATTTCTGCTTGAGTGCCAGTCCTGTGTGTGCCATCTGTCTCAAATTATTGGGGCACAGAAAACCTAGTGTGTCATACTGGGAATTTATTTTATTTTTTTTTAATTCTCCCTGAAAACAAAAAAAAATAGTGGGAGATTAAGATTGGCATTTCTGCTTGAGTGCCAGTCCTGTGTGTGCCATCTGTCTCAAATTATTGGGGCACAGAAAACCTAGTGTGTCATACTGGGAATTTTTATTTATTTTTTTTAAATTCCCTATGAAAAAAAAAAATAGTGGGAGATTAAGATTGGCATTTCTGCTTGAGTGCCGGTCCTGTGTGTGCCATCTGTCTCAAATTATTGGGGCACAGAAAACCTAGTGTGTCATACTGGGTTTTTTTTTTAAATTCTCCCTGAAAAAAAAAAATAGTGGGAGATTAAGATTGGCATTTCTGCTTGAGTGCTGGTCCTGTGTGTGCCATCTGTCTCAAATTATTGGGGCACAGAAAACCTAGTGTGTCATACTGGGATTTTTTTTTTTTTAATTCTCCCTGAAAAAATAAAAAATAGTGGGAGATTAAGATTGGCATTTCTGCTTGAGTGCCAGTCCTGTGTGTGCCATCTGTCTCAAATTATTGGGGCACAGAAAACCTAGTGTGTCATACTGGGAATTTTTTTTTTTTTTTTTAATTCTCCCTGAAAACAAAAAAAAATAGTCGGAGATTAAGATTGGCATTTCTGCTTGAGTGCCAGTCCTGTGTGTGCCATCTGTCTCAAATTATTGGGGCACAGAAAACCTAGTGTGTCATACTGGGATTTTTTTATTTTTTTAATTCTCCCTGAAAACAAAAAAAATAGTGGGAGATTAAGATTGGCATTTCTGCTTGAGTGCCGGTCCTGTGTGTGCCATCTGTCTCAAATTATTGGGGCACAGAAAACCTAGTGTGTCATACTGGGAATTTTTTTTTTTTTTTTTTAATTCTCCCTGAAAACAAAAAAAAATAGTGGGAGATTAAGATTGGCATTTCTGCTTGAGTGCCAGTCCTGTGTGTGACATCTGTCTCAAATTGTTGGGGCACAGAAAACCTAGTGTGTCATACTGGGAATTTATTTATTTTTTTTTTAATTCTCCCTGAAAACAAAAAAAAATAGTGGGAGATTAAGATTGGCATTTCTGCTTGAGTGCCAGTCCTGTGTGTTCCATCTGTCTCAAATTATTGGGGCACAGAAAACCTAGTGTGTCATACTGGGATTTTTTTTTTTTTTTTTAAATTCCCTATGAAAAAAAAAAATAGTGGGAGATTAAGATTGGCATTTCTGCTTGAGTGCCGGTCCTGTGTGTGCCATCTGTCTCAAATTATTGGGGCACAGAAAACCTAGTGTGTCATACTGGGAATTTATTTTTTTTTTTAATTCTCCCTGAAAACAAAAAAAAATAGTGGGAGATTAAGATTGGCATTTCTGCTTGAGTGCCAGTCCTGTGTGTGCCATCTGTCTCAAATTATTGGGGCACAGAAAACCTTGTGTGTCATACTGGGTTTTTTTTTAAATTCTCCCTGAAAACAAAAAAATAGTGGGAGATTAAGATTGGCATTTCTGCTTGAGTGCTGGTCCTGTGTGTGCCATCTGTCTCAAAATATTGGGGCACAGAACACCTAGTGTGTCATACTGGGAATTTTTTTTTGTTTTAAATTCTCCCTGAAAACAAAAAAAAAGTGGGAGATTAAGATTGGCATTTCTGCTTGAGTGCCAGTCCTGTGTGTGCCATCTGTCTCAAAATATTGGGGCACAGAACACCTAGTGTGTCATACTGGGAATTTTTTTTTTTTAATTCTCCCTGAAAACAAAAAAAAATAGTGGGAGATTAAGATTGGCATTTCTGCTTGAGTGCCAGTCCTGTGTGTGCCATCTGTCTCAAATTATTGGGGCACAGAAAACCTAGTGTGTCATACTGGGATTTTTTTTTTTTTAATTCTCCCTGAAAACAAAAAAAATAGTGGGAGATTAAGATTGGCATTTCTGCTTGAGTGCCGGTCCTGTGTGTGCCATCTGTCTCAAATTATTGGGGCACAGAAAACCTAGTGTGTCATACTGGGAATTTTTTTTTTTTTTTTTTTAATTCTCCCTGAAAACAAAAAAAAATAGTGGGAGATTAAGATTGGCATTTCTGCTTGAGTGCCAGACCTGTTTGTGCCATCTGTCTCAAATTATTGGGGCACAGAAAACCTAGTGTGTCATACTGGGAATTTTTTTTTTTTTTAATTCTCCCTGAAAACAAAAAAAAATAGTGGGAGATTAAGATTGGCATTTCTGCTTGAGTGCCAGTCCTGTGTGTGCCATCTGTCTCAAATTATTGGGGCACAGAAAACCTAGTGTGTCATACTGGGATTTTTTTTTTTTTAATTCTCCCTGAAAACAAAAAAAATAGTGGGAGATTAAGATTGGCATTTCTGCTTGAGTGCCGGTCCTGTGTGTGCCATCTGTCTCAAATTATTGGGGCACAGAAAACCTAGTGTGTCATACTGGGAATTTATTTATTTTTTTTTAATTCTCCCTGAAAACAAAAAAAAATAGTGGGAGATTAAGATTGGCATTTCTGCTTGAGTGCCAGTCCTGTGTGTGCCATCTGTCTCAAATTATTGGGGCACAGAAAACCTAGTGTGTCATACTGGGAATTTTTTTTTTTTTTTTTAATTCTCCCTGAAAACAAAAAAAAATAGTGGGAGATTAAGATTGGCATTTCTGCTTGAGTGCCAGTCCTGTGTGTGCCATCTGTCTCAAATTATTGGGGCACAGAAAACCTAGTGTGTCATACTGGGATTTTTTTTTTTTTTTAATTCTCCCTGAAAACAAAAAAAATAGTGGGAGATTAAGATTGGCATTTCTGCTTGAGTGCCGGTCCTGTGTGTGCCATCTGTCTCAAATTATTGGGGCACAGAAAACCTAGTGTGTCATACTGGGAATTTATTTTTTTTTTTTGATTCTCCCTGAAAACAAAAAAAAATAGTGGGAGATTAAGATTGGCATTTCTGCTTGAGTGCCAGTCCTGTGTGTGCCATCTGTCTCAAATTATTGGGGCACAGAAAACCTAGTGTGTCATACTGGGAATTTTATTTTTTTTTTTAAATTCCCTATGAAAAAAAAAAATAGTGGGAGATTAAGATTGGCATTTCTGCTTGAGTGCCGGTCCTGTGTGTGCCATCTGTCTCAAATTATTGGGGCACAGAAAACCTAGTGTGTCATACTGGGTTTTTTTTTTTTATTCTCCCTGAAAACAAAAAAAAATAGTGGGAGATTAAGATTGGCATTTCTGCTTGAGTGCCAGTCCTGTGTGTGTCATCTGTCTCAAATTATTGGGGCACAGAAAACCTAGTGTGTCATACTGGGATTTTTTTTTTTTTTTTTAAATTCCCTATGAAAAAAAAAAAATAGTGGGAGATTAAGATTGGCATTTCTGCTTGAGTGCCGGTCCTGTGTGTGCCATCTGTCTCAAATTATTGGGGCACAGAAAACCTAGTGTGTCATACTGGGAATTTATTTTTTTTTTTAATTCTCCCTGAAAACAAAAAAAAATAGTGGGAGATTAAGATTGGCATTTCTGCTTGAGTGCCAGTCCTGTGTGTGCCATCTGTCTCAAATTATTGGGGCACAGAAAACCTTGTGTGTCATACTGGGTTTTTTTTTAAATTCTCCCTGAAAACAAAAAAATAGTGGGAGATTAAGATTGGCATTTCTGCTTGAGTGCTGGTCCTGTGTGTGCCATCTGTCTCAAAATATTGGGGCACAGAACACCTAGTGTGTCATACTGGGAATTTTTTTTTGTTTTAAATTCTCCCTGAAAACAAAAAAAAAGTGGGAGATTAAGATTGGCATTTCTGCTTGAGTGCCAGTCCTGTGTGTGCCATCTGTCTCAAAATATTGGGGCACAGAACACCTAGTGTGTCATACTGGGAATTTTTTTTTTTTAATTCTCCCTGAAAACAAAAAAAAATAGTGGGAGATTAAGATTGGCATTTCTGCTTGAGTGCCAGTCCTGTGTGTGCCATCTGTCTCAAATTATTGGGGCACAGAAAACCTAGTGTGTCATACTGGGATTTTTTTTTTTTTAATTCTCCCTGAAAACAAAAAAAATAGTGGGAGATTAAGATTGGCATTTCTGCTTGAGTGCCGGTCCTGTGTGTGCCATCTGTCTCAAATTATTGGGGCACAGAAAACCTAGTGTGTCATACTGGGAATTTTTTTTTTTTTTTTTTAAATTCTCCCTGAAAACAAAAAAAAATAGTGGGAGATTAAGATTGGCATTTCTGCTTGAGTGCCAGACCTGTTTGTGCCATCTGTCTCA
Organism: Ranitomeya variabilis; assembly: GCF_051348905.1. Taxonomy (NCBI): domain Eukaryota; kingdom Metazoa; phylum Chordata; class Amphibia; order Anura; family Dendrobatidae; genus Ranitomeya; species Ranitomeya variabilis. Next base: position 353,912,313 of record NC_135235.1, read on the forward strand.
AATTATTGGGGCACAGAAAACCTAGTGTGTCATACTGGGAATTTTTTTTTTTTTTTAATTCTCCCTGAAAACAAAAAAAAATAGTGGGAGATTAAGATTGGCATTTCTGCTTGAGTGCCAGTCCTGTGTGTGCCATCTGTCTCAAATTATTGGGGCACAGAAAACCTAGTGTGTCATACTGGGATTTTTTTTTTTTTAATTCTCCCTGAAAACAAAAAAAATAGTGGGAGATTAAGATTGGCATTTCTGCTTGAGTGCCGGTCCTGTGTGTGCCATCTGTCTCAAATTATTGGGGCACAGAAAACCTAGTGTGTCATACTGGGAATTTATTTATTTTTTTTTAATTCTCCCTGAAAACAAAAAAAAATAGTGGGAGATTAAGATTGGCATTTCTGCTTGAGTGCCAGTCCTGTGTGTGCCATCTGTCTCAAATTATTGGGGCACAGAAAACCTAGTGTGTCATACTGGGAATTTTTTTTTTTTTTTTAATTCTCCCTGAAAACAAAAAAAAATAGTGGGAGATTAAGATTGGCATTTCTGCTTGAGTGCCAGTCCTGTGTGTGCCATCTGTCTCAAATTATTGGGGCACAGAAAACCTAGTGTGTCATACTGGGATTTTTTTTTTTTTTAATTCTCCCTGAAAACAAAAAAAATAGTGGGAGATTAAGATTGGCATTTCTGCTTGAGTGCCGGTCCTGTGTGTGCCATCTGTCTCAAATTATTGGGGCACAGAAAACCTAGTGTGTCATACTGGGAATTTATTTTTTTTTTTTGATTCTCCCTGAAAACAAAAAAAAATAGTGGGAGATTAAGATTGGCATTTCTGCTTGAGTGCCAGTCCTGTGTGTGCCATCTGTCTCAAATTATTGGGGCACAGAAAACCTAGTGTGTCATACTGGGAATTTTATTTTTTTTTTTAAATTCCCTATGAAAAAAAAAAATAGTGGGAGATTAAGATTGGCATTTCTGCTTGAGTGCCGGTCCTGTGTGTGCCATCTGTCTCAAATTATTGGGGCACAGAAAACCTAGTGTGTCATACTGGGTTTTTTTTTTTTAATTCTCCCTGAAAACAAAAAAAAATAGTGGGAGATTAAGATTGGCATTTCTGCTTGAGTGCCAGTCCTGTGTGTGCCATCTGTCTCAAATTATTGGGGCACAGAAAACCTAGTGTGTCATACTGGGTTTTTTTTTTTAAATTCTCCCTAAAAACAAAAAAATAGTGGGAGATTAAGATTGGCATTTCTGCTTGAGTGCTGGTCCTGTGTGTGCCATCTGTCTCAAAATATTGGGGCACAGAACACCTAGTGTGTCATACTGGGAATTTTTTTTTTTTTTAATTCTCCCTGAAAACAAAAAAAAAGTGGGAGATTAAGATTGGCATTTCTGCTTGAGTGCCAGTCCTGTGTGTGCCATCTGTCTCAAAATATTGGGGCACAGAACACCTAGTGTGTCATACTGGGAATTTTTTTTTTTAATTCTCCCTGAAAACAAAAAAAAAAGTGGGAGATTAAGATTGGCATTTCTGCTTGAGTGCCAGTCCTGTGTGTGCCATCTGTCTCAAATTATTGGGGCACAGAAAACCTAGTGTGTCATACTGGGAATTTATTTTTTTTTTTTAATTCTCCCTGAAAACAAAAAAAAATAGTGGGAGATTAAGATTGGCATTTCTGCTTGAGTGCCAGTCTTGTGTGTGCCATCTGTCTCAAATTATTGGGGCACAGAAAACCTAGTGTGTCATACTGGTAATTTATTTTTTTTTAATTCTCCCTGAAAAAAAAAATAGTGGGAGATTAAGATTGGCATTTCTGCTTGAGTGCCGTTCCTGTGTGTGCCATCTGTCTCAAAATATTGGGGCACAGAACACCTAGTGTGTCATACTGGGAATTTTTTTTTTTTTAAATTCTCCCTGAAAACAGAAAAATAGTGGGAGATTAAGATTGGCATTTCTGCTTGAGTGCTGGTCCTGTGTGTGCCATCTGTCTCAAAATATTGGGGCACAGAACACCTAGTGTGTCATACTGGGAATTTTTTTTTTTTTAAATTCTCCCTGAAAACAAAAAAAAAAGTGGGAGATTAAGATTGGCATTTCTGCCTGAGTGCCATCCTGTGTGTGCCATCTGTCTCAAATTATTGGGGCACAGAAAACCTAGTGTGTCATACTGTTTTTTTTTTTTAAATTCTCCCTGAAAACAAAAAAATAGTGGGAGATTAAAATTGGCATTTCTGCTTGAGTGCTGGTCTTGTGTGTGCCATCTGTCTCAAAATATTGGGGCACAGAACACCTAGTGTGTCATACTGGGAATTTTTTTTTTTTTTAAATTCTCCCTGAAAACAAAAAAAAAGTGGGAGATTAAGATTGGCATTTCTGCCTGAGTGCCAGTCCTGTGTGTGCCATCTGTCTCAAATTATTGGGGCACAGAAAACCTAGTGTGTCATACTGGGATTTATTTTTTTTTTTAATTCTCCCTGAAAAAAAAAAAAATAGTGGGAGATTAAGATTGGCATTTCTGCTTGAGTGCCAGTCCTGTGTGTGCCATCTGTCTCAAATTATTGGGGCACAGAAAACCTAGTGTGTCATACTGGTTTTTTTTTTTTAAATTCTCCCTGAAAACAAAAAAAAAAGTGGGAGATTAAGATTGGCATTTCTGCCTGAGTGCCATCCTGTGTGTGCCATCTGTCTCAAATTATTGGGGCACAGAAAACCTAGTGTGTCATACTGGTTTTTTTTTTTAAATTCTCCCTGAAAACAAAAAAATAGTGGGAGATTAAAATTGGCATTGCTGCTTGAGTGCTGGTCTTGTGTGTGCCATCTGTCTCAAAATATTGGGGCACAGAACACCTAGTGTGTCATACTGGGAATTTTTTTTTTTTTTAAATTCTCCCTGAAAACAAAAAAAAAAGTGGGAGATTAAGATTGGCATTTCTGCCTGAGTGCCAGTCCTGTGTGTGCCATCTGTCTCAAATTATTGGGGCACAGAAAACCTAGTGTGTCATACTGGGAATTTATTTTTTATTTTTTTATTTCTCCCTGAAAACAAAAAAAAATAGTGGGAGATTAAGATTGGCATTTCTGCTTGAGTGCCAGTCCTGTGTGTGCCATCTGTCTCAAATTATTGGGGCACAGAAAACCTAGTGTGTCATACTGGTTTTTTTTTTTTAAATTCTCCCTGAAAACAAAAAAATAGTGGGAGATTAAGATTGGCATTTCTGCTTGAGTGCCGATCCTGTGTGTGCCATCTGTCTCAAATTATTGGGGCACAGAAAACCTAGTGTGTCATACTGGGAATTTATTTATTTTTTTTAAATTCTCCCTGAAAACAAAAAAAATAGTTGGAGATTAAGATTGGCATTTCTGCTTGAGTGCCAGTCCTGTGTGTGCCATCTGTCTCAAATTATTGGGGCACAGAACACCTAGTGTGTCATACTGGGAATTTTTTTTTTTTTTTTTAATTCCCTATGAAAAAAAAAAAATAGTGGGAGATTAAGATTGGCATTTCTGCTTGAGTGCCAGTCCTGTGTGTGCCATCTGTCTCAAATAATTGGGGCACAGAAAACCTGGTGTGTCATACTGGGATTTTTTTTTTTTTTTTAAATTCTCCCTGAAAACAAAAAAAATAGTTGGAGATTAAGATTGGCATTTCAACTTGAGTGCCGGTCCTGTGTGTGCCATCTGTCTCAAATTATTGGGGCACAGAAACCCTAGTGTGTCATACTGGGAATTTTCTTTTTTTTTTAAATTCTCCCTGAAAACAAAAAAAATAGTGGGAGATTAAGATTGGCATTTCTGCATAAATGCCGGTCCTGTGTGTGCCATCTGTCTCAAATAATTGGGGCACAGAAAACCTAGTGTGTCATACTGGGAAATTTTTTATTTTTTTTAATTCTCCCTGAAAACAAAAAAAATATTGGGAGATTAAGATTGGCATTTCTGCTTGAGTGCCAGTCCTGTGTGTGCCATCTGACTCAAATTATTGGGGCACAGAAAACCTGGTGTGTCATACTGGGATTTATTTTTTTTTTTTAATTCTCCCTGAAAACAAAAAAAAATAGTGGGAGATTAAGATTGGCATTTCTGCTTGAGTGCCGGTCCTGTGTGTGCCATCTCTCAAATTATTGGGGCACAGAAAACCTAGTGTGTCATACTGGGAATTTTTTTTTTCTTAAATTCTCCCTGAAAACAAAAAAAAGTGGGAGATTAAGATTGGCATTTCTGCTTGAGTGCCAGTCCTGTGTGTGCCATCTGTCTCAAATTATTGGGGCACAGAAAACCTAGTGTGTCATACTGGGATTTTATTTATTTTCTTTTAATTCTCCCTGAAAACAAAAAAAAATAGTGGGAGATTAAGATTGGCATTTCTGCTTGAGTGCCAGTCCTGTGTGTGCCATCTGTCTCAAATTATTGGGGCACAGAAAACCTAGTGTGTCATACTGGGAATTTATTTATTTTTTTTTAATTCTCCCTGAAAACAAAAAAAAATAGTGGGAGATTAAGATTGGCATTTCTGCTTGAGTGCCAGTCCTGTGTGTGCCATCTGTCTCAAATTATTGGGGCACAGAAAACCTAGTGTGTCATACTGGGAATTTTTTTTTTTTTTTTAATTCCCTATGAAAAAAAAAAAATAGTGGGAGATTAAGATTGGCATTTCTGCTTGAGTGCCAGTCCTGTGTGTGCCATCTGTCTCAAATTATTGGGGCACAGAAAACCTGGTGTGTCATACTGGGATTTTTTTTTTTTTTTTAAATTCTCCCTGAAAACAAAAAAAATAGTTGGAGATTAAGATTGGCATTTCAACTTGAGTGCCGGTCCTGTGTGTGCCATCTGTCTCAAATTATTGGGGCACAGAAACCCTAGTGTGTCATACTGGGAATTTTCTTTTTTTTTTAAATTCTCCCTGAAAACAAAAAAAATAGTGGGAGATTAAGATTGGCATTTCTGCATAAATGCCGGTCCTGTGTGTGCCATCTGTCTCAAATAATTGGGGCACAGAAAACCTAGTGTGTCATACTGGGAAATTTTTTATTTTTTTTAATTCTCCCTGAAAACAAAAAAAATATTGGGAGATTAAGATTGGCATTTCTGCTTGAGTGCCAGTCCTGTGTGTGCCATCTGTCTCAAAATATTGGGGCACAGAACACCTAGTGTGTCATACTGGGAATTTTTTTTTTTTTTAATTCTCCCTGAAAACAAAAAAAAAGTGGGAGATTAAGATTGGCATTTCTGCTTGAGTGCCAGTCCTGTGTGTGCCATCTGTCTCAAAATATTGGGGCACAGAACACCTAGTGTGTCATACTGGGAATTTTTTTTTTTAATTCTCCCTGAAAACAAAAAAAAAAGTGGGAGATTAAGATTGGCATTTCTGCTTGAGTGCCAGTCCTGTGTGTGCCATCTGTCTCAAATTATTGGGGCACAGAAAACCTAGTGTGTCATACTGGGAATTTATTTTTTTTTTTTAATTCTCCCTGAAAACAAAAAAAAATAGTGGGAGATTAAGATTGGCATTTCTGCTTGAGTGCCAGTCTTGTGTGTGCCATCTGTCTCAAATTATTGGGGCACAGAAAACCTAGTGTGTCATACTGGTAATTTATTTTTTTTTAATTCTCCCTGAAAAAAAAAAATAGTGGGAGATTAAGATTGGCATTTCTGCTTGAGTGCCGTTCCTGTGTGTGCCATCTGTCTCAAAATATTGGGGCACAGAACACCTAGTGTGTCATACTGGGAATTTTTTTTTTTTAAATTCTCCCGGAAAACAGAAAAATAGTGGGAGATTAAGATTGGCATTTCTGCTTGAGTGCTGGTCCTGTGTGTGCCATCTGTCTCAAAATATTGGGGCACAGAACACCTAGTGTGTCATACTGGGAATTTTTTTTTTTTTAAATTCTCCCTGAAAACAAAAAAAAAAGTGGGAGATTAAGATTGGCATTTCTGCCTGAGTGCCATCCTGTGTGTGCCATCTGTCTCAAATTATTGGGGCACAGAAAACCTAGTGTGTCATACTGTTTTTTTTTTTTAAATTCTCCCTGAAAACAAAAAAATAGTGGGAGATTAAAATTGGCATTTCTGCTTGAGTGCTGGTCTTGTGTGTGCCATCTGTCTCAAAATATTGGGGCACAGAACACCTAGTGTGTCATACTGGGAATTTTTTTTTTTTTTAAATTCTCCCTGAAAACAAAAAAAAAGTGGGAGATTAAGATTGGCATTTCTGCCTGAGTGCCAGTCCTGTGTGTGCCATCTGTCTCAAATTATTGGGGCACAGAAAACCTAGTGTGTCATACTGGGATTTATTTTTTTTTTTAATTCTCCCTGAAAAAAAAAAAAATAGTGGGAGATTAAGATTGGCATTTCTGCTTGAGTGCCAGTCCTGTGTGTGCCATCTGTCTCAAATTATTGGGGCACAGAAAACCTAGTGTGTCATACTGGTTTTTTTTTTTTAAATTCTCCCTGAAAACAAAAAAAAAAGTGGGAGATTAAGATTGGCATTTCTGCCTGAGTGCCATCCTGTGTGTGCCATCTGTCTCAAATTATTGGGGCACAGAAAACCTAGTGTGTCATACTGGTTTTTTTTTTTAAATTCTCCCTGAAAACAAAAAAATAGTGGGAGATTAAAATTGGCATTGCTGCTTGAGTGCTGGTCTTGTGTGTGCCATCTGTCTCAAAATATTGGGGCACAGAACACCTAGTGTGTCATACTGGGAATTTTTTTTTTTTTTAAATTCTCCCTGAAAACAAAAAAAAAAGTGGGAGATTAAGATTGGCATTTCTGCCTGAGTGCCAGTCCTGTGTGTGCCATCTGTCTCAAATTATTGGGGCACAGAAAACCTAGTGTGTCATACTGGGAATTTATTTTTTATTTTTTTAATTCTCCCTGAAAACAAAAAAAAATAGTGGGAGATTAAGATTGGCATTTCTGCTTGAGTGCCAGTCCTGTGTGTGCCATCTGTCTCAAATTATTGGGGCACAGAAAACCTAGTGTGTCATACTGGTTTTTTTTTTTAAAATTCTCCCTGAAAACAAAAAAATAGTGGGAGATTAAGATTGGCATTTCTGCTTGAGTGCCGATCCTGTGTGTGCCATCTGTCTCAAATTATTGGGGCACAGAAAACCTAGTGTGTCATACTGGGAATTTATTTATTTTTTTTAAATTCTCCCTGAAAACAAAAAAAATAGTTGGAGATTAAGATTGGCATTTCTGCTTGAGTGCCAGTCCTGTGTGTGCCATCTGTCTCAAATTATTGGGGCACAGAACACCTAGTGTGTCATACTGGGAATTTTTTTTTTTTTTTTAATTCCCTATGAAAAAAAAAAAATAGTGGGAGATTAAGATTGGCATTTCTGCTTGAGTGCCAGTCCTGTGTGTGCCATCTGTCTCAAATTATTGGGGCACAGAAAACCTGGTGTGTCATACTGGGATTTTTTTTTTTTTTTTAAATTCTCCCTGAAAACAAAAAAAATAGTTGGAGATTAAGATTGGCATTTCAACTTGAGTGCCGGTCCTGTGTGTGCCATCTGTCTCAAATTATTGGGGCACAGAAACCCTAGTGTGTCATACTGGGAATTTTCTTTTTTTTTAAAATTCTCCCTGAAAACAAAAAAAATAGTGGGAGATTAAGATTGGCATTTCTGCATAAATGCCGGTCCTGTGTGTGCCATCTGTCTCAAATAATTGGGGCACAGAAAACCTAGTGTGTCAAACTGGGAAATTTTTTATTTTTTTTAATTCTCCCTGAAAACAAAAAAAATATTGGGAGATTAAGATTGGCATTTCTGCTTGAGTGCCAGTCCTGTGTGTGCCATCTGACTCAAATTATTGGGGCACAGAAAACCTGGTGTGTCATACTGGGATTTATTTTTTTTTTTTAATTCTCCCTGAAAACAAAAAAAAATAGTGGGAGATTAAGATTGGCATTTCTGCTTGAGTGCCGGTCCTGTGTGTGCCATCTCTCAAATTATTGGGGCACAGAAAACCTAGTGTGTCATACTGGGAATTTTTTTTTTCTTAAATTCTCCCTGAAAACAAAAAAAAGTGGGAGATTAAGATTGGCATTTCTGCTTGAGTGCCAGTCCTGTGTGTGCCATCTGTCTCAAATTATTGGGGCACAGAAAACCTAGTGTGTCATACTGGGATTTTATTTATTTTTTTTTAATTCTCCCTGAAAACAAAAAAAAATAGTGGGAGATTAAGATTGGCATTTCTGCTTGAGTGCCAGTCCTGTGTGTGCCATCTGTCTCAAATTATTGGGGCACAGAAAACCTAGTGTGTCATACTGGGAATTTATTTATTTTTTTTTAATTCTCCCTGAAAACAAAAAAAAATAGTGGGAGATTAAGATTGGCATTTCTGCTTGAGTGCCAGTCCTGTGTGTGCCATCTGTCTCAAATTATTGGGGCACAGAAAACCTAGTGTGTCATACTGGGAATTTTTTTTTTTTTTTTAATTCCCTATGAAAAAAAAAAATAGTGGGAGATTAAGATTGGCATTTCTGCTTGAGTGCCAGTCCTGTGTGTGCCATCTGTCTCAAATTATTGGGGCACAGAAAACCTGGTGTGTCATACTGGGATTTTTTTTTTTTTTTTAAATTCTCCCTGAAAACAAAAAAAATAGTTGGAGATTAAGATTGGCATTTCAACTTGAGTGCCGGTCCTGTGTGTGCCATCTGTCTCAAATTATTGGGGCACAGAAACCCTAGTGTGTCATACTGGGAATTTTCTTTTTTTTTTAAATTCTCCCTGAAAACAAAAAAAATAGTGGGAGATTAAGATTGGCATTTCTGCATAAATGCCGGTCCTGTGTGTGCCATCTGTCTCAAATAATTGGGGCACAGAAAACCTAGTGTGTCATACTGGGAAATTTTTTATTTTTTTTAATTCTCCCTGAAAACAAAAAAAATATTGGGAGATTAAGATTGGCATTTCTGCTTGAGTGCCAGTCCTGTGTGTGCCATCTGACTCAAATTATTGGGGCACAGAAAACCTGGTGTGTCATACTGGGATTTATTTTTTTTTTTTAATTCTCCCTGAAAACAAAAAAAAATAGTGGGAGATTAAGATTGGCATTTCTGCTTGAGTGCCGGTCCTGTGTGTGCCATCTCTCAAATTATTGGGGCACAGAAAACCTAGTGTGTCATACTGGGAATTTTTTTTTTCTTAAATTCTCCCTGAAAACAAAAAAAAGTGGGAGATTAAGATTGGCATTTCAGCTTGAGTGCCGCTCCTGTGTGTGCCATCTGTCTCAAATTATTGGGGCACAGAAAACCTAGTGTGTCATACTGGGATTTTTTTTTTTTAAATTCTCCCTCAAAACAAAAAAATAGTGGGAGATTAAGATTGGCATTTCAGCTTGAGTGCCGGTCCTGTGTGTGCCATCTGTCTCAAATTATTGGGGCACAGAAAACCTAGTGTGTCATACTGGTTTTTTTTTTTTTAAATTCTCCCTGAAAACAAAAAAAAAAGTGGGAGATTAAGATTGGCATTTCTGCCTGAGTGCCATCCTGTGTGTGCCATCTGTCTCAAATTATTGGGGCACAGAAAACCTAGTGTGTCATACTGGTTTTTTTTTTTAAATTCTCCCTGAAAACAAAAAAATAGTGGGAGATTAAAATTGGCATTTCTGCTTGAGTGCTGGTCTTGTGTGTGCCATCTGTCTCAAAATATTGGGGCACAGAACACCTAGTGTGTCATACTGGGAATTTTTTTTTTTTTTAAATTCTCCCTGAAAACAAAAAAAAGTGGGAGATTAAGATTGGCATTTCTGCCTGAGTGCCAGTCCTGTGTGTGCCATCTGTCTCAAATTATTGGGGCACAGAAAACCTAGTGTGTCATACTGGTTTTTTTTTTTTAAATTCTCCCTGAAAACAAAAAAATAGTGGGAGATTAAGATTGGCATTTCTGCTTGAGTGCCGATCCTGTGTGTGCCATCTGTCTCAAATTATTGGGGCACAGAAAACCTAGTGTGTCATACTGGGAATTTATTTATTTTTTTTTAATTCTCCCTGAAAACAAAAAAAAATAGTGGGAGATTAAGATTGGCATTTCTGCTTGAGTGCCAGTCCTGTGTGTGCCATCTGTCTCAAATTATTGGGGCACAGAACACCTAGTGTGTCATACTGGGAATTTTTTTTTTTTTTTTTTAATTCCCTATGAAAAAAAAAAATAGTGGGAGATTAAGATTGGCATTTCTGCTTGAGTGCCAGTCCTGTGTGTGCCATCTGTCTCAAATTATTGGGGCACAGAAAACCTGGTGTGTCATACTGGGATTTTTTTTTTTTTTTTAAATTCTCCCTGAAAACAAAAAAAATAGTTGGAGATTAAGATTGGCATTTCAACTTGAGTGCCGGTCCTGTGTGTGCCATCTGTCTCAAATTATTGGGGCACAGAAACCCTAGTGTGTCATACTGGGAATTTTCTTTTTTTTTTAAATTCTCCCTGAAAACAAAAAAAATAGTGGGAGATTAAGATTGGCATTTCTGCATAAATGCCGGTCCTGTGTGTGCCATCTGTCTCAAATAATTGGGGCACAGAAAACCTAGTGTGTCATACTGGGAAATTTTTTATTTTTTTTAATTCTCCCTGAAAACAAAAAAAATATTGGGAGATTAAGATTGGCATTTCTGCTTGAGTGCCAGTCCTGTGTGTGCCATCTGACTCAAATTATTGGGGCACAGAAAACCTGGTGTGTCATACTGGGATTTATTTTTTTTTTTAATTCTCCCTGAAAACAAAAAAAAATAGTGGGAGATTAAGATTGGCATTTCTGCTTGAGTGCCGGTCCTGTGTGTGCCATCTCTCAAATTATTGGGGCACAGAAAACCTAGTGTGTCATACTGGGAATTTTTTTTTTCTTAAATTCTCCCTGAAAACAAAAAAAAGTGGGAGATTAAGATTGGCATTTCAGCTTGAGTGCCGGTCCTGTGTGTGCCATCTGTCTCAAATTATTGGGGCACAGAAAACCTAGTGTGTCATACTGGGATTTTATTTATTTTTTTTTAATTCTCCCTGAAAACAAAAAAAAATAGTGGGAGATTAAGATTGGCATTTCTGCTTGAGTGCCAGTCCTGTGTGTGCCATCTGTCTCAAATTATTGGGGCACAGAACACCTAGTGTGTCATACTGGGAATTTTTTTTTTTTTTTTTAATTCCCTATGAAAAAAAAAAAATAGTGGGAGATTAAGATTGGCATTTCTGCTTGAGTGCCAGTCCTGTGTGTGCCATCTGTCTCAAATTATTGGGGCACAGAAAACCTGGTGTGTCATACTGGGATTTTTTTTTTTTTTTTTAATTCTCCCTGAAAACAAAAAAAATAGTTGGAGATTAAGATTGGCATTTCAACTTGAGTGCCGGTCCTGTGTGTGCCATCTGTCTCAAATTATTGGGGCACAGAAACCCTAGTGTGTCATACTGGGAATTTTCTTTTTTTTTTAAATTCTCCCTGAAAACAAAAAAAATAGTGGGAGATTAAGATTGGCATTTCTGCATAAATGCCGGTCCTGTGTGTGCCATCTGTCTCAAATAATTGGGGCACAGAAAACCTAGTGTGTCATACTGGGAAATTTTTTATTTTTTTTAATTCTCCCTGAAAACAAAAAAAATATTGGGAGATTAAGATTGGCATTTCTGCTTGAGTGCCAGTCCTGTGTGTGCCATCTGACTCAAATTATTGGGGCACAGAAAACCTGGTGTGTCATACTGGGATTTATTTTTTTTTTTTAATTCTCCCTGAAAACAAAAAAAAATAGTGGGAGATTAAGATTGGCATTTCTGCTTGAGTGCCGGTCCTGTGTGTGCCATCTCTCAAATTATTGGGGCACAGAAAACCTAGTGTGTCATACTGGGAATTTTTTTTTTCTTAAATTCTCCCTGAAAACAAAAAAAAGTGGGAGATTAAGATTGGCATTTCAGCTTGAGTGCCGCTCCTGTGTGTGCCATCTGTCTCAAATTATTGGGGCACAGAAAACCTAGTGTGTCATACTGGGATTTTTTTTTTTTAAATTCTCCCTCAAAACAAAAAAATAGTGGGAGATTAAGATTGGCATTTCAGCTTGAGTGCCGGTCCTGTGTGTGCCATCTGTCTCAAATTATTGGGGCACAGAAAACCTAGTGTGTCATACTGGTTTTTTTTTTTTTAAATTCTCCCTGAAAACAAAAAAAAAAGTGGGAGATTAAGATTGGCATTTCTGCCTGAGTGCCATCCTGTGTGTGCCATCTGTCTCAAATTATTGGGGCACAGAAAACCTAGTGTGTCATACTGTTTTTTTTTTTTTAAATTCTCCCTGAAAACAAAAAAATAGTGGGAGATTAAAATTGGCATTTCTGCTTGAGTGCTGGTCTTGTGTGTGCCATCTGTCTCAAAATATTGGGGCACAGAACACCTAGTGTGTCATACTGGGAATTTTTTTTTTTTTTAAATTCTCCCTGAAAACAAAAAAAAAGTGGGAGATTAAGATTGGCATTTCTGCCTGAGTGCCAGTCCTGTGTGTGCCATCTGTCTCAAATTATTGGGGCACAGAAAACCTAGTGTGTCATACTGGTTTTTTTTTTTTAAATTCTCCCTGAAAACAAAAAAATAGTGGGAGATTAAGTTTGGCATTTCTGCTTGAGTGCCGATCCTGTGTGTGCCATCTGTCTCAAATTATTGGGGCACAGAAAACCTAGTGTGTCATACTGGGAATTTATTTATTTTTTTTTAATTCTCCCTGAAAACAAAAAAAAATAGTGGGAGATTAAGATTGGCATTTCTGCTTGAGTGCCAGTCCTGTGTGTGCCATCTGTCTCAAATTATTGGGGCACAGAACACCTAGTGTGTCATACTGGGAATTTTTTTTTTTTTTTTTTAATTCCCTATGAAAAAAAAAAATAGTGGGAGATTAAGATTGGCATTTCTGCTTGAGTGCCAGTCCTGTGTGTGCCATCTGTCTCAAATTATTGGGGCACAGAAAACCTGGTGTGTCATACTGGGATTTTTTTTTTTTTTTTAAATTCTCCCTGAAAACAAAAAAAATAGTTGGAGATTAAGATTGGCATTTCAACTTGAGTGCCGGTCCTGTGTGTGCCATCTGTCTCAAATTATTGGGGCACAGAAACCCTAGTGTGTCATACTGGGAATTTTCTTTTTTTTTTAAATTCTCCCTGAAAACAAAAAAAATAGTGGGAGATTAAGATTGGCATTTCTGCATAAATGCCGGTCCTGTGTGTGCCATCTGTCTCAAATAATTGGGGCACAGAAAACCTAGTGTGTCATACTGGGAAATTTTTTATTTTTTTAATTCTCCCTGAAAACAAAAAAAATATTGGGAGATTAAGATTGGCATTTCTGCTTGAGTGCCAGTCCTGTGTGTGCCATCTGACTCAAATTATTGGGGCACAGAAAACCTGGTGTGTCATACTGGGATTTATTTATTTTTTTAATTCTCCCTGAAAACAAAAAAAAATAGTGGGAGATTAAGATTGGCATTTCTGCTTGAGTGCCGGTCCTGTGTGTGCCATCTCTCAAATTATTGGGGCACAGAAAACCTAGTGTGTCATACTGGGAATTTTTTTTTTCTTAAATTCTCCCTGAAAACAAAAAAAAGTGGGAGATTAAGATTGGCATTTCAGCTTGAGTGCCGGTCCTGTGTGTGCCATCTGTCTCAAATTATTGGGGCACAGAAAACCTAGTGTGTCATACTGGGATTTTATTTATTTTTTTTTAATTCTCCCTGAAAACAAAAAAAAATAGTGGGAGATTAAGATTGGCATTTCTGCTTGAGTGCCAGTCCTGTGTGTGCCATCTGTCTCAAATTATTGGGGCACAGAAAACCTAGTGTGTCATACTGGGATTTTTTTTTTTTTAAATTCTCCCTGAAAACAAAAAAAATAGTGGGAGATTAAGATTGGCATTTCTGCTTGAGTGCCGGTCCTGTGTGTGCCATCTGTCTCAAATTATTGGGGCACAGAAAACCTAGTGTGTCATACTGGGAATTTATTTTTTTTTTTTTAATTCTCCCTGAAAACAAAAAAAAAAAATAGTGGGAGTTTAAGATTGGCATTTCTGCTTGAGTGCCAGTCCTGTGTGTGCCATCTGTCTCAAATTATTGGGGCACAGAAAACCTAGTGTGTCATACTGGGTTTTTTTTTTTTTAAATTCTCGCCGAAAAAAAAAAAATAGTGGGAGATTAAGATTGGCATTTCTGCTTGAGTGCCAGTCCTGTGTGTGCCATCTGTCTCAAATTATTGGGGCACAGAAAACCTAGTGTGTCATACTGGGATTTTTTTTTTTTTTTTAATTCTCCCTGAAAAAAAAAAAATAGTGGGAGATTAAGATTGGCATTTCTGCTTGAGTGTCGGTCCTGTGTGTGCCATATGTCTCAAATTATTGGGGCACAGAAAACCTAGTGTATCATACTGGTAATTTTTTTTTTTTTTAATTCTCCCTGAAAACAAAAAAAATAGTGGGAGATTAAGATTGGCATTTCTGCTTGAGTGCCGGTCCTGTGTGTGCCATCAGTCTCAAATTATTGGGGCACAGAAAACCTAGTGTGTCATACTGGGAATTTTTTTTTTCTTAAATTCTCCCTGAAAACAAAAAAAATAGTGGGAGATTAAGATTGGCATTTCTGCTTGAGTGCCGGTCCTGTGTGTGCCATCTGTCTCAAATTATTGGGGCACAGAAAACCTAGTGTGTCATACTGGGAATTTTTTTTTTTTTTTTAAATTCTCCCTGGTAACAAAAAAAATTGTGGGAGATTAAGATTGGCATTTCTGATTGAGTGCCGGTCCTGTGTGTGCCATCTGTCTCAAATTATTGGGGCACAGAAAACCTAGTGTGTAACATTGGGCCTGATTTTCCTTTCAGTGTCTGTTACCTATAAAGGTATATATAAATCCTACAGAAGTTTGAGTTCACCTTATAAGTTGTTTTACAGTAACAAATACTGTTACTTTGGTTACGTTTTGCAAACAATGAGGAAGTCTGGTGGAAGAGGTCGTGGCTGTGGGCAGACATTGTCAGCTGGTAATGATGGTAGTGGTGGTGGAGCATCAGGTGGTCGTGGTAAAAGCAATACAGCACCTAAAGGTGCCGTTACACTAAGCAACTTACCAGCGATCGCGACCAGCGACGTGATCGCTGGTAAGTTGCTGTGTGGTCGCTGGGGAGCTGTCACACAGACAGCTCTCTCCAGCGACCAAGTGACTTCGGCATCGCTGAAACTGTCTTCAGCGATGCCGAAGTCCCCATGTAAAAAAAAAAAAAACACTACATATGCACCTTCTGTCGTCCTTCATGTCCCTCGGCGCTTGCCGCACTGACTGTGTCTCAGCGCCGGCCGGCCGTAACAGCGGTGCCCAGCGGTGAACCGCTGTTACTGCAGGTTCACCGCTGGGCTCTGCTTTACGGCCGGACGGCGCTGAGACAGTCAGTACGGCAAGCTCCAGGGGACGTGACGGACAACAGACGGTGAGTATGTAGTGTTTTTTTTTTTTACTTTTACCATGGTATCCATGGTAAATATCGGGTTACTAAGCGCGGCCCTGCACTTAGTAACCCGATGTTTACCATGGATACCAGTGAAGACATCGCTGGATCGGCGTCACACACGGCGATCCAGCGGTGTCAGCGGGAGAGTTGCGACGAAAGAAAGTTCGTCCACTCTCCCTGCAACCAGCGATATCCCAGCAGGATCCAGATCGCTGCTGCGTGCCAAACATAGCGATATCGCTATGCAGGACGCTGCAACGTCACGGATCGCTGGCGATATCGCTGCAACCTCGCCTAGTGTGACGGTACCTTTAGTCTCGAGTTGTTGAGCCAGGTTCATCGTCTGTCTACACAAGGCCTCGAACGCTCCCTTTTCTGGGAGTAGAAAAACTGCTTTTAAAGCCGGAGCAGCAAGAACAAGTTTTGGCTTTCCTTGCTGACTCAGCCTCTAGCTCTTTTGCCTCCTCTTCTGAAAGTGCTAAATGTAAAAGCAGCGCGTCGTTAGTGGATGTTCACGGTCAGGAACAAGTCGCTTCCTTGTCTTCTTCACCCAGAACAAGAGAGAAGGATGCATCAGGCGACACAACGGGTTACTCCATGGAGCTCTTTACACATACCGTTCCTGGGTTAGACAGTGAAACAGTTAACAGGCCATGCCCATTAGAAGTTGAATCGGACATGGAGTGCACAGATGCACAGCCACAGCCAGATTACTATGCTGTTCCTTTGACTCAGACCAGAACATTGCCTTCGCAGTGTACTGAGCCAGAATCAAACCCAGCTGAGACTATGGTGCCCCGTCACGACCGCTATACACGGTGACGCAGACGAAGTTGCACACGAGATAGAAGAGGAGGTCATAGATGACCCAGTTGTTGACCCGGATTGGCAGTCATTGGGGGAACAGGGTGCAGGCGGCAGTAGTTCTGAAGCGGAGGAGGAGGAGCCGCAGCAGGCATCAACATCACAACAGGTTCCATCTGCCGGGCCCGTATCTGGCCAAAAACGCATAACAAAACCAAAACCAGTTGGAGGACAGCGTGGCCATCCGGTTAATGAAGCTCAGTCTGCAATGCCTGAAAAGGTATCCGATAGTAGAAAGAGTGCAGTCTGGCATTTTTTTAAACAACATCCAAATGATCAGCGCAAAGTCATCTGTCAAAAATGTTCAACTACCTTAAGCAGAGGTCAGAATCTTAAAAGTCTAAATACAAGTTGCATGCATAGACATTTAACCACCATGCATTTGCAAGCCTGGACTAACTACCAAACGTCCCTAAAGGTTGGAGGACCCTCGGCCAATGAAGCTAGTCAGCAACGCTTACATCCCTTCCCTCCCTGTAAGCCCACCATTTCCCGCACCACCTGCAGTATCTGTGCAGCTTTCGTCGCCAGGCCAAAGCAGTCAGGGAATTACCAGGTTAGTAGTAGGAAACACTGCATGTAGGGCACTGGCAAGAATACCATCTCCAACCCTCTCTCAGTCTGCCATATCCACTGGCACCACCGCTAGTTCCACAATCTCCAGCTCTCCAGTCCAGCTCACCCTACATGAGACTCTTGTTAGGAAAAGGAAGTACTCATCCTCGCATCTGCGTACACAGGGTTTGAACGCCCACATTGCAAGACTAATCTCATTAGAGATGATGCCCTACCGGTTAGTTGAAAGCGAAGCTTTCAAAGCGCTGATGGACTACGCTGTACCACGCTACGAGCTACCCAGTCGACACTTCTTTTCGAGAAAAGCCATCCCAGCCCTCCACCACGTTAAAGAGCGCATCTTCCATGCACTCAGGCAATCTGTGACTACAAAGGTGCACCTGACAACAGATGCATGGACCAGTAGGCATGGCCAGGGACGTTACATGTCCATCACGGCACACTGGGTGAATGTGGTGGATGCAGGGTCCACAGGGGACAGCAATATTGGGACAGTTCTGCCTAGCCCACGGTCTAGGAAACAGTTGGCTGTAGGCGTTCGCCCCCCCTCCTCCTCCTCCTCGTCCTCCTGCAGAAGCGAGAGCTCGTCCACAGACCGCAGTCGCACAACCACTCCATCTGCAGCTGCCACTGTTGCACACCAGGTGTCCCATTATGGGACAGATAGTGGCAAGTGTCAGCAGGCTGTATTGGCAATGAAGTGTTTGGGAGACAACAGACACACCGCGGAAGTTCTGTCCGAGTTCTTGCAGAAAGAAACTCAGTCATGGCTGGGCACTGTACATCTTGAGGCAGGCAAGGTAGTGAGTGATAACGGAAGGAATTTCATGGCTGCCATCTCCCTTTCCCAACTGAAACACATTCCTTGCCTGGCTCACACCTTAAACCTGGTGGTGCAGTGCTTCCTGAAAAGTTATCCGGGGTTACCCGACCTGCTCCTCAAAGTGCGCAGACTTTGCTTGCATATCCGCCGTTCGCCCGTACACTCCAGCCGTATGCAGAGCTATCAGCGGTCTTTGAACCTTCCCCAGCATCGCTTAATCATCGATGTTGCAACAAGGTGGAACTCAACACTGCACATGCTTCAGAGACTGTGCGAACAGAGGCGTGCTGTTATGTATTTGTGGGAGGATACGCATACACGGGCAGGCAGTTGGATGGCAGACATGGAGTTGTCAGGTGTGCAGTGGTCGAAGGTACAAGACCTGTGTCAAGTCCTTCAGTGTTTTGAGGAATGCACACGGCTGGTTAGTGCAGACAACGCCATAATAAGCATGAGCATCCCCCTAATGCGTCTGCTGATGCAAAGTTTGACGCACATAAAGGAGCAGGCGTCTGCAGCCGAGGAAGAGGAAAGCCTTGATGACAGTCAGCCATTGTCTGGTCAGGGCAGTCTACAGGACGATTTAGCGTGCGAAGAGGAGGAGAACGAGGAGGATGATGGGGATGAGTATTTTTTAAATGAGGAAGCTTCTCCGGGGCCAATTGAAATTGGTGGCATGGCAAGGCCAGGTTCAGGTTTTTTGAGGGAGACAAGTGACGTAGATTTGCCTGTAATTGCCCCTCAAACCAGCACAACCGCAGATTTGACAACTGGAACATTGGCCCACATGGCAGATTATGCCTTACGTATCCTCAAAAGGGACCCACGCATTATTAAAATGATGACCGATGATTACTGGTTGGCCTGCCTCCTTGATCCTCGCTATAAAGGCAAATTGCAAAATATCATGCCACATGAGAACCTCGAACAAATATTAGTAACCAAACAAGCAACTCTTGTAGAACGTTTGATTCAGGCATTCCCAGCACACAGCGGCGGTGATGGTTCTCACATGAGCTGCAGGGGGCAACAGGGCAGAGGTGTTAGAGGTGCACAAATCCGAAGTGGCGTTGGACAGAGGGGTTTTATGACCAGGTTGTGGAGTGATTTCGCAATGACCGCAGACAGGACAGGTACTGCAGGTATCTATTCAAAGTGACAGGAGACAAGATTTGTCCAGTATGGTTACTAACTATTTTTCATCCTGTATCGATGTTCTCCCTCAACCGTCATTCCCATTTGATTACTGGGCATACAAATTAGACACCTGGCCTGAATTGGCAGAATATGCATTGCAGGAGCTTGCTTGCCCAGCAGCTAGTGTGCTATCTGAAAGAGTATTCAGTGCTGCTGGTTCAATATTAACCGAAAAAAGGACTCGTCTGGCTACCCAAAATGTTGATGATCTAACCTTCATTAAAATGAACCACTCCTGGATTTCGAATTATTTTGCCCCACCTTTCCCGGCTGACACCTAGCTTTCCTATAAAAAGGTCTTGCTTGTGGACTGGTCTTACTGAGTGTTCCAATCTCTTAATTTGCAGCAGCTGTTTGTCCAGCATACGACATGTTTACACCTCCCTAAATGGGAAAACTCCCCCCACGGGGCCGTGGTCTCGCCACTTGGCGCAAGCACCCGTTAGAGTGCCGTTTGTCTGAAGAGGTGGGTGTGCCCGCTTTTGGTCGATGGCACTGCCACTGGGTCCCTCATACTACAATAAAGTGTCTCTGGCGGTGGTGGCGCGCAACCAACGTCAGACACACCGTTGTAACATGAGGGGCCCTGGGACGGTACCGCCGGCCACAAGAGAGTCCCCCCCCAGCTCAAACTGTGCTCTACCACATGCAAAATTATCTCTCGCAGGTCCAACAATGTTTAGTCTATGCGCTGACATCCTTCACTGCCTGGCACTGACAATACCAATTTGTTGACATGTATGATGCTAGTTAAAATAGTCAGGGTCAGTGTCCTATATTGACACCAGTAAATACTTAGTGCCAAATTACTATGTCTGAAACTCAGCAGAGGAGCCTACCCCTGTACCTAAGTATGCCACACTTTTGTTTTTTGTTTTGTTGTTTTGCGAGACATTAACATCTATTTATTTTTTGGGAGTACTAACTGTGTCAGACACTCCTTCCAATCGTCCTCCGCTGACCACACCAATGCTGCCTGTGTACCCATGTAACCTATTTAAAACTGCATAGAGCCTGCTTTTTTATTTTAGGCCTAGTAAGTCTGTCTGCGGTCCCTCCTTGCAATCGTCCTCCGCTGACTACACCAATGCTGCCTGTGTACCCCTGCGAGATAACTCTAAGTGCCTTGAGCCTATTTTTATTTATTTTAGGCCTAGTAAGTCTGTCTGCGGTCCCTCCTTGCAATTGTCCTCCGCTGACCACACCAATGCTGCCTGTGTACCCCTGGAACCTATTTTAAAGTGCATAGAGCCTATTTTTTTATTTTATTTAATAATAATAAAGCCATGATGGACTACGTTGTACCACGCTACGAGCTACCCAGTCGACACTTCTTTTGCAAGAAAAGCCATCCCAACCCTCCACCAGCATGTAAAAGACCGCATTGTCCATGCACTCTGGCAATCTGTGAGTACAAAGGTGCACCTGACAACAGACACATGGACCTGTAGGCATGGCCACGGAAGGTTACGTGTCCATTACGGTGCAATGGGTTAATGTGGTGCATGCATGGTCCACAGGGGACAGCCTTCTAAGTCTGTCTGCAGTCCCTAATTCAAATTGTCCTCAATTCAGGTTTTCGGGCTTTTTTAAAAAATAGGAAACTGCATTTGGGCTACTAGTTTGGTTGGGGCCTACTAGTGATGTCTGCCGCTCCTGGGTGTTCTCCTCCTCCTGGGTGTTCTCCTCCTCCTGGGTGTTCTCCTCCTCCTTGGTGTTCTCCTCCAGGTTTCCTTGTCTGAGCTTCAACCTTCAGGCTCTCATAAAATATTTTTAAATGTAACACTGCAGTTGCCCTGCTACCTGGGTTGGGGCCTAGTAACGGTGTCTGCCGCTCCCTGGTGTTGTCCTCCACTGAAAAAGCTGAGCTTCAACCTTCAGGCTCTCATTGAGTATTTTTTAATGTCACACTGCAGTTGCCCTACTACTTTGGTTGGGGCCTAGTAACGGTGTCTGCCGCTCCTTGGTGTTCTCCTCCAGGTTTCCTTGTCTGAGCTTCAACCTTCAGGCTCTCATAAAGTATTTTTAAATGTAACACTGCAGTTGCCCTGCTACCTGGGTTGGGGCCTAGTAACGGTGTCTGCCGCTCCTTGGTGTTCTCCTCCTCCTTGGTGTTCTCCTCCTGGTTTCCTTGTCTGAGCTTCAACCTTCAGGCTCTCATTAAGTATTTTTAAATGTAACTCTGCAGTTGCCCTGCTACCTGGGTTGGGGCCTAGTAACGGTGTCTGCCACTCCTTGGTGTTCTCCTCCTGGTTTCCTTGTCTGAGCTTCAACCTTCAGGCTCTCATTAAGTATTTTTAAATGTAACACTGCAGTTGCCCTGCTACCTGGGTTGGGGCCTAGTAACGGTGTCTGCCACTCCTTGGTCTTCTCCTCCTCCTTGGTGTTCTCCTCCTTGTTTCCTTGTCTGATCTTCAACCTTCAGGCTCTCATTAAGTATTTTTAAATGTAACACTGCAGTTGCCCTGCTACCTGGGTTGGGGCCTAGTAACGATGTCTGTCGCTCCTTGGTGTTCTCCTCCAGGTTTCCTTGTCTGAGCTTCAACCTTCAGGCTTTCATAAAGTATTTTTAAATGTAACACTGCAGTTGCCCTGCTACCTGGGTTGGGGCCTAGTAACGGTGTCTGCCGCTCCTTAGTGTTCTCCTCCTCCTTGGTGTTCTCCTCCTGGTTTCCTTGTCTGAGCTTCAACCTTCAGGCTCTCATTAAGTATTTTTAAATGTAACACTGCAGTTGCCCTGCTACCTGGGTTGGGGCCTAGTAACGGTGTCTGCTGCTCCTTGGTGTTCTCCTCCTCCTTGGTGTTCTCCTCCTGGTTTGCTTGTCTGAGCTTCAACCTTCAGGCTCTCATTAAGTATTTTTAAATGTAACACTGCAGTTGCTCTGCTACCTGGGTTGGGGCCTAGTAACGGTGTCTGCCGCTCCCTGGTGTTGTCATCCACTGAAAAAGCTGAGCTTCAACCTTCAGGCTCTCATTGAGTATTTTTTAATGTCACACTGCAGTTGCCCTACTACTTTGGTTGGGGCCTAGTAATGGTGTCTGCCGCTCCTTGGTGTTCTCCTCCAGGTTTCCTTGTCTGAGCTTCAACCTTCAGGCTCTCATAAAGTATTTTTAAATGTAACACTGCAGTTGCCCTGCTACCTGGGTTGGGGCCTAGTAATGGTGTCTGTCGCTCCTTGGTGTTCTCCTTTTCCTTGGTATTCTCCTCCTGGTTTCCTTGTCTGAGCTTCAACCTTCAGGCTCTCATTAAGTATTTTTAAATGTAACTCTGCAGTTGCCCTGCTACCTGGGTTGGGGCCTAGTAACGGTGTCTGCCGCTCCTTGGTGTTCTCCTCCTCCTTGGTGTTCTCCTCCAAGTTTCCTTGTCTGAGCTTCAACCTTCAGGCTCTCATTAAGTATTTTTAAATGTAACACTGCAGTTGCCCTGCTACCTGGGTTGGGGCCTAGTAATGGTGTCTGCCGCTCCTTGGTGTTCTCCTTTTCCTTTGTGTTCTCCTCCTGGTTTCCTTGTCTGAGCTTCAACCTTCAGGCTCTCATTAAGTATTTTTAAATGTAACTCTGCAGTTGCCCTGCTACCTGGGTTGGGGCCTAGTAACGGTGTCTGCCGCTCCTTGGTGTTCTCCTCCTCCTTGGTGTTCTCCTCCTGGTTTCCTTGTCTGAGCTTCAACCTTCAGGCTCTCATTAAGTATTTTTAAATGTAACACTGCAGTTGCCCTGCTACCTGGGTTGGGGCCTAGTAACGGTGTCTGCCGCTCCTTGGTGTTCTCCTCCTCCTTGGTGTTCTTCTCCTGGTTTCCTTGTCTGAGCTTCAACCTTCAGGCTCTCATAAAGTATTTTTAAATGTAACACTGCAGTTGCCCTGCTACCTGGGTTGGGGCCTAGTAACGGTGTCTGCCGCTCCTTGGTGTTCTCCTCCTCCTTGGTGTTCTCCTCCAAGTTTCCTTGTCTGAGCTTCAACCTTCAGGCTCTCATTAAGTATTTTTAAATGTAACACTGCAGTTGCCCTGCTACCTGGGTTGGGGCCTAGTAACGGTGTCTGCCACTCCTTGGTGTTCTCCTCCTCCTTGGTGTTCTTCTCCTGGTTTCCTTGTCTGAGCTTCAACCTTCAGGCTCTCATTAAGTATTTTTAAATGTAACACTGCAGTTGCCCTGCTACCTGGGTTGGGGCCTAGTAATGGTGTCTGCCGCTCCTTGGTGTTCTCCTTTTCCTTTGTGTTCTCCTCCTGGTTTCCTTGTCTGAGCTTCAACCTTCAGGCTCTCATTAAGTATTTTTAAATGTAACACTGCAGTTGCCCTGCTACCTGGGTTGGGGCCTAGTAACGGTGTCTGCCGCTCCTTGGTGTTCTCCTCCTCCTTGGTGTTCTTCTCCTGGTTTCCTTGTCTGAGCTTCAACCTTCAGGCTCTCATTAAGTATTTTTAAATGTAACACTGCAGTTGCCCTGCTACATGGGTTGGGGCCTAGTAATGGTGTCTGCCGCTCCTTGGTGTTCTCCTTTTCCTTTGTGTTCTCCTCCTGGTTTCCTTGTCTGAGCTTCAACCTTCAGGCTCTCATTAAGTATTTTTAAATGTAACACTGCAGTTGCCCTGCTACCTGGGTTGGGGCCTAGTAACGGTGTCTGCCGCTCCTTGGTGTTCTCCTCCTCCTTGGTGTTCTTCTCCTGGTTTCCTTGTCTGAGCTTCAACCTTCAGGCTCTCATAAAGTATTTTTAAATGTAACACTGCAGTTGCCCTGCTACCTGGGTTGGGGCCTAGTAACGGTGTCTGCCGCTCCTTGGTGTTCTCCTCCTCCTTGGTGTTCTCCTCCAAGTTTCCTTTTCTGAGCTTCAACCTTCAGGCTCTCATTAAGTATTTTTAAATGTAACACTGCAGTTGCCCTGCTACCTGGGTTGGGGCCTAGTAATGGTGTCTGCCGCTCCTTGGTGTTCTCCTTTTCCTTTGTGTTCTCCTCCTGGTTTCCTTGTCTGAGCTTCAACCTTCAGGCTCTCATTAAGTATTTTTAAATGTAACTCTGCAGTTGCCCTGCTACCTGGGTTGGGGCCTAGTAACGGTGTCTGCCGCTCCTTGGTGTTCTCCTCCTCCTTGGTGTTCTCCTCCTGGTTTCCTTGTCTGAGCTTCAACCTTCAGGCTCTCATTAAGTATTTTTAAATGTAACACTGCAGTTGCCCTGCTACCTGGGTTGGGGCCTAGTAACGGTGTCTGCCGCTCCTTGGTGTTCTCCTCCTCCTTGGTGTTCTTCTCCTGGTTTCCTTGTCTGAGCTTCAACCTTCAGGCTCTCATAAAGTATTTTTAAATGTAACACTGCAGTTGCCCTGCTACCTGGGTTGGGGCCTAGTAACGGTGTCTGCCGCTCCTTGGTGTTCTCCTCCTCCTTGGTGTTCTCCTCCAGGTTTCCTTGTCTGAGCTTCAACCTTCAGGCTCTCATTAAGTATTTTTTAATGTCACACTGCAGTTGCCCTACTACTTAGGTTGGGGCCTAGTAACGGTGTGTGCCGCTCCCTGGTGTTGTCCTCCACTATATAAAGCTGAGCTTCAGTCTTTAGGCTTTCGGCCTATAGTATCAGATATTAAACTGCATTTGGCCTTCAACTTTGGTTGGGCTCTACTAACGGTGTGTGCCGCTCCCTGGTGTTGTCCTCCACTGTATAAAGCTGAGCTTCAGTCTTTAGGCTTTCGGCCTATAGTAGCAGATATTAAACTGCATTTGGCCTTCAACTTTGGTTGGGCCCTACTAACGGTGTGTGCCGCTCCCTGGTGTTGTCCTCCACTGTATAAAGCTGAGCTTCAGTCTTTAGGCTTTCGGCCTATAGTAGCAGATATTAAACTGCATTTGGCCTACTAGTGTGGTTGGGCCCTTAAAACGGTGTCTGCTGCTCCTGGGTTTGCTCCTCCACTGAACAAAGCAATGCCGCCTGTTTAGTCCTGTTACCAATTTTGAACTGCATTTAGCCTACTTTATTCTTTGGCCCTATATCTGTGTTTCCTCCTCATCCTGCCCATTGCCCAGCCACTGCTAGATGAGTCTGCTGGTACATTGACCCAGACCACTACATTCCCCTTGCATGCTACACAGCCAGAATGTGTCCTTGCTGAAAGTCACGTTCCCCTTCCCGCATACTATACCACCTTACACGGGGACAAAGAAGAAGGTGCAGATGAAAGTGCTGGTTCCTTCATCAGGTGGGTGGGGAATACTCGATGGCGACGTCACTGGCACAGGGCCCCTCATAGTACGCAAAAGTGTTGCTGCCGGTGGGAGGCGCCCCCGCCGTGCAAACACACCGCCGTACTTTGAGGGGCCCTGTGCCAGTGCCAATGCCAAAGAGTGGGCCCCCCCTGCTTGCTCAGGATCACAGCACTTGCAAAGTTGAAATACTTACCTCTCCCTGCGCCACTGCCGTGACGTGGTCCAGATTTCCTGGGCCCACAAAATACTTGAACCAGCCCTACCCCCAACAACTTTAGCCAAATGGCCCCCAATTTCCAATGCCTAACTATTATTATAAGGGAAATTAAGATTGACAAGCTTCATTAACAAGAATGGATGTTTTTGGCATTAAAATGGCCACTCTAGGTGTTTTCCTGGCCCCCACTCACTGCCGACTATGCTGCCCCATTGACTTGCATTGGGTTTCGTGTTTCGGCCGATCCCAACTTTACGAGATAATCGGCGATTTCACTCGACCCGACTTTTGAGATAGTCGAGTTCCGCGAAACCCGACTCGACCCTAAAAAAGTCGAAGTCGCTCAACCCTACTCTTGACACCAAGTTTATGAAGACATCTACTTGTATTCATGTCTCCTGTGGTTGGTGGCATACGTTTGCTGTTATTTTTAAGATTAGTGAAAGGTCCTAACCCCATTGTATTGGGATCCATGTCTTCCAAGTGAAAGAGAAGTCTTACATCACTTAGGAGATCCTCATCTATTCCTAGGTCTGCACAGTGTTTTTTATCCTCTCTTATAAAATGCTTTTTCCACTTTAAGCGTCGAGCAAACAGATTTAGATCTTTTATTGCCTCAAAACTTTCAAAGTCAGAGGTTGGTACAAAGGACAGCCCTTTGCTCAGGACTGCCATCTGTGTATCAGTAAGAGGTTTTGAGGATAAGTTAATAATATTATTTTTTAGGTGGGGTTCCGGAAGTTGTACCTGTTCCTGAGTGGGTAGCCTTGGTCTAACAAATGTTCCTCTTGTAGAGATCCTCTATTTACCCCTCTACCTCCCCGTGCTCCTCCTCTACCCCTTGATCTCCCCCTTTTACCTCTAAATCTGGTTTCTCCACGTTGGACTACTTTTTCAGCCACGCCAGATGGTTTTTGTTCTTTGGTCTTTTATTAAAGGGGTACAGTGTCCTACTCACACTCTTAAAGGGGTGATGTAAAACCAACAAGGAGCACATTAACATGTGCTAACTATTTAGAATAAAAAGTTCTGCTCATTCACTGTCCATGATCCTATTGTCTCTGTATTAACAAGAACTAAACCTTACCAGGTTAACTTAACTATCAATTATTACATTTTATTAACTATTTACAGTCACATACTGCTATCTCTTCTTTGCTTCTTCTGTTTCCATGGCATTACTTGGTGCCTCCAAAAGTCCTCCCAACTGAGGGCCTCTACCCAGGCTGCTCCCACTTGAGCCTCCTCAAGGAACCCCATTAGTTCAGTCTCCAGGTGTTCCCAACAGGAAACCACTCTTTCCCTGTGCACCTCCCGAGTCATGAATTCAGACTGCAGCGGAACTGCCAGTCTATCCCCGATGTCTGATATCCGGTCGCAGGCTAGATTTTTGCATGCCTGGCCAGATTTGACAGCTGATGGAGGCTGCAGTGGGCCTAACAGGGTCTCTTTGGTCATCAGGGCAGAGTTGATCACAGTACCTGTGTCAGATGTTTCTCAGGTGCCAGACTCCTCCTCCGCTGGGGTCGGTGATGGTGGTTGTGGGGGCGGTTTCTGCTCCCACACCTTCTCCAGCAGGGCCACTTTCCACTCCGACATAGTGGTGTTTTGCAATTTCAGGAGCTGGCGGCTCAGCTCCTCCACATCCTCAACAAAGTTTATGGGTCAGTTTGCTGGGTCAGTCCATCCTGTTCATGACGCCAAAATGGAGCACCCGCCAGGGCCATGGGGATACTCGGTACTGGGCCGGTTCTTAAAGGGATGTGGTCACAGCAGCAGTGACCCGGTCTGTGGCCCTGGGCGTCCAATAAAAGAGTCAATGAATTGAAAGGGGAAATAAAGTTTATAGGGGTATTGTTCATGACGCCACCTGTGGTACTCAGCCAGGAATGGCCGACGCTGCTTAAAGGGGACCAATGGGGCTGATGGTGATGCAGCAGAGTTGTTACAGCTCCACAGGTAGAGCTTAGTCTCATGGCAATTACCGTGTTAAAGTCAATGATGGTGGAAGTGAATGTTGTAGTGCAGGTGGCACAGCAATAATTCAGAGGACACAGTTTACTCACAGTTTGAAGTGCAGGCCGGGGCAATGGTTACAGATGACAATGGAAGTCCGGGGAGCCTGGAAGCAACTTAGGATCCACTAGCCAGATGGATTTTGAGGCCTCCTTACTGCGCTGTCCTCTGAGGTCCTTGCTGCCTAAAGCTATGCTCAGTCTTCTGTTCCTTATTGGTCTGTAGCACTTGCCTGTATGGCAGGCAGCTTGAGCCTATTACAGGTGTCACTCCTTCGTGGTGGCTCCGGGCTCTCATTTGCTGCTGTGCCTTCAGGTGTTGTGATGAGCCAGGAGACCTGCAGTCCCCTGCCCTCTGGATTTAGTTGCGGGGCCTGCAGTTCCCACACAACAATGGACTCCGGTGTCTGGTCTTTGGCGTTCAGTCCTGGGGTGAGCTCAGTCACAGCTCAAACCCCTCAGGTTCTTCCTTGGTTTCCTGTCTCCTCTCTGTCTCTCTTAGACTAACTCACTCCACCTCCCGGCCAAACGTTATATCAGGAAGCTCCCCTGAAATCAGGTGTTAGAGCTCCCGCTTCTGGTCTGGAGTATGAAGGATGGTGGATGTAAGTGTTATCTAGTCAGGGAAACCCTCCTTGCTTCCAGGCAAGTCATCACCCCATGTGAGGGAGGCAATGCCACTGTGGTGACTCCTGGGGTGCCACATTATCAGCATTACCTGTAAATACTGAAAGAAGGACACTTGTTAACCATAAAAAAAGAGAGATAGAGCCAAAGATTCAGCAGAGGCATCTAAACAGCAAAAGAACCAGAGACAAGGCAGCAGCCAAGACATCATGGCTCCATCACGAGTGCCATTTTACGAAACCCATAGCATCTCGATTTGTCATGATCTGGGTGAGGATTAAGTTTACATCATCCACACAGTCTCCCCAGCAATGCGCTCCTGCGCAGGCACATTTCGCTGCCCTGATTAGGGAAGTATAAAGTACTGCATTGTGCATGCATTAGGGCTCTTTGACTTTTCCCGGCACCTGTGCACTGCAGTACTTTGCTCTACTGTCAACAGAGCAGAGAAGTACACCTGTATGAATGAAGTAGGAATGCCTCATCCACATGAAGCCAGAAGGAGGAATGCATCACAAGAGGAAGGGAGGCGCCGGACAAAGAAGGGCGACACCCCTCTGACCAGACCTATAGTAAAAGCTCTTTTTCTCATCTTTCAGGTCAGGTTGGGGGTAGATACACAGCAACATAGAATTCTGTATATCAGGCCTGAAAGGTGGTGGCCGTATCTCATATGGGTCAAACCTGGTGACAGGTTCCCTTTAAAAAGAAATAAGCAATTCTGAATATGCTGTTACAACTGTGGAAATGTAAGCCACTATCAGCTGTATCATACAGAATACCTCATGCCTGCAGACATGACAGTGTACTTAGTATATGCTGTGGTGCGGTGACCCATGTTACAGCCAGGGGGCACTGTGTGTGTGCTTCAGGATGCACTTGGAGGCATAATTATGGTGATGAGACAAAGTCCGGCAGGATTGTAAATGGCCGGTATGTGTCGCAGAGGTGCTCTGCGCTGTAAGCCAAAAATGATATGGTTATGCTGGGACTTATAGTTCCACAATAGTTTGTTGTGTTTACTTATAAGGGCGGGCTTATAGGGTTAGCTGGTGAGCTGGGCGGGACTGGCTGACCACACACACACACTCCCATCTAGGGGAGTGGTTACAGCTACATACACTGTGTTCCAAATTATTACGCAAATTGGATTTAAGTGTCATAAAGATTTAATTGTTTTGTTTTTCAAATAAACTCGTGGATGGTATTGTGTTTCAGGGCTCAATGGATCACTGAAATCAATCTTAAACACATGTGTATTAACAGGTGATTCTAATTAAAGGAAAACTACTTAAAAATGATGTTCCGCATTATTAAGCAGGTCACAGCTTTTAAGTAACATGGGAAAGAAAAAGGATCTCTCTGCTGCCGAAAAGCATCAAATAGTGCAATGCCTTGGTCAAGGGATAAAAACATTAGATATTTCCCGAAAACTTAAGTGTGATCATCGTTCTGTTAAAAGATTTGTGGCTGAATCTGAACACAAACGTGTTCGTGCTGATAAAGGCATACTGAGGAAGGTTTCTGCCAGGCAAGTTCATCTGATTAAGAAAGCAGCTGCTAAAATGCCATTTCAAACCAGCAAACAGATATTTGAAGCTGCTGGTGCCCCTGGAATCCCTCGAACCTCAAGGTGCAGGATCCTTCAAAGGCTTGCTGTGGTGCATAAACCTACTATTCGGCCACCCCTAAACAGTGTTCACAAGCAAAAACAGTTGCAGTGGGCCCAGACATACATGAAGACTAATTTTCAATCAGTCTTGTTTACTGATGAGTAGTGTTGAGCATTCCGATACCGCAAGTATCGGGTATCGGCCGATACTTGCGGTATCGGAATTCCGATACCGAGTTCCGATATTTTTGTGGTATCGGAAATCGGAATCGGAAGTTCCCAGTGTATGGTTCCCAGGGTCTGGAGGAGAGGAGACTCTCCTTCAGGCCCTGGGAACCATATTCATGTAAAAAATAAAGAATCAAAATAAAAAATATGGATATACTCACCCGTCCGGCGGCCCCTGGACCTTACCGATTGTAACCGGCAGCCTCCGTTCCTAAGAATGAGGAGTTTAGGACCTGCGATGACGTCGCGGCTTGTGATTGGTCGCGTGAGCGGTCACATGAGCGGCACACGACCAATCACAAGCCGCGACGTCATAGAGGGTCCTAAACTCCTCATTCTTAGGAACAGAGGCTGCCGGTTACAATCGGTAAGGTCCAGGGGCCGCCGGACGGGTGAGTATATCCATATTATTTATTTTAATTCTTTATTTTTTACATGAATATGGTTCCCAGGGCCTGAAGGAGGGTTTCCTCTCCTTCAGACCCTGGGAACCATCCAGGATACCTTCCGATACTTGTATCCCATAATAATAATAATAATAATTTTTATTTATATAGCGCCAACACATTCCGCAGCGCTTTACAACTTATAGAGGGGACTTGTACAGACAATAGACATTACAGCATAACAGAAATCACAGTTCAAAACAGATACCAGGAGGAATGAGGGCCCTGCTCGCAAGCTTACAAACTATGAGGAAAAGGGGAGACACGAGAGGTGGATGGTGACAATTGCTTTAGTTATTTGGACCAGCCATAGTGTAAGGCTCGGGTGTTCATGTAAAGCTGCATGAACCAGTTAACTGCCTAAGTATGTAGCAGTACAGACACAGAGTGCTATTAACTGCATAAAGTGTATGAGAACACGATGCAAGGAACCCAATTATGTGTTTTGTTTTTTTTCTATTTTTAATAGGCCACACAGGGATAGCTAGTTTAATGCGTTGAGGCGGTAGGCCAGTCTGAACAAATGCGTTTTTAGGGCACGCTTAAAACTGTGGGGATTGGGGATTAATCGTATTAACCTAGGTAGTGCATTCCAAAGAATCGGCGCAGCACGTGTAAAGTCTTGGAGACGGGAGTGGGAGGTTCTGATTATTGAGGATGCTAACCTGAGGTCATTAGCGGAGCGGAGGGCACGGGTAGGGTGGTAGACGGAGACCAGAGAGGAGATGTAGGGTGGTGCTGAGCCATGGAGTGCTTTGTGGATGAGAGTAGTAGTTTTGTACTGGATTCTGGAGTGGATGGGTAGCCAGTGTAATGACTGGCACAAGGTAGAGGCATCGGTGTAACGGTTGGTGAGGAATATGATCCTGGCAGCAGCATTCAGGACAGATTGGAGCGGGGAGAGTTTGGTAAGAGGGAGGCCGATTAGTAGAGAGTTACAATAGTCCAGACGGGAATGAATAAGAGAAACAGTAAGAGTTTTTGCAGAGTCGAAAGTAAGAAAAGGGCGAATTCTAGAAATGTTTTTGAGATGCAGATAAGAAGAGCGAGCCAGTGATCGGATGTGGGGGGTGAATGAAAGCTCGGAATCAAGGATGACCCCAAGGTAGCGGGCATGTTGCTTTGGAGTAATGGTGGAACCGCACACGGAGATGGCAATGTCAGGCAAAGGTAGGTTAGTAGAGGGAGAGAACACGAGGAGTTCAGTTTTTGACAGGTTCAGTTTCAGATAGAGGGAGGACATGATGTTAGAGACAGCGGTAAGACAATCACTGGTGTTTTCTAAGAAGGTCGGAGTGAAAGCAGGAGAAGAGGTGTATAATTGGGTGTCATCAGCATAGAGATGGTACTGGAACCCAAATCTACTGATTGTTTGTCCAATAGGGGCAGTATACAAAGAGAAGAGGAGGGGGCCTAGGACTGATCCTTGAGGAACCCCAACAGTAAGGGGAAGGTGAGAGGAGGAGGAACCAGCAAAATATACAGTGAAGGATCGGTCAGAGAGATAGGAGGAGAACCAAGAGAGAACGGTGTCCTTGATGCCAATGGAGCGGAGCATAGTGAGGAGGAGCTGATGATCCACAGTGTCGAATGCTGCGGAGAGATCCAAGAGAATTAGCATGGAGTAGTGACCATTAGATTTAGCTGTTAGTAGGTCATTAGAGACTTTAGTGAGGGCAGTTTCAGTAGAGTGTAAAGAGCGAAAGCCAGATTGAAGAGGGTCGAGAAGAGAGTTATCTGAGAGATAGCGGGTAAGACGGGAGTGGACCAGGCGTTCCAGGAGTTTAGAGATGAAGGGAAGATTAGAGACAGGTCTATAATTAGCGGCACAGTTTTGGTCGAGGGAGGGTTTTTTAAGTAATGGATGTATGATGGCATGCTTAAATGAGGAAGGAAAAATACCGGAAGTGAGGGAAAGGTTGAATATTTTTGTTATGTGAGAGGTGACAGCCGGGAAAAGGGACTGGAGGAGATGTGACGGAATGGGGTCACTGGTGCAAGTGGTCGGGCGAGAAGATGCAAGGAGCCTGCTTACTTCTTCTTCAGTAACTGGTTCAAAGTCAGAGAGTGAACTAGATGCAGTGGGGGAGGGAGGACAGTGCCTGGTATGAAGAGATTGGGAGATGATTTCCTGTCGAATGTGCTCAATTTTTTCTTTGAAGTAATTGGCCAGATCGTTAGCGTGGAGATCTGTGGTTGGGGCCTGCTCTCTTGGGTTGAGTAGGGACTGGAAAGTGTCGAAGAGACGTTTAGGGTTATTGGACAGTGAGGTGATGAGGGTGTTGAAATAGGTTTGTTTGGAGAGGTGAAGGGCAGAGTTGTATGTTTTTAGCATGAACTTATAATGGATGAAATCTTCGGGTAGATTAGATTTTCTCCACAGACGTTCGGCGCACCTGGAGCACCGCTGCAGGAAATGTGTTTGCAGCGTGTGCCACGGTTGTCGCCGTCTGTGTCGAGTTGCTCTATGTATAGGAGGAGCAGCTTCATCCAGGGCACTTTGCAGGGTTTCATTCTAATGGTTCAGAGCAGAATCAGGACATGAGATGGAGGAGATTGGGGCCAATGAGGACTGCAAGTTCTTCATAAGTTTCTGGGTGTTAATGGCCTGTATGTTTCTATAAGTGTGGAAAGTGGGGGTGACCTGAGCGGGATGGCAGTTCTTGATAGAGAATGAAAGAAGGTTGTGGTCAGAGAGCGGGAGAGGGGTGTTTGTGAAATCATCCACTGAGCAAAGTCGGGAGAAGACCAAGTCAAGGGAGTTTCCATCTTCATGCATTGGAGAGTTAGTATGCTGCGAGAGGCCGAAAGAGGAGGTTAGAGATAAAAGGTGAGAAGCAGACAGGGAAAGGGGAGAAGCAATGGGGATGTTGAAATCACCCATGATAAGGGTGGGGGTGTCACAGGAGAGAAAGTGTGGAAGCCAGGTGGCAAAGTGATCCAGGAACTGATGAGAGGGGCCAGGAGGACGATACACCACCGCCACTCGCATGGAGAAGGGGACGTAGAGTCTGACAGCATGGACTTCAAAGGAAGGGAATACAAGTGAGGGTACTTGGGGGATAACTTGGAAGGTACATTTGGGTGAAAGGAGCAGCCCAACGCCTCCACCTGCTCTGTTGTCTGATCTTGGGGTATGAGAAAAGTGTAGTCCACCAAAGTCCACCAAAGTCCCATTGACTTGTATTGGTATCGGGTATCGGTATCGGCGATATCCGATATTTTTCGGGTATCGGCCGATACTATCCGATACCGATACTTTCAAGTATCGAAAGGTATCGCTCAACACTACTGATGAGTGTAGAGCAACCCTGGATGGTCCAGATGGATGGAGTAGTGGATGGTTAGTGGATGGCCACCATGTCCCAACAAGGCTGCAACGTCAGCAAGGAGGTGGAGGAGTCATGTTTTGGGCCGGAATCATGGGGAAACAGCTGGTAGGGCCCTTTAAGGTTCCTGAAGGTGTGAAAATGACCTCTGCAAAGTATATAAAGTTTCTGACTGACAACTTCCATTTTATAAAAAGCAGAAACGTGCCTTCAGGAGCAAAATCATCTTCATGCATGACAATGCACCATCTCATGCTGCAAAGAATCCCTCTGAGTCATTGGCTGCTATGGGCATAAAAGGAGATAAACTCATGGTGTGGCCACCATCTTCCTCTGACCTCAACCCTATAGAGAACCTTTAGAGGATCATGAAGCAAAAGATCTATGAGGGTGGGAGGCAGTTCACATCAAAACAGCAGCTCTGGGAGGCTATTCTGACTTCATTCAAAGAAATACAAGCAGAAACTCTCCAAAAACTCACAAGTTCAATGGAAGCAAGAATTGTGAAGGTGATATCAAAGAAGGGCTCCTATGTTAACATGTAACTTGGCCTATTAGGATGTTTTGGAGTTAAATAGCTTTTTTGTTCAGTGAATGTGACCTCCTAATGCTGCAAATTCCATAAATGAGCATTTTCAGTTCTTTAAAACATATCAAATGTTTAAAAATTCTACTATGCCTAATAATTTGGAACAGTGCATTTTGAGTTTTTATTCATTTTGGAGATTATACTGTTATCATTGCGAGGTTTCTTCAATAACATTCGATGTATAATCTAACGGGTGATGACTTTTATTAGACTGACTGTCATTTGCACCGACCATTTAGGAAAATCCAAGAAAAATTTAATTTGCATAATAATTTGGAAGATTGTGTAATGTGACCAGGGTGTGAATCACATGGGTGGAGAGTGTTTGGATCTGTATGGTCCATGTGCAAGGTCAGGTCTGTGTTAGAGTCTCCTGGGAGTGGAGAAGTCCTGGAAGCACTTAGAAAGACTGTGGACCTGAATGCTCAGGGTGTTGGAATGTCCTGGGATGGACTGGAGTCCTGCAAGCACCTGGTGAGAGTGTGAGTCCTGGAATGGTCAGGGTGTTGGATTGTCCTGGGATGGACTGGAGTCCTGCAAGCACCTGGTGAGACCATGTACTGAAGGCCTGTGTGTTGGAAGTGCCTGTGACTGGACTTCCTGAAAGTGCATCTACAGAGCATTTGATGGCTTCTGTGTTGGAAATGCTACAGTTCCTACTGCGGTCTGGACTATCCGAGGTGCCCTGGTCACAAGGACGGTGATCCCAGTGAGTTAGTTTTCCCCCTGTGAACCAACACTGGCAGGAGTCAGTGTGTGGAGCCGGAGCTCCTGTAAGATAACTCCAGATAACAAGGGGTTACGGGCAGAGACGTATCTGCTATTGGAACAGACTGTCGGTGGTGAAAGTGTTCCGTTGATGTATGTAATAAAGTGTTTGTCTTGTGGTTTATGATGTCTAATAAACCGAATAAGACTGTTTACGTGGAGAAACCGTGCCTGAGTGCTTAAATCCTGTGCCAAACGACTGTTCCCCAACACACTCAGGTAGCGTTTCACCACAATGCTTACATTTTTTAAATTTGACCAGTGTCACTTTATGTTGCAAAAGCTCTGGAACGCTTCAACGGATCCCAGTGATTCTGAGATTATTTTTTCATGAAATATTGTACTTCATAATAGTGGTAAAATGTGTTTGATACAACTTGCATTTATTTGTGAAAATATGGGAAATTTGGCGACAATTTTGAACATTTTGCAATTTTAAAAGCTTTCATTCTTATGCCCTTAAACCAGAAAGTCATTGTTAAGACAGGGCTAGCGGAACGCACCTAATGAAAGTTTATATTTTATTAGGATAGATGCGTTCGCAGCCCGGGGTCCACCGTGCAGGAGAACCTGCTGCTAGTAAATAGCGGAACTAATAGCAGTGTAAGCTAACTCTGTTACTTCACAGAGCAGCCGTGAACACAAAGCGCTGCCCCCTGTTAGACTCCACAGAGGCACAGGCTAACTGTCTAACAAGAGCAGTCAGTGGTCTTGCACGCAAACGAAACTCCTCGCCAGAGGTGCCAGCATTCTAGGGGCTTATTTCGGCCAGGTCCCTGAACACACAAGCATACGAACTCCTCGCCGGAGGTGCCAGCATTCTAGGGGCTTATTTCAGCCGGGTCCCTGAACACACACATACAAGACTACACTGGCGCAAAGTACATAAATGAAAGCAATACTAGCGCATGGCCGTGCGGCCATGCGAGCCTTATATAGCTGCAGCAAGTAAAAGACCTTCCCAGAAGGACCAATGAGAAGCTGCCATACCTGAGCATGTGACCCTAAATCTCCACTGAGAGATCTTGCCCTGGGCATGCTCAGTGTGTGCCAAGCAGGACTTAGTCCTAGCACCTACAGGACCTTCCTGAAAGGACCAATGGACTTAGCTGCAGCATCTGACCATGTGACCCTCGATCTCCACTGAGAGATCTCACTCAGGGCATGCTCAGAACGAGAAGAGCAGGACTTAGTCCCAGAAGTGTCTGCTCGCCGCTGCCCAGCACTGACTTCAATAGGCGAAGCAGGAGAAGCAGCAGTAACTCTTTGTACAGAGTGGGACTGAGCAAGACGCTGGGACCGACGTCTCCGCTGAGCAGGCTCCACTGCGGCAGGAGAAGAATGGGAGACCGCAGCGGAGGTGGCCTGAGACTCCCCCTGTGCAGAGGCGGGAACTCGACCCCTAACATTACCCCCCCCTCCTTGGGCCTCGCCACGCTCGAAGGCAGCAATGAGCTGTGGAGCCTGAATGTGCTCAACAGACTCCCAGGACCTGTCCTCAGGGCCATGACCCTTCCAATCCACCAAATAAAATTTTTTGCCACGTACCACCTTGCACCCCAAAATAGCGTTCACCTCGTAATCGTCCGAAGACGAACCTGATGTCCCAGCAGATGACTCGGAAAACCGGGACATGTATACGGGTTTCAAGAGGGACACATGAAAGGTGTCGGTGATACCCAGGCGTGGCGGAAGGGCCAAACGATAGACCACAGGATTAACCTGTTCGAGGACCTTAAAAGGACCCAAGTAGCAAGGTGCAAACTTAGAGGACTCCACTCGCAGCCTGATGTTACGGGCGGAGAGCCACACTAAGTCGCCAGGAGCAAAGGTCGGAGCGGGGCGCCGATGTGCATCGACGGAGGACCTCATTCTCTCTTTAGAGGCCTGAATGGCATCCTGAGTGCAGTCCCAAATATCCCGTGCTTCCACAGCCCAGTCTGCCACCCTGGAGTCGGCAGAAGACACGGGCATAGGCACAGGTACCCGCGGATGCTGACCATAGTTGAGGAGGAATGGGGTTTGTCCAGTGGAGTCGGCAACCGCATTGTTCAGCGCAAACTCTGCCCACGGTAACAAGGATGCCCAGTCATCCTGTATGGCTGAAACAAAATGTCGCAGATATGTGACCAAGGTCTGATTGGCCCTCTCTACCAATCCATTCGTCTTGGGATGATATGCGAAGGAGAGATTTAACTCAATGCTGAGAAGACGACAAAGCTCTCTCCAGAACCGAGATGCAAACTGGGGACCCCGGTCACTGACAATCTTGTCTGGCATACCGTGTAGGCAAAAGATGTGCTTTATGAATAACGCTGCCAAGGCCCGTGCCAAAGGTAACCGCGGAAGCGGCACCAAATGCACCATTTTGGAGAAGTGATCGGTGATAACCCAAATGATGGTACAGCCCCGAGACTTGGGCAAACCCACCACAAAGTCCATCCCGACCATCTCCCAGGGCCTGTCTGCCACCGGCAATGGATAGAGTAACCCAGCTGGCCATTGTCGAGGAGACTTATTTTTGGCGCAGGAGACACACGCCAGAATATAATCCCTGACATCACGGGCCATATGTGGCCACCAATACGTCCTCGCCAACAGCTCAGATGTCCTTTTTGTCCCAAAATGTCCACCCACCCTGGACGAATGAGCCCACGAGAGAACCTCCGGTCGCAAATTGGGTGGTACAAAAGTCTTGCCCAGAGGCACAAACTCTAGCGAAACCAGGGCTATGGTTCTCAGGCTCTCAGTGGGGACAATAAGCCGAGGCTCCTCTTCCTCCTCCACTGATGACACCACGGAGCGAGTGAGAGCGTTGGCACGAACGTTCTTCTCCCCAGATAGAAAATGGAGGGTGAAATGGAACCGGGAGAAAAACAAGGACCACCTAGCCTGGCGAGAATTTAACCGCTGGGCTGTCTGTAGGTACACCAGATTTTTATGGTCTGTGAAGACTTGGAAAGGAAAACGAGCCCCCTCCAAGAGATGTCTCCACTCCGAGAAGGCCAATTTCATGGCCAGCAACTCCCTGTCCCCGATGGAATAATTCTTCTCTGCTGGTGAAAAGGTCTTTGAAAAGAAGAAGCAAGGATGCTTCCGACCTTGAGCATCCTTTTGGAAGAGGACTGCTCCTGCACCAACAGATGAGGCATCCACCTCCATGATAAAGGGTTTGTCTACATCGGGGCGATGTAGGATGGGAGCGCTAGCAAAATGTGACTTTATGGAATTAAAGGCCTCGGAGACCTCCACAGACCACGATTTGGGATTTGCTCCCTTCTTGGTAAGGGCAACCAAGGGAGCTACCAACGTTGAGAAGTGTGGAATGAACTGTCGATAGTAGTTAATGAACCCCATAAAGCGCTGCACCGCTTTAAGAGAATGGGGTTCCTGCCAGTCCATCACAGCCTGTAGCTTGGCAGGATCCATAGCCAAACCCTGGGCAGAGATGATATAACCTAGGAATGGCAAGGACTCCTGCTCAAACACACACTTCTCCAATTTGGCGTAGAGGGAGTTTGCCCGTAAGAGGTCAAAGACTTTGCGAACATCTCTCCGATGGGAGTCGATATCTGGAGAGTAGATGAGAATATCATCCAGATAGACTACGACCGAGGTGGTGAGCATATCCCGGAAGATATCGTTCACAAAGTCTTGGAAAACGGCTGGGGCATTACAGAGCCCGAAGGGCATCACCAGATACCAGTGCCCATCCCTGGTGTTAAAAGCCGTCTTCCATTCGTCCCCCTCACGGATGCGAATCAGATTGTAAGCACCCCGCAGATCTAATTTTGTAAATACCCTTGCTCCCCATAGCCTATCAAAAAGCTCAGATATCAGGGGTAATGGGTATTTGTTCTTAACGGTGATGGCGTTAAGATCCCTGTAGTCAATACATGGACGCAGTTCCCCATTCTTCTTCTGAACAAAGAAGAACCCAGCCCCAGCAGGTGACACTGACTTCCTGATGAACCCTCTTGCCAGATTTTCTTGGATGTACTGAGACATAGCCTCCGTCTCCGGGAGAGATAATGGATAAACTCGACCCCGGGGAGGCTCAGCACCAGGCAAGAGGTCAATAGGACAGTCATAGGGGCAGTGAGGCGGAAGGATCTCCGCCGCCTTTTTGGAGAACACATCCGCATGAGACCAGTATTGCTTGGGGAGAGAGGATAGATCTGCGGGTACTTCAGTAGTAGCAACCTGAACGCACTCCCTTTGACACCTACCCTCACAAGACTCACCCCATACCAAAATTCTGCCAGAAGACCACTCGATATGTGGAGAGTGGTACCATAACCAAGGTATCCCCAACAGGACCTCATCAATACCCTCAGGTATGACAAGCAGAGATATTGTCTCCTGATGGGATGGCGACATGGACAGAGTAAAAGGAATGGTCTGGTGAGTTATCTGTGAAGGTAGTGTCGACCCATTCACCACTCGTACCGTAACTGGCTGTGCTAGCATAACCAGGGGTATTGCGTGACGTTGGGCAAAGGCGGAAGACATGAAATTGCCCTCTGCCCCAGTGGGAAGATGAGCCAATGTTAATTGTCCCCGCAAAGGACAATTTTGAGGCAGACGTCGCCGTATCTAGTGTACCTCCCCCGACTACCACTAGAGGCTGACGTCTCCTCGACCGCTGAGAACATCTGATGGCAAGATGCCCAGACTGCTGTCAAACATGACGAACCTTGGAAGCTCAAGCGGTCCGGGACTTAGAACCCGCTTGTGACACCTCCCTGGCCTCATGTGACTCAGGAACCATGACCGGAGATTCCAGAGGTCTGGCGAAGGTGGGAGCCAGCCGAAACCTCTGCCTACACTGGACTCGCTCAAACCTCCGCTCATTAAAATGGAGGTCAATGCGGGTAGAGACAGGTATTAACTCCTCCAGTGTGGCTGGAATCTCCCTAGTGGCCAGAGCGTCCTTAACGTGATCAGCCAGCCCCCTCCAAAATATGGGGATAAGGGCTTTATCCGACCACTCTAGCTCTGAGGCTAAAGTTCGGAAACGAATGGCGAATTGGCTGACCAAGGACTCACCCTGAGTTAATGCCAACAGTTGGAGCGCCGTATCATGGGTGACTCGAGGTCCTAGAAAGACCTGTTTCAGGGTGCTCAGAAACAACGGAGCACTCTGCACCACATGATCGCCACGCTCCCACAGCGGTGTAGCCCATCCCAACGCCCTGTCCGACAAGAGGGACACAATAAATCCCACCTTAGCCCGCTCTGTGGGAAAACGTGCAGCCAGAAGCTCAAGGTGAATAGAGCACTGACTCACAAATCCCCTACAAGATCTGCTTTCTCCAGAAAATTTTTCTGGGAGCGGGAGGCGCGAAAATGTCGGAACGGGGGGGGGGGGGGGAGTGGACAAAGTTGCTGCAGCCACGCTAGCAGCCTGTACAGCAACTGCGGAAATATCTACAGCTGAGGTTGAGCTCTCGAGAGTCGCCAACCTACCCTCCAGCTGCTGGATATACCGCAAAGATTGCTGTATTTCCGCCATTTACTAGCCAGACCCTGGCGCTAGTATTATGTTAAGACAGGGCTAGCGGAACGCACCTAATGAAAGTTTATATTTTATTAGGATAGATGCATTCGCAGCCCGGGGTCCACCGTGCAGGAGAACCTGCTGCTAGTAAATAGCGGAACTAATAGCAGTCAGTGTAAGCTAACTCTGTTACTTCACAGAGCAGCCGTGAACACAAAGCGCTGCCCCCTGTTAGACTCCACAGAGGCACAGGCTAACTGTCTAACAAGAGCAGTCAGTGGTCTTGCACGCACACGAAACTCCTCGCCGGAGGTGCCAGCATTCTAGGGGCTTATTTCGGCCAGGTCCCTGAACACACAAGCATACGAACTCCTCGCCGGAGGTGCCAGCATTCTAGGGGCTTATTTCAGCCGGGTCTCTGAACACACACATACAAGACCACACTGGCGCAAAGTACATAAATGAAAGCAATACTAGCGCATGGCCGTGTGGCCATGCGAGCCTTATATAGCTGCAGCAAGTAAAAGACCTTCCCAGAAGGACCAATGAGAAGCACTGACTTCAATAGCCGAAGCAGCAGTAACTCTTTGTACAGAGTGGGACTGAGCAAGACGCTGGGACCGACGTCTCCGCTGAGCAGGCTCCACTGCGGCAGGAGAAGAATGGGAGACCGCAGCGGAGGTGGCCCGAGACTCCCCCTGTGCAGAGGCGGGAACTCAACCCCTAACAGTCATAGCACACAAATAGTTAATAAATAACATTTCCCATATGTCTACTTTACATCTGCATAATTTTTTTAAACACATTTTTTTGTTAGGAGGTTAGAAGGGTTAAAACTAGAGATGAGTGAAAATGCTCGCCATTTTCTAATTCGGCATGAACGTAGCACATTCGGATTTGTGTTTGCTTTCACCAGCATTTTTACTCAAAGTCGGCAAAAGTTTGTCACAGTTCGGTAAATTATTGAGTTCCCACTAATGGTTTTGTTATGACTTGGGCTAGCATAGTAGTGCTGGGGGACGGGGAAACATGTTTAATGAGGGGAAAGGATGAGGAGAGGTTAGAGAAGCATGTGGAGAGGTTAGAAAAGCGGTGCACTCTTTTTCTTTTTCCTTTAACTTTATGTGTGTTGATTCCAGCAGCCAATCAGGGTGCAGAAACCATCCACAACATCATGACACAAGGTATTCTGTGATTGGATGCTAAAGTCACATGTCCCTGGCCATATAAAAAGAGGACATCTTGTTTTGCTGGCACCATCACCTCAGTGTAACAGTGCAGAGAAGTCGCTCCTGTGCTATAGCTGCTGTTGAAAGTGAACTTGTCAGTTAAATAAATAAGATACTGTCCTGTGTGAAATCGATCTTCCACCATCGAAGTAGTGCAAAACTATGTTGTAGTCTCAGGAGGACCCATTTGCTACTCCAAATCTTTTCTGATAGAAATGTGGTTTCATGGCAAATCAGAAGGCCAAATTTCCAGTTACAGTGGGTACGGAAAGTACAGTGCCTTGCGAAAGTATTCGGCGCTCTGGAACTTTTCAACTTTTTCCCACTTATCATGCTTCAAATATAAAAATGGCAAATGTAAATTTTTGGTGAAGAATCAATTGTGAAGTTGAACAAAATTTATTGGTTATTAGTGTATCGGGTATCGGCCGATATTTGCGGTATCGGAATTCCGATACCGAGATCCGATACTTTTGTTGTATCGGGAATCGGTATCGGGATCGATATAATGTGTAAAATAAAGAATTAAAATAAAAAATATTGATATACTCACCTCTCCGACGCAGCCTGCACCTTACTGAGGGAACGTAGCATTTAGGACCTGAGAATTATGTCACGGCTTGTGATTGGTCGCGTCGCGGTCACATGGGCGGCACGCGACCAATCAGAAGCCGTGACATCACGGAAGGCACTAAACGCGCGCATTTTAAGCAAAGAAGGCTGCCGGTTCCCTCGGTAAGGTGCAGGCTGCGTCGGAGAGGTGATTATATCAATATTTTTTATTTTAATTCTTTATTTTACACATTAATATGGATTCCAGGGCCTGAAGGAGAATTTCCTCTCCTTCAGACCCTGGGAACCATCAGGGATACCTTCCAATACTTGAGTCCCATTGACTTGTATTGGTATCGGGTATCGGTATCGGATCAGATCCGATACTTTGCCGGTATCGGCCGATACTTTCCGATACCGATACTTTCAAGTATCGGACGGTATCGCTCAACACTATTGGTTATTTAAAATTTTTGTGGAAATTCAAAAACTGAAAAGTGGGGCGTGCAATATTATTCGGCCCCTTTAATTTCAGTGCAGCAAACTCACTCCAGAAGTTCATTGTGGATCTCTGAATGATCCAATGCTCTCTGTGCTTCAAACAGAACCCTGAGACTATCACAGAGCAGGTGCATTAATAAGGAGACTTGATTATACACAGGTGGATTATATTTATCATCATTAGGCATTTAGGACAACATTGGATCATTCAGAGATCCACAATGAACTTCTGGAGTGAGTTTGCTGCACTGAAAGTAAAGGGGCCGAGTTATATTGCACGCCCCACTTTTAATTTTTTTGAATTTTCACAAAAATGTAAAATAACCAATACATTTTATTCAACTTCACAATTGTGTTCCACTTGTTGTTGATTCTTCACAAAAAAATTACATTTGGTATCTTTATGTTTAAAGCACGATATGTGGGAAATGGTTGAAAAGTTCCAAGGGGCCGAATACTTTCACAAGGCACTGTATTCAGACTCCATTAAAATTTTTGCTCTTTGTTTCATTGCAGCCATTTGGTAAATTCAAAAAAGTTCATTTTTTTTCTCATTAATGTACACTCTGCACCCCATCTTGACTGAAAAAAACAGAAATGTTGAAATTTTTGCATATGTATTAAAAAAGAAAAAAATGAAATATTACTTTGTCATAAGTAGTGTTGAGCGATACCTTCCGATATCGG
Source organism: Ranitomeya variabilis (assembly GCF_051348905.1). NCBI lineage: Eukaryota > Metazoa > Chordata > Amphibia > Anura > Dendrobatidae > Ranitomeya > Ranitomeya variabilis. Next base: position 353,955,706 of record NC_135235.1, read on the forward strand.
GAAATATCGGATCAGATTGGATCGGATCGATACCCAAAAAATATCGGGTATCGCCGATTCCGATACTGGAAACCAATGCAAGTCAATGGGACACAAATATCGGAATGAAAATAAACCCTTTCTTTCCTTGAACATCCAGTTCCGGAGGGGGGGAATAGTGTGGGCGGTGCGTGGGTGGAGACTGCGTGTCTGTTCAGGACCGTGGGGGTCTGTGCGGACCTGCTGGGGGTCTGTACGGGCCTTTCGGGGGTCTGTGCAGGCTGCCGGGTGTCTGTGTGGGCCTCTCTGGGGTCTGTGCAGGCTGCTGGGGGTCTGTGCGGGCCTGCCGGGGGTCTTTATGGGCCTCTTGGGGGTCTGTGCGGGCTGCCGGGGGTCTGTGCGGGCCTCTCTGGGGTCTGTACGGGCCTGCTGGGGGTCTGAACAGGCCTCTCAGGGGTCTGTGCAGGCTGCCGGGGGTCTGTGCGGGCCTGTCGGGGGTCTGTGTGGGCCTGTTCGGGGTCTGTGTGGGCTACCGGGGGTCTGTGCGGGCCTGCTGGGGGTCTGTACGGGCCTCTCGGGGGTCTGTGCGGGCCTCTCGGGGGTCTTTGTATCTGTGTGCAGGCATCGTCTGATGGGACTACAAGTCCCATCGGGCTATGCCAGCTACAATGACAGTGATTGACACATTAGCCAATGATGGGACAGTAGTAGTCCCATCATCCGGCTAATGTGTTGAATGTAAAAAAAAAAAAATACAAACATAGATACTACATACATACATACATACAACATACTATATACTACATACATACTACATACATACATACAACATACATACAACATACAACATACATACAACATGCTACATACATACTACATACATACAACATACCACATACATACAACATACATACAACATACATACATACTAAATACATACTACATACATACAACATACTATATACTACATACATACTACATACGATAAAACAAACCCAAGAAGAAAAATAACCATCTAATGTCCCTCCACATGCTCAAAACCCCAGTGGGGGAGCCTATGAAGGTGGGGGACAACAATTGAAGGAGGACACTCCTTCTACAACAAGAACCAGAAAAAATTGGAGTACAAGTCCATAAATTGTATCAAAATTTTATTAAGTTACTTAAATAACATAAACACATATATCACCATACTTAAAAACATGTATAGAAAAAGATCAGACAAGTTAGGTAGCACAGACCAAACTAACGGCGCTGTCCATCACCGACGCCTGTATATAGTAATCATATGCAACATGCAAAAAGTAGTAAGGTGGATTAGGAGTCCAGGAAAAAATAGGGTAGTGTGCGAAAACACGGTATAGCCCTGTACACAGGCTATACAACTGTGCTGTCCAGGTACATACATACAACATACTATATACTACATGCATATACATACATACATACAACATACTACATATATACTACATACATACATACTACATACATACTACATACATACATACTACATACATACTGCATACATACATACAACATACTACATACATGCTACATACATACATACTACATACAACATACATACATACTACATGCATACTACATACATACTACATACAATACATTCATACATTACATACAATACATACATATAGACATACAGTACATATAACATAGAGTACATACTCACCATCACTTGTCACTTTGTTCCCCGAAGCAAGTGTCATCTGTAAAAAATATTAAAATAACAAACAATATACTCCCTGATCCGCAGAAATCCACGAGTGTTCCACGAAGATCTCCCGTGGAGAATGGCAGCATCAGCTGATGCGACCGCTCTCTAGGGGCTCCAGGAATACAATGACGGAATGAAGGTATCCTTCCTCATTGTATTCCTTCGCCGCTGTAAAAAAAATAGTCCCTAGTCTCAATTTTGGCATTGCTGTGTGAGAAAGTTCCCACGCAGCTTTTGCCATAAAGTAAAGACTAGTGAACTATAGTAACCTCTCAGTGACGCACTGCAGGAGCCATTGTCTCCTGTCAGTGTGTCACTGAAGGTCCTATAGAGCAGTAACATCACTGAATGTCACTGTTCTATAGGGGAGATCGTCAGGGGACACTCGTTATTAATTGGACTACGACGGACAGGTAGTATATGGTTTATTATTTTACGTGTTTTGCAGGCGCTGAAGTATGGTAGGTATGGTGAAATTAAGAATAATAAAATACTTTTTACTGGCTGTGTCTTTATTTTGTTTTTAACTCTTTCACTACTGTAGAATTAATAATGGATAGACGTCTTATTGACGCCTCTCCATTATTAACCCGCCTTAATGTCACCTTAAAATAGCAAGGTGACATTAACCCCTTATCACCCCATATCCCACCTCTACACAGGAGTGGGAAGAGAGGGGTTAAGTGCCGGAAAAGGGGCATCTTACAGATGCGCCATTTCTGGGGTGGCTGCGGACTGGTATTTGTAGCCGGGGGGAGCCATATCCATGGCTAGGGTTGAGCGACCTTTAGTTTTTTAGGGTCGAGTCGGGTTTTGTGAAACCCGACTGTCTTAAAAGTCGAGTCGAGTGAAATCGGCCGACCACCGTGAAAAGTCGGGTTTCGGCCGAAACACGAAACCCAATGAAGGAAATAATCCTCCTCCTCCTCCTCCTCTCTCCCAGCACAGAAAATTTCGTATTGCACATTCCAAATCCCTACTGCGCACAAGCGATAACATGACGATAGGCGTTCACTCCCCTAAGACCTATGTCATCACTCTGCCCACACTCATTCATTGGCTGAAAAAATGGCGCTAAACGTGTCATACAAAACGTGACTTTGGCGCCAAGATCGCGTACCGCATGGCCAACCCCGCACAGGGATCGGGTCGGGTTTCATGAGACGCCGACTTTGCCAAAAGTCAGCGACTTATGAAAATGAACGACCCGTTTCGCTCAACCCTATCCATGGCCCCTCTCTAGGCTATGAATATCATCCCGCAGCTGTCTGCATAGCCTTTCTGGCTATAAATTATAGGGGGAACCCACTTCATTTTTTGGGGGGTCCCCCTATTTTAATAGCCAGTAAAGGCTACGCAGACAGCTGCGGGCTGATATTCATAGCCTGGGAGGGGCCATGGGTATTACCCCCTTCCCAGGCTACAAATATTGGCCCATGGCTGTCGGCTTTCCCCCTCTGGCGCAGAAAATTGCGAGGGAGCCCATGTCATTTTTTTTCCCATTTTTTTCTTTATGTTCATTTACCAACATCGGCCTATCTATAGATATATCTATAGATACATACATGTTTCTATCCATATATCTATCTGGCTAATTTCACACATCAGGTTTTTGCCGTCAGGCACAATCCAGCGAGGTTTGAAAAAAAAATTATCCGTTTTTTTTCTGCTGGATCTGTTTTTTCTCATAGAGTTGTATTAGCGCCTGATGGCCACACGTTTCATCCGTTTTTTGCAGGATCCGTCAAAAAAGCTGTTTCCACCGGACGGAAAACACATACAGAGGAACGGTTTTTCTGTCCGTTTTGATGCGTTTTTGATGCAGTTTTGATGCAGTTTTTGGTGCGGTTTTGATGCAGTTTTGGGAAATAAATAAATAAACAGAAAATGTGCATAATTTGAATGGAAACATGCATGAGAAAACGGATTTGGAGGCCAGATTCATTATTTCACATCTCAGTTTCATCCGTTTTTCGCCGGATCCGTCACTGTACGTTTTTTTGCCGGCAGAAAAACAACTCTATGAGAAAAAACGGATCCAGGAGAAGAAAATAGATTTTTTTTTTCTGCTGGATCCGTTTTTTCTCATAGTTGTTTTAACGCTGGATGGCACCTGATGGCCACATGTTTCATCCGTTTTTTGCCGGATCTGTCAAAAATGCTGTTTCCGCCGGACAGAAAACACATACAGAGGAATGGTTTTTCTGCCGGCGAAAAAACGTACAGTGACGGATCCGGCGAAAAACGGATGAAACTGAGATGTGAAATAATGAATCCGGCCTCCAAATCCGTTTTTTCATGCATGTTTCCATTCAAATCATGCACATTTTCCGTTTATTTATTTATTTCCAAAAACTGCATCAAAACCGCACCAAAAACTATGAGAAAAAACAGATCCAGCAGAAAAAAAAGGATAATTATTTTTTCAAACCTCGCCGTATTGTGCCTGACGACAAAAACCTGATGTGTGAAATTAGCCAGAGAGATATATGGATAGAAACATCTATGTATCTATAGATATATCTATAGATAGATATATCCATAGATAGGCCGATGTTGGTAAATAAACATAAGGAAAAAAATGGGAAAAAAAACGACGTGGGCTCCCTCACAATTTTCTGCACCAGAGAGGGAGAGCCGACGGCCGTGGGCCAATATTTGTAGCCTGGGAAGGGGGTAATACCCATGGCCCCTCCCAGGCTATGAATATCAGCCTGCAGCTGTCTGCATAGCCTTTACTGGCTATTAAAATAGGGGGACCCCCAAAAAAATTGACGTGGGTTCCCCCTATATTTTATAGCCAGAAAGGCTACGCAGACAGCTGTGGGCTGATATTCATAGCCTAGAGAGGGGCCATGCATATTGGCCCCCCCCGGCTACAAATACCAGTCTGCAGCCACCCCAGAAATGGCGCATCTGTAAGATGTGTCAATTCCGGCAATTAACGCCTCTCTTCCCACTCCCGTGTAGCGGTGGGATATGGGCTAATGAGGGGTTAATGTCACCTTGCTATTGTAAGGTGACATTAGGCCGGGTTAATAATGGAGAGGCCTCAGATAGGATCCAGGAATTCCTGGCCCCTCTTTCCCTCCCGAAAATCCAAATTAAAGACCATTCAGCTCTCTTAGCCCAAGTCACCTGCCAAGAAATTAGCGACACTTTACAAAACATGGCAATCAATAAGACTCCAGGCCCGGACGGCTTCCCAATGTCCTATTATAGGAAATTCTCAGACATACTTCTTCCACGCTTGGCCTTTCTTTTTAACTCCTTCCTGGCAGGAAACCCCCCAACTAAACAAACTTTAGAAGCACACATATCTGTTATCCCAAAGGAGGGGAGAGATGGCAGCCAATGTGGTAACTACCGCCCAATATCTTTGTTGAATTCAGATTTGAAACTTTGGGCAAAAATCCTTGCATCAAGGATCAACATCGTCCTCGAGTCCCTGATTCACCCTGATCAAGTGGGCTTTGTTGGGGGACGAGAGGGTAAAGACAATGCCCTAAAAATCCTGTTAGCTATTTCACATGCTAAACGCTCTGGAACCCCGTTGGCTCTGTTATCTACTGATGCTGAGAAAGCCTTTGACAGAGTCAGTTGGCACTACATGGTATGCACTTTACGGAGGTTTAACTTCCCCTAGCCTTTTATTGATGCCATCTTGACTCTGTACTCTGATCCAACCGCTAGGGTCAGGGTCAACGGGTTACTTTCAGATTCCTTCGGGATTAGGAATGGAACCAGGCAAGGCTGCCCTTTCTCCCCCACCCTCTTTGTGCTAGTGATGGAGACTTTAATACAAAGAATAAGACAGGAGGAGTCGATCAGAGGTCTAATCGTGGAACAAACAGAATTTAAAACAGCTGCATTCGCGGATGACCTTATGATCGTGATCTCAAATCCTACAACTGCTTTTCCCTCTATCCTGAAACTTCTTGACGAGTTTGGGGTCATTTCCAACTTCAAAGTTAATATGCACAAATCGGAAGTCATGAATGTTTCGTTACCGGTCAAAGCAGTCTTGGATCTTAAAAAGTCTACCCCTTTAAATGGCTCGCAGACAAACTGAAATATCTAGGTATCTTCCTCACTGCTAATCCTTCATCTCTGTATAAATACAATTTTACACCCCTTCTAGATAATCTCCAAACACTTCTTATATCCTATGACTTACCATTTCTCTCATGGATAGGGAGGATAAATATAATTAAATCGTACATCCTACCAAAAATATTCTACCATATGACCATGATTCCCATACCTCTCCCCAAATCTTTCTTCACTTCAGCCAATAAAATAGTCAATGGGAATGTGTGGAGGGGCAGGAGGGCTAGACTACCCTTTAAAATACTTTCGCTCCTGAAAAAGAAAGGTGGCCTTGGACTCCCAAACTTTAAGACCTACTACCAGGCGATACATCTGGCTAGGTGGATGTGCCTGGTTAAATCAAGACATGATCCAAAAACCCCTAATCTTGAACGCTTGTTAATGGGAGGTGAGGCGGAGAAGTATCTCTGGACCTCTGCTGCCCCCCCACAAAATTCTCTGGAGGAAATAACCTGCAACACCCTGACTATAAGGAAGAAGCTAGTCCAGAACAACTGGCCACGTTGCCTTTTTTTGGACAGTATGCCTCTGGGAGTTATACCTTGGCTCATTGAACCAAAATATATAGACACATTTGACCTCTGGAAATCCCTGACGACCCTCCCAATTTCACACCTACTCTCCAACCAAATTAGTTGCACAAACAGTTGGCCTCGAGCGCCAAGAAACACCCCAAAGATTTCATTCAAATCCACCATGTACAATATATTATTTCTAGGCTTAAGTCGGACATCCAAACTAATTCAGATTGGCTCTGGCTGGAACTTCTTCTTAAACTCAACCCTACGCCCCCTAAATTAATTTCCAAACTATATCATAACTTAATCTCCCCTAAATCTTACTTTAAACCCCTATATATCTCCTCATAGGAGTCTGAGCTGAATATATCTCTCTCCAATAGAGAAATTGCACAGGTCTTGGAACACTCACATGGGTTCTCAAGATGTGTCTTGCTCCAGGAGAATGCCTTTAAAGTCCTCTCCAGATGGTACAGAACCCCTGAGTCGCTCTACCACTTTGGCCTCTCGGATTCTCCGCTGTGCTGGAGATGTTTGAAGACTAGAGGCTCTTTGGTGCACATTTTTTGGTCATGCCCAATTATCGCTAAATTTTGGGAGGAGATTTTTAATCGACTCCGCCAGATGAAACTAATAACGCAGAGTTTGACTCCTCAAGAGGTTCTACTGTCCCTCCTCACGAAGTCCTACAAACCTAAGAAGCATGACCTACTCCCCCTTCTAATAGCCACTGCCAAGCACTTGATCGCCATACACTGGAGACAAACGTCCCCCCCTCATATCAATGAATGGCTTAAAAAAGCCCAGGACATCTTCAGGATGGAAGAGCTGACCAGTTGGGATTCACATACGCATGACAAATTCTTTCGTGTATGGCTGCCCTGGCAGCTAGCATCTCAAACTACCCCTTAGTTTCCCATTCACTATCCTCCTTACACAACATTTGGTTGTGCTACTTGTTTCTCCTAAGGTTCTTTTACTGCACTGTGATGGACCCAGATACAGCTCAATTACCTATTTGTTTGAGTCATGATCGATATTCGCCCTGTTCTCTGCTTCCTAATCGGTCATAATTTTCTGTTCTGCTCCCCGTATGTTTATGTTTTCATTCTGACCGTTTTTTATCTCTGACGGGGTATTTTTGTATAAAGAGCTCTGCTTTGACCTCTTCTCTCCTCCCTCACCTCGAGTCCCCCCCCCCCCCGGTACTCCCCCCACTCCCTCTCCCCTTCCTTCTTATTTTTTTTTTTCTTTGATTGTCTTATTGTTATTGTTGGTTTTAATTTCTGTTCAATATCTTCTTGAGACTCAGGTTACGGATTGCGTAGCCCATTACTTGGATCGCATAACAGTTCTGCCACAATCAGAACTGTGGATACTTCCGGCTATTATTCCGTATTGAGGGTTCGGCCGAAATGCGACAGTATATTCCATTTTAAATATGTATCCACCCTTATCTGACTCATGTAACCTGTATGACTGTTTGCCTGTTTATATGTGTTGAAAAGTTTGAAAAAAAAAAAATAAATAAATAAATAAATAAATAATGGAGTGGCCTCAATAAGACGTCTATCCATTATTAATTCTACAGTAGTGAAAGAGTTAAAAACAAAATAAGGACACAGCCAGAAAAAAGTATTTTATTATTCTTAATTTCACCATACTTACCATACATCAGCGCCTGCAAAATACGTAAAATAATAAACCATATACTACCTGTCCGCCATAGTCCAATTAATAACGAGTGTCCCACGACGATCTCCCCTATAGAACAGTGACATCGGGTGATGTCACTGCTCTATAGGACCTTCAGTGACACACTGACAGGAGACAATGGCTCCTGCAGTGCATCACTGAGAGGTTACTATAGTTCACTGGTCTCACTTTATGGCAAAAGCTGCATGGGAACTTTCTCACACAGCACTGCCAAAAGTGAGACTAGGGACTATTTTTTTTACAGCGGCGGAGGAATACAATGAGGAAGGATACCTTCCTTCCGTCATTGCGTTCCTGGAGCCCCTAGAGAGCGGTCGCATCAGCTGATGCTGCCGTTCTCCACGGGAGATCTTCGTGGGACACTCGTGGATTTCTGCGGATCAGGGAGTATATTGTTTGTTATTTTAATATTTTTTACAGATGACACTGGCTTCGGTGAACAAAGTGACAAGTGATGGTGAGTATGTACTCTATGTTATATGTACTGTATGTCTATATGTATGTATTGCAAGTAATGTATGAATGTATTGTATGTAGTATGTATTATGTATGTATGCAGTATGCATGTAGTATGTTGTATGTATGTATGTTGTATGTATGCATGTTGTATGTATGTTTTATGTATGTAGTATGTATGTATGCTGTATGTATGTAGTATGTATGTATGTTGTATGTATGTAGTGTTTATTGTAGCATGGCTAAAGGGTGTCTAATCGACGGGAGATATGTGTCACATAGATGCCCTGCTGCTGTGATGTAACCATAGCTACCTATATGTGTGTCAGGACCTGTGGTGATGTCACAACCAAATGTCTGATCATGTGATGGGTTCTGGGTGTGGTTAGACCTATTAAAGAAAGCCTAATGCTTAACACAGTAGATATGTGTGGAGGTGCTAGCCTCCAGAGGGTGTTAAGGCTCCAGGACTGAGCCTGAAGGAATGGACACTTGTTTTTTTCCTTTGCCTGAGCTAAAGGCTATTTGTTTTCTGTTTATGCTAATTGGTTTATGGAGCAATAAACCTTTGAACTTTTGTTGGAACCTGCCTCCTAAGTGTCAGCCGTTGCACCTGAGTGAGTGAAACCCCTAAAATTGGTGGAGAATGCGGGCAGCGTTCCCAGTGGAGACGTAAGTCTATTTTTGAATGTCCTGGGTCAAGTCTGCTGTAAGCCAGCAAGCATTGCCGGGGAAAATGGAGGACCTGCTGAAACACTTGGTCCAGTTGCAATCACAGCAGGAGCAATGGCAGCAAGTACAGCAAGAGACCAACAGGCTGTTGATGCAGCAGATACAACAGAGCCAGCAGGAGCAACAGCAGAGCCAGCAGGAGCAACGGCAACAGATGCAGCTTCTGGCAACCGCCATCCAGGGCAAGACGAGCACCCCAACCCCAGGTCTGGCTGATGACACCCACGTCCGGAAGATGGTAAGACGCGCATTGCAGAAAATGACTCCCGGGGATGATGTTGAGGCCTTCCTGACGCAGTTTGAGAGGGTCACTGAGAGGGAGAAACTTCCGCCAGAGTAGTGGGCAGAGGTATTGGCGCCTTACCTGACGGGGGAACCTCAGAAGGTGTACTATGATTTAACCTTGCAGGATGCCAAGGAGTATCACAAATTGAAAGCCGAGATTCTCGCACGTTTGGGGGTGACACTGACTGTTAGGGCAAGGCGAATTCACTGCTGGGCCTATCACCGGGATAAACCGCCTTGCTCCCAAATGTTTGACCTGTTGCACCTGGTCCAGAAATGGCTGCAGCCAGAGACCTCTACACCTGCACAGATGGTAGAATGGGTGATGATGGATCGGTTTGTGCATTCCCTCCCGAGGTCCATACAGACTTGGGTTGCCCAGGGTGATCCCCAGAATGCTGATGAACTGATCAGACTGGTCGAGAGATACCAAGAGATGGAAGGCTCCTTTGGGGAGCAGCCTGTTGTGAACTCTGTTTTTGGGCTCCCTCTTGTGGTCACAAGTGGTACTGTGTGAGTGTTGTCTTTGGGCTCCCTCTGGTGGCTCTTTGTGTCATTCTGCAGGTCTGAGGTTGGATCAGCTGTCTCGTTATCTGTTAGCTGGTTCCTATTTAGTTCAGCTGGACTCTCAGTGGTTGCCTGCTGTCGTTGTATTCAGTGCTATTCTGATTGCTCCTGTCTACATCCGTTATCAGTCTCTCCAAGAGAAGCTAAGTTTTGTTTGCTTATTTTTGCTCATCTGTGTTCAAGATGTGTCCTAGTATATGATGTGTTTTGGTCCAGCTTGCTAATATGTGATTTCCCTGCTTGCTGGTGCTCTGGGGTGCTGAGTTGCTCCCCCCACATCGTTAGTTGGTGTGGGGGTTCTCGCATTCTCTGCGTGGATATTTTTGCATAGGGTTTTTTACTGACCGCACAGATCCCTTGCTATTTTCTGCTATCTAGCGTTAGCGGGCTTCATTTGCTTAACCTGTTTCATCTCTGTGTTTGTCTTTTCCTCTTGACTCACCGTTATTATTTGTGGGGGGCTTCTATATCTTTGGGGTATTTCTCTGAGGCAAGTGAGGTCTTACTTTCTCTTTAGGGGTAGTCAGTTTCTCAGGCCGTGAAGAGACGTCTAGGATTTCAGGAAACGTTCCATGGCTACCTTTAGTGTGTTTGGTTAGAATCAGGTTTGCGGTCAGTCCAGTTACCACATCCCCAGAGCTTGTCCTATTATCTCTGACTTAGCTGATTAGATTTGTGATCCTAAGCCACTGGGATCATAACAGCAGCCCATGCCGTACTGGGGTCACAGAAAGGTGCTGAGTCCCAAAAAGGGGTGGGGCGTCCAAGGTCACAAAGGGCGAGGGAGGTGGTGCCCAAGGTCCCTACGGGTGATATTATTTGCTGGAGGTGCCAGGGGCCCAGACATATAGCTGCCCGTTGTTCCCAGACCACTGAGAAGATTGACTGCAGCATGGGATGCTGTAGTTCATACTATGCATATCCAGCCTGCAGTGTAACTCTCCGCCCAATGAGGGGCCTCAAGCGTGTTCTGTAAAAGTGAACGGTCGAGCAGTAATGGCGCTGTTAGACTCGGGGAGCTTAGTGACCCTGGTGAGGGCCACTTTCCCTCTCCACCTGCTCCCGGGAAAGAAGGTCGGCGTGCGATGCATACATGGTGATGCAAAGGACTACCCTATGGCCAGGGTGGATATTGAAACGGCGTGTGGTACTGAGTCCCATGAAGTCGGTGTTGTTTGGGACTTGTTGCACCCTATAAATATTGGTCGGGATTTCTGTTTGTTTTGGGATTTGTGGGGTAAGGGTTCCGAGGTCCCTAGCAAGAGTAGGGAACCAATGAACCCTAAAAAGGTATCGCCACACCCAGAGACACACAGGTTTCCTTTTTGTGTCCTGGTTGGGGATGAGGAGGAAGTGTCCCCTGCATCTGTCATTCTGGAGTTAGAGGTAACCGGTGAAAATTTTGGGACTGCCCAACATAGGGACCCATGTTATGGTTCTCAATGGCAAGAGAACATAGCCCAGCAAACATAAGAACTAGCTCTCGGAATGATGGAAACTAAGCTGACCATGAACTAAACCTGCCGCACAACTAACAGTGGCCGGGTAGCGTTGCCTACGTTTATCCCTAGACGCCCAGCGCCAGCCGGAGGACTAACTAATCCTGGCAGAGGAAAATATAGTCCTGGCTCACCTCTAGAGAAATTTCCCCGAAAGGCAGACAGAGGCCCCCCACATATATTGGCGGTGAGTTAAGATGAAAATGACAAACGTAGTATGAACATAGGTTTAGCAAAGTTGAGGTCCGCTTACTAGATAGCAGAAAGACAGAAAGGACACTTTCATGGTCAGCTGAAAACCCTATCAAAACACCATCCTGAAACTACTTTAAGACTCTAATATTAACTCATAACATCAGAGTGGCAATTTCAGATCACAAGAGCTTTCCAGACACAGAAACGAAGCTACAGCTGTGAACTGGAACAAAGTACAAAAATAAACAAGGACTTAAGTCCAACTTAGCTGGAAGTTGTCTGGGAGCAGGAACATGCACAGAAAGGCTTCTGATTACAATGTTGACCGGCATGAAACTGACAGAGGAGCAAGGTTATATAGCGACTCCCACATCCTGATGGGAGCAGGTGAACAGAAGGAATGATGCACACAAGTTCAATTCCAACAGTAGCCACCGGGGGAGCCCAGAATCCAATTTCACAACAGTACCCCCCCCTCAAGGAGGGGGCACCGAACCCTCACCAGAACCACCAGGGCGATCAGGATGAGCCCTATGAAAGGCACGGACAAGATCGGAGGCATGAACATCAGAGGCAGTGACCCAAGAATTATCCTCCTGACCGTATCCCTTCCATTTGACCAGATACTGGAGTTTCCGTCTGGAAACACGAGAGTCTAAGATCTTTTCCACAACGTACTCCAACTCACCCTCAACCAACACCGGAGCAGGAGGCTCAACGGAAGGCACAACTGGTACCTCATACCTGCGCAACAATGACCGATGAAAAACATTATGAATAGAAAAGGATGCAGGGAGGTCCAAACGGAAGGACACAGGGTTAAGAATCTCCAATATCTTGTACGGGCCGATGAACCGAGGCTTAAACTTAGGAGAAGAAACCCTCATAGGGACAAAACGAGAAGACAACCACACCAAGTCCCCAACACAAAGCCGAGGACCAACACGACGACGGCGGTTGGCAAAAAGCTGAGTCTTCTCCTGGGACAACTTCAAATTGTCCACCACCTGCCCCCAAATCTGATGCAGCCTCTCCACCACAGCATCCACTCCAGGACAATCCGAAGATTCCACTTGACCGGAGGAAAATCGAGGATGAAACCCCGAATTACAGAAAAACGGGGACACCAAGGTGGCAGAGCTGGCCCGATTATTGAGGGCGAACTCCGCCAAAGGCAAAAATGCAACCCAATCATCCTGATCCGCAGACACAAAACACCTCAAATATGTCTCCAAGGTCTGATTAGTCCGCTCGGTCTGGCCATTAGTCTGAGGATGGAAAGCAGACGAAAAAGACAAATCTATGCCCATCCTAGCACAGAATGCCCGCCAAAATCTAGACACGAATTGGGTCCCTCTGTCAGAAACGATATTCTCCGGAATACCATGCAAACGAACAACATTTTGAAAAAACAGAGGAACCAACTCGGAAGACGAAGGCAACTTAGGCAAGGGAACCAGATGGACCATCTTAGAGAAACGGTCACACACCACCCAGATGACAGACATCTTCTGAGAAACAGGCAGATCCGAAATAAAATCCATCGAGATGTGCGTCCAAGGCCTCTTCGGGATAGGCAAGGGTAACAACAATCCACTAGCCCGAGAACAACAAGGCTTGGCCCGAGCACAAACGTCACAAGACTGCACAAAGCCTCGCACATCTCGCGACAGGGAAGGCCACCAGAAGGACCTTGCCACCAAATCCCTGGTACCAAAGATTCCAGGATGACCTGCCAACGCAGAAGAATGAACCTCAGAGATGACTCTACTGGTCCAATCATCAGGAACAAACAGTCTACCAGGTGGGCAACGATCAGGTCTATCCGCCTGAAACTCCTGCAAGGCCCGCCGCAGGTCTGGAGAAACGGCAGACAATATCACTCCATCCTTAAGGATACCTGTGGGCTCAGAATTACCAGGGGAGTCAGGCTCAAAACTTCTAGAAAGGGCATCCGCCTTAACATTCTTAGAACCTGGTAGGTACGACACCACAAAATTAAACCGAGAGAAAAACAACGACCAGCGCGCCTGTCTAGGATTCAGGCGCCTGGCAGACTCAAGGTAAATTAGATTTTTGTGGTCAGTCAATACCACCACCTGATGTCTGGCCCCCTCAAGCCAGTGACGCCACTCCTCAAAAGCCCACTTCATGGCCAAAAGCTCCCGATTCCCAATATCATAATTCCGCTCGGCGGGCGAAAATTTACGGGAAAAAAAGCACAAGGTCTCATCACGGAGCAGTCGGAACTTCTCTGCGACAACACCGCCCCAGCTCCGATTTCAGAAGCGTCAACTTCAACCTGAAAAGGAAGAGCAACATCAGGCTGACGCAACACTGGGGCGGAAGAAAAACGGCGCTTAAGCTCTCGAAAGGCCTCCACAGCATCAGGGGACCAATCAGCAACATCAGCACCCTTCTTAGTCAAATCAGTCAATGGTTTAACAACATCAGAAAAACCAGCAATAAATCGACGATAAAAGTTAGCAAAGCCCAAAAATTTCTGAAGACTCTTAAGAGAAGCGGGTTGCGTCCAATCACAAATAGCCTGAACCTTGACAGGATCCATCTCGATGGAAGAGGGGGAAAAAATGTATCCCAAGAAGGAAATCTTCTGAACCCCAAAAACGCACTTAGAACCCTTCACACACAAGGAATTAGACCGCAAAACCTGAAAAACCCTCTTGACCTGCTGGACATGAGAGTCCCAGTCATCCGAAAAAATCAGAACATCATCCAGATACACAATCATAAACTTATCCAAATAATCGCGGAAAATGTCATGCATAAAGGACTGGAAGACTGAAGGGGCATTTGAAAGACCAAAAGGCATCACCAAATACTCAAAATGGCCCTCGGGCGTATTAAATGCGGTTTTCCACTCATCCCCCTGCTTGATTCGCACCAAATTATACGCCCCACGGAGATCAATCTTAGAGAACCACTTGGCCCCCTTTATACGAGCAAACAAATCAGTAAGCAGTGGTAACGGATATTGATATTTAACCGTGATTTTATTCAAAAGTAGATAATCAATACACGGTCTCAAAGAGCCATCTTTCTTAGACACAAAGAAAAACCCGGCTCCTAAGGGAGATGACGAAGGACGAATATGTCCCTTTTCCAAGGACTCCTTTATATATTCTCGCATAGCAGCGTGTTCAGGCACAGACAGATTAAATAAACGACCCTTAGGGTATTTACTACCCGGGATCAAGTCTATGGCACAATCGCCCTCCCGGTGCGGAGGTAGTGAACCAAGCTTGGGTTCTTCAATAACGTCACGAAAGTCAGACAAGAATTCAGGAATCTCAGAGGGAATAGATGATGAAATGGAAACCAAAGGTACGTCCCCATGAGTCCCTTTACATCCCCAGCTTAACACAGACATAGCTTTCCAGTCGAGGACTGGGTTATGAGATTGCAGCCATGGCAATCCTAGCACCAAAACATCATGTAGATTATACAGCACCAGAAAGCGAATAATCTCCTGGTGATCCGGATTAACACGCATAGTCACTTGTGTCCAGTATTGTGGTTTATTACTAGCCAATGGGGTGGAGTCAATCCCTTTCAGAGGTATCGGAGCCTCCAATGGCTCCAAATCATACCCACAGCGTTTGGCAAAGGACCAATCCATAAGGCTCAAAGCGGCGCCAGAGTCGACATAGGCGTCCGCGGTAATAGATGATAAAGAACAAATCAGGGTCACAGATAGAATAAACTTAGACTGTAAAGTGCTAATTGAAACAGACTTGTCAGGCTTCTTAGTACGCTTAGAGCATGCTGATATAACATGAGTTGAATCACCACAATAGAAGCACAACCCATTTTTTCGTCTAAAATTCTGCCGCTCGCTTCTGGACAGAATTCTATCACATTGCATATTTTCTGGCGTTTTCTCAGTAGACACCGCCAAATGGTGCACAGGTTTGCGCTCCCGCAGACGCCTATCGATCTGAATAGCCATCGTCATGGACTCATTCAGACTCGCAGGCACAGGGAACCCCACCATAACATCCTTAACGGCATCAGAGAGACCTTCTCTGAAAATCGCCGCCAGGGCGCACTCATTCCACTGAGTAAGCACAGACCATTTGCGGAATTTTTGGCAGTATATTTCAGCTTCATCTTGCCCCTGAGATAGGGACATCAAGGCCTTTTCCGCCTGAAGCTCTAAATGAGGTTCCTCATAAAGCAACCCCAAGGCCAGAAAAAACGCATCCACATTGAGCAACGCAGGATCCCCTGGAGCCAATGCAAAAGCCCAATTTTGAGGGTCGCCCCGGAGCAAGGAAATTACAATCCTAACCTGCTGTGCAGGGTCTCCGGCAGAGCGAGACTTCAGGGACAAAAACAATTTGCAATTATTTTTAAAATTTTGAAAGTGAGATCTATTTCCCGAGAAGAATTCAGGCAAAGGAATTCTAGGCTCAGACATAGGTGCATGAACAACAAAATCTTGCAAATTTTGTACCTTTGTGGCGAGATTATTCAAACCTGCAGCCACACTCTGAAGATCCATTTCAAACAGGTGAACACAGAGCCATTCAAGGATTAGAAGGAGAGAAGGAAAGGAAGGCTGCAGTATAGGCAGACTAGCAAGTGATTCAATTAAGAGCACACTCAGAACTAGAGAAAAAAAAAAAAAAAAATTGTAGCAGACTTCTTTTTTCACTCCATTCTCAGCCAGTAATTTAACCCTTTTTTGGGCCGGTCAAACTGTTATGGTTCTCAATGGCAAGAGAACATAGCCCAGCAAACATAAGAACTAGCTCTCGGAATGATGGAAACTAAGCTGACCATGAACTAAACCTGCCGCACAACTAACAGTGGCCGGGTAGCGTTGCCTACGTTTATCCCTAGACGCCCAGCGCCAGCCGGAGGACTAACTAATCCTGGCAGAGGAAAATATAGTCCTGGCTCACCTCTAGAGAAATTTCCCCGAAAGGCAGACAGAGGCCCCCCACATATATTGGCGGTGAGTTAAGATGAAAATGACAAACGTAGTATGAACATAGGTTTAGCAAAGTTGAGGTCCGCTTACTAGATAGCAGAAAGACAGAAAGGACACTTTCATGGTCAGCTGAAAACCCTATCAAAACACCATCCTGAAACTACATTAAGACTCTAATATTAACTCATAACATCAGAGTGGCAATTTCAGATCACAAGAGCTTTCCAGACACAGAAACGAAGCTACAGCTGTGAACTGGAACAAAGTACAAAAATAAACAAGGACTTAAGTCCAACTTAGCTGGAAGTTGTCTGGGAGCAGGAACATGCACAGAAAGGCTTCTGATTACAATGTTGACCGGCATGAAACTGACAGAGGAGCAAGGTTATATAGCGACTCCCACATCCTGATGGGAGCAGGTGAACAGAAGGAATGATGCACACAAGTTCAATTCCAACAGTAGCCACCGGGGGAGCCCAGAATCCAATTTCACAACAGACCCAACTCTGAGGGAAGCCTTTAATAATGTCACAGTTATTAATAGGGTTGTACAGGAGCCGGGGGAAGACACAAGATTTCCCCATTTTCTGATGAATGGGGAGTTGTTGTACCGAGTCACAAAAGTAAGGGAGGAGTTGATAGACCAGTTGGTAGTGCCGGGTCCATATAGACGGAAGGTATTAGATATGGCCCATTCACACATCTTGGGTGGACACCTAGGGGTGGAAAAAACACAGGAACGGGTTGTGCAGACGTTCTATTGGCCTGGGTGTCACCGGGAAATAGTGAACTATTGCAGGTCTTGCCATACATGTCAGCTAACTGCCCCTACTCCTCATTTCAGGAACCCCCTTGTGCCACTGCCCATTATTGAGGTGCCATTCGAGAGAATTGCCATGGACTTGGTCGGTCCCTTAGTTAAATCAGCCCGGGGCCATCAGTATATATTATTCATCCTGGACTATGCCACACGCTATCCTGAGGCAATTCCTCTGAGAAATTCTTCCTCGAAGAATATAGCCTGCAAGTTGGTCCATGTGTTTTTCTGGACAGGTCTGCCGAAGGAGATTCTGACTGACCAGGGGACACCTTTCATGAGCAAGGTGATGAGGGAGTTATGCAAAGTCCTGAAAATCTCCCAGTTGAGGACCTCGGTGTACCATCCCCAGTCAGATGGTCTTGTTGAGAGATTTAACAAAACACTGAAGAGCATGCTGAGAAAAGCTATAGAGAAAGACAGTAGAGACTGGGACTGTCTCTTACCATATCTGATGTTTTCTGTTATGATCCGGTGACCTTGGAGCCGCATGAGACATTCTCTGGAGTAGGTGGAACCTGTACTGACCGCAAACCCTAAACTGACACCGCAACTAGAAGTAGCCGTGGGGTGTACCTAACACATCCTAGACACCTCGACACAGCCGGAGGACTAAATACCCCTATAGATGGAAATGGGAATTCTATCTTGCCTCAGAGCAGAACCCCAAAGGATAGGCAGCCCCCCACAAATATTGACTGTGAGTATTAGAGGAAAGACACACGCAGGCAGAAAACAGGATTTAGCAAAAGAGGCCACTCTAGCTAAATAGAAAAGGATAGGACAGAATACTAAGCGGTAGTGTTGAGCGATACCTTCCGATATCGGAAAGTATCGGTATCGGAAAGTATCGGCCGATACCGTCAAAGTATCGGATCTAATCCGATACCGATACCCGATCCCAATGCAAGTCAATGGGACGAAAATATCGGAATTAAAATAAACCCTTTCTTTCCTTGTAGGTTCATTCTACATGAAGGAAAACAACTAAGAATAATGTAGGATGTATTGGGGGAGGTGGCGGAGACATTAAAGGCACAGAGGTTTAGCCCAATCAAATATAATAGCAGGATTTTTATTTTTTTTTATGACGTTCGGCATTAGAAAGATTTTGACTGTTATTTTTTCTTTTTTTATTTTGTCAGATATTGATGTTTCACTACTTCCACGCCCTTCACCTTCTTTTTTACTTCTCCCACACTTTCTTCTTCATTATCCTCATCATCAGCTTCTTTGACATCATCTTTTTCACCTTATTCATCTTCTTCTTCATCTTCTACCTATTATTTTTTTGGTTACATTGTTCATATTCTTTTTATTTTACTATTATCTTCATCATATTCTACTTCTTCATCATATTCTTATTTGTGACAGGCATTCCCGTAGTTGTTATCTATGAAAGTTTGAAGATTACACCTTCCGTTCTGCCTGTCACAAAACAGTTACATTTGTCCGCGTTCAGTTTGGCCTGCAGCATCAGGCTTTATCCAGGGGCACCACGAGGAGGAACGGACTCACCCCCATACACTGCTTAGTCTTCTTCTGCTTATAATTTAGATAAGATATTTTGCTCTGATATTTAGTCTTATGCTTATTGTTCTTCTGCTCTTTGTTCTGCAGCCTCTTGTTCTTCTGCTTCTTGGTCTTCCAGGTCGTCGTCGTCTCCAGGGTCGTCGTCTCCGGGGTCGTCGTCATCGGGGTGGTCTTCAGGGTCGTCGTCTCCGGGGTCGTCGTCATCGGGGTGGTCTTCAGGGTCATCGTCTCCAGGGTCGTCGTCATCACGGTGGTTGTCGTCTCTGGTGTCGTCGTCATCTTAGGGGTGGTCTTCCGGGTCATCGTGTTTAGTCTCTTGAACTTGGAAATGTAGCAGAAGGTACAAGAAGGCTGAGAAAATGCCGAGAAACACCTGATGGAACTGGAACTCGGATGGCTACCCGAAGGTCCAAGAGCCAATGGAACTACCGAGGACCAGCTGACGTTACTGGAACCCGGTTACTAAGCAGGAGGTACCCGTGCCTGAAAGCACTACCAAGGACCACCTGACGTTGGTGGAACTCGGATTCCCAGAGGGAGGCACCTAAGCCAAAGGCTCTGCCCGGAACCAGCTGATGGTACTGGAACCAGGATGGGGAGCAGAAGGTACAAGAGCAAAAGACACTGCCGAGAACCAGCTGACGGTGCTGGAACCCGGATGGGTAGCCGAAGGTGCAAGAGCCAATGGAACTACCGAGGACCAGCTGACGTTACTGGAACCCGGTTACTAAGCAGGAGGTACCCGTGCCTGAAAGCACTACCAAGGACCACCTGGCGTTGGTGGAACTCGGATACCCAGAGGGAGGCACCTAATCCAAAGGCTCTGCCCGGAACCAGCTGACGGTACTGGAACCAGGATGGGGAGCAGAAGGTACAAGAGCAAAAGACACTGCCGAGAACCAGCTGACGGTGCAGGAATCAGGATGGGGACCTATTCAAGCTTGTCTTCCTAGAGCCCCAACTAGCAGTGTTGGAGCAAAGGGTCAGCAGGAGGAGAGGGAGCAGAGTGTAGGCCAAAGCCTGCACTGGCGGCAGCTTTGGGTGTGTTGTGTCTGCGTGGCTGTTGCAGGACACGTTGCCGGCTGCACAGCAGGGGAACAGCTGGCGGTGCTGAACCCCACTGACACATTGGCGAGGTGTTTTTCTCTGTGCAGCTAGCAGTACCGGGCCCCAACTGGCGGTGTTAGAGCCCAGGGTCAGCAGGAGGAGGAGAGGGAGCAGAGTGTAGGCCGAAGCCTGCACTGGCGGCAGCTTTGTGTCTGCGTGGCAGTTGCAGGACACGTTGCCGGCTACACAGCAGGGGAACAGCTGGCAGTGCTGAACCCCACTGACACATTGGCGGGTGTTTTTCTCTGTGCAGCCAGCACTTCGGGGCACCAACTGGCGCTGTTAGAGCCCCGGCTCTGCAGGGGGAGCAGAGTGTAGGCCGAAGCCTAATTGAACCAATTTTAAAGGTAACCTTTAACCCCCCCTCAGGTGTTACAAAGTAGAAGAGCCACAGCTTATGCAGCAGTAGTGCTGCACAAGTCAAAGGTTGCTCTTTTAATTTTTCTCCTTGCACACGCTGAATGAAACACGTATAACATTTAGCCCTTTTATACAGTCAAACTGTATAAAAGGCGCGAGTTCCCTTCGTAATGAGACACAGCACAGATGTCAAGAATCCCACCTTGGTGCTGGGTGCAGCCTCCTGAGCGTTGTTATTTGCTGTACAGGAGTCTGTGCTGTCGTGTTATCCCTTGGCCTTGCGCTGATATCGCTGCCCGTCCTCTGACATCATTTGATGTCGGCCGGTGCGGTTCGCGATGCACATGAATCCCAGCCCCGCAGTGTCTTGACATAGTTAAAACACTGCGGGGCTGGGATTCATGGCCTGGCGCAGTACATATGTTCGCCTCTCGCTTGGGTTCTTACACCTGCTTCAGACTATGCGGCGTCAGCTGATCCCTTATCGCATGCCACGGCCATGAAGCCGCACAGTCCGAAGAAGGCGGAAGGAGATGAGGGACAGGCGAAGCAATGCACCGTTCATGCCCGTCAATCACACCATCGCAGTCAAAATAAATAAGACACCGAGGGGCGTTGTGTGGGGCAAGGCGGCCGCAGAGGCGCACCCAGCCAAACAATGATGCCAGAAGACGGGCAGCGTTACCAAGGAGCTTCTTGCGTGTCAATACAAAGGAAAATCACACCTGAGGGACGTTTTAATGGTCTCAGAGGACTCATTTTAGACGTGTTCCGTTCCCCATGGGCAAGGAGAATAAGTTTCTGAGGCACCTTGCACACATGCAGCATTACTGCTGTACAAGGTGGCTGTAAAACATACAAACACCTGGGGGAGGGGGGACAGGTTCCCTTCAATTTCAGTTCTTGTGTCTGCGTGGCGGTCACAGGACACGTTGCCGGCTACACAGCAGGGGAACAGCTGGCGGTGCTGAACCCCACTGACACATTAGCTGGTGTTTTTCTCTGTGCAGCTGGCAGTACCGGGCCCCAACTGGCGGTGTTAGAGCCCAGGGTCAGCAGGAGGAGGAGAGGGAGCAGAGTGTAGGCCGAAGCCTGCACTGGCGGCAGCTTTGGGTCTGTTGTGTCTGCGTGGCAGTTGCAGGACACGTTGCCGGCTGCACAGCAGGGGAACAGCTGGCGGTGCTGAACCCCACTGACACATTGGCTGGTGTTTTTCTCTGTGCAGCTAGCAGTACCGGGCCCCAACTGGCGGTGTTGGAGCCCGGGCTCTGCAGGGGGAGCAGAGTGTAGGCCGAAGCCTAATTGAACCAATTTCAAAGGTAACCTTTAACCCCCCCTCAGGGGTTACAAAGTAGAAGAGCCACAGCTTATGCAGCAGTAGTGCTGCACAAGTCAAAGGTTGCTCTTTTAATTTTTCTCCTTGCACACGCTGAATGAAACACGTATAACATTTAGCCCTTTATACAGTCAAACTGTGTTGGAGGCGCGAGTTCCCTTCGTAATGAGATGCAGCACAGATGTCAAGAATCCCACCTTGTTGCTGGATGCAGCCTCCTGAGCGTTGTTATTTGCTGCACAGGAGTCTGCGCTGTCGTGTTATCCCCTGGCCTAGCGCTGTTAGCGCTGCCCATCTTCTGACATCATTTAATGTCGGCCGGTGCGGTTCGCGATGACCATGAATCCCAGCCCCGCAGTGTCTTAGCATTGTTAAAACACTGCGGGGCTGGGATTCATGGCCTGGTGCAGCACATATGTTCGCCTCTCACACTCGGGTCCGTACACCCGCTTCAGACTGTGTGGCGTCAGCTGATCCCTTATCGCATGCCACGGCCATGAAGCCGCACAGTCTGAAGAAGGCGGAAGGAGATGAGGGACAGGCGAACTGATGCACTGCTCATGCCCATCAATCACACCCTCGCAGTCCCAATAAATAAGAAACCGAGGGGCGTTGTGTGGGTCAGGGTGGCCGCAGAGGCGCAGGCAGCCAAACAATGATGCCAGAAGACGGGCAGCGCTACCAAGGGGGTTGCAGCGTGTCATTACAAAGGAAAGTCACACCTCCGGGACGGTTAAATGGTCACACAGAGGACACATTTTAGACGTGTTTTCAGTTCCACATGTGCGAGGAGAATACGTTTATGAGCCACCTTGCACACATGCAGCATTACTGCTGTACAAGGTGGCTGTAAAACATACAAACGCCTGGGGGAGGGGGGACAGGTTCCCTTCAATTTCAGTTCTTGTGTCTGCGTGGCTGTTGCAGGACACGTTGCCGGCTGCACAGCAGGGGAACAGCTGGCGGTGCTGAACCCCACTGACACATTGGCGAGGTGTTTTTCTCTGTGCAGCTAGCAGTACCGGGCCCCAACTGGCGGTGTTAGAGCCCAGGGTCAGCAGGAGGAGGAGAGGGAGCAGAGTGTAGGCCGAAGCCTGCACTGGCGGCAGCTTTGTGTCTGCGTGGCAGTTGCAGGACACGTTGCCGGCTACACAGCAGGGGAACAGCTGGCAGTGCTGAACCCCACTGACACATTGGCGGGTGTTTTTCTCTGTGCAGCCAGCACTTCGGGGCACCAACTGGCGGTGTTAGAGCCCCAGCTCTGCAGGGGGAGCAGAGTGTAGGCCGAAGCCTAATTGAACCAATTTTAAAGGTAACCTTTAACCCCCCCTCAGGTGTTACAAAGTAGAAGAGCCACAGCTTATGCAGCAGTAGTGCTGCACAAGTCAAAGGTTGCTCTTTTAATTTTTCTCCTTGCACACGCTGAATGAAACACGTATAACATTTAGCCCTTTTATACAGTCAAACTGTATAAAAGGCGCGAGTTCCCTTCGTAATGAGACGCAGCACAGATGTCAAGAATCCCACCTTGGTGCTGGGTGCAGCCTCCTGAGCGTTGTTATTTGCTGTACAGGAGTCTGTGCTGTCGTGTTATCCCTTGGCCTTGCGCTGTTAGCGCTGCCCGTCCTCTGACATCATTTGATGTCGGCCGGTGCGGTTCGCGATGCACATGAATCCCAGCCCCGCAGTGTCTTGACATAGTTAAAACACTGCGGGGCTGGGATTCATGGCCTGGCGCAGTACATATGTTCGCTTCTCGCTTGGGTTCTTACACCTGCTTCAGACTATGCGGCGTCAGCTGATCCCTTATCGCATGCCACGGCCATGAAGCCGCACAGTCCGAAGAAGGCGGAAGGAGATGAGGGACAGGCGAAGCAATGCACCGTTCATGCCCGTCAATCACACCATCGCAGTCAAAATAAATAAGACACCGAGGGGCGTTGTGTGGGGCAAGGCGGCCGCAGAGGCGCACCCAGCCAAACAATGATGCCAGAAGACGGGCAGCATTACCAAGGAGCTTCTTGCGTGTCAATACAAAGGAAAATCACACCTGAGGGACGTTTTAATGGTCTCAGAGGACTCATTTTAGACGTGTTCCGTTCCCCATGGGCAAGGAGAATAAGTTTCTGAGGCACCTTGCACACATGCAGCATTACTGCTGTACAAGGTGGCTGTAAAACATACAAACACCTGGGGGAGGGGGGACAGGTTCCCTTCAATTTCAGTTCTTGTGTCTGCGTGGCGGTCGCAGGACACGTTGCCGGCTACACAGCAGGGGAACAGCTGGCGGTGCTGAACCCCACTGACACATTGGCTGGTGTTTTTCTCTGTGCAGCTGGCAGTACCGGGCCCCAACTGGCGGAGTTAGAGCCCAGGGTCAGCAGGAGGAGGAGAGGGAGCAGAGTGTAGGCCGAAGCCTGCACTGGCGGCAGCTTTGGGTCTGTTGTGTCTGCGTGGCAGTTGCAGGACACGTTGCCGGCTGCACAGCAGGGGAACAGCTGGCGGTGCTGAACCCCACTGACACATTGGCTGGTGTTTTTCTCTGTGCAGCTAGCAGTACCGGGCCCCAACTGGCGGTGTTGGAGCCCGGGCTCTGCAGGGGGAGCAGAGTGTAGGCCGAAGCCTAATTGAACCAATTTCAAAGGTAACCTTTAACCCCCCCTCAGGGGTTACAAAGTAGAAGAGCCACAGCTTATGCAGCAGTAGTGCTGCACAAGTCAAAGGTTGCTCTTTTAATTTTTCTCCTTGCACACGCTGAATGAAACACGTATAACATTTAGCCCTTTATACAGTCAAACTGTGTTGGAGGCGCGAGTTCCCTTCGTAATGAGATGCAGCACAGATGTCAAGAATCCCACCTTGTTGCTGGATGCAGCCTCCTGAGCGTTGTTATTTGCTGCACAGGAGTCTGCGCTGTCGTGTTATCCCCTGGCCTAGCGCTGTTAGCGCTGCCCATCTTCTGACATCATTTAATGTCGGCCGGTGCGGTTCGCGATGACCATGAATCCCAGCCCCGCAGTGTCTTAACATTGTTAAAACACTGCGGGGCTGGGATTCATGGCCTGGCGCAGCACATATGTTCGCCTCTCACACTCGGGTCCGTACACCCGCTTCAGACTGTGTGGCGTCAGCTGATCCCTTATCGCATGCCACGGCCATGAAGCCGCACAGTCTGAAGAAGGCGGAAGGAGATGAGGGACAGGCGAACTGATGCACTGCTCATGCCCATCAATCACACCCTCACAGTCCCAATAAATAAGACACCGAGGGGCGTTGTGTGGGTCAGGGCGGCCGCAGAGGCGCAGGCAGCCAAACAATGATGCCAGAAGACGGGCAGTGCTACCAAGGGGGTTGCAGCGTGTCATTACAAAGGAAAGTCACACCTCCGGGACGGTTAAATGGTCACACAGAGGACACATTTTAGACGTGTTTTCAGTTCCACATGTGCGAGGAGAATACGTTTATGAGCCACCTTGCACACATGCAGCATTACTGCTGTACAAGGTGGCTGTAAAACATACAAACGCCTGGGGGAGGGGGGACAGGTTCCCTTCAATTTCAGTTCTTGTGTCTGCGTGGCGGTCGCAGGACACGTTGCCGGCTACACAGCAGGGGAACAGCTGGTGGTGCTGAACCCCACTGACACATTGGCTGGTGTTTTTCTCTGTGCAGCTAGCACATCTGGGCCCCAACTGGCGGTGTTAGAGCCCAGGGTCAGCAGGAGGAGCAGGGGGAGCGGAGTGTAGGCCGAAGACTGCACTTGCTCTCTTTAACCCCCCCCAGGCATTTGTAGCTGAAAGAGCCATCGTGTACAGCACTAATGCTGGAAAAGGTAAACGTAGCTCTTTTAATTATGGTCCTTGCACATGCTGAACCTAACACTTATGAAATGTGTCCCCTCACAGCGTTAAACCGTCCGGTAGGTGGAACTTTCCTTTGTCATGTGACGCAGCACAGCCGTCATTCTTACCCCCTTGGCGGGCTGCGCCGCCTCCTCAGCGTTGTTTGAATCTGTCCCGGAGCCTGCGCTGTTAGGTTAGCCCTTGGCCATGCACACATTTTGCGCTGCCCGTCTTCTGACATCATTTGGTGTCAGGCTGGCTGCGCCTGTGCGGGTGCGCTGGCCGAGATCCCGCCTCTCAGTGTCGTCTAATGTAATCACTCTGCGGACCTGTGATCCATGGGCATGAGCAGTGCATATCCTCGCCTCTCACTCCCCTCCCTACGGCTTCTTCAGACTGTGCGGTGTCACGGCCGTGGCATGCTATTAGGGATCAGCTGACACCGCACAGTCTGAAGAAGCCGTAGGGAGGGGAGTGAGAGGCGAGGATATGCACTGCTCATGCCCATGGATCACAGGTCCGCAGAGTGATTACATTAGACGACACTGCGAGGCGGGATCTCGGCCAGCGCACCCGCACAGGCGCAGCCAGCCTGACACCAAATGATGTCAGAAGACGGGCAGCGCAAAATGTGTGCATGGCCAAGGGCTAACCTAACAGCGCAGGCTCCGGGACAGATTCAAACAACGCTGAGGAGGCGGCGCACGGCGCCAAGGGGGTAAGAATGACGGCTGTGCTGCGTCACATGACAAAGGAAAGTTCCACCTACCGGACGGTTTAACGCTGTGAGGGGACACATTTCATAAGTGTTAGGTTCAGCATGTGCAAGGAGCACCACGAAAAGAGGCACTTTTTCCCTTTGCATCATTACTGCTGCACAAGGTGGCTCCTTCAGTAACAAACGCCTGGGGGGGGGACAGGTTCCCTTAAATTTAACTTGTTGTGCCTGCGTGGCGGTTGCAGTACACGTTGCCGTATACACAGCAGGGGAACAGCTGGCGGTGCTGAACCCCACTAACACATTGGCGAGGTGTTTGGCTCTGTGCGTACAGCACTTCTGGACGGCAACTTGCGGTGTTGGAGCCCAGGGACAGGTGGAGGTGGAGGAGGTTGAGGAGGTAGGAGGGATTGCCACACACACAGCAGGGGAACAGCTGACGTTACTGAACCCCAATAACAGAGGAGGGACTGTTGGGACTGTGCGTACAGCACTTCTGGACGGCAACTAGCGGTGTTGGAGCCCAGGGACAGGTGGAGGAGGAGGAGGTTGAGGAGGTAGGAGGGATTGCCACACACACAGCAGGGGAACAGCTGACGTTACTGAACCCCAATAACAGAGGAGGGACTGTTGGGACTGTGCGTACAGCACTTCTGGACGGCAACTAGCGGTGTTGGAGCCCAGGGACAGGTGGAGGAGGAGGAGGTGGAGGAGGTAGGAGGGATTGCCACACACACAGCAGGGGAACAGCTGACGTTACTGAACCCCAATAACAGAGGAGGGACTGTTGGGACTGTGCGTACAGCACTTCTGGACGGCAACTAGCGGTGTTGGAGCCCAGGGACAGGTGGAGGAGGAGGAGGTTGAGGAGGTAGGAGGGATTGCCACACACACAGCAGGGGAACAGCTGACGTTACTGAACCCCAATAACAGAGAAGCGACTGTTGACTGTGCGTACAGCACTTCTGGACAGCAACTAGCGGTGTTGGAGCCCAGGGACAGGTGGAGGAGGAGGAGGTTGAGGAGGTAGGAGGGATTGCCACACACACAGCAGGGGAACAGCTGACGTTACTGAACCCCAATAACAGAGGAGGGACTGTTGGGACTGTGCGTATAGCACTTCTGGATGGCAACTAGCGGTGTTGGAGCCCAGGGACAGGTGGAGGAGGAGGAGGTTGAGGAGGTAGGAGGGATTGCCACACACACAGCAGGGGAACAGCTGACGTTACTGAACATCAATAACAGAGGAGGGACTGTTGGGACTGTGCGTACAGCACTTCTGGATGGCAACTAGCGGTGTTGGAGCCCAGGGACAGGTGGAGGAGGAGGAGGTTGAGGAGGTAGGAGGGATTGCCACACACACAGCAGGGGAAAAGCTGACGTTACTGAACCCCAATAACAGAGGAGGGACTGTTGGGTCTGTGCGTACAGCACTTCCGGACGGCAACTAGCGGTGTTGGAGCCCAGGGACAGGTGGAGGAGGAGGAGGTGGAGGAGGTAGGAGGGATTGCCACACACACAGCAGGGGAACAGCTGACGTTACTGAACCCCAATAACAGAGGAGCGACTGTTGACTGTGCGTACAGCACTACAAGGCAACAACTAGCAGTGTTGGAGCCCAGGGACAGCAGGAGAAGCAGAGGAACACAATGTAGGCCGAAGCCTGATTGGAGAAAGTCGAAAGGGAACCTTTAACCCCCCCCCCAAGGCGTTTGTAGCTGAAAGAGCCAGCTTGTGCAGCACAAAAGATGCAAAAGGAAAAGGTGGCTCTTTTAATTATGCTCCTTGCAAACACAGAACTAAACACTTATAAAATGTGTCCCCTGAAACCGTGCGACCGTCCCGGAGGTGGGACTTTCCTTCATAATATGATGCAGCACAGCTGTCATTCCTACCTCCTTGGCGCCGTTCCCCGGCTCCTCAGCGTTGTTTGATTCCGTCCCGGAGCATGCGCTGTTATGTTATCCCTTGGCCAGGCACACTTAGCGCTGCCCATCTTTTGACATCATTTGGTGTCAGGCTGGCTGCGCCTGTGCGGCCGCGCTGGCCGAGAGCCCGCCTTGCAGTGTCGTCTAATGTAATCCCACCGCGGGCCTGGGATCCGTGGCCATGCGCAGTGCATATCCTCGCCTCTCACTCCCCTCCCTACGGCTTCTTCAGACTGTGCGGCGTCACGGCCGTGGCATGCTATTAGGGATCAGCTGACGGCGCACAGTCTGAAGAAGGCGTAGGGAGATGAGTGAGAGGCGAAGGTTCAGATATGCACTGCGCATGTCCATGGATCTCTGGCCCCCAGTGGGATTAAATCAGAAGACACTGCGAGGCGGGCTCTCGCCCAGCGCGGCCGCACAGGCGCAGCCAGCCTGACACCAAATGATGTCAGAAGATGGGCAGCGCTAAGTGTGCCTGGCCAAGGGATAACATAACAGCGCAGGCTCCGGGACGGAATCAAACAACGCTGAGGAGCCGGGGCACGGCGCCAAGGGGGTAGGAATGACGGATGTGCTGCGTCATATTACGAAGGAAAGTCCCACCTCTGGGACGGTTTTACGGTATCAGTGGACAAATTTTATCAGTGTTAAGTTCTGCGTGTGCAAGGAGCTAAACAAAAATAGCTACCTTTTCCTTGTGCAGCATTACTGCTGCACAAGGTGGCTCTTTCAGTAACAAACGCCTTGGGGGGGGGGGACAGGTTCCCTTACATTTCAGTTGTTGTGTCAGCGTGGCGGTCGCAGGACACATTGCCGGCTACACATCTGGGGATCAGCTGACATTACTGAAACCCAATAACACTGGGTCGTATGTTTTGACTGTGCAGACGGCACTTCTGAGCCTCAACTGGCGGTGTTGGAGCCCAGGAATTTAAGTTCAGGTGGTAGAAAGATGAACACAACAGGAGACCTAGATAACATAGACAGTCACCTAATTATTTAATCAGGAAGAGGAGTGGCAAATTCCTGCGAGATCCAGGCCTTGTTCATTTTCAGGAAAGTAAGCCGGTCAATGTTATCGGAGGATAGTCACATGCGACGGTCA
The DNA here is from genome assembly GCF_051348905.1 of Ranitomeya variabilis. Lineage (NCBI taxonomy): Eukaryota > Metazoa > Chordata > Amphibia > Anura > Dendrobatidae > Ranitomeya > Ranitomeya variabilis. Next base: position 353,985,204 of record NC_135235.1, read on the forward strand.
GTTAGTACACCACCTGCAGCACTAAAGACACGTTCCGATAATACACTGGCCGCAGGGCAAGACAGCACCTCCAATGCATACTGGCTTAGCTCTGGCCATGTATCCAGCTTTGAGACCCAAAACTTGAAAGGGGAAGAGCCGTCTGGGAGTACAGCAAGAGGGCAAGACATGTAGTCTGTCACCATCTGACGGAACCGTTGCCTCCTGCTGACTGGAGCCGTCTGTGATGGTGTAGACTTTTGTGGCGGGCACACAAAACTGTGCCACAGTTGGGCCATACTGGTCTTGCCTTGGGCAGAGGCACTGCTTCTGCTCCCTCTTTGTGCAGAGCCTCCACCACTGCCTGGACGCACTGAGCTGCTTTGTAATGCACTAGCAGCACTTCTCTCAGTTGGAATGGAGAAGATGATGGAATTCACCAGTGTGTCTTGGTACTCCCGCATTTTTCGCTCCCGGTTCAACGGTGTGATGAGGCTTTCTACGTTGTCCCGGTAGCGAGGATCGAGGAGGGTGAACACCCAATAATCAGACATGTTGAGAATGTGGGCGATGCGGCGGTCGTTTCTCAGGCACTGCAGCATGTAATCCACCATGTGCTGCAGACTGCCAACTGCCCAAGAAACGCTGTCCCCTGCTGGAGGCGTGATCTCTGCCTGCTCGTCATCACCCCACCCTCGCTGTACACACTGAGTACTGGACAATTGTGTAACTCCCTCCTCTGGACGGATGTCTTCCTCCTCCATTGACTCCTCCTCATCCTCCTCACAAACTGTCCCCTGCCTACGCGTTTGTGAGGAACCACGTGGCGCTGACTGTCCAGAAGATGATGGAAATGGTGAATCCTCATCCTCCACCTCTTCCACAACATCATCCCTTAGCGCTTGCAGTGATTTTTCAAGCAGGCAGATAAGGGGGACAGTCATGCTGACTAGTGCATCATCTGCACTGGCCATCCGCGTGGAATAATCGAAGGGACGCAAAACCTGGCAGACGTCATTCATAGGGGCCCACTCTGTGGTTGTGAAGTCTGTACGGCGCGGAGTGCAACTTCTTTGCGCCTGATGCAGCTGGTACTCCATTACAGCTTGCTGCTGCTCACACAACCGCTCCAACATATGTAACGTGGAATTCCACCTGGTAGGTAGGTCACATATGATGCGATGTTCCGGCAGGCGGTGTCGGCGCTGCAGAGCCGCAATGCGCGCTTTTGCCGTGCTGGAACGCCGCAAGTGAGCACACTCTAGGTGGACCTTGTGCAGCAGTGCATCAAGATCCGGATAGTCCCTCAAAAAACTCTGCACGACCAAATTGAGCACATGTGCCAGACATGGGATGTGAGTGAGGTTGCCAAGGCCCAGAGCTGCCACCAGATTTCGGCCATTATCACACACTACCATGCCTGGCTGGAGATTCGCTGGCACAAACCACACATCGCTCTCCTGCTTGATGGCATTCCAGAGCTCCTGCGCTGTGTGGCTTCGATTCCCCAAATAAATTAATTTCAAGACGGCCTGTTGACGTTTGGCCACGGCTGTGCTCATGTCGGTCGTAACAGATAAACGTTCATCACGGGTCCATGTGGAGGTGGACTGTGACGGCTCCTGCAGCGATGATTCTGAGGAACTGGTGTAAGAGGAGGAGTCAATGCGTACAGAATGGATCCCTGCAATCCTTGGAGTGGGCAGGACACGTCCTGCGCCACTCGCACGATCTGTACCCGGCTCAACGACATTAACCCAATGGGCAGTGAGGGAAAGGTATCGCCCCTGTCCATCGGTGGTGAGGTGGACCTTGCTACTGACAGCGTTCAGTAGCACGTGTTTTATGTGTCCCTCCACATGCTTGTGCAGGGCAGGGACAGCTTGCCTGCTGAAGTAAAAGCGGCTGGGCACATTGTACTGTGGGACTGCCAATGACATCAAGTCACGGAAGCTGTCAGTCTCCACCAGCCTGAATGACAGCATTTCCAGTGACAGAAGTTTGGCAATGCCTGCAGTCAGAGCCTGTGCTCGTGGGTGGTTTGACAAGAAAGGCCGCCTTTTCTCCCATGCCTGTACTACCGATGGCTGTAGACTGGGCTGGGAGTGTGTGGATGACTGGGAAAGTGGTGCTGCGGGTGGAATTACAGCGGGTCTCTGGACAACAGGGCCAGAGGTTCTTCCACGGCGATCCTGGGAGGAAGCCGAACCAGCTGCGTGTGAGCTGGAGGAAGAGGCAACACGAGCTGAAGAGGTGGTAGCTGCCGCTGTTGGTTGGCCTAGCTCTTCAGTGTGTTTTTGTAACTCCGCCACGTGCCTGGTGCGCACATGTTTCCACATGTTGGAGGTATTGAGGTTGCTGACATTTTTCCCTCTTTTGACTTTTTGATGACACACCTTGCATTTGACATAGCAAATGTCATCTGCAACTGTGTCAAAAAAGGACCAGGCACTGCAAGTCTTGGGAGCGCCCTTTTTGGCTTTTGGAAGAGACATGCTCCTAATGGGTGCCAAAGCGGAGGCTGCAGGATCCGCAGTCTTCCCCCTCCCTCTCCCTCTTTGGGCCGTACGGGGAATCTCTTCCTCAGAGCTGCTCCCACCACCTTCCTGTCCCTCACGCCAAGATGGGTCAAGGACCTCATCATCTACACTACCCTCTGCCCCCAACTGCTCCTCCTGGGTAGTCTCAGCAGCAGAGCACGGACCAGTAAGTGGCACCTGAGTGTCATCATCAGCTGATGCGGCCTGCGATGTGGTGAACGGACCCACTGGCCCACCTGCCTCTTCAGAGGAAGAGAGAAAATGCTGTTGGGCATTACTGCACCCTGCCTCTTCTTCCATTTCTCCAATGCTGCTTGGCTGGCCCCCTGTTTCCAAGCCAAGAGATTCAGAGAACAGAAGTAGAGACGGCTCCTGTCCTGGGCTCTCTGTCTGCCTGGGCAATTTGGCAGGTGGTGAAGAGACAGATGGCTGCTCTCCAGTGCTCTGTGTCTGAGAGGATGTGGCACTAATTGAAGTTGATGCATTAGCTGCCATGCATCCGACAACGGCTTCAATTTGTTCTTCACGCAGCAGCGGTGTACAGCGCTCTGTGACAAAGCTGCGCATGAATGACTGTTCCCTGCTGAAAGTGGGTGCTGATGAGTCACCGGTGCCCGCAGCAGGCACAGAATCCCCACGTCCCCTCCCTGCTCCGCGCCCACGCCCACGCCCACGTGCCTTACTCACTGCCTTCTTCATCTTGGTTGACTGATAAAGATAAGCAGAAAAGTACTAACGGCTTTGTGTGCTTATTCCTGAACAACTCCGAGTCCTAACAGGTATAAGAAACACTAATTTTCTAAAGTGTGGACTAGACTTTAATATGAGCTAATGTGGCCTACACAAATGTAAAGTGGTGTCACTGGTGTGTTTGGTGAACTTTATTATTTATTTATTTTTTGGGGGCTGAACTGACAACAGATAGAGCTGCAGTCACACGGAGACCGTGCAGACAGCCGTAAACGGCGCTGCAAGGCCAAAAAACCCTCCTCTACGTTATCTTATGTAGTGTTTTTCCACAAGTTAGCTGGATACGGGTGGAAAGACACTAATAGGAATTTTTTGAAAAAATTAGCAGCAGACTACACTACTTAAAACAAAATGAAAATTGATTTTGCGGTATGACGCAGTGAAGAACCCTGAGCTGGAGACAACCAGGCTATGGCTGCTCACAGACTACAGGGCGAGCTGCAGTCACACGGAGACCGTGCAGACAGCCGTAAACGGCGCTGCAAGGCCCAAAAACCCTCCTCTAAGTTATCCTATTTAGTGTTTTTCCACAAATTAGCTGGAGACGGGTGGAAAGACACTAATAGGAATTTTTTGAAAAAATTAGCAGCAGACTACACTACTTAAAACAAAATGAAAATTGATTTTGCGGTATGACGCAGTGAAGAACCCTGAGCTGGAGACAACCAGGCTATGGCTGCTCACAGACTACAGGGCGAGCTGCAGTCACACGGAGACCGTGCAGACAGCCGTAAACGGCGCTGCAAGGCCCAAAAACCCTCCTCTAAGTTATCCTATTTAGTGTTTTTCCACAAATTAGCTGGAGACGGGTGGAAAGACACTAATAGGAATTTTTTGAAAAAATTAGCAGCAGACTACACTACTTAAAACAAAATGAAAATTTATTTTGCGGTATGACGCAGTGAAGAACCCTGAGCTGGAGACAACCAGGCTGTGGCTGCTCACAGACTACAGGGCGAGCTGCAGTCACACGGAGACCGTGCAGACAGCCGTAAACGGCGCTGCAAGGCCCAAAAACCCTCCTCTACGTTATCCTATGTAGTGTTTTTCCACAAATTAGCTGGAGATGGGTGGAAAGACACTAATAGGAATTTTTTTAAAAAATGTGCAGCAGCCTGCACTACTTAGAACAAAATGAAAATTGATTTTGCGGTATGACGCAGTGAAGAACCCTGAGCTGGAGACAACCAGGCTATGGCTGCTCACAGACTACAGGGCGAGCTGCAGTCACACGGAGACCGTGCAGACAGCCGTAAACGGCGCTGCAAGGCCCAAAAACCCTCCTCTACGTTATCCTATGTAGTGTTTTTCCACAAATTAGCTGGAGACGGGTGGAAAGACACTAATAGGAATTTTTTAAAAAAATTTGCAGCAGACTACACTACTTTGAAAAAAAAAAAAAAAAGAACAGTATGAGGCAATGAACCACCCTCCCTGAACTGAATACAACCAGCTATGGATGGCCTATGTGGCTGCACTCAGACTAGAGAGTGGGCTGCACTCACACACACACACACACAGACCTTGCAGATCGCTGTGAAAACAGCGCTACAAGGCAAAAGCAAGGTGAATAGTAGGTGAACACAGCGGTTGCTAAATTAGCCTTTGAAAAGCACAAAGAAGCAAATCGCTATCTCTAAACTGGCCCTCAGTCAGCAAACAGCGTCCTGTCACTAACTGAATTCACAGCAGAATGAGCGCAAAATGGCGCCAGCGACTTTTAAACTGCATCATGACATCATTTCAGCAGCCAATCACAGCCATGCCAGTAGTTTCATGCCCTCCATGCTGAACAGGATGTGCCCACACTTGGAATCATTCTCATTGGCTGAATTTGTGCAGTTTGAATCTGTGAACTTCCGATTCCGGTATCCGATACGCGGCAAGTATCGGAATCCCGGTATCGGAATTCTGATACCGCAAGTATCGGCCGATACCCGATACTTGCGGTATCGGAATGCTCAACACTACTAAGCGGTCAGTATTAAAACCCTAAAAATATCCACAGCAGATAATACAAAAATTCCACCATCTAACTAAAGACATGGATTGTATATCTGCATCTCCTGAGAATCCAACTTGACTGAAAATATCCAAACAAGTCTAAGCTGGACAAGAAAAAACAATGAATAGCACTGAATTGTAAAGCACACAGCATGTGTGCTGAAGAAACAAAAACCAGACACTTATCTTTGCTGATTTGACAGCAGGGCAGGAGGAACCAGACAGAGATGCAAAACCTCCAAGAACAATGGACAACTGGCAATGACTAATGAATCCTGCACACCTAAATACCCCAGTCAGAGCTGCAATCAGCAGGGACACCTGCCCAGGATTGCAACCCAGGGACAACTGCCCACAAACAACCACCGGAGGGAACCCAAGAGCAGAATTCACAACAGTTTTCCATTCGTGAAGTTCCACAGGCCTCCACAGGGTTCTCACCATTTGAGCTTCTATATGGCCAACATCCGAGAGGACTCCTGGATATAGCCAAGGAAACTTAGGAAGCCATAGTTACGCCCCACAGAAGTGTCATTGAGCATGTGGCCCTGATGCAGCAGAGGATTGCAAAGGTGATGCCTATCGTGAAAGAACACCTCCTCCAGGCACAAGAAGCTCAGGCCAGGGTCTACAACCGGTCTGCAAGAGTTAGGCAGTTCAAACCGAGAGACCGAGTTCTTGTGTTAGTTCCGACGGTGGAGAGCAAGTTCTTGGCCAAATGGCAAGGGCCATATGAGGTCGTAGAGAAGGTTGGTGAGGTAAACTATAAAATTCACCAACCAGGTAGACGGAAACCAATCCAAGTCTACCATGTCAACCTCATCAAGCCATGGCAAGATAGAGAGCTGGCAGTAACTCCATCTCTGCTAAGCAACCCAGAAGGTGAGGGTGGAGGGGTTACTATAGCAGAGATGCTATCGAAGGCCCAGAAACAGCAGTGCCAGGAGTTACTCCAGAAGAACAGGGACCTGTTTTCTGAGTTGCCTGGGTACGCGAAGGTCATAGAGCATGAGGTCCTGACAGAGCCACATGTGCGCGTGAATGTGAAGCCCTATCGAATTCCTAGGGTCCCGTCGAGAAGTAATCTCCAAGGAAGTGGAGCGTATGTTGAAGCTTGGAGTCATTGAGGAATCCAAGAGCGGTTGGTCGAGCCCAATTGTCCTGGTCCCAAAACCAGATGGGGACTGGAGATTTTGCAACGACTATAGGAAGTTGAATGAGGTCTCCAAGTTCTACGCATATCCCATGCCCCGCGTTGATGAGCTCATCGAAAGGCTTGGGCCCGACAGGTACATAACCACCTTGGATTTGACGAAGGGGTATTGGCAGATCCCCATGGCACATGAAGCCAAGGAGAAGACGGCGTTTTCTACACCAGATGGATGTTTCCAGTATGTCCGGATGCCGTTTGGCCTACAGGGAGCTCCGGCAACCTTCCAGAGGGCTATGGATAGAATCCTTGCACCCCATAAGGCATACGCTGCTGCGTACCTGGATGATATCGTCATCTTTTGCCCGGACTGGGAGAGTCATCTGGAAAAGGTCCAAGCGGTGTTTGATGCTATAAGAGAGGCTGGATTTACAATAAACCCGAAGAAGTGTGCCTTGGGTAAAGAAGAAGCTAAGTACCTTGGATACATAGTGGGTCATGGAGAAATAAAACCCCAAATCAGTAAAGTGGAGGCAATTCAAACATGTCCAAAACCAGTTTCCAAGAAGCAAGTTAAAGCCTTCCTGGGAATCGTGAGATATTACAGGAGGTTCATCCCAAACTTCGCCACGATGGCTGCACCTCTGACTGACCTGCTAAAAGGGGCAAAATCAGTAATGGTTAATTGGTCTGAAGAAACAGAGTCAGCCTTCCAAGAAATGAAAGAGGCTTTGTGTAAGCAACCCGTTCTGATGGCCCCAAACTTCAAGAAAGAGTTTATTCTTCAGACAGATGCCTCAGATGTTGGGGTAGGAGCAGTCCTTTCCCAAGAACTACATGGGAGGAGCATCCTGTTTTCTATCTGAGTAGGAAGCTGTCCTCGTCTGAAAAGAACTACTCAGTTGTTAAAAAGGAGTGCTTGGCCAAAAAATGGGCGGTGGACACATTACGGTACTATCTGCTGGGACGTAAATTTAGACTGACATCCGACCATGCCCCACTTAGGTGGATGAGGGAAACGAAGGGTAGAAATGTTAGGGTCACCCATTGGTTCTTAGCCCTGCAGGACTTCTGTTTCCATGTGGAACATAGGGCCGGAAAGCTGCACGGTAATGCTGATGCCCTGTCAAGAATCCCTTGTCTAGTGGTGGAAAGTGCCAAGCCCCACGGCTTTAGGCAGAGGGGGGAGGTATGTAGCGTGGCTAAAGGGTGTCTAATCGACGTGAGATATGTGTCACATAGATGGCTTGCTGCTGTGATGTAACCATAGCTACCTATATGTGTGTCAGGACCTGTGGTGATGTCACAACCACATGTCTGATCATGTGATGGGTTCTGGGTGTGGTTAGACCTATTAAAGAAAGCCTAATGCTTAACACAGTAGATATGTGTGGAGGTGCTAGCCTCCAGAGGGTGTTAAGGCTCCAGGACTGAGCCTGAAGGAATGGACACTTGTTTTTTCCTTTGCCTGAGCTAAAGGCTATTTGTTTTCTGTTTATGCTAATTGGTTTATGGAGCAATAAACCTTTGAACTTTTGTTGGAACCTGCCTCCTAAGTGTCAGCCGTCGCACCTGAGTGAGTGAAACCCCTACAGTATGTATTATATATGTAGTATGTATGTAGTATGTATGTAGTATGTTTTATGTATGTAGTATGTATATAGTATGTTGTATGTATGTAGTTTGTATGTAGCATGTTGTATGTAGTATGCATGTTTGTGGTTTTTTTTTTACATTCAACACATTAGCCGGATGATGGGACTACTACTGTCCCATCATTGGCTAATGTATCAATCACTGTCATTGTAGCAGACATAGCCCGATGGGATTTGTAGTCCCATCGGAAGATGCCTGCACACACACACAACCCCCGAGAGGCCCGCACAGACCCCCGGCAGGCCCGCACAGACACCCGGCAGGCCCACACAGACCCCCAGCAGCCTGCACAGACCCCTGGCAGGCCCACACAGAGCCCCGGCAGGCCTTCACAGATTCCCGGCAGGCCCGCACAGACCCCCGGCAGCCCATACAGACCCCCGGCAGGCCCGCACAGACCCCCATGGTCATGCACAGACCCCACCCACACACACAGATGCACAGTCTCTGCCCACGCACCGCCCACACTCCATTATAGCGCATCATGACATCATTTCAGCAGCCAATCACAGCCATGCCATTAGTTAACATGGCTAACGTGCCCACACTTCTTAGAGTCCTAAACTGGCTTATTGCATTATGAGAACTTCCGATTCCGGTATTCGATATTGTAAAAGTATCGGAACTCCGTATTGGAACTCCGATACAGCGAATATCGGCCGATACCCGATATTTGCAGTATGGGAATGCTCAACACTAGTCATAAGTATTCAGACTCTTTGCTCAGACACTCATTTACGTCACATGCTGCCATTTCCTTGAGATTCTCCTTGAGATGGTTCTACTCCTTCATTGGAGTCCAGCTGTGTTTAAATAAACTGATAGGACTTGATTTGGAATGGCATACACCTGTCTAATTGTCTTTATAGACCTCACAGCTCACAGTGCATGCCAGACCAAATGAGAATCATGAGGTCAAAGGAACTGGCCAAGGAGCTCAGAGACACAATTGCAGCAAGGCACAGATATTGTCAAGGTTAAAAAAGAATTTTTGCAATACTCAAGGTTCCTAAGAGCACAGTGGCCTCCAGAATCCTTATATGGAAGATCTTTGGGACCACCAGAAGTCTTCCTAGACTTGGCGGTCCAGCCAAATTGAGCAATCGTGGGAGAACAGCCTTGGTGAGAGAGGTAAAGAAGAACCCCAAGATCACTGTGGCTGAGCTCCAGGGATGCAGTAGAGAGATGGGAGTAAGTTCCAAAAAGTCAACCATTAGTGGTGAGCGAACGCGCTCGCCACTACTCATTACTCGCCTAAGTATCACAGTACTCGTCATACTCGGCGAGCACCGAGCATTTCCGGGATTACTCAGCGGGAACTGATGTCTCCACCCAGCATTTTTGGCGGACTTTAGAGACCCAATCACGCTGCAGAGATTGTGTGCCAGGCCATGAAACGCCGCAGCCATCTTTGTTGTGGTCGTACAGTGATTGGCTTGGCCGCACAGGATCATCACAAGTATAAGAAACCTTGCGCCACCCTGCTCGACGCATTCAGCTGCTCGACGCATTCAGGAGAGCTACTGCTGAGATAGGGATCAGAATTGTGCTTTAAAGAGTTAGTGTAAATCTGGAAGTGTTCAATCCACAACTCCTGAGAAAGCCACAGTCCTTTTTAGGGCTAATTCGTAGGTCCCGAGATTGCAGCGCTAAGTAGGCAGGGCACAGCATATCCACATCAGTGCAAGGCCTGCAGGCACTGTATGTGCGCACATAGCTCCCACTGCATCCCTCCCAAAGCTCCATAACTGTCTGATGCTGCTTATTTACTATATACCTAGCTGCAGTTTTCTTTTTTTTTTTTTTCAAAAATGTATACAGCCTGTTATGTCAGACTGAGGCCGGTTGTATCTGTTTAAAAATCATAGTTTTGCAGGCATACGTAGGATACTTCTGTGTGCTAGCCTTGTTCTACTCTTTTTTTTAAATTCACCCAAAAGCAAAAAAAAAAATTGAATACAGTCTGTTAAGTCAGGCTGAGGGCGGGTGTTTCTGTGTTTGAAGAATTGTATTTCCGCAGGCATACGTAACATAGTTCTGTGTGCTATCCTTGTTCATTTTTTTTTTGTTAAATTCACCAAAAAGCTTTCTCCCCTTTTCATATCCCAACCCCACCTTTCCTCCCCATCCTTGTCTTCCCTCCCCAGTTAAAAGTTCAAAATAATAATAAAACGTTTGGAAAAGAAATTCACCAAAAAGCAAAAAACACATTAATACAGTCTGTTAAGTCAGGCTGAGTCCTGGTGTATCTGTTTTTGAAAAATCGTATTTCCGCAGGCATGAGTAGCATAGTTGGGTGTGCTAGCCTTAGTCAATTTGTTGGTGGTTTATTCACCAAAAAAAAAAAAACACATTAATACAGTCTATGTCAGGCTGTGTCCTGGTGTATCTGTTTTTGAAAAATCGTTTTTCCGCAGCCATACGTAGCATAGTTGTGTGCTAGCCTTTGTGCTACTCTTTTTTTTTGGTTTTGAATTCACCAAAAAGCCCAAAAAAATTGAATACAGTCTGTTATGTCAGGCTGTTACTCTACTTATATACAGCACTATACTGTATTGCATAGAAAAAAATACAGGCCACATATTTGGCAGTGTGGTATCGCTGTCAGACGTCAGACATCCTACAAATTTTGGAAATTCAGGCCTAAATTCTGCTGTCTGTTACCCTGTTCAGTACACTATTTTAGTTTAAAAAATTGAAAACAGGCCACATATCGAACAGTGTGGTATCTCGATAAAAATACTTCTGTTTCAAGTTGTTATGGCTGCTTCATGACTGTCTTAAATGCTCCAACTACTACCACCATCATCATCTTCTGCATAGAGGCAGTCACTGCGCACATAGAAAGTCTGAGGAGCAAAGTGTGAACGCATGGGCGGTGTTGTACTCTGTCTCTATATTATGAAGGCGTTTGCTCCCGCCAAAAAAACAGTACTGCCAGAAAGCGAGAAGCCATGTGCCCAGTGACTGCCAGAGAGCGAGGCACCATGCGCTCCATGAACGTGAGTAAAGCGCACGTGCGCAATAGAGAGACACAGTTCATGCTCCGTGTTCAGCTTTGCTAAACAATAATTAAAGGGCACAGAGTAATGACAGAGGATGTTGGTATGGTCAGCAAGGTACTCCCTTAGCATTTTCCCAAACTTTGCACTCCTTGTGAGAGTCCCCCACACCTCAGGGCTAGGGTGATAGGAGGGTGTGAGAAAACTCTCCCTGAACTTTGTCAGTGTTCCACTGCCTCTGCTGGATTGGAGTTATGTCTCTCTCACCTGTACTCCTTGCTTGGCCAACGAACTATGACCTCTTTTGCCAACGTTTTTAGATGGGAATTTTTTTAAGAATTCAGCAAGAAGGGCCCTATGGTCCTACAACATTGTAGTACACCTGTCTGCATCTGGAATAAGAGAAGTAAAGTTGTAGCGTGGGTCTAGAATTGTCAACAATCAGTATTACCTGTCACCTAAAATTTTGAGAACGCGAGAGTGATTGGAAAGGCCATGCAACCTAAACTCAGCCATGCGTGCAAGACTGCTAACAGTGTTATGATCCGGTGACCCTGGAGCCGCATGAGACTATCTCTGGAGTAGGTGGTACCTGTACTGACCGCAATCCTAATCCTGACACCGCAACTAGAAGTAGCCATGGGATGTACCTAACATGGCCTAGACACCTCGACACAGCCGGAGGACTAAATACCCCTAAAGATGGAGATGGGAAATCCTATCTTGCCTCAGAGCAGAGCCCCAAAGGATAGGCAGCCCCCCACAAATATTGACTGTGAGTTTAAGAGGAAATACGTACACAGGCAGAAAAGACAGAGTTTAGCAAAAGAGGCACTTCTAGCTAAATAGGAAAGGATAGGACAGAGTTCTAAGCAGTCAGTATTAACCCCTTTCTGTCATTGGACGTACTATTCCGTCCATGTGGGGTGGGCCCTACTTCCCAAGGACGGAATAGTACGTCCAGCACGATCGGCCGCGCTCACGGGGGGAGCGCGGCCGATCGCGGCCGGGAGTCAGCTGACTATCGCAGCTGACATCCGGCACTATGTGCCAGGAGCGGTCACGGACCGCCCCCGGCACATTAACCCCCGGCACACCGCGATCAAACATGATCGCGGTGTACCGGCGGTATAGGGAAGCATTGCGCAGGGAGGGGGCTACCTGCGTGCTTCCCTGAGACCCCCGGAGCAACGCGATGTGATCGCGTTGCTCCGAGGGTCTACTACCTCCTTCCTCGCTGCAGGTCCCGGATCCAAGATGGCCGCGGCATCCGGGTCCTGCAGGGAAGGAGGTAGCTTACCGAGTGCCTGCTCAGTGCAGACGCTGGTAAGCCTGCAGCCCTGTCAGTGAGATCGGTGATATGACAGAGTGCTGTGCACACTGTCAAATCACCGATCTGTGATGTCCCCCCCTGGGACAAAGTAAAAAAGTTAAAAAAAATGTCCACATGTGTAAAAAAAAATAAATAAAAAATTCCTAAATAAATAAATAATAAAAAAAAAATCAAACAAGAAAAGTACACATATTTAGTATCGCCGCGTCCGTAACGACCCCACCTGTAAAACTACATAACTAGTTAACCCCTTCAGTGAACACCGTAAAAAAAAAAAAAAACGAGGCAAAAAACAACGCTTTATTCTCATACCGCAAATCAAAAAGTGGAATAACACGCGATCAAAAAGACGGATATAAATAACCATGGTACCGCTGAAAACGTCATCTTGTCCCGCAAAAAAAGAGGCACCATACACCATCATCAGCGAAAAAATAAAAAAGTTATAGTCCTCAGAATTATTTTTTCTATAAAATAGCTTTTATCGTATAAAAGCGCCAAAACATAAAAAAATGATGTAAATGAGATATCGCTGTAATTGTACTGACCCGAAGAATAAAACTGCTTTATCAATTTTACCAAACGCGGAACGGTATAAACGCCTCCCCCAAAAGAAATTAATGAATAGCTGGTTTTTGGTCATTCTGCCTCACAAAAATCAGAATAAAAAGCGATCAAAAAATCTCCCGTGCCCGAACATGTTACCTATAAAAACGTCAACTCGTCCCGCAAAAAACAAGACCTCACATGACTCTGTGGACTCAAATATGGAAAAATTATAGCTCTCAAAATGTGGTAACGCAAAAAATATTTTTTGCAATAAAAAGCGTCTTTCAGTGTGTGACGGCTGCCAATCATAAAAATCCGCTAAATAACCCACTATAAAAGTAAATCAAACCCCCCTTCATCACCCGCTTAGGCTATGTTCACATTTGTGTTGTGCGCCGCAGCGTCGGCGACGCAACACACAACGCAGGAACACCGCATGCACAACGCATGCACAACGCTGCGTTTTGCGACGCATGCGTCCTTTTTTTGCTTGATTTTGTACGCACAAAAAATGCAACTTGCTGCGTCCTCTGCGCCATGACGCGTGCGCCGCAGTGACGCATGCGTCGCAAAACGCAAGTGCAACGCATGTCCATGCGCCCCCATGTTAAATATAGGGGCGCATGACGCATGCGGCGACGCTGCGGCGCAGAACGCTAATGTGAACATAGCCTTAGTTAGGGAAAAATTTTAAAAATTTAAAAAATGTATTTATTTCCATTTTCCCATTAGGGTTAGGGCTAGGGTTAGGGTTAGGGCTAGGGTTAGGGTTAGGGTTAGGGCTAGGGTTAGGGTTAGGGCTAGGGTTAGGGCTAGGGCTAGGGTTAGGGCTACTTTTAGGGTTGGGGCTAAAGTTAGGGTTAGGGTTGGGGCTAAAGTTAGGGTTAGGGTTTGGATTACATTTACGGTTGGGAATAGGGTTGGGATTAGGTTTAGGGGTGTGTCTGGGTTAGAGGTGTGGTTAGGGTTACCGTTGGGATTAGGGTTAGGGGTGTGTGTGGATTAGGGTTTCAGTTATAATTGGGGGGTTTCCACTGTTTAGGCACATCAGGGGCTCTCCAAACGTGACATGGCGTCCCATTTCAATTCCAGCCAATTCTGCGTTGAAAAAGTAAAACAGTGCTCCTTCCCTTCCAAGCTCTCCCGTGCGCCCAAACACATTGGAGAACAACTTTTGGGGTCCAATTTCTCCTGTTACCCTTGGGAAAATACAAAACTGGGGCTAAAAAATAATTTTTGTGGAAAAAAAAAAAAATTTTTATTTGCATGGCTCTGCGTTATAAACTGTAGTGAAACACTAGGGGGTTCAAAGCTCTCACAACACATCTAGATGAGTTCCTTAGGGGGTCTACTTTCCAAAATGGTGTCACTTGTGGGGGGTTTCTACTGTTTAGTTACATTAGGGGCTCTGCAAACGCAATGTGACGCCTGCAGACCATTCCATCTAAGTCTGCATTCCAAATGGCGCTCCTTCCCTTCTGAGCCCTCCCATGCGCCCAAACGGTGGTTCCCTCCCACATATGGGGTATCAGCGTACTCAAGACAAATGGGACAACAACTTTTGGGGTCCAATTTCTCCTGTTACCATTGGAAAAATACAAAACTGGGGGCTAAAAAATAATTTTGGGGGGAAATTTTTTATTTTTTTATTTTCACGGCTCTGCGTTATAAACTGTAGTGAAACACTTGGGGGTTCAAAGTTCTCACAACACAACTAGATAAGTTCCGTGGGGGGTCTAGTTTCCAATATTGGGTCACTTGTGGGGGGTTTCTACTGTTTAGGAACATTAGGGGCTCTGCAAACGCAATGTGACGCCTGCAGACCAATCCATCTAAGTCTGCATTGCAAATGATGCTCCTTCCCTTCCGAGCTCTGCCATGCGCTCAAACGGTGGTTCCCCCCCAGATATCAGGTATCAGCGTACTCAGGACAAATTGGACAACAATATATAGGGTCTAATTTCTCCTGTTACCCTTGGAAAAATACAAAACTGGGGGCTAAAATATAATTTTTGTGGAAAAAAAATATTTTTTATTTGCACGGCTCTGCGTTATAAACTGTAGTGAAACACTTAGGGGTTCAAATCTCTCACAACACATCTAGATGAGTTCCTTAGGGGTCTACTTTCCAAAATGGTGTCACTTGTGTTTTTTTTTTACTGTTTAGGTACATTAGGGGCTCTGCAAACGCAATGTGACGCCTGCAGACCATTCCATCTAAGTCTGCATTCCAAATGGCGCTCCATTCCTTCCGAGCCCTCCCATGCGCCCAAACGGTGGTTCCTCCCACATATGGGGTATCAGCGTACTCAGGACAAATTGGACAACAACTTTTGGGGTCCAATTTCTCCTGTTACCCTCGGGAAAATACAAAACTGGGGGCTAAAATATAATTTTTGTGGGAAAAAATTTTTGTTTTATTTTTACGGCTCTGCATTATAAACTTCTGTGAAGCACTTGGTGGGTCAAAGTGCTCACCACACCTCTAGATAAGTTCCTTAGGGGGTCTACTTTCCAAAATGGTGTCACTTGTGGGGGGGTTTCAATGTTTAGGCACATCAGTGGCTCTCCAAACGCAACATGGCGTCCCATCTCAATTCCTGTCAATTTTGCAGTGAAAAGTCAAACGGCGCTCCTTCCCTTCCGAGCTCTCCCATGCGCCCAAACAGTGGTTTACCCCCACATATGGGGTATCAACATACTCAGGACAAATTGCACAACAACTTTTGTGGTCTAATTTCTTCTCTTACCCTTGGGAAAATAAAAAATTGGGGGCGAAAAGATAATTTTTCTGAAAAAAAAATGATTTTTTATTTTTACGGTCCTGCATTATAAACTCCTGTGAAGCACTTGGTGGGTCAAAGTGCTCACCACACATCTAGATAAGTTCCTTATGGGGTCTACTTTCCAAAATGGTGTCACTTGTGGGGGGTTTCAATGTTTAGGCACATCAGTGGCTCTCCAAACGCAACATGGTGTCCCATCTCAATTCCTGTCAATTTTGCAGTGAAAAGTCAAATGGCGCTCCTTCGCTTCCGAGCTCTGTCATGCGCCCAAACAGTGGTTTACCCCCACATATGGGGTATCGACGTACTCAGGACAAATTGTATAACATCTTTTGGGGTCCATTTTCTCCTGTTACCCCTGGTAAAATAAAACAAATTGGAGCTGAATTAAATTTTGTGTGAAAAAAAGTTAAATGTTCATTTTTATTTAAACATTCCAAAAATTCCTGTGAAACACCTGAAGGGTTAATAAACTTTTTGAATGTGGTTTTGAGCACCTTGAGGGGTGCAGTTTTTAGAATGGTGTCACACTTGGGTATTTTCTATCATATAGACTCCTCAAAATGACTTCAAATGAGATGTGGTCCCTAAAAAAAATGGTGTTGTAAAAATGAGAAATTGCTGGTCAACTTTTAACCCTTATAACTCCTTAACAAAAAAAAATGTTGGTTCCAAAATGATGCTGATGTAAAGTAGACATGTGGGAAATGTTACTTATTAAGTATTTTGTGTGACATATCACTGTGATTTAATTGCATAAAAATTCAAATTTGGAAAATTGCGAAATTTTCAAAATTTTCACCAAATTTCCATTTTTTTCACAAATAAACGCAGGTAATATCAAAGAAATTTTACCACTATCATGAAGTACAATATGTCACGAGAAAACAGTGTCAGAATCACCAGGATCCGTTGAAGCGTTCCAGAGTTATAACCTCATAAACGGACAGTGGTCAGAATTGTAAACATTGGCCCGGTCCATAACGTGCAAACCACCCTTGGGGGTGAAGGGGTTAAAACTCTAGAAAAATCCACAGCAGAATATATGATCACAACATCTAACTAAAGACATAGGATGTATATCTGCATCTCCAAAGAATCCAGCATGACAGAAAAATCCAAACAAGTCTAAGCTGGACAAAAACACAATAGATTGCACTGCATATAAAAGCACACTGCATGCGTGCTACAGAGAACAAAAACAAGACACCTATCTGAGCAGAAATGTCAGCAGGACAAGTGGAGCCAGACAGAGATGCAATCCCTCCAAGATACACTGGACAACTGGCAGGGATTGAAGGATCCCAAAACCCTAAATACCTAATGGAGCTGCAATAAGCAGAAACACCTGCCCTGCTTACAATCCAGAGACCACTGCACTACCACTAACAACCACCGGAGGGAGCCCAAGAGCAGAATTCCCAACATAACATTCGATACTTCCGTGTCCTCACCAAGAGGACAACTGACCATGGTCTCCTCCTCCTTGTCCTCAGGCCTCCACGACTTTTGACAAACCTCAGTAATATCATTGTAAATACATCATTGTAAATACATCCCCGTGCAGTTTTTCTCTCCCCCACCTCATTGTAGATTGTAAGTTGTCACAAGCAAGATCGTTTTTTGGGGGTTTAATTGTTATCGTTGTTACTTAGTGTAGATTGTAAGCTGTCATGAGCAGGGTAGTTTCATTATTGTATTATTGTTATCGTTGTTACTTAGGACTGTTGTGTTTAAACTGTAAATATGTTGACGCTATCTAAAGAACTATAAATATTAGAACACAGAGAAGCAGGATGGAGATGTTAATTATGGTGTCATTGTCGATCACCATCTTGGTGAATTCCTCAAAGTTTTGGAGGAAGGTACATATGTTTGACATCCATGTCCACTCCTGAGATCTTATGTGTGAATTCAGAACTGAATACCGACGGCATTGTTGATGCTGATAGTCAACAACTGCCCTCTTCTGCTCACAAATCCTTTCCAAAATATGCAGTGTAGAGTTCCAATTCATGGGGAGGGCATCACACACCAGTCAGTGAGCCAGAAGCTACAATTGCTGCAGAAGCAAGGCAAGGGCGGATGAAGCTCTAGCTGACTTTCTAAAATGGGTACGCAGAGCCTCATACTTTTCCTAGCAGATCTGGCACCTCCGTGTCACTTTTCTGAAAACGTTGAACAATGAGGTTAAGCACATGGGCCAGACATGGCACGTGTGTGAGCTTGCCTCGACTCAGAGCAGTCACCAGTAGTGTTGAGCGATACCTTCCGATATCGGAAAGTATCGGTATCGGAAAGTATCGGCCGATAACGTCAAAGTATCGGATCTAATCCGATACCGATACCCGATCCCAATGCAAGTCAATGGGACGAAAATATCGGAATTAAAATAAACCCTTTCTTTCCTTGTAGGTTCATTATACATGAAGGAAAACAACTAAGAATAATGTAGGATGTATTGGGGGAGGTGGCGGAGACATTAAAGGCACAGAGGTTTAGCCCAATCAAATAGAATAGCAGGATTTATTTTTTTTATGACGTTCGGCGTTAGAAGGATTTTGACTATGTTAATTTTTTTTTTTATTTTGTCAGATATTGATGTTTCACTACTTCCATGCCCTTCACCTTCTTTTTTACTTCTCCCACACTTTCTTCTTCATTATCCTCATCATCAGCTTCTTTGACATCAACTTCTTCACCTTATTCATCTTCTTCTTCATCTTCTACCTATTTTTTTTTTGTTACATTGTTCATATTCTTTTTATTTTACTATTATCTGCTTCATATTCAACTTCTTCATCATATTCTTATTTGTGACAGGCATTCCCATAGTTGTTATCTATAAAAGTTTGAAGATTACACCTTCCGTTCTGCCTGTCACAAAAGAGTTACATTTGTCCGTGTTCAGTTTGGCCTGCAGCATCAGGCTTTATCCAGGGGCACCACGAGGAGGAATGGACTCACCCCCATACACTGCTTAGTCTTCTTCTGCTTATAATTTAGATAATATCTTTTGCTCTGATATTTAGTCTTATGCTTAATGTTCTTCTGCTCTTTGTTCTGCAGCCTCTTGTTCTTCTGCTTCTCGGTCTTCCAGGTCGTCGTCGTCTCCAGGGTCGTCGTCTCCGGGGTCTTCGTCATCGGGGTGGTCTTCAGGGTCATCGTCTCCAGGGTCGTCGTCATCTCAGTGGTTGTCGTCTCTGGTGTCGTCGTCATCTTAGGGGTGGTCTTCCGGGTCATCGTCTTTAGTCTCTTGAACTTGGAAATGTAGCAGAAGGTACAAGAAGGCTGAGAAAATGCCGAGAAACAGCTGATGGAACTGGAACTCAGATGGCTACCCGAATGTCCAAGAGCCAATGGAACTACCGAGGACCAGGTGACGTTACTGGAACCCGGTTACTAAGCAGGAGGTACCCGTGCCTCAAAGCACTACCAGGGACCACCTGACGTTGGTGGAACTCGGATACCCAGAGGGAGGCACCTAAGCCAAAGGCTCTGCCCGGAACCAGCTGACGGTGCTGGAACCAGGATGGGGAGCAGAAGGTACAAGAGCAAAAGACACTGCCGAGAAACAGCTGACCGTACTGGAACCCGGATGGGTAGCCGAATGTCCAAGAGCCAATGGAACTACCGAGGACCAGCTGACGTTACTGGAACCCGGTTACTAAGCAGGAGGTACCCGTGCCTGAAAGCACTACCAAGGACCACCTGACGTTGGTGGAACTCGGATACCCAGAGGGAGGCACCTAAGCCAAAGGCTCTGCCCGGAACCAGCTGTCGGTACTGGAACCAGGATGGGGAGCAGAAGGTACAAGAGCAAAAGACACTGCCGAGAACCAGCTGACGGTACTGGAACCCGGATGGGTAGCCAAAGGTACAAGAGCCAATGGAACTACCGAGGATCAGCTGACGTTACTGGAACCCGGTTACTAAGCAGGAGGTACCCGTGCCTGAAAGCACTACCAAGGACCACCTGACGTTGATGGAACTCGGATACCCAGAAGGAGGCACCTAAGCCAAAGGCTCTGCCCGGAACCAGCTGACGGTGCTGGAACCAGGATGGGGACCTATTCAAGCTTGTCTTCCTAGAGCCCCAACTAGCAGTGTTGGGGCAAAGGGTCAGCAGGGGGAGCAGAGTGTAGGCCGAAGCCTGCACTGGCGTCAGCTTTGGGTCTGTTGTGTCTGCGTGGCGTTTGCAGGACACGTTGCCGGCTACACAGCAGGGGAACAGCTGGCGGTGATGAACCCCACTGACAGAGTGGCGTGTGTTTTGCTCTGTGCAGCCAGCACTTCCGGACAGCAACTAGCGGTGTTGGAGCCCGGGCTCTGCAGGTGGAGCAGAGTGTAGGCCGAAGCCTAATTGAACCGATTTTAAAGGTAACCTTTAACCCCACCTCAGGGGTTACAAACTACAAGAGCCTCAGCTTGGGCAGCAGTAATGCTGCACAAGTCAAAGGTTGCTCTTTTAATTTTGCTCCTTGCACACGCAGAAAGAAACACGTATAACATTTAGGCCCTTAAGCAGTCAAACTGATTTGGAGGCGTGAGTTCCCTTTGTAATGAGACGCAGCACAGCTGTCAAAAATCCCACCTTGGTGCTGGGCGCGGCCTCCTGAGCATCGTTATTTGCTGCACAGGAGTCTGCGCTGTCGTGTTATCCCTTGGCCTTGCGCTGTTAGCGCTGCCCATCTTCTAACATCATTTAATGTTGGCCGGTGCGGTTTGCGATGACCATGAATCCCAGCCCCGCAGTGTATTTACATTGTTAAAACACTGCGGGGCTGGGATTCATGGCCTGGCGCAGTACATATGTTCGCCTCTCACACTCAGGTCCTTACACCTGCTTCAGACTGTGCGGCGTCAGCTGATCCCTTGTCGCATGCCACGGCCATGAAGCCGCACAGTCTGAAGAAGGTCAAAGGAGATGAGGGACAGGCGAACATATGCACTGCTCATGCCCATCAATCACACCCTCGCAGTCAAAATAAATAAGACACCGAGGGGCGTTGTGTGGGCCAGGGCGGCCGCAGAGGCGCAGCCAGCCAAACAATGATGCCAGAAGACGGGCAGCGCTACCAAGGGGGTTGCAGCGTGTCATTACAAAGGAAAGTCACACCTCAGGGACGGTTTATTGGTCACAGAGGACACATTTTAGACGTGTTCAGTTCCACGTGTGCAAGGGGAATAAGTTTCTGAGCCACCTTGCACACATGCAGCATTACTGCTGTACAAGGTGGCTGTGAAACATACAAACGCCTGGGGGAGGGGGGACAGGTTCCCTTCAATTTCAGTTCTTGTTTCTGCGTGGCTGTTGCAGGACACGATGCCGGCTACACAGCAGGGGAACAGCTGGCGGTGCTGAACCCCACTGACACATTGGCGAGGTGTTTGGCTCTGTGCAGCCAGCACTTCTGGGCCCCAACTGGCGTTGTTAGAGCCCAGGGTCAGCAGGAGGAGGAGAGGGAGCGGAGTGTAGGCCGAAGCCTGCACTGGTGGCAGCTTTGTGTCTGCGTGGCTGTTGCAGGACACGATGCCGGCTACACAGAAGGGGAACAGCTAGCGGTGCTGAACCCCACTGACAGAGTGGCATGTGTTTTGCTCTGTGCAGCCAGCACTTCCGGACAGCAACTAGCGGTGTTGGAGCCCGGGCTCTGCAGGTGGAGCAGAGTGTAGGCCGAAGCCTAATTGAACCGATTTTTAAATGTAACCTTTAACCCCCCCTCAGGGGTTACAAACTACAAGAGCCACAGCTTGGGCAGCAGTAATGCTGCACAAGTCAAAGGTTGCTCTTTTAATTTTGCTCCTTGCACACGCAGAAAGAAACACGTATAACATTTAGGCCCTTAAGCAGTCAAACTGTTTTGGAGGCGTGAGCTCCCTTTGTAATGAGACGCAGCACAGCTGTCAAAAATCCCACCTTGGTGCTGGGCGCGGCCTCCTGAGCGTCGTTATTTGCTGCACAGGAGTCTGCGTTGTCGTGTTATCCCTTGGCCTTGCGCTGTTAGTGCTGCCCATCTTCTGACATCATTTAATGTTGGCCGGTGCGGTTCGCGATGACCATGAATCCCAGCCCCGCAGTGTCTTTACATTGTTAAAACACTGCGGGGCTGGGATTCAAGGCCTGGCGCAGTACATATGTTCGCCTCTCACACTCGGGTCCTTACACCTGCTTCAGACTGTGCGGCATCAGCTGATCCCTTGTCGCATGCCACGGCCATGAAGCCGCACAGTCTGAAGAAGGCCGAAGGAGATGAGGGACAGGCGAACATATGCACTGCTCATGCCCATCAATCACACCCTCGCAGTCAAAATAAATAAGACACCGAGGGGCGTTGTGTGGGCCAGGGCGGCCACAGAGGCGCAGCCAGCCAAACAATGATGCCAGAAGACGGGCAGCGCTACCAAGGGGGTTGCAGCGTGTCATTACAAAGTAAAGTCACACCTCAGGGACGGTTTAATGGTCACAGAGGACACATTTTAGACGTGTTCAGTTCCACGTGTGCAAGGGGAATAAGTTTCTGAGCCACCTTGCACACATGCAGCATTACTGCTGTACAAGGTGGCTGTGAAACATACAAACGCCTGGGGGAGGGGGGACAGGTTCCCTTCAATTTCAGTTCTTGTGTCTGCGTGGCTGTTGCAGGACACGATGCCGGCTACACAGCAGGGGAACAGCTGGCGGTGCTGAACCCCACTGACACATTGGCGAGGTGTTTGGCTCTGTGCAGCCAGCACTTCTGGGCCCCAACTGGCGTTGTTAGAGCCCAGGGTCAGCAGGAGGAGGAGAGGGAGCGGAGTGTAGGCCGAAGCCTGCACTGGTGGCAGCTTTGTGTCTGCGTGGCTGTTGCAGGACACGATGCCGGCTACACAGCAGGGGAACAGCTGGCGGTGCTGAACCCCACTGACAGAGTGGCGTGTGTTTTGCTCTGTGCAGCCAGCACTTCTGGACAGCAACTAGCGGTGTTGGAGCCCGGGCTCTGCAGGTGGAGCAGAGTGTAGGCCGAAGCCTAATTGAACCGATTTTAAAGGTAACCTTTAACCCCCCCTAAGGGGTTACAAACTACAAGAGCCACAGCTTGGGCAGCAGTAATGCTGCACAAGTCAAAGGTTGCTCTTTTAATTTTGCTCCTTGCACACGCAGAAAGAAACACGTATAACATTTAGGCCCTTAAGCAGTCAAACTGTTTTGGAGGCGTGAGTTCCCTTTGTAATGAGACGCAGCACAGCTGTCAAAAATCCCACCTTGGTGCTGGGCGCGGCCTCCTGAGCGTCGTTATTTGCTGCACAGGGGTCTGCGCTGTCGTGTTATCCCTTGGCCTTGCGCTGTTAGCGCTGCCCATCTTCTGACATCATTTAATGTTGGCCGGTGCGGTTCGCGATGACCACGAATCCCAGCCCCGCAATGTCTTTACATTGTTAAAACACTGCGGGGCTGGGATTCATGGCCTGGCGCAGTACATATGTTCGCCTCTCACACTCGGGTCCTTACACCTGCTTCAGACTGTGCGGCGTCAGCTGATCCCTTGTCGCATGCCACGGCCATGAAGCTGCACAGTCTGAAGAAGGCCGAAGGCGAACAGGCGAACATATGCACTGCTCATGCCCATCAATCACACCCTCGCAGTCAAAATAAATAAGACACCAAGGGGCGTTGTGTGGGCCAGGGCGGCCGCAGAGGCGCAGCCAGCCAAACAATGATGCCAGAAGACGGGCAGCGCTACCAAGGGGGTTGCAGCGTGTCATTACAAAGGAAAGTCACACCTCAGGGACGGTTTAATGGTCACAGAGGACACATTTTAGACGTGTTCAGTTCCACGTGTGCAAGGGGAATAAGTTTCTGAGCCACCTTGCACACATGCAGCATTACTGCTGTACAAGGTGGCTGTGAAACATACAAACGCCTGGGGGAGGGGGGACAGGTTCCCTTCAATTTCAGTTCTTGTGTCTGCGTGGCTGTTGCAGGACACGATGCCGGCTACACAGCAGGGGAACAGCTGGCGGTGCTGAACCCCACTGACACATTGGCGAGGTGTTTGGCTCTGTGCAGCCAGCACTTCTGGGCCCCAACTGGCGTTGTTAGAGCCCAGGGTCAGCAGGAGGAGGAGAGGGAGCAGAGTGTAGGCCGAAGCCTGCAAAGGCGGCAGCTTTGTGTCTGCGTGGCTGTTGCAGGACACGCTGCCGGCTACACAGCAGGGGAACAGCTGGCGGTGCTGAACCCCACTGACACATTGGCGAGGTGTTTGGCTCTGTGCAGCCAGCACTTCGGGGCACCAACTGGCAGTGTTAGAGCCCAGGGTCAGCAGGAGGAGGAGAGGGAGCAGAGTGTAGGCCGAAGCCTGCACTGGCGGCAGCTTTGTGTCTGCGTGGCTGTTGCAGGACACGCTGCCGGCTACACAGCAGGGGAACAGCTGGCGGTGCTGAACCCCACTGACACATTGGCGAGGTGTTTGGCTCTGTGCAGCCAGCACTTCTGGGCCCCAACTGGCGTTGTTAGAGCCCAGGGTCAGCAGGAGGAGGAGAGGGAGCGGAGTGTAGGCCGAAGCCTGCACTGGTGGCAGCTTTGTGTCTGCGTGGCTGTTGCAGGACACGATGCCGGCTACACAGAAGGGGAACAGCTAGCGGTGCTGAACCCCACTGACAGAGTGGCATGTGTTTTGCTCTGTGCAGCCAGCACTTCCGGACAGCAACTAGCGGTGTTGGAGCCCGGGCTCTGCAGGTGGAGCAGAGTGTAGGCCGAAGCCTAATTGAACCGATTTTTAAATGTAACCTTTAACCCCCCCTCAGGGGTTACAAACTACAAGAGCCACAGCTTGGGCAGCAGTAATGCTGCACAAGTCAAAGGTTGCTCTTTTAATTTTGCTCCTTGCACACGCAGAAAGAAACACGTATAACATTTAGGCCCTTAAGCAGTCAAACTGTTTTGGAGGCGTGAGCTCCCTTTGTAATGAGACGCAGCACAGCTGTCAAAAATCCCACCTTGGTGCTGGGCGCGGCCTCCTGAGCGTCGTTATTTGCTGCACAGGAGTCTGCGTTGTCGTGTTATCCCTTGGCCTTGCGCTGTTAGTGCTGCCCATCTTCTGACATCATTTAATGTTGGCCGGTGCGGTTCGCGATGACCATGAATCCCAGCCCCGCAGTGTCTTTACATTGTTAAAACACTGCGGGGCTGGGATTCAAGGCCTGGCGCAGTACATATGTTCGCCTCTCACACTCGGGTCCTTACACCTGCTTCAGACTGTGCGGCATCAGCTGATCCCTTGTCGCATGCCACGGCCATGAAGCCGCACAGTCTGAAGAAGGCCGAAGGAGATGAGGGACAGGCGAACATATGCACTGCTCATGCCCATCAATCACACCCTCGCAGTCAAAATAAATAAGACACCGAGGGGCGTTGTGTGGGCCAGGGCGGCCACAGAGGCGCAGCCAGCCAAACAATGATGCCAGAAGACGGGCAGCGCTACCAAGGGGGTTGCAGCGTGTCATTACAAAGTAAAGTCACACCTCAGGGACGGTTTAATGGTCACAGAGGACACATTTTAGACGTGTTCAGTTCCACGTGTGCAAGGGGAATAAGTTTCTGAGCCACCTTGCACACATGCAGCATTACTGCTGTACAAGGTGGCTGTGAAACATACAAACGCCTGGGGGAGGGGGGACAGGTTCCCTTCAATTTCAGTTCTTGTGTCTGCGTGGCTGTTGCAGGACACGATGCCGGCTACACAGCAGGGGAACAGCTGGCGGTGCTGAACCCCACTGACACATTGGCGAGGTGTTTGGCTCTGTGCAGCCAGCACTTCTGGGCCCCAACTGGCGTTGTTAGAGCCCAGGGTCAGCAGGAGGAGGAGAGGGAGCGGAGTGTAGGCCGAAGCCTGCACTGGTGGCAGCTTTGTGTCTGCGTGGCTGTTGCAGGACACGATGCCGGCTACACAGCAGGGGAACAGCTGGCGGTGCTGAACCCCACTGACAGAGTGGCGTGTGTTTTGCTCTGTGCAGCCAGCACTTCTGGACAGCAACTAGCGGTGTTGGAGCCCGGGCTCTGCAGGTGGAGCAGAGTGTAGGCCGAAGCCTAATTGAACCGATTTTAAAGGTAACCTTTAACCCCCCCTAAGGGGTTACAAACTACAAGAGCCACAGCTTGGGCAGCAGTAATGCTGCACAAGTCAAAGGTTGCTCTTTTAATTTTGCTCCTTGCACACGCAGAAAGAAACACGTATAACATTTAGGCCCTTAAGCAGTCAAACTGTTTTGGAGGCGTGAGTTCCCTTTGTAATGAGACGCAGCACAGCTGTCAAAAATCCCACCTTGGTGCTGGGCGCGGCCTCCTGAGCGTCGTTATTTGCTGCACAGGGGTCTGCGCTGTCGTGTTATCCCTTGGCCTTGCGCTGTTAGCGCTGCCCATCTTCTGACATCATTTAATGTTGGCCGGTGCGGTTCGCGATGACCACGAATCCCAGCCCCGCAATGTCTTTACATTGTTAAAACACTGCGGGGCTGGGATTCATGGCCTGGCGCAGTACATATGTTCGCCTCTCACACTCGGGTCCTTACACCTGCTTCAGACTGTGCGGCGTCAGCTGATCCCTTGTCGCATGCCACGGCCATGAAGCTGCACAGTCTGAAGAAGGCCGAAGGCGAACAGGCGAACATATGCACTGCTCATGCCCATCAATCACACCCTCGCAGTCAAAATAAATAAGACACCAAGGGGCGTTGTGTGGGCCAGGGCGGCCGCAGAGGCGCAGCCAGCCAAACAATGATGCCAGAAGACGGGCAGCGCTACCAAGGGGGTTGCAGCGTGTCATTACAAAGGAAAGTCACACCTCAGGGACGGTTTAATGGTCACAGAGGACACATTTTAGACGTGTTCAGTTCCACGTGTGCAAGGGGAATAAGTTTCTGAGCCACCTTGCACACATGCAGCATTACTGCTGTACAAGGTGGCTGTGAAACATACAAACGCCTGGGGGAGGGGGGACAGGTTCCCTTCAATTTCAGTTCTTGTGTCTGCGTGGCTGTTGCAGGACACGATGCCGGCTACACAGCAGGGGAACAGCTGGCGGTGCTGAACCCCACTGACACATTGGCGAGGTGTTTGGCTCTGTGCAGCCAGCACTTCTGGGCCCCAACTGGCGTTGTTAGAGCCCAGGGTCAGCAGGAGGAGGAGAGGGAGCAGAGTGTAGGCCGAAGCCTGCAAAGGCGGCAGCTTTGTGTCTGCGTGGCTGTTGCAGGACACGCTGCCGGCTACACAGCAGGGGAACAGCTGGCGGTGCTGAACCCCACTGACACATTGGCGGGTGTTTTTCTCTGTGCAGCCAGCACTTCGGGGCACCAACTGGCAGTGTTAGAGCCCAGGGTCAGCAGGAGGAGGAGAGGGAGCAGAGTGTAGGCCGAAGCCTGCACTGGCGGCAGCTTTGTGTCTGCGTGGCTGTTGCAGGACACGCTGCCGGCTACACAGCAGGGGAACAGCTGGCGGTGCTGAACCCCACTGACACATTGGCGGGTGTTTTTCTCTGTGCAGCCAGCACTTCGGGGCACCAACTGGCAGTGTTAGAGCCCAGGCTCTGCAGGGGGAGCAGAGTGTAGGCCGAAGCCTAATTGAACCATTTTTAAAGGTAACCTTTAACCCCCCCTCAGGTGTTACAAACTGAAAGAGCCATGCCTTATGCAACAGTAGTGCTGCACAAGTCAAAGGTTGCTCTTTTAATTTTGTTCCTTGCACAAGCTGAATGAAACACGTACAACATTTTGGCCCTTATACAGTCAATCTGTCTTGGAGGCGTGAGTTCCCTTTGTAATGAGATGCAGCACAGCTGGCAAAAATACCACCTTGGTGCTTGGCGCGGCCTCCTGAGCATCACATTTTGATGTACAGGAGTCTGCGTTGTTGCGTTATCCCTTGGCCATGCGCTGCCCATCTTCTGACATCATTTCATGTCGGCTGGTGCGGTTCGCGATGCCCATGAATCCCAGCCCCGCAGTGTCTTTACAGTGTTTCACACTGTGGGGCTGGGATTCATGGCCTGGCGCAGTACATATGTTCGCCTCTCGCGCGTGTCCTTACACCTGCTACAGACTGTGTGGCATCAGCTGATCCCTTATCGCATGCCACGGCCATGAAGCTGCACAGTCTGAAGAAGGCGGAAGGAGCAGAGTGACAGCCTGGCGAACATATGTACTGCTCATGCCCGTCAATCACACCCTCGCAGTCAAAATAAATAAGACATCGAGGGGCGTTGTGTGGGCAGGGCGGCCGCAGAGGCGCAGCCAGCCAAACAATGATGTCAGAAGAAGGGCTGTGCTACCAAGGGGGTTGTTGCATGTCATTACAAAGGAAAGTCACACCTCAGGGACGTTTTAATGGTCTCAGGGGACACATTGTAGACGTGTTCCGTTCCACGTGTGCAAGGAGAATAAGTTTATGAGCCACCTTGCACAAATGCAGCATTACTGCTGTACAAGGTGGCTGTAAAACATACAAACACCTGGGGGAGGGGCGACAGGTTCCCTTCAATTTCAGTTCTTGTGTCTGCGTGGCTTTTGCAGGACACGATGTCGGCTACACAGCGGGGGAACAGCTGGCGGTGCTGAACCCCACTGACACATTGGCTGGTGTTTTTCTCTGTGCAGCTAGCAGTACCGGGCCCCAACTGGCGGTGTTAGAGCCCAGGGTCAGCAGGAGGAGTAGAAGGAGCAGAGTGTAGGCCGAAGCCTGCACTGGCGGCAGCTTTAGGTCTGTTGTGTCTGCGTGGCTGTTGCAGGACACGTTGCCGGCTACACAGCAGGGGATACAGCTGGCGTTGCTGAACCCCACTGACACATTGGCTGGTGTTTTTCTCTGTGCAGCTAGCACATCTGGGCGCCAACTGGCGGTGTTAGAGCCCAGGGTCAGCAGGAGGAGCATAGTGTAGACCGAAGCCTGCACTGGAGCAAGTTGAAAGGGAACCTCTAACCCCCCCCCCAGGGGTTTGTAGCTGAAAGAGCCATATTGTACAGCACTAATGCTGGAAAAGGTAAACTTAGCTCTTTTAATTATGGTCCTTGCAAACGTGAACTTGACACTTATGAAATGTGTCCCCTCACACCGTTAAACCTTCCGGTCGGAGGGACTTTCCTTTGTCATGTGACGCAGCACAGCTGTCATTCTTACCCCCTTGGCACCGTGCGCCGCCTCCTCAGCATTGTTTGAATCTGTCCCGGAGCCTGCGCTGTTATGTTAGCCCTTGTCCATGCACACAGTTTGCGCTGCCCATCTTCTGACATCATTTGGTGTCAGGCTGGCTGCGCCTGTGCGGCTGCGCTGGCCAAGATCCCACCTCGCTGTGTCATCTAATGTAATCACTCTGCGGACCTGTGATCCATGGGCATGCGCAGTGCATATCCTTGCCTCTCACTCCCCTCCTTCCAGCTTCTTCAGACTGTGCGGCGTCATGGCCGTGGCATGCTATTAGGGATCAACTGATGGCGCACAGTCTGAAGAAGGCTGAGGGAGATGAGAGAGAGGCGGAGGTTAAGATATGCACTGCGCATGTCCATGGATCACAGGCCCGCAGTGGGATTAAATCAGAAGACACTACGAGGCGGGATCTCGTCCAGCGCGGCCGCACAGATGCAGCCAGCCTGACACCAAATGATGTCAGAAGATGGGCAGGTCAAACTGTGTGCATGGACAAGGGCTAACATAACAGCGCAGGCTCCGGGACAGATTCAAACAACGCTGAGGAGGCGGCGCACGGCGCCAAGGGGGTAAGAATGACAGCTGTGCTGCATCACATGACAAAGGAAAGTCCCTCCGACCGGACGGTTTAACGTTGTGAGGGGACACATTTCATAAGTGTCAAGTTCAGCGTGTGCAAGGAGCACCACAAAAAGAGCCACTTTTTCCTTTTGCATCATTATTACTGCTGCACAAGGTGGCTCTTTCAGTAACAAATGCCTGGGGGGGTGGCTTCCAGGTTCCCTTAAATTTAAGTTGTTGTGTCTGCGTGGCTGTTGCAGGACACGTTGCCGGCTACACAGTATGGGAGCAGCAGGCATTACTGAACCCCACTAACACATTGGCAAGGTGTTTGGCTCTGTGCGGACAGCACTTCTGGACAACAACTAGCGGTGTTGGAGGCCAGGGACAGCAGGATGAGGAGGAGGAGGTGGAGGAGATAGGAGGGATTGCCACACACACAGCTGGGGAACAGCTGATGTTACTGAACCCCAATTACAGAGGAGCGACTGTTGACTGTGCGGACAGCACTTCCGGACAACAACTAGCGGTGATGGAGCCCAGGGACAGCAGGATGAGGAGGAGGAGGTGGAGGAGATAGGAGGGATTGCCACACACACAGCTGGGGAACAGCTGACGTTACTGAACCCCAATAACAGAGGTGCGACTGTTGACTGTGCGGACAGCACTTCCGGACAACAACTAGCGGTGATGGAGCCCAGGGACAGCAGGATGAGGAGGAGGAGGTGGAGGAGATAGGAGGGATTGCCACACACACAGCTGGGGAACAGCTGACGTTACTGAACCCCAATAACAGAGGAGCGACTGTTGACTGTGCGGACAGCACTTCCGGACAACAACTAGCGGTGATGGAGCCCAGGGACAGCAGGATGAGGAGGAGGTGGAGGAGATAGGAGGGATTGCCACACACACAGCTGGGGAACAGCTGACGTTACTGAACCCCAATAACAGAGGAGCGACTGTTGACCTTGCGGACAGCACTTCCGGACAACAACTAGCGGTGATGGAGCCCAGGGACAGTAGGATGAGGAGGAGGAGGTGGAGGAGATAGGAGGGATTGCCACACACACAGCTGGGGAACAGCTGACGTTACTGAACCCCAATAACAGAGGAGCAACTGTTGACTGTGCGGACAGCACTTCCGGACAACAACAAGCGGTGATGGAGCCCAGGGTGTTGTGAACTCTATTTCTGGGCTCCCTCTTGTGGTCACAAGTGGTACTGTGTGAGTGCTGTCTTTCTGCAGGTTTGTGACTGGCTTCAGCTATCTCGTTATCTGTGGTCTGGTTTTCTATTTAAGCTCACTTGGACTCTCAGTTCATGCCTGCTGTCGTTGTATTCAGTGCTATTCTGATTGCTCCTGTCTACATCCGTTATCAGTCTCTCCAATAGAAGCTAAGTTTTGTTTGCTTATTTTTGCTCATCTGTGTTCAAGATGTGTCCTAGTATATGATTTGTTTAGTCCAGCTTGCTAATATGTGATTTCCCTGCTTGCTGGTGCTCTGGGGTGCTGAGTTGCTCCCCCCACATCGTTAGTTGGTGTGGGGGTTCTCGCATTCTCTGCGTGGATATTTTTGCATAGGGTTTTTTACTGACCGCACAGATCCCTTGCTATTTTCTACTATCTAGCGTTAGCGGGCCTCATTTGCTTAATCTGTTTCATCTCTGCGTTTGTCTTTTCCTCTTAACTCACCGTTAATATTTGTGGGGGCTTCTATATCTTTGGGGTTATTTCTCTGAGGCAAGTGAGGTCTGTACTTTCTCTTTAGGGGTAGTCAGTTTCTCAGGCCGTGAAGAGACGTCTAGGATTTCAGGATATGTTCCACGGCTACCTTTAGTGTGTTTGGTTAGGATCAGGTTTTGCGGTCAGTCCAGTTACCACATCCCCAGAGCTCGTCCTATTATCTCTCACTTAGCTGGTTAGATTTGTGATCCTAAGCCACTGGGATCATAACACCAGGGACAGCAGGATGAGGAGGAGGAGGTGGAGGAGATAGGAGGGATTGCCACACACACAGCTGGGGAACAGCTGACGTTACTGAACCCCAATAACAGAGGAGCGTCTGTTGACTGTGCGGACAGCACTTCCGGACAACAACTAGCGGTGATGGAGCCCAGAGACAGCAGGATGAGGAGGAGGAGGTGGAGGAGATAGGAGGGATTGCCACACACACAGCTGGGGAACAGCTGACGTTACTGAACCCCAATAACAGAGGAGCGACTGTTGACTGTGCGGACAGCACTTCCGGACAACAACTAGCGGTGATGGAGCCCAGGGACAGCAGGATGAGGAGGAGGAGGTGGAGGAGATAGGAGGGATTGCCACACACACAGCTGGGGAACAGCTGACGTTACTGAACCCCAATAACAGAGGAGCGACTGTTGACTGTGCGGACAGCACTTCCGGACAACAACTAGCGGTTATGGAGCCCAGGGACAGCAGGATGAGGAGGAGGAGGTGGAGGAGATAGGAGGGATTGCCACACACACAGCTGGGGAACAGCTGACGTTACTGAACCCCAATAACAGAGGAGCAACTGTTGACTGTGCGGACAGCACTTCTGGACAACAACTAGCGGTGTTGGAGCCCAGGGACAGCAGGAGGAGCAGAGGAACACAGTGTAGGCTGAAGCCCAATTGGAGAAAGTTGAAAGTGAACCTTTAACCCCCCCCAAGGCGTTTGTAGCTGAAAGAGCCAGCTTGTGCAGCACAAAGGATGCAAAAGGAAAAGGTGGCTCTTTTCATTATGCTCCTTGCAAACACAGAACTAAACACATATTATAAAATGTGTCCCCTGATACCGTGAGACCGTCCCGGAGGTGGGACTTTCCTTCATAATATAACGCAGCACAGCCGTCATTCCTAGCCCCTTGGCGCCGTGCGTCGGCTCCTCAGCGTTGTTTAATTCCGTCCCGGAGCCTGCGCTGTTATGTTATCCCTTGGCCAGGCACACTTAGCGCTGCCCATCTTCTGACATCAATTGGTGTCAGTCTGGCTGCGCCTGTGCGGACGCGCTGGCCGAGAGCCCGCCTCGCAGTGTCATCTAATGTAATCCAACCGCGGGCCTGGGATCCGTGGCCATGCGCAGTGCATATCCTCGCCTCTCACTCCCCTCCCTACGGCTTCTTCAGACTGTGCGGCATCACGGCCGTGGCATGCTATTAGGGATCAGCTGACGGCGCACAGTCTGAAGAAGGCATAGGGAGATGAGTGAGAGGCGGAGGTTCAGATATGCACTGCGCATGTCCATGGATCTCAGGCCTGCAGTGGGATTAAATCAGATGACACTGCGAGGCGGGATCTCGGCCAGCGCGGCCACACAGGCGCAGCCAGCCTGACACCAAATGATGTCAGAAGACGGGCAGCGCTAAGTGTGCCTGGCCAAGGGATAACATAACAGCGCAGGCTTCGAGACAGAATCAAACAATGCTGAGGAGCCGGCGCACGGCACCAAGGGGGTAAGAATGACGGCTGTGCTGCGTCACATTACGAAGGAAAGTCCCACCTCCAGGACGGTTTTACGGTATCAGTGGACACATTTTATAAGTATTAAGTTCTGCGTGTGCAAGGAGCTAAACAAAAATAGCAACCTTTTCCTTGTGCAGCATTACTGCTGCACAAGGTGGCTCTTTCAGTAACAAACGCCTTGGGGGGGGACAGGTTCCCTTACATTTAAGTTGTTGTGTCAGCATGGCGGTCGCAGGAAACATTGCCGGCTACACAGCTGGGGATCAGCTGACGTTACTGAAACCCAATAACACTGGGTCGTATGTTTTGACTGTGCAGACGGCACTTCTGAGCCTCAACTGGCGGTGTTGGAGCCCAGGAATTTAAGTTCAGGTGGTAGAAAGATGAACACAACAGGAGACCTGGATACTGTAGACAGTCACCTAATTATTTAATCAGGAAGAGGAGTGGCAAATTCCTGCGAGATCCAGGCCTTGTTCATTTTCAGGAAAGTAAGCCGGTCAACATTATCGGAGGATAGTCACATGCGACGGTCAGTTAGTACACCACCTGCAGCACTAAAGACGCGTTCCGATAATACACTAGCCGCAGGGCAAGCCAGCACCTCCAATGCATACTGGCTTAGCTCTGGCCATGTATCCAGCTTTGAGACCCAAAACTTGAAAGGGGAAGAGCCGTCTGGGAGTACAGCAAGATTGCAAGACATGTAGTCTGTCACCATCTGACGGAACCGTTGCCTCCTGCTGACTGGAGCCGTCTGTGATGGTATAGACTTTTGTGGCGGGCACACAAAACTGTGCCACAGTTGGGCCATACTGGTCTTGCCTTGGGCAGAGGCACTGCTTCTGCTCCCTCTTTGTGCAGAGCCTCCTCCACTGCCTGGATGCACTGAGCTGCTTTGTAATGCACTAGCAGGAAAAACCCAATGTGGCTAAACAAAGAAGTAAGACAGGCAATTAACAGTAAAAAGAAAGCATTTGCACTACTAAAGCAGGATGGCACCACTGAAGCTCTAAAAAACTATAGGGAGAAAAATACTTTATCTAAAAAACTAATTAAAGCTGCCAAAAAGGAAACAGAGAAGCACATTGCTAAGGAGAGTAAAACTAATCCCAAACTGTTCTTCAACTATATCAATAGTAAAAGAATAAAAACTGAAAATGTAGGCCCCTTAAAAAACAGTGAGGAAAGAATGGTTGTAGATGACGAGGAAAAGGCTAACATATTAAACACCTTCTTCTCCACGGTATTCACGGTGGAAAATGAAATGCTAGGTGAAATCCCAAGAAACAATGAAAACCCTATATCAAGGGTCACCAATCTAACCCAAGAAGAGGTGCGAAACCGGCTAAATAAGATTAAAATAGATAAATCTCCGGGTCCGGATGGCATACACCCACGAGTACTAAGAGAACCAAGTAATGTAATAGATAAACCATTATTTCTTATTTTTAGGGACTCTATAGCGATGGGGTCTGTTCCCGAGGACTGGCGCATAGCAAATGTGGTGCCAATATTCAAAAAGGGCTCTAAAAGTGAACCTGGAAATTATAGGCCAGTAAGTCTAACCTCTACTGTTGGTAAAATATTTGAAGGGTTTCTGAAGGATCTTATTCTAAATTATCTCAATGAGACTAACTGTTTAACTCCATATCAGCATGGGTTTATGAGAAATCGCTCCTGTCAAACCAATCTAATCAGTTTTTATGAAGAGGTAAGCTATAGGCTGGACCACGGTGAGTCATTGGACGTGGTATATCTCGATTTTTCCAAAGCGTTTGATACCGTGCCGCACAAGAGGTTGGTACACAAAATGAGAATGCTTGGTCTGGGGGAAAATGTGTGTAAATGGGTTAGTAACTGGCTTAGTGATAGAAAGCAGAGGGTGGTTATAAATGGTATAGTCTCTAATTGGGTCGCTGTGACCAGTGGGGTACCGCAGGGGTCGGTATTGGGACCTGTTCTCTTCAACATATTCATTAATGATCTGGTAGAAGGTTTACACAGTAAAATATTGATATTTGCAGATGATACAATACTATGTAAAGCAGTTAATACAAGAGAAGATAGTATTCTGCTACAGATGGATCTGGATAAGTTGGAAACTTGGGCTGAAAGGTGGCAGATGAGGTTTAACAATGATAAATGTAAGGTTATACACATGGGAAGAAGGAATCAATATCACCATTACACACTGAACGGGAAACCACTGGGTAAATCTCACATGGAGAAGGACTTGGGGATCCTAGTTAATGATAAACTTACCTGGAGCCGCCAGTGCCGGGCAGCAGCTGCCAAGGCAAACAGGATCATGGGATGCATTAAAAGAGGTCTGGATACACATGATGAGAGCATTATACTGCCTCTGTACAAATCCCTAGTTAGACCGCACATGGAGTACTGTGTCCAGTTTTGGGCACCAGTGCTCAGGAAGGATATAATGGAACTAGAGAGAGTACAAGGGAGAGCAACAAAATTAATAAAGGGGATGGGAGAACTACAATACCCAGATAGATTAGCGAAATTAGGATTATTTAGTCTAGAAAAAAGACGACTGAGGGGCGATCTAATAACCATGTATAAGTATA
This sequence comes from Ranitomeya variabilis, assembly GCF_051348905.1. Taxonomy (NCBI): domain Eukaryota; kingdom Metazoa; phylum Chordata; class Amphibia; order Anura; family Dendrobatidae; genus Ranitomeya; species Ranitomeya variabilis. Next base: position 354,020,747 of record NC_135235.1, read on the forward strand.
TAAGGGGACAATACAAATTTCTCGCTGAGGATCTGTTTATACCAAGGAAGGTGACGGGCACAAGGGGGCATTCTTTGCGTCTGGAGGAGAGAAGGTTTTTCCACCAACATAGAAGAGGATTCTTTACTGTTAGGGCAGTGAGAATCTGGAATTGCTTGCCTGAGGAGGTGGTGATGGCGAACTCAGTCGAGGGGTTCAAGAGAGGACTGGATTTCTTCCTGGAGCAGAACAATATTGTATCATACAATTATTAGGTTCTGTAGAAGGACGTAGATCTGGGGATTTATTATGATGGAATATAGGCTGAACTGGATGGACAAATGTCTTTTTTCGGCCTTACTAACTATGTTACTATGTTACTATGTATGTTACTTCTCTCAGATGGAATGGAGAAGATGATGGAATTCACCAGTGTCTCTTGGTACTCCCGCATTTTTCGCTCCCGGTTCAACGGTGTGATGAGGCTTTCTACGTTGTCCCGGTAGCGAGGATCGAGGAGGGTGAACACCCAATAATCAGACATGTTGAGAATGTGGGCGATGCGGCGGTCGTTTCTCAGGCACTGCAGCATGTAATCCACCATGTGCTGCAGACTGCCAACTGGCCAAGAAACGCTGTCCCCTGCTGGAGGCGTGATCTCTGCCCGCTCGTCATCACCCCACCCTCGCTGTACACACTGAGTACTGGACAATTGTGTAACTCCCTCCTCTGGACGGATGTCTTCCTCCTCCATTGACTCCTCCTCATCCTCCTCACAAAGTGTCCCCTGCCTACGCGTTTGTGAGGAACCACGTGGTGCTGACTGTCCAGAAGATGATGGAAATGGTGAATCCTCCACCTCTTCCACAACATCATCCCTTAGCGCTTGCAGTGATTTTTCAAGCAGGCAGATAAGGGGGACAGTCATGCTGACTAGTGCATCATCTGCACTGGCCATCCGCGTGGAATAATCGAAGGGACGCAAAACCTGGCAGACGTCCTTCATAGTGGCCCAATCTGTGGTTGTGAAGTCTGAACGGCGCGGAGTGCGACTTCTTTGCGCCTGATGCAGCTGGTACTCCATTACAGCTTGCTGCTGCTCGCCGGCAGGCGGTGTCGGCGCTGCAGAGCCGCAATGCGCGATTTTGCCGTGCTGGAACGCCGCAAGTGAGCACACTCTAGGCGGACCTTGTGCAGCAGTGCATCAAGATCCAGATAGTCCCTCAATGTGAGTGAGGTTGCCGACGCCCAGAGCTGCCACCAGATTTCGGCCATTATCACACACTACCATGCCTGGCTGGAGATTCGCTGGCACAAACCACACATCGCTCTCCTGCTTGATGGCATTCCAGAGCTCCTGCGCTGTGTGGCTTCGATTCCCCAAAGAAATTAATTTCAAGACGGCCTGTTGACGTTTGGCCACGGCTGTGCTCATGTCGGTCGTAACAGGTAAACGTTCATCACGGGTCCATGTGGAGGTGGACTGTGACGGCTCCTGCAGCGATGATTCTGAGGAACTGGTGTAAGAGGAGGAGTCAATGCGTACAGAATGGATTCCTGCAATCCTTGGAGTGGGCAGGACACGTCCTGCGCCACTTGCACGATCTGTACCCGGCTCAACAACATTAACCCAATGGGCAGTGAGGGAAAGGTATTGCCCCTGTCCATGTTGACTGGTCCACGCATCGGTGGTGAGGTGGACCTTGCTACTGACGGCGTTCAGTAGCGCATGTTTTATGTGTCCCTCCACATGCTTGTGCAGGGCAGGGACAGCTTGCCTGCTGAAGTAAAAGCGGCTGGGCACATTGTACTGTGGGACTGCCAATGACATCAAGTCACGGAAGCTGTCAGTCTCCACCAGCCTGAATGACAGCATTTCCAGTGACAGAAGTTTGGCAATGCCTGCAGTCAGAGCCTGTGCTCGTGGGTGGTTTGACGAGAAAGGCCGCCTTTTCTCCCATGCCTGTACTAACGATGGCTGTAGACTGGGCTGGGAGTGTGTGGATGACTGGGAAAGTGGTGCTGCGGGTGGAATTACAGTGGGTCTCTGGACAACAGGGCCAGAGGTTCTTCCACGGCGATCCTGGGAGGAAGCCGAACCAGCTGCGTGTGAGCTGGAGGAAGAGGCAACACGAGCTGAAGTGGTGGTAGCTGCCGCTGTTGGTTGGCCTAGCTCTTCAGTGTGTTTTTCGAACTCCGCCGCGTGCCTGGTGCGCACATGTTTCCACATGTTGGAGGTATTGAGGTTGCTGACATTTCGACCTCTTTTGACTTTGTGATGACACACCTTGCATTTGACATAGCAAATGTCATCTGCAACTGTGTCAAAAAAGGACCAGGCACTGCAAGTCTTGGGAGCGCCCTTTTTGGCTTTTGGAAGAGACATGCTCCTAACGGGTGCCAAAGCGGAGGCTGCAGGATCCGCAGTCTTCCCCCTCCCTCTCCCTCTTTGGCCGGTTCGGGGAATCTCTTCCTCAGAGCTGCTCCCACCACCTTCCTGTCCCTCACGCCAAGATGGATCAAGGACCTCATCATCTACACTACCCTCTGCCATCAACTGCTCCTCCTGGGTAGTCTCAGCAGCAGAGCACGCACCAGAAAGTGGCATCTGAGTGTCATCAGCGGATGCGTCCTGCGATGTGGTGACCGGAGGCACTGGCCCACCCGCCTCTTCAGACTCAGAGAGAAAAAGCTGTTGGGCATCACTGCACCCTGCCTCTTCTTCCATTTCTCCAATGCTGCTTGGCTGGCCCCCTGTTTCCAAGCCAAGAGATTCAGAGAACAGAAGTAGAGACGGCTCCTGTCCTGGGCTCTCTGTCTGCCTGGGCAATTTGGCAGGTGGTGAAGAGACAGATGGGTGCTCTCCAGTGCTCTGTGTCTGAGAGGATGTGGCACTAATTGAAGTCGATGCGTTAGCTGCCATCCATACGACAACGGCTTCAATTTGTTCTTCACGCAGCAGCGGTGTATGGCGCTCTGCGACAAAGCTGCGCATGAAGGACTGTTCCCTGGTGAAATTGGGTGCTGAGGAGTCACCTGTGCCCGCAGCAGGCACAGAATCCCCATGTCCTCTCCCTGCTCCGCGCCCACGCCCACGTGCCTTACTCCCTGCCTTCTTCATCTTGGTTGACTGATAAAGATAAGCAGAAAAGTACTAACGGCTTTGTGTGCTTATTCCTGAACAGCTCCGAGTCCTAACAGGTATAAGAAACACTAATTTTCTAAAGTGTGGACTAGACTTTAATATGAGCTAATGTGGCCTACAGAAATGTAAAGTGGTGTGTTTGGTGAACTTTATTATTTATTTATTTTTGGGGGGCTGAACTGACAACAGAGAGAGCTGCACTCACACGGAGACCGTGCAGACAGCCGTAAACAGCGCTGCAAGGCCCAAAAACCCTCCTCTACGTTATCCTATGTAGTGTTTTTCCACAAGTTAGCTGGATACGGGTGGAAAGACACTAATAGGAATTTTTTGGAAAAATGTGCAGCAGCCTGCACTACTTAAAACAAAAGGAAAATTGAATTTACGGTATGACGCAGTGAAGAACCCTGAGCTGGATACAACCAGGCTATGGCTGCTCACAGACTACAGGGTGAGCTGCAGTCACACGGAGACCGTGCAGACAGCCGTAAACGGCGCTGCAAGGCCCAAAAACCCTCCTCTACTTTATCCTATGTAGTGTTTTTTCACAAGTTAGCTGGATACGGGTGGAAAGACACTAATAGGAATTTTTTTAAAAAATGTGCAGCAGCCTGCACTACTTAAAACAAAAGGAAAATTGATTTTACGGTATGACGCAGTGAAGAACCCTGAGCTGGATACAACCAGGCTATGGCTGCTCACAGACTACAGGGCGAGCTGCAGTCACACGCAGACCGTGCAGACAGCCGTAAACGGCGCTGCAAGGCCCAAAAAACCTCCTCTACTTTATCCTATGTAGTGTTTTTCCACAAGTTAGCTGGATACGGGTGGAAAGTCACTAATAGGAATTATTAGAAAAAATGAGCAGCAGACTACACTACTTGAAAAAAAAAAAAAAAAAGAACAGTATGAGGCAATGAACCACCCTCCCTGAACTGAATACAACCAGCTATGGCCTATTGGCTGCACACAGACTAGAGAGTGGGCTGCACTCACACACACACACACAGACCTTGCAGATCGCTGTGAAAACAGCGCTGCAAGGCAAAAGCAAGGTGATTAGTAGGTGAACACAGCGGTTGCTAAATTAGCCTTGGAAAAGAACAATGAAGCAAATCGCTATCTCTAAACTGGCCCTCAGTCAGCAAACAGCATCCTGTCATTAACTGAATTCACAGCAGAGTGAGCGCAAAATGGCGCCAGAGACTTTTAAACTGCAGCATGACATCATTTCAGCAGCCAATCACAGCCTTGCCAGTAGTTTCATGCCCTCCATGCTGAACAGGATGTGCCCACACTTGGAATCATTCTCATTGGCTGAATTCGTGCAAACTTGTGCAGTTTGAATCCTGGGAACTTCCGATTCCGGTATCCGATACGCGGCAAGTATCGGATCTCGGTATCAGAATTCCGATACCGCTAAGTATCGGCCGATACCCGATACTTGCGGTATCGGAATGCTCAACACTAGTCACCAGGTTCCAGCCATTGTCACACACGACCATGCCTGGCTGTAGGTTCAGCAGTGTCAGCCACAGATCTGCCTGCTCTTTCAGAGCTCTCCACAACTCTTCATCATTGTGCGGCTTGTCACCTAAGCATATTAGCGTCAGCACAGCCTGTTGCCGCTTGGCTGTGGCAGTGCTGCAGTGCTTCCAGCTTGTGACTGATGTGTTACTTTCAGAGATGGAGGCTGAAGACGACATGAAGGAGGAGGAAGTGCAGGAGCTGTAGACTGTGGGGGCAACCCCGATTGACATAGGGCCCGCAATACTCGGGGTTGGGAGGACATGCACCATCCCAAGGTCGGACAGGGTCCGGGCTTCCACTATGTTAACCCAGTGTGCCGTTACTGAGATATATCATCCCTGATCACAAGCACTTGTCCACATGACTGTGGTTAGGTGGACTTTCCCAATAACAGCATTGTGGAGGGCACGGGTAATGTTGTGGGACACGTGCTTGCTTGTGTTATGTCGTGAAGGCAGACCGGGAAAAATTGTTGCGGCTGGGTAACAAGTATCTTGTCATGGTCCCTGCCATCAGGTTGCGGAAAGCTTACATCTCCCACGGGCCTAAAATGCAACATTTCGAGCGCAAGCAGATGACAAATGTGTGAATTTAGTACTCTGCCACTGGCTGCGTATTTCCGCTTGCGTTCCAAGGACTGGGGTATGGACAACTGAACGCTGCGCTGGGACAAGGACGTGGACGTGCTTGTTGATGGTGCTAGTTGAGTTTGTGTGCAACTGCAGGTGCAGGGTATGAGGCATCTTTGCATGCACCATGGACAGGGGATTGGCTTGCACGCACAACATCGGAAGAAGCAGTGGTATTACCCACAGACTCTGTTCATGGAGCCTTGTGTTTAACCACCAAAGTCTTGTGCTTTGCTGCCATGTGCCTGATCATGTGGTGGTGGTTAGGATGGGAGTTTTGCTACCCCTGCTGATGCGGGCATGGCCGGTGGTGCAAATGGCCTGTTGGGTTTATCGACACAGTCTTTAAAAAACAACCAGACTGTTATGGGGACATTCAGTGTCTCTCTCTCCCACACCACCTCCTCACCTCGACCCCGGTCTTTTGGTGTTCCCCAAGGCTCAGTTTTAGGACCCCTACTCTTTTCCATCTACACCTTCGCCCTGGGACAGCTGATGTAATGGCACGGTTTGCAATATCATCAGTACGCCGATGACACGCAGATCTACCTATCTGTACCTGACATCACCTCCTTAGTGACCAAAATCACACGTCTTCCCACTAATTCATCCTTCTTTTCTACTCGCTTTCAAAATGTGGACATGGACAAACAAAATACATCATCTTTCAACCATCTCACGCTAAATAGACATGAGAGTTGTGTATGCATCATTCGGTACCACTTTAGTAAGAGGAAAGTTTGCCCAAGAGAAAATGATTTTCCAGACATTCACGGCCTTTTTTGCAGCTGTATTCTTCATCTTCTTGGTGTGGATGTGGTAAATTTCAAAGTCGTCATCAATACCATCATCGTCCATATCTTGTAAAGAGGAAATCTGGTGTTTCACAGGGTCGTGGGTTAGTGGCATTCCTTTAATAGTGTTCGTGAATCTTTACACTACAACAAGTAATTTTCGACTGTGACATTTGGATATTATTGTTAATATGTATGGGTGAAGATGAAGAATCTTGTGCCACGGGTGTGTTTATAGTTATGGACGGTGCACCCCTCTTTAAACTTAGTTTTTCACAAGCATCCATCAGTTTATTTGGTTTTCCTCCAACACTGATCTTCTTTCTCTAATTCAGCATCTCACAAACATGTTGCACTTTGCCCTTTAGACAGACACGTGCGTCTTTGGCAACTTATTTTTGACAGGCATTTTTTAGGCACAGTCTAACACGCGCATCTGTTACACCGATATTCTGATGGGTATGAAACACATTCTGGTAATTGGTGGTGGCTAAATGTCTAATCATTGTAGGCTGTATCCTGGATCTCATACCTCCCATAGCCACAACTGTGATTAATCATGTATGTTCCCATTCCTGTCATCACCATGCCCCTTTTAATGATCACTTCTGTTAGGTGTCGAGTTCTCACCGCTGCACAGCGGGAATCTCGAACCACCTCCACTGCAGTCTCTCATTCTTCTCCAGCCACAGAGGTGCCTGCTCAGCAGAGACATCGGTCCCAGCGTCTGGCTCAGGCAGATACTGTGCGCTTGGTAACTGCTGCCCTTCCAGGCTCAGCCATTGTAACCAGCACTGATCAGCGGCGAGCAGATGCTCCTGGGTAGTGTTGAGCGATACCATCCGATACTTGAAAGTATCGGTATCGGATAGTATCGGCCGATACCCGAAAAGTATCGGATATCGCCGATACCGATACCCAATACTCATACAAGTCAATGGGACACCAAGTATCGGAAGGTATCCTGATGGTTCCCAGGGTCTGAAGGAGAGGAAACTCTCCTTCAGGCCCTGGGATCCATATCAATGTGTAAAATAAAGAATTAGAATAAAAAATAGGGATATACTCACCTCTCCGGCGGCCCCTGGACTTTACCGCCGTAACCGGGAGCCGTTGTTCCTAAGAATGCGCGCTTGAAAGTACCTTAGATGACGCCGCGGCTTCTGATTGGTCGCGTGAGCGGTCGCGTGACCGCTACGCGACCAATCAGAAGCCGCGACGTCATCTAAGGTACTTTCAAGCGCGCATTCTTAGGAACAACGGCTCCCGGTTACGGCGGTAAAGTCCAGGGGCCGCCGGAGAGGTGAGTATATCCCTATTTTTTATTTTAATTCTTTATTTTACACATTGATATCAATCCCGATACCGATTCCCGATACCACAAAAGTATCAGAACTCGGTACCGATACTTGTGGTATCGGAATGCTCAACACTACTCCTGGGACTAAGTCCTGCTTTTCCTCTCCTGAGCATACCCAAGGGACGACCTCTCATTGGAGGTCGGGGGTCACATGCTCGGGTCCTGTAGCAGCTCCTATTGGACCACTAGGAAGGTCCCGGGGAGCTTCCACTATAAAAGGATTGCATGGCCACACGGCCATGCGCTAGTATAAACCTTATATCGTGTGTGTGGATGTATGCTTGATCTGGTAAATGCTCCTTAATCATTCCCATTCCTAGTGTTGTTGAATGCTCACAAATGTTGGAGCTACCTAGCGCCTGACAGTGCTATCCTAGAAACTAGAGCACGATCCTTTTGCATCAAACCAGCAGTGACCGCCAGTGCAGCGCTGTGCTCTTTCCTAGCCCTAGTTAGGGTGGTTAGTGGCGACCGCCAGAGTGGTGCGGTAATCTTTACTCAGTCCTGACAACCGGTCAATGTAGGGTGGGAACTCCTGCTTCATCTCAGCATCTGACTCAGAGCGTCCTCAGGCGCGGGCTCAAAAGCCACCGAGAATCAGAGCAAGATCAATCACTAGCATAGTGGGGGTGAGTTTCAGGGATCCCACCAGCGTTCATCTGCTGCACCCTGTGACTGCTAACAGGACACAGCATTTCCTTTGTTTCCCTGCATACCGGGTGATGGAACCAGTGTTTATTCTGGCGTAGTACCGCCATATAGTGCCGCCATTACCTAGCAGCAGGTTCCATCTCTGCACGGTGGACGCCGGGCTGCGAAAGCACCTTCTACTATCTTTATATTTATTTGGTGCATTCCGCCAGCCCTAACATTATACTAGCGCCGTGGTCTGGCTAGTAGTAGCAGATGAACAGTGACTGCAGTGGTACATCCAGCAGCTGGAGCGCAGGTTGGTAGCTCTCAAGCACAAAACCTCAGCTGTGGATGTTACCAAAGTAGCTGTTCAGGCTGCTAGCGTGGCAGCAGCTAGTTTGTCCACTGTCACCCCTGTTCTGACCTTATCCCGCCTCCCGCCGCCAGATAGGTACTCTGGTGGTAGCAAGCCAAGCAGGAGATTTGTGAACCAGTGTGCGATACACCTTGAGCTCCTGGCTGCACGTTTCCCCTCAGAGCGAGCTAAAGTGGGATTCATTATATCTCTCTTGTCGGACAGGGTGTTGGAGTGGACTATGCCGCTGTGGGAGCGCAGCGATCATGTGGTGCAGAGTGCTCTGCAGTTCCTGAGCACTCTGAAACAGGTCTTTTTGGGACCTCAAGTCATTCATGATTCGGCGCTCCAACTGCTGGCACTGACACGGGGCTCATCCTTGGTCAGCCATTTTTCCGTTCACTTCCGGACTTTAGCATCTGAGCTGGAGTGGCCAGATAAAGCCGTCATCCCTGTATTTGGGAGGGGGCTGGCTGACCATGTAAAGGACGCTTTGGCCACTAGGGAGATTCCACCACACTGGAGGAGCTAATAGCTGCATTAACTCACATCGACCTTCATTTTAACGAGAGAAGGTTGGAGCGAGCCCAGTGTAGGCAGAGTGTTGTGAATTCGGTTTGTGGGCTCCCCCGGTGGTCTGTTATGGTAGTGTCTCTTATGTGCCTTCCTCCATCTCTGATTACCTGTCGCCACCCTCTAGGGGAGTTTCCTATTTAAGGCTGCTTGGCTGTTAGTCACATGCCGGCCAACAATGTGCTAGTAGCATTCTGTTGCATTCACCTGCCTCAAGTTCCAGTTCAGCTAAGTTGAATTTTGTTTCTTGTTTTGCTATTTTTGTCCAGCTATCTGCAATGTGACTCTTCAGTGCTGGAAGCTCTTGTGGACAGAAAATTACTACTCCAGTGGCATGAGTTGTCACTGGAGTTTAAAGTAATTTCTGGATGGTGTTTTTGAATAGTGATTTTTAGGTCGACCGTGAAGTAACTCTTTCCTGTCCTTCTGCTATCTAGTAAGCGGACCTCACTGTGCTAAATCTGCTGTTCATCCTACGTATGTCATTTCCTCTGAACTCACCGTCAATATCTGTGGGGGCCTACTATCATCTTTTGGGGTTCCTCACTGGAGGTAAGGCAGGCCTGTATATTCCTCTTATAGGGGTAGTTAGATCTCCGGCTGGCGCGTGGTGTCTAGGGCATCGTAGGTACATCCCCCGGCTACTGTAAGTGTTGGGTCAGGTTCAGGTCACGGTCGACCTTAGTTTCCATCACCCGAGAGCTAGTCCGTTTTGTATTTTTTTTCCCATGGTCATTGGGGTAACCATAACAGTTTGGCCGGCCTATAAAAAATCTATGTGTTAAAATATGCACTAAAGTAGGAAGGAGAAGAAAAGGTTTTTTTTCTGTGTTTGAAAGTGCACTTTAGTTGGATCATTTGTATTCCTTGCTTAAACTGCAGTCTTCAGCCTTTTTTTTTTTCTCCTCTCCTCTTAACCTTTGAATGCTTGGGTTACACCCATTTGAAACATGGATCCACAGAGTTTAGTTGCAGGTTTGAATAACCTTGCGACAAAAGTACAGAACCTACAAGATTTTGTTATACGTTCTCCAATGTCTGAACCTAAGATTCCTCTGCCTGAATACTTTACCGGAGACAGATCCCGGTTTTTGAGTTTCAGAGAAAATTGCAAATTGTTTTTGTCTCTGAGATCTCACTCTGCTGGTGATCCTGCGCAACAGGTTAAAATTGTTATCTCTCTACTGCGCGGCGACCCACAAAGTTGGGCATTTGCATTATCGCCAGGGGATCCTGCGTTGTTAAATGTAGATGCGTTTTTTCAGGCTTTGGGGTTGCTTTATGAAGAACCTAATCTGGAGATTTTGGCTGAGAAAGCCTTGATAGCTCTTTCCCAAGGGCAAGATGAAGCTGAGATATACTGCCAGAAATTCCGTAAATGGTCGGTGCTTACTAAATGGAATGAGTGCGCTTTAGCAGCTAATTTCAGAGAAGGTCTCTCTGATGCCGTGAAGGATGTCATGGTGGGGTTCCCTGTGCCTACAGGTCTGAATGATGCCATGAAATTGGCTATCCAGATTGATCGGCGTTTGCGGGAGCGCAAATCTGTGCACCATATGGCGGGGTCTTCTGAGCAAAAACCTGTGCACCATATGGCGGTGTCTTCTGAGCAAAGACCTGTGCACCATTTGGCGGTGACCTCTGAAAAGGCATTAGAGCATATGCAATGCGATCGTGTTTTGTCTAGAGGCGAACGTCAAAATTACAGGCGCAAAAATGGATTGTGCTTCTACTGTGGAGATCCAGCTCATGTTATATCAGCATGCTCTAAACGTATAAATAAGGTTGATAAAAAGGTTGATAAATCTTTTTCTACAGGTACCTTGCAGTCAAAATTTCTTTTGTCCGTGACATTGATTTGTACCTTATCATCTGTTACTGTGAATGCTTATGTGGATTCTGGCGCCGCTCTGAGTCTCATGGATTGGTCCTTTGCCAAGCGTTGTGGGTTTGATTTGGAGCCGTTGGAAGTTTCTATTCCCCTGAAGGGTATTGATTCTACACCTTTGGCTAGCAATAAACCACAATATTGGACACAAGTGACTATGCGTCTTACCCCAGACCATCAGGAGATTATTCGTTTCCTTGTATTATATAACCTACATGATGTCTTAGTGCTTGGATTACCATGGTTACAGATTCATAATCCCGTCTTGGACTGGAAATCTATGTCTGTGTTGAGCTGGGGATGTCGGGGTATTCATGGGGATGCACCTTTGGTTCCTATTTCTTCATCTACTCCCTCTGAGATCCCAGCATTTCTGTCAGATTTTTATGATGTCTTTCAAGAGCCTAAAGTTGATTCTCTCCCTCCCCATAGAGAGTGTGACTGCGCTATTGAATTGATCCCCGGTAGTAAGTTTCCTAAGGGTCGCTTGTTTAATTTGTCTGTACCTGAACATACTGCTATGCGGGAGTATATCAGAGAATCCTTGGAAAAGGGTCATATTCGCCCCTCGTTGTCTCCACTAGGGGCAGGATTTTTCTTTGTAGGTAAAAAGGATGGTTCATTGAGACCTTGTATCGACTATCGACTTTTGAATAAGATTACAGTTAAATACCAGTACCCGTTACCTTTACTGACTGATCTGTTTGCTCGTATAAAGGGGGCTAAGTGGTTCACTAAGATCGATCTACGTGGTGCGTATAATTTGGTGCGGATTAAGCAGGGGGATGAGTGGAAGACCGCATTTAATACGCCTGAAGGACATTTTGAGTATTTGGTAATGCCTTTCGGTCTCGCAAATGCCCCTTCCGTTTTTCAGTCCTTTATGCACGATATTTTCTGTGAATATCTGGATAAGTTTATGATTGTGTATTTGGATGATATTCTTGTTTTTTCGGAGGACTGGGAATCTCACGTTCAACAGGTCAGGAGAGTTTTTCAGGTTTTGCGAGCTAATTCTCTTTTTGTAAAGGGCTCAAAGTGTAGTTTTGGAGTTCAGAGAATTTCCTTTTTGGGATATATTTTTTCCCCTTCATCTATGGAGATGGACCCTGTCAAGGTCCAGGCTATTTGTGATTGGATGCAACCTACTTCTTTGAAGAGTCTGCAAAAGTTCTTGGGTTTTGCTAATTTCTATCGCCGATTTATAGCGGGTTTTTCTGCCATTGCTAAACCTTTGACTGATTTGACCAAAAAGGGTGCTGATGTTGCTAATTGGTCCTCTGCGGCTGTGGAGGCCTTTCAAGAGCTTAAGCGCCGCTTTTCTTCCGCTCCTGTGTTGCGCCAACCTGATGTGTTACTTCCGTTCCAGGTTGAGGTGGATGCTTCGGAGATCGGAGCAGGTGCAGTTTTGTCGCAGAAAGATCCTGACTGCTCAGTAATGAGACCATGTGCGTTTTTCTCCCGAAAGTTTTCGCCCGCTGAGCGAAATTATGATGTGGGAAATCGGGAACTTCTGGCCATGAAGTGGGCGTTTGAGGAGTGGCGTCATTGGCTTGAGGGTGCTAGACACCAGGTGGTGGTCCTCACTGACCACAAGAATCTAATTTATCTTGAGTCGGCCAGGCGTCTGAATCCTAGACAGGCGCGCTGGTCGTTGTTTTTCTCCCAATTTAACTTTGTGGTGTCATATCTGCCTGGGTCCAAGAATGTGAAGGCGGATGCCCTCTCTAGGAGTTTTGAGCCTGACTCGCCTGGTGATTCCGAACCTACCGGCATCCTGAAGGATGGGGTGATATTGTCAGCTGTCTCCCCAGACCTGCGGCGTTCTTTGCAGGAGTTTCAGGTGGATAGGCCTGATCGCTGTCCGCCTGGTAGACTGTTTGTCCCTGATGATTGGACCAGTAGAGTTATCTCGGAGGTTCATTCTTCCGCGTTGACAGGTCATCCTGGAATTTTTGGCACCAGGGATTTGGTGTCTAGGTCCTTCTGGTGGCCTTCTTTGTCTCGAGATGTGCGCATGTTTGTGCAGTCTTGTGATGTTTGTGCTCGGGCCAAGCCCTGCTGTTCTAGGGCCAGTGGGTTGTTGTTGCCCTTGCCTATTCCTAAGAGGCCTTGGACGCACATCTCTATGGACTTTATTTCTGACCTTCCGGTTTCTCGTAGGATGTCTGTCATCTGGGTGATTTGTGACCGTTTTTCCAAGATGGTTCATTTGGTACCTTTACCCAAATTGCCCTCCTCCTCTGAGTTGGTTCCTCTATTTTTTCAGAATGTGGTGCGTTTGCATGGTATTCCTGAGAATATAGTGTCTGACAGGGGTACTCAGTTTGTGTCTAGATTTTGGCGGACGTTCTGTGCCAGGATGGGTATCGATTTGTCTTTTTCGTCTGCATTCCATCCTCAGACTAATGGCCAGACTGAGCGTACTAATCAGACCTTGGAGACTTACTTGAGGTGTTTTGTGTCCGCTGATCAGGATGATTGGCTTGACTTTTTGCCATTGGCAGAGTTTGCCCTTAACAATCGGGCTAGTTCTGCCACTTTGGTTTCTCCATTTTTTTGTAATTCAGGGTTTCACCCTCGGTTTTCGTCCGGTCAATTGGAGTCTTCGGATTGTCCTGGAGTGGATGCTGTGGTTGATAGGATGCATCAGATTTGGGGACAGGTTGTGGACAATCTGAAGTTGTCCCAGGAGAAGACACAACAGTTCACTAATCGTCATCGGCGTATTGGTCCTCGTCTTTGTGTTGGGGACCTGGTGTGGCTGTCTTCTCGATTTGTTCCTATGAAGGTCTCGTCTCCTAAGTTTAAGCCTCGGTTTATCGGCCCTTATAGGATTCTGGAGGTTCTTAATCCTGTGTCCTTTCGTTTGGACCTCCCAGCATCTTTTAATATCCATAATGTTTTCCATCGGTCATTATTGCGAAGGTATGAGGTACCGGTTGTTCCTTCTGCTGATCCACCTGCTCCTGTGTTGGTTGAGGGTGAATTGGAGTATGTGGTGGAAAAGATCTTGGACTCCCGTGTTTCCAGACGGAAACTTCAGTATCTGGTTAAGTGGAAAGGTTATGGCCAGGAGGATAATTCTTGGGTGACAGCATCCGATGTTCATGCTCCCGATTTGGTTCGTGCATTTCATAGTGCTCATCCAGGTCGCCCTGGTGGTTCTGGTGAGGGTTCGGTGCCCCCTCCTTAAGGGGGGGGTACTGTTGTGAATTCGGTTTGTGGGCTCCCCCGGTGGTCTGTTATGGTAGTGTCTCTTATGTGCCTTCCTCCATCTCTGATTACCTGTCGCCACCCTCTAGGGGAGTTTCCTATTTAAGGCTGCTTGGCTGTTAGTCACATGCCGGCCAACAATGTGCTAGTAGCATTCTGTTGCATTCACCTGCCTCAAGTTCCAGTTCAGCTAAGTTGAATTTTGTTTCTTGTTTTGCTATTTTTGTCCAGCTATCTGCAATGTGACTCTTCAGTGCTGGAAGCTCTTGTGGACAGAAAATTACTACTCCAGTGGCATGAGTTGTCACTGGAGTTTAAAGTAATTTCTGGATGGTGTTTTTGAATAGTGATTTTTAGGTCGACCGTGAAGTAACTCTTTCCTGTCCTTCTGCTATCTAGTAAGCGGACCTCACTGTGCTAAATCTGCTGTTCATCCTACGTATGTCATTTCCTCTGAACTCACCGTCAATATCTGTGGGGGCCTACTATCATCTTTTGGGGTTCCTCACTGGAGGTAAGGCAGGCCTGTATATTCCTCTTATAGGGGTAGTTAGATCTCCGGCTGGCGCGTGGTGTCTAGGGCATCGTAGGTACATCCCCCGGCTACTGTAAGTGTTGGGTCAGGTTCAGGTCACGGTCGACCTTAGTTTCCATCACCCGAGAGCTAGTCCGTTTTGTATTTTTTTTCCCATGGTCATTGGGGTAACCATAACAGCAGAGGTTTCGACTGGCTCCCACCTTCACCATACCTCTGGAATCTCTTCTCCAGGCATCTGAGCCTCATGAGGCCATGGAGGTGTCACGAGCGGGATGTAAGTTCCGGACCGCTCATGCACTCAAGGTCTGTCATGTCTGCCGGCGGTCAGGACATCTTGCCTCCAGATTGTCACGGAGTTACCGCGACACAGTAGTACCATAAGACCGCAGCGTCTTATGGCTCCTGCTCCACCTCTGAGAAGAAGCACATCTCCAGTATATTGAATGTTTGTTTTTTTTCTGCAGGACAGGTGTTAACCAGCCATGTGGTAATCCCTGCATTCAGCTGTGCTTGGTTAGCCACTCCCCTCTCCTATAAAAGCTAGGCCTTCAGGCCAGATCCTTGTCTGAGATAGCATTTGCTAGATAGACCTGGAGTAGTGAGGAGCTGGTGTCTGGAGATCTGGAGGAGTTTATTGTTTGGTTTGTATGCTTGGAAACTTCTCATCCTTACCTGCTTTAATTTCTTCCCCTGTCCTTCACACCCTGGTGTATACCTTTGTTATTTGTGAGAGTATATTTGTGTGAGTGGAATTTTCTTTTACCCTTGTCTTTGTTTCCCTGTCTGTCGGGTTGGTGCACTGCGGTACACGGTAGCGCCTCTCTTCCCCGGGTGGGGGAAGGGGACAGACACAGGGCTGCTGTTAGGAGACAGGGCAAGGGCGGAGGCCCCGGCATCCTCACCATCTGAGGTATCCCAGGGAACAGGGCGAGTTAGGGTTCCCCCTAGAGCAAGGGCCAGGAAAGGTGCCCCTGGTCCCAGTTTACTCGCCAGTCCAATCGAGACATAGATAGTGTTGAGCGATACCTTCCGATATTGGGAAATATCGGATTGGATCTGACCGATACTCAAAAAGTATTGGATATCGCCAATTCCGATACCGGAAACCAATGCAAGTCAATGGGAGAAAAATATTGGAATTAAAAAAACCTTACTTTCCTTGTAGGTTAATTCTACATGAAGGAAAACAACTAAGAATAATGTAGAATGTATTGGGGAGGTGGAGGAGACATTAAAGGCATAGAGGTTTAGCCCAATCAAATGGAATAGCAGGAATTAATTTTTTTTTAAGACGTTCGGAGTTACAAAGATATTGACTATGTTAATCTTTTTTATATTTTGCCAGATATTTGTTTCACTACTTCCATGCTTTTCACCTTCTTTTTTACTTTTCCCACACTTTCCCCTTCATCATCCTCAGCAACAGCATCTTTTTCATCAACTTCTTCTTCACCTTATTCATCTTCTTCTTCTTCATCTTCTTCCTATTATTCTTTTTTTACATTCTCCATATTATTCTTATTCAACTATTATTCTTCATATTCTACTTCTTCATCTTCTTCATATTCTTCTTCATCATATTCTTATTTGTGACAGGAATTCCTGTAGTTGTTATCTATAAAAGTTTGAAGATTACGCCTTCCGTTCTGCCTGTCACAAAAGATTTACAACAGGATTTGTCCGCATTCAGTTTGGCCTGCAGCAGCAGGTTTTTTTCCAGGGGCACCACGAAGAGGAACGGACTCACCCCCATACACTACTTAGTCTTCTTCTGCTTATAATTTAGATAATATTGACCGGATGAGTAGCATAAGGTACAAGAGCCAATGGAACTACCGAGGACCAGCTGACGGTGCTGGAACCCGGATGGGTAGCAGAAGGAACAAGAGCCAATGGCACTACCGAGGAACAGCTGATGGTACTGGAACCCGATTACTAAGCAGGAGGTACCTGTGCTAGAAAGCACTACCAAGGACTAGCAGGCATTGCTGGAACTAGGATACCGAGAAAGAGGCACCTAAGCCAAAGCCTCTGCCAAGAACCAGCTGACGGTACTGGAACCTGTATGGGTAGCAGAAGGTACCCATAAAAAAAGGAGCAAGGATGCGAGACGGCCGCAGTTACCAAAACCCACAGTCCTACAGGGGGTGCGTGTCCTATTGGCACTACGGAACCAGCCTTCATTGCCAGATCCCACAGCCCACATAGGAAGCACCTAAACTGCAGGCACCATAGAGTCGGCTAACCCGACCGCAACACGACAGGACAACGAATTGGTGGCAAAGTGATGATGACACTGCCTGGAAACAGCTGGCGTGCTTGAACCAGGCTGGGCAGGAGGGAGTACTCATGCCAAAGACACAGGATGGGTAGCGGAAGGTACAAGAGCCAATGGAACTACCGAGGACCAGCTGATGGTACTGGAACCTGGTTACTATGCAGGAGGTACCTGTGCTAGAAAGCATTACCAAGGACCAGCAGGCGTTGCTGGAACTCCAATACCGAGAAGGAGGCACATAAGCTAAAGGCTCTGCCTGGAACCAGCTGACGGTACAGGAACCAGGATGAGTAGCAGAAGGTATAAGAGCCATAGACACTGCCGGGAAACAGCTGGCGGTGCTGGAACCCAGGGTAAGTACTCAAAAGAGAGTGGAGGCAAAGGAGTAATTGGAGCAAGTTTAAAGGGAACCTGTCACCCACTAAATCGATGGTCAGGTAAGCTCACCGTCATCATGGGATTATCTACAGCATTACAGAATGCCAGACCAGAGACACCCATCGGACCCAGACCGCAGCGGGAAGGCCCCTGGGTGACTATAATCTAACACCTTTTTCTTGTCTTTCAGGTAACATCCGGGGCTTATCTACAGCCTTAAAGAATGCTGTCAATAAGCCCCCGATGTTACATGAAAGAGGAGAAAAAGACGTTGATGATACTCACCCATAGAATGTAAGTCCACAAGGACAGGGTCCTCTCCCCTCTGTACCAGTCTGTCACTGTAAACTTGATTACTGTAAATGATATTTATAACCCTGTATGTAACCCCTTTCTCATGTACAGCACTATGGAATTAATGGTGCTATATAAATAAATAATAATAATAATACTCACCCAGGGGCATTCCTGCTGAGGTCCGGGTCCGATGGGTGTCTCAAGTCCGGTTAAGGGCCTCCCATCTTCATTCCATGACGTCCTCTTCTGGTCTTCATGCCGCAGCTCTGGCGCAGGTGTACTTTGTCTGCCCTGTTTAGGGTAGAGCAAAGTACAGCAGTGCGCAGGCGCCGGGAAAGGTCATAGAGGCCCGGTGCCTGCGCACTGCACTACTTTGCTCTGCCCTCAACAGGGTAGACAAGCTATGCCTGCACCAGAGCAGCGGCGTGAAGACCAGAAGAGGACATCATGGAATGAAGATGGGAGGCCCCGGACCGGACCTGAGACACCCATCGGACCGGGACCGCAGCAGGAACACCCCTGGGTGAGTATAATCTAACGTCTTTTTCTCCCCTTACAGGTAACATCGGGGGCTTATCTACAGCATTCTGTAATGCTGCAGATAAGCCCCTGATGATGGGGAGCTTACCTCACCATCGATTTAGGGGGTGACAGGTTCCCTTTAAAATCAGTAGTACTATGAATGTGGACACAGCACTAGTAATTGCCATACACACAGCAGGGGAACAGCTGATGTTACTGAACCCCAATCACACCGGAGCAAGTGTTGACTGTGCAGATGGCACTTCTGAGCAGCAACTGGCGGTGTTGGAGCCCAGGGAATGCAGGAGAAGCAGAGTGGAGGCATTACCACACACACAGCAGGGAAACAGCTGATGTTACTGAAACTCAATCACACCGGAGCAAGTGTTGATATGTGCAGATGGCACTTACTAGCAGCAACTGGTGGTGTTGGAGCCCAGGGAATGCAGGTCAAGCAGAGTGGAGGCATTACCGCACACACAGCAGGGGAGCAGCTGATATTACTGAACCCCAATAACAGAGGAGCAACTGTTGACTGTGCAGATGGCACTTCTGAGCAGCAACTGGCGGTGTTGGAGCCCAGGGAATGCAGGAGAAGCAGAGTGGAGGCATTACCACACACACAGCAGGGAAACAGCTGATGTTACTGAGACTCAATCACACCGGAGCAAGTGTTGACTGTGCAGACGGCACTTACTAGCAGCAACTGGCGGTGTTGGAGCCCAGGGAATGCAGGAGAAGCAGAGTGGAGGCATTACCGCACACACAGCAGGGGAGCAGCTGATGTTACTGAACCCCAATAACAGAGGAGCAACTGTTGACTGTGCAGACGGCACTTCCGAGCAGCAGTTGGCAGTTTTGGAGTCCAGAGAATGCAGGAGAAGCAGAGTGGAGACATTACCGAACACACAGCAGGGGAGCAGCTGACGTTACTGAACCCCAATAACAGAGGAGCAACTGTTGACTGTGCAGATGGCACTTCTGATCAGCAACTAGCGGTGTTGGAGCCCAGGGAATGCAGGAGAAGCAGAGTGGAGGCATTACTGCACACACAGCAGGGGAACAGCTGACGTTACTGAACCCCAATCACACCGGAGCAAGTGTTGACTGTGCAGGCGGCACTTCTGAGCAGCAACTGGCAGTGGTGGAGCCCAGGGAATGCAGGAGAAGCAGAGTGGAGGCATTACCGCACACACAGCAGGGGAGCAGCTGACGTTACTGAACCACAATAACAGAGGAGCAACTGTTGACTGTGCAGACGGCACTTCTGAGCAGCAACTGGCGGTGTTGAAGCCCAGGGTCAATCATAGAAATTTAGTGCAGGCTGAGGCATAATTGAAGCAAGTTTAAAGGGAACCTGTCACCCCCAAAATCAATGGTGAGGTAAGCTCACTGTCATCAGGGGCTTATCTACAGCATTCTGTAATGCTGTAGATAAGCCCCCGATGTTACCTGAAAGAGGAGAAAAAGACATTATATTAAACTCCCCCAGGGGCGTTCCCGCTGCGTTATGGGTCCAATGGGTGTCTCAGGTCCGGTCCGGGGCCTCCCATCCTCATTCCTAGACGTCATCTTCTGGTCTTCATGCCGCAGCTCTGGCGCAGGCGTACTTTGTCTGCCCTCTTTAGGGTAAAGCAAAATACAGCAGTGCGCAGGCACTGGAAAAGGTGCCTTTCTGCCTGCGCCGGAGCAGTGGCGTGAAGACCAGAAGTGGACGTCATGGAATGAAGATGGGAGGCCCCGGACCGGAACTGAGACACCCATTAGACCAAAACCACAGCAGGAACGCCCCTGGGTGAGTATAATCTAACATCTTTTTCTCCCCTTTCAGGTAACATCGGGGGCTTATCTACAGCATTACAGAATGCCGGACCTGCAACACCCATCGGATCCGGACCGCAGTGGTGAGGCCCCTGGGTGAGTATAATCTAACGTCTTTTTCTTCTCTTTCAGGTAACATCAGGGGGTTATCTACAGCATTGTTACCTGAAAGAGGAGAAAAAGACGTTAGATTTAACTCACCCAGGGGCGTTCCTGCTGCGGTACGGGTCCGATGGGTGTCTCAGGTCCAGTCCGGGGCCTCCCATCCTCATTCCATGACGTCCTCTTCTGCTCCGGCGCAGCCATACTTTGTCTGCCGTGTTGACGGCAGAGCAAAGTACTGCATTGCGCATGCGACAGGCCTCTATGACCTTTCCCAGCACATGCGCACTGCAGGACTTAGCTCTGCCCTCAACAGGGTAGACAAAGTACGCCTGCGCCGGAGCAGCGGCGTGAAGACCAGAAGTGGACGTCATGGAATGAAGATGGGAGGCCCCGGACCGGACCTGAGACACCCATTGGACCCAAACTGCAGCAGGAACGCCCCTGGGTGAGTATAATCTAACATCTTTTTCTCCTCTTTCAGGTAACATCGGGGTTTATCTACAGCATGACAGAATGCCGGACCAGAGACACACATCGGACCCAGACCGCCGCGGTAAGGCCCCTGGGTGAGTATAATCTAACGTCTTTTTCTTCTCTTTCAGGTAACATCGGGGCTTATCTACAGCATTACAGAATGCTGTAGATAAGCCCCCGATGTTACCTGAAAGAGGAGAAAAAGACGTTAGATTAATTAAACCTTCCTCTAGTGTTAGGGTCGTGACCGACCCGTTTTAGGTTTTAAATGCATACAAATTCTACATACATTTGTTTATTGCATCAAGACTTTTTGACTTTTTCAGGAACTTATTTTTAAACAAAATACAATAAAATAAAACTATTTTACTAAATTGTAAAATGCTCTTATTAAAATTATAACATTTGTGTTGTTGGGGTCAATTTCGACCCAGGTCTAATATAAGGGTATGTGTCCACGTTCAGGATTGCATCAGGATTTGGTCAGGATTTTTCATCAGTTTTTGTAAGCCAAAACCAGGAGTGGAACAATTAGAGGAAAAGTATAATAGAAACATATGCACCACTTCTGCATTTATCACCCACTCCTGGTTTTGGCTTACAAATACTGATGAAAAATCCTGACCAAATCCTGAACGTGGACACATACCCTAAGAGTAAAAAAAACAATAATAAGTCCCAAAACTGAACTCATAAACACAATATAAACCAACAGCCCAAAGCCAGCTCTACCTCCAACAACTTGAGTTAGGGACATGTCCAGGCATGTATGGCCAAATCAGCTTAGAGTTGGTACTTTGCAGAGTATACATCTCCAGTTCTCTTGAGGTTCATTTGACAATATTGAAAATGAAGGGTATGCTCT
This sequence comes from Ranitomeya variabilis, assembly GCF_051348905.1. Lineage (NCBI taxonomy): Eukaryota > Metazoa > Chordata > Amphibia > Anura > Dendrobatidae > Ranitomeya > Ranitomeya variabilis. The sequence goes on from NC_135235.1 coordinate 354,042,127, forward strand.
CAAATGAAAGGTTCAGGGGGCCACAACAAAAATATTAAAATCAATCCTTCCATGGATGAGAAACCCTAACAAGGTAACTAAGAGGTAAGAAACAAATTGGATCATAAATAACTGTTTTTACGGTATCCTAGGGGTGATTTAAGACACGGGTCAAAACTGACCCGTTAACATAAGAAAGAGTAACAGAAAACTAACACTAGAGGAAGGCTAAACTCACTCAGGGGCGTTCCCACTGCGTTCCGGGTCCGATGGGTGTCTCAGCTCCAGTCCGGGGCCTCCCATCCTCATTCCTTGATGTCCTCTTCTGGTCTTCATGCCGCAGCTCCGGCGCAGCCGTACTTTGTCGTGTTGACGGCAGAGCAAAGTACTGCATTGCGCATGCGCCAGGGCTCTATGACCTTTCCCAGCGCATGCGCACTGCAGTACTTAGCTCTGCCCTCAACAGGGCAGACAAAGTACACCTGCGCCAGAGCAGCGGCATGAAGACCAGAAGATGACGTTATGGAATGAAGATGAGAGGCCCCAGACCAGACCTGAGACACCCATCAGACCTGGACCGCAGCAGGAATGCCCCTGGGTGAGTATAATCTAACGCCTTTTTCTCCCCTATCAGGAAACACCAGGGGCTTATCTACAGCATTCTGTAATGCTGCAGATAAGCCCCTGATGACAGTAAGCTTACCTCACCATTGATTTTGGGGGTGACATGTTCCCTTTACAATCACTTGTAGTGTGAATGTGGACACAGCAGGAGAAATTGCCGGATACACATCAGGGGATCAGCTGACGTTACTGAACCCCAATAACACTGGGTCATGTGTTGACTGTGCAGACGGCACTTCTGAGCAGCAACTGGCGGTGTTGGAGCCCAGCGATTACAGTTCAGGTGGTAGAAACATGAACAAGACTGGAGACCTGGATACTGCTGCCAACCAATTATTTAATCTGGAGGAGGAGTGGCAAATTCCTGCGAGATCCAGGCCTTGTTCATTTTGAGAAAAGTAAGCCGGTCAACATTATCGGAGGATAGTCGCGTGCGACGGTCTGTTAGTACACCACCAGCAGCACTAAAGACGCATTCCGATAATACACTAGCAGCAGGGCAAGCCAGCACATCCAATGCATACTGGCTAAGCTCTGGCCATGTATCCAGCTTAGAGACCAAAAACTTGAAGGGGTAAGAGCAGCCTGGGAGTACACTGAGAGGGGAAGACATGTAGTCTGTCACCATCTGATGGAAACGTTGCCTCCTGGTGACTGGAGCCATCTGTGATGGTGTAGACATTTGTGGTGGGCACACAAAACTTTGCCACATTTGGGCCATACAGGTCTTGCCTTGTGCTGAGGCGCTGCTTCTGCTCCCTCTTTTTGCAGAGCTTCCTCCACTGCCTCGACGCACTAAGCTGCTTTGTAAAGCACCAGCAGCACTGCTCTCGGCTGAAAGGGAGAACATGATGGAATGCACCAGTGCATCCTGGTACTCCCGCATTTTACGCTCCCGTTTACACAGTGTTATGAGGGTTTGTAAGTTGTCCCGGTAGCGAGGATCTAGGAGGGTGGACACCCAATAATTAGCTGTGTTGTGAATGTGGGCGATGCGGTGGTCGTTTCTCAGGCACTGCAGCATGAACTCAACCATGTGCTGCAGACTGCCAACTGGCCAAAAACGCTGTCCCCTGCTTGAGGCGTCATCTCTGCCGGCTCTGCATCAGCACACCCTCGCTCTACATACTGACTACTAAAGCATTGTGTACCTCCCTCCTCTGGAGAAATGTCTTCCTTCTCCATTGACTCCACCTCATCCTCCTCACAAAGTGTCCACAGCCTAGGCCTTTGTGAGGAACCACGTTGTGCAGACTGTCCTGAAGCAGATGGCATTTCTGACTCCTCATCCTCCACCTCTTGCGAAACCTCCTCCCTTATTGCTTGCAGTGTTTTTTCAAGCAGGCAGATAAGGGGGATAGTCATGCTGTCTGGTGCATCATCTGCACTCGCCATCCACGTGGAATCATCGAAGGCATGCAAAACGTGGCAGATGTCCTTCATAGAGGCCCACTCAGTGGTGGTGAAGTGTGAACGGTGCGCAGTGTGACTTGTTTGTGTCTGATGCAGCTGGTACTCAATCACTGCTGCCTGCTGCTCACACAACCGCTCCAAAATATGTAACGTTGAATTCCACCTGGTAGGTAGGCCACATATGATGCGATGTTCCGGAAGGCAGAATCGGCGCTGGAGAGCTGCAAGGCGCAATCTTGCCTTGCTGGAACGCCGCAAGTGAGCGCACTCTAGGCTGACCTTGTGCAGCAGTTCATCAAGGTCCGGATAGTCCCTCAAAAAACTCTGTGCGATCAAGTTAAGCACGTGCCAGACATGGGATGTGAGTGTAAGGTTGCCTAGGCCCAGAGCTGCCACCAGATTTCAGCCATTGTCACACACTACCTTGCCTAGTTGGAGATTCGCTGGCACAAACCACATGTCGCTCTGCTGCTTGGTAGCATTCCAGAGCTCCTGCGCTGTGTGGCTTCGATTCCCCAAAGAAATGAATTTCATTACGGCCTGTTGACATTTGGCCACGGCTGTGCTCATATCGGTCGTAACAGGTAAGTGGTCACGGGTCAATGTGGAGGTAGACCGTGATGGCTCCTGCAGCGATGAATCAGAGGAACTGGAGTATGACGAGGAGTCAATGTGTACAGACTGGATTCCTGTAATCCTTGGAGTTGGCAGAACAGGTACAGCGCCACTCTCAAGATCTGTACCCGGCTCCACAACATTTACCCAATGAGCAGTCAGGGAAAGGTATAGTCCCTGTCCATGGTTACTGGTCCACGCATCGGTGGTCAGGTGGACCTTGCTACTGACGGCGTTTAGTAGCGCATGTTTAATTTTTCCCTCCACATGCTTTGGCAGGGCTGGGACAGCTTGCCTGCTGAAATAAAAGTGGCTGGGCATGTTGTATTGTGGGACAGCCAATGCCATCAAGTTACGGAAGGTGTCAGTCTCCACCAGCCTGAATGAGAGCATTTCAAGGGACAGTAGTTTTGCAATGCCAGCATTCAGAGCCTGTGCTCGGGGGTGGTTTGCCGAGTATGGTCACCTTTTCTCCCATGCCTGTGCTACTGATGGCTGTAGAGTGGCCTGGGATTGTGAGGATGACATGGAACGTGGTGCTGAGGGTAGAATTACACTGTGTCTCTGTACAACTGTGCCACAGCGATCCTGTGAGGAAGCCGAACCAGCTGTGTGTCAGCTGAAGGAAGAGGCTACAACACGAGCTGAAGAGGTGGTAGATGGCGCTGTAGGTTGGCCTAGGTCTTCAGTGTGTGTAACTCTACCGCGTGCTTGCTCCGCACATGTTTCCACATATTGGTGGTATTGAGGTTTTCTCCCCCTTTTCAGTTTCTGATTGCACAGTTTGCATTTGACAAAGCAAGTGTCATCTGCAAGTGTGTCAAAAAAAGACCAGGCACTGCAACTTTTGGGAGCGCCCGCTTTGCTTTTTGGAGTTTGCATGCTCCTAATGGGTGCCGAAGTGGAGGCTACAGGCAACGCCGTCTTCTCTCTCTCCCTCCTTTTTGGGTCGTTCGGGGAATCTCTTCCTCAGAGCTGCTCGAACCACCTTCCTGTACCTCACGCCATGTTGGGTCAAGGACCTCATCATCTCCACTACCCTCTTCAAACAACTGCTTCTCCTGGGTAGTTTCGTCAGCACAGTACGCACCAGAAAGTGGCACCTGAGTCTCATCATCAGATGCGTACTGAGGTGTGCTGACCATAGGTACTGGCCCGCCTTCCTCTTCAGATTCAGAGAGACAAAACGGTTGCGCATCACTGCATACTACCTCTTCTTCAGCTTCATGAATGCGGCTTGGCTGGCCCCCTCTTTCCAAGCCAAGAGATTCAGAGAACAGAAGTAGAGATGGCTCCTGTCCAGGGCTCTCTGACTGCCTGGGCAATTTGGCAGGTGTTGAAGAGACAGATGGTGCTCTTCAGTGCTCAGGACCTGAGAGGATGTGGAACCAATTGAAATTGGTGCGTTAGCTGCCATCCATCCGATAACAGCTTCAATTTGGTCCTCCCGCAGCAGTGGGGTATGGCGAACTCCTACAAAGCTGCCCATAAAGGACTGTTCCCTGGTAAAACTGGGGGATGCTGAGTCACTGGTGCCCGCAGCAGGCACAGAATCCCCATGTCCTCTCCCTGCAGAAACTCCACGCCCATGACCACGTGCCTTACTCCCTGCCTTCTTCATCTTGCTAGACTGATAAAGATAGGCAGAAAAGTACTAAGGGCTAAGTGTGCTTATTCCTGCTAACAGCTGCTAACAGGTATAAGAAACCCTAAAATTTTTTAAAGTGTGGACTAGACTTTAATATGAGATAATGTGGCCTACACAACTGTACAGTGGAGTGTTTGGTGAACTTTTTTTTACGTTTTCTTTCTCAAATAACGACGCTGGATGTGCCCAAAGAGCAAAGATGTAAAACAGATTGTATCACAAACTTTTTGTACCTATAACAATGCAGGAAGGTAACCTACAATGTAATAGATGAGGCTCCAAAAAATAGGCTAAGACAAATCTGGCTGGGGCTGAAGGGCACAAGCCAACAGAAAGGCTCCGCTATCGACTCCTACAGTTAGGTCCAGAAATATTTGGACAGAGACAACATTTTTCTCATTTTGGTTATAGACATTACCACAATTTAATTTTAAACAAAACAATTCAGATGCAGTTGAAGTTCAGACTTTCAGCTTTCATTTGAGGGTATCCACATTAAAATTGGATGAAGGGTTTAGGAGTTGCAGCTCCTTAACATGTGCCACCCTGTTTTTTTAAGGGACCAAAAGTAATTGGACAGATTCAATAATTTTAAATAAAATGTTCATTTCTAGTACTTGGTGGAAAACCCTTTGTTGGCAATGACTGCCTGAAGTCTTGAACTCATGGACATCACCAGACGCTGTGTTTCCTCCTTTTTGATGCTCTGCCAGGCCTTCACTGCGGTGGTTTTCAGTTGCTGTTTGTTTGTGGGCCTTTCTGTCTGAAGTTTAGTCTTTAACAAGTGAAATGCATGCTCAATTGGGTTGAGATCAGGTGACTGACTTGGCCATTCAAGAATATTCCACTTCTTTGCTTTAATAGACTCCTGGGTTGCTTTGGCTTCATGTTTTGGTCATTGTCCATCTGTAGTATGAAACGACGACCAATCAGTTTTGCTGCATTTGGCTGGATCTGAGCACACAGTATGGCTCTGAATACCTCAGAATTCATTTGGCTGCTTCTGTTCTGTGTCACATCATCAATAAACACTAGTCACCCAGTGCCACTGGCAGCCATGCATGGCCAAGCCATCACACTGCCTCCACCGTGTTTTACAGATGATGTGGTATGCTTTGGATCATGATCTGTACCAAGCCTTCGCCATACTTTTCTCTTTCCATCATTCTGGTAGAGGTTGATCTTGGTTTCATCTGTCCAAAGAATGTTCTTCCTGAACTGTGATGGCTTTTTTAGATGTTTTTTAACCAAGTCCAGTCTAGCCTTTTTATTCTTGACACTTATGAGTGGCTTGCACCGTGCAGTGAACCCTCTGTATTTACTTTCATGCCGTCTTCTCTTTATGGTAGATTTGGATATTGATGCGCCTACCTCCTGGAGAGTGTTCTTCACTTGGTTGGCTGTTGTGAAGGGGTTTCTCTTCACCATGGAGGTTATTCTGCGATCACCCACCACTGTTGTCTTCCGTGGGCGCCCAGGTCTTTTGGCATTCATGAGTTCACCAGTGCTTTCTTTCCTTCTCAGGATGTACCAAACTGTACATTTTGCCACTCCGAATATTGTAGCAATTTCTCGGATGGGTTTTTTCTCTGTTTTCACAGCTTAAGAATGGCTTGTTTCACCTTCATGGAGAGCACTTTTGACCGCATGTTTACTTCATAGGAAAACCTTCCAAATGCAAGCACCACACCTCAAATCAACTCCAGGCCTTTTATCTGCTTAGTTGAGAATGACATAATGAAGGGATTGCCCACACCTGTCCATGAAATAGCCTTGGAGTCAATTGTCCAATTACTTTTGGTCCCTTGAAAAAACAGGGTGGCACAGGTTAAGGAGCTGAAACTCCTAAACTCTTCATCCAATTTTAATATGGATACCCTCAAATGAAAGCTGAAAGTCTGAACTTCAACTGCATCTGAATTGTTTTGTTTAAAATTAAATTGTGGTAATGTCTATAACCAAAATGAGAAAAATGTTGTCTCTGTCCAAATATTTCTGGACCTAACTGTATATAGTGTTTGCTACCAATGTAGATGGATACGGATGGAAGCACACTAATAGGAGAAATTCAGGAAAAATGAGCTGCACTAATGAAAAAATGGACAATGTAAGAGGCAGTGACGCACGCTGAGCAGACTATAACCGGACGGTAGCTGCAGAACACAGTACAGCGTGAGCTGCACTCACACACAGAGAACTCTCAGACAGCCCTGAACAGTGCAGAGCACTGTGCGCTGCAAGGCTGCAGGAAGGCTCCGCTATCGACTACTATATAGTGTTTGCTACCAATCTAGATGGATACGGATGGAAGCACAGTAATAGGAGTGCGTCACAATTTTGTATGGACCAATAAACTTGGGGCCCAGCTTCATAAAGGGTATCTTAAACCTTGATATTACGGGTGGATATCCACACCTTCTCCCCTACTACAAATGCCGGACCTGGCCCCCTACTCCGGTCTTCAAATCGTTTGTACCTTTTCTGGGCTTTAGCGATGTCCTTCTGAACCTCCCTCCAAAGAGTTCTCAAACGTTGTACCATGAATTCGGCTCCAGGACAACCTGGATCCATGCTAGAAAATTCCCCAAAATGTGGGTCAAATCCATAGTTGACCTGAAAGGGAGACTTTCCAGTGGACTGCCTCACATGAGAGTTGAACGCAAATTCTGACATGGGCAATAACTCACACCAGTCATCCTGTCTGGAAAAGGCCAGGCATTTCAGAATTTGCTCCAAAGATGGGATTGTGCATTCACTCTGTCTATTAGACTCCGGGTGATAGGCAAAAGAGAAAGACAGCGTAATCCCCAGCTTCTTACAAAAAGCCCTCCAACGCCTGGCCACAAACTGCACACCTCTGTCTGAAACCACATTCACAGGCACTCCATGCAACCGAACAACATGCTGTATAAATAAGCGGCCCAAGGTTTCAGCAGACGGTAACGCGGACAGAGGCACAAAGTGGGCTTGTTTGGAGAACGTATTCACCACCACCCATATCACTGAGTTGCCCTTGGAAGGAGGGAGATTTGTGATTAAGTCCATGGACAAATGTGTCCATGGTCTATCCAGAATTGGCAAAGGCACCAATTCCCTGGCCGGCCGGGTATGAGAACACTTGGAACGGGTGCACACCCCACATGCAGTCACAAGCTTTTTAATATCTGATACCATAGAGGGCCACCAGAAACCCCTAGCAAGGCCCACCCCATAGCTGCAATCCCAGGATAGGTGCTTAGCACAGAATCGTGAAACTCCTGCAGGAGTCTGAGATGGAACCGTTCCGGTACAAACAATTTACCTGGAGGGTTACTGCCAGGAGCCCGGGTTTGGGCCTCCAAAATCTTTCTCTGCAAATCGGATGAGATGGTAAATTGTAATCGCGAAAAAAAAGCACCCACCGAGCATGTCTGGGGGTCAATATCGTGGCAGACTCGATATAGGCCAAATTTTTATGATCAGTAATAACTAGTGATGAGCAAACATGCTCGCCACTACTCCTTACTCGCCCGAGTATCACTATGCTCGGTGTACTCGGCGAGCAGCGAGCATTTCCGGGATTATTCGGCGGTAACTGGTGTCTCCACCCAGCGTTTTTTTTTTTTTTTTATAAATTCTTTATTTAAAGCAAGCATTGAAAAACATCACAGGCATTGTATTGTAACATAGTTAAACCATGGAGATTTCAGTGTAAGCCGTGAGCAACAATAGCTAATAACTTTAGGGGAGAAAAAAGGAGAAAAGGGGAGGGAAATGGAGGGTCAGGTAGGAAAGTCAGAGGGGTCAAAGGCTGGAAGGAGGGGAAATAGGGGGAGTAACAAAAACATGTAAAACAACACTAGTACACATGTGAACACATCTCTGGAATTGATAAGTATGTAGAGGATAGAACGCTAGAAGGCCAGAATATACCTAGAAGCCTCGTTAAGACGTATCAGGTCTCAGTGCCTTCCAAGGGAGCCAGACAGCTAGAAAACGGTCATGAGCATGCACTTCCCAGCTTGAAAGTTCCTCCAGTCTGTAAATATGGTCTATTTTGGTGAACCATTCACCTAACGTTGGGGGGATCTCGCACCTCCAATGAATGGTTATCAAGTGTTTAGCAGCGCATATTAAGAGTGGGAGAAGCCCATGTTTAGATGGTCTAAAGTTGTTCGTCGGGCATGAGAGAATGGCCTCACAGGCTGTCAAATTAGATTTAAATAATTTAATTTTTTCAGAAAAAGGTTTATTTCATCCCAGAAATTTCTAATCAATGGACATTCCCAGAATATATGTGCATGGTTACCTTGGTGGACATGACACCTCCCGCATAAATCAGAATCAGATAATGCCAAATGATGAAGCTTAACCGGGGTCAAATGCCATCTGGTTAATATCTTGTACGAGTTTTCCTGAAGTAGGATACAGCGGGAAAAACCTCGGGCAAACAGCAAAATCTTGGACATCTGTTCCTCTGAGAACTAAAGGTACCTTCACACTAAACGACGCTGCAGCGATATCGACAACGATGCCGATCGCTGCAGCGTCGCTGTTTGGTCGCTGGAGAGCTGTCTCACAGATAGCTCTCCAGCGACCAACGATGCCGAGGTCCCTGGGTAACCAGGGTAAACATCGGGTTACTAAGCGCAGGGCCGCGCTTAGTAACCCGATGTTTACCCTGGTTACCATTGTAAAAGTAAAAAAAACAAACAGTACATACTCACCTTCTGCTGTCTGTCACACGTCCCTTGCCATCTGCTTCCCGCACTGACTGTGATTGGCGGCCGTAAAGTAAAAGCAGAGCACAGCGGTGACGTCACCGCTGTGCTCTGTACTGCCGGCACTCACAGTCAGTGCGGGAAGCAGACGGCAAGGGACGTGTGACAGACAGCAGAAGGTGAGTATGTACTGTTTGTTTTTTTTACTTTTACAATGGTAACCAGGGTAAACATCGGGTTACTAAGCGTGGCCCTGCGCTTAGTCCCCCGATATTTACCCTGGTTACCACTGTAAAACATCGCTCGCATCGTTGCTTTGGCTGTCAAACACGACGATACACGCCGATCTGACGACCAAATAAAGTTCTGAACTTTCAGCAACGACCAGCGATATCACAGCAGGATCCAGATCGCTGCTGCATGTCAAACACAACGATATCGCTATCCAGGACGCTGCAACGTCACGGATCGCTATCGTTATCGCTGTAATGTCGGTTAGTGTGAAGGTACCTTTAGTATTGAGTTCGGATTCCCAGGAGCAAATAAACGAGGATTTAAAATTTTGAGGGGGGTAATAAGGCGAGAGTAAGTTTGTGATATGACTCTAACTCTAGCTGATCCTGTTTTAAGCATAAGGTCCAACCATGACCAGCTAGACTTAAGCGGAAATTGTTCTTTGAATTGTAAAAGAATACATTTAACATGGTGTTCTTGAAGAAAATTAGTTGGGGAAGTCCGAGCATTACTAGGCCAGGCGTCATTTATGAAGATTTTTCCCTCGTAGAAATTATTCAGGGAATCTGCAGGCAATTTCGACCATAAGTTGTATGAATCCACAAAATTGGGATTAACAAGGTATGGAATAGCCGTAATAAGGGTGAGTGATGAGGGAAATGACTCTGAAGGTAAATCATTTAGTATCAAGCGTCTAATATGTAGGGTAGCCAAGGTTATATCGTCTAGTCCGAGCGATTCCAATGGTTTTGAACGAGACCATAACAAATGTATTCCCTTGGTGCCCAGTAAGGCTATATCTATACTGTCTAGTATTCCCTTTTCAAAGCTGAGTGTATTTCTTAACCATCTACTTAAATGTATAGCTTTATAATAGGCGTGAGGGTCAGGAACCCCCAAACCTCCACAGGAGGTAGGGTAAGATAATAATTTAAAGGGTAATCTAGCTGTTTCATTCCGCCATATAAATTTAGATATTAGGGATTTTAAATTTTTGAAAAAAGTAAGGGGAAGACGAATGGGGACCATGTTCATGCAGTATAGTAATAAAGGCATCAGATATGCTTTAAATACATTGATACGTCCTATCCACGATAAAGTGGGGAAGGCATAGGATTTCATCAGTGTGTCAATTTTTTTTTATTAAGGGTGTAAAATTAAGACTGAATAGATCGTCAGGGTTTTTGGTAATCCAAATTCCCAAATATTTTATAGCGGATGTAGACCATGTGAAGGGGGTTAATTTCCGCAAACTTGACAGCTGAAAATCAGATAGTGTAATGTTAAGGGCTTCCGATTTAGAATTATTAATTTTGAAATTGGATAACGTGCCAAAATGATTAATTATATTAAGAATAATAGGGAATGCTTTAAGAGGGTTAGAGATGAGGAAGAGCAAATTGTCACCAAAGGCTAGCGTTTTCACCTCCAGTCCTCCAATCTGCAATCCTTTTACTTGAACCTCTTGTCTGATTCTTTGGATCAGCGTTTCGATAACCAGTATAAATAAAGATGGGGATAGGGGACACCCCTGCCTTGTACCATTGTTAATATTAAACGTATCCGATAGGATACCATTCACCCGGACCTTGGCAGTGGGAGAGGAATACAGGGAAAGGATCGCTGCAACAAATTGAAGAGGAAAGCCAAACTTTTTCAAGACTTTCTCCATATACCTCCAACTTACTCTCTCAAAAGCTTTCTCAGCATCTGTGGACAAAAGAACCAGAGGCATATTCTGTTTCTTTGCGTACATTATGGATTGGAGGGCCTTAATTGAGTTATCCTTGCCCTCTCTACCTCGTACAAACCCCGCCTGGTCCGAATGAATTATTTTAGGAAGGATATTTCCCAATCTATTCGCTAAGAGTTTTGCCCACAATTTCGTGTCTGTATTAAGTAGGGATATTGGTCTATAACTTGAACAAAGATTGGGGTCTTTGCCTTCTTTTGGCAATACCGTAATAAAAGCTTCTAGAGCTTGTTTCGGGAGAGGTTGTCCTGCGAGATATGAATTAAATAAGTTTACTAAATGGGGCAACAGGGGCTTAATTAACTGTTTGTAATAGATAATTGGGAGGCCATCGGGGCCTGGGGCTTTTCCATTAGGAATGGTGGATAAAGTGTCAAGCACCTCTTCAGGGGTAATAGGGGCCATTAAAGATGAAATGTCATCCTCAGATAATGAGGGAAGCCTCAAAGAAGAGAGGAAAGAGTCTATTGTTTCTGAGGCCACCACAGGGTCTCTCATGTCTTCTTGTATGTCTAGATTATAGAGGTTTTCATAATAACGTTTAAATTCTCTAGCAATATCTGCGGTCTTAGAAATATTTGAACCATCCATAGCTTTTAATTGTGAGATAAAGGTTCGTCCACTACGTTTTTTCAAAAGGGAAGTCATGAGTCTGCTACCTCTATTTCCGTGAAAGTAGAACTTCTGTTGACTCCTCATGTATATTTTAGCTGACTGTATGTTCAAGAGATTTTTCAGGTTTTTTCGAAGTGTCATGAGTTCTGTCTGTATTGTATCGGCCTGAGAGCGTTTATGTATCCTTTCAAAAGCATTTATCTGGTGAAGGACAGACATTATCTCCTTCGACCTCTTTTTCAGGTAAGAGCCCAGTGCTATAAACTCACCTCTCAAAACAGCTTTATGGGTCTCCCAAACCAGGGGTGAGGGAGTGCCAGGAAGACAATTTTCTTTAAAGAAAAGATTAATAGAGGTTGAGAATTTAGCCACATGGGAACTAGAGTCTAGAATTGTTTCATTAAGTGTCCAAGTGAAAGATGGGAAAGGTAGCGATTCGATAGTCATCTCTAAGAAAATCGGGGCATGATCAGAGAGAGAAATAACATCTATTTTAGTGGATTTCACTAGTTGGAAGTGGCAAGTTTGAGTTAGAAGGTAATCTATCCTGTGATAGCTATTATGGGGAGAAGAAAATAAAGTAAAATCTTTAGTCGATGGGTATAAACGATCTCCATGGGTCAACTAAATTTAAAGACTGCAGACCAAGGTGTAATTTTCTTAACGCTTTTTGTGAGAGAGAAGATTTACCCGATGAGGAATCTATTGTTGGGTTAAAGGAGACATTAAAGTCTCCTCCGAGTATTATGATCCCTTCCTTGAATAAACTGTTTAACAATTGACATATCCAGTTAATTTGATTGTGATTCGGTGCATAGATGTTACAAAGAGTAATTTTAGTGTTTCCCAGCAGGCCTTTTACCATGATATATCTCCCCTCGGAGTCTGATAGAGTATCTTTCAAAGTAAAGGGATCATTTTTTTTTAGTGCAATACTAACTCTCCTTGAAGCTGAAGTACCTGTATTATTGTACCAAATAGGGAAATATGATCGTGACATATCAGGAGTCCTATCTTTTCTAAAATGGGTTTCCTGAAAAAATGCAATACTAGAATTTTTAGAGCGCAAAAATCTCAACAGCTGTCCCCGTTTCCTCGGTGAGCGCAAGCCCTTCACGTTGTATGAAGCCACCACTAAGGTGGTCGACTTAATACCACTACCAGTCATTACCTAAAAGAGAAATTAAGATAATGTCTACACATGTGTACCACGATAACAGAGCAATCGTAACAGTAATAACAATAACAACAATAACATTGGGGAAGTAAGAATGTAACATATTAACAACAAAAATCCCATCCGTGGTTGAGGCAGGGGCACAAAACATCCTCCCGAAACAGATGGAACAGTCCACTGCAGGCGCACAAATGGTGATCCCAGAGAAGTGGGAAGAAGAGAGGAAGAGGGGGCACAAAAGAAAAAAAAAAATCACACATACGACATCCCGACTCCACCCCCCCCCCACGTCCAGCAACTCTAATAGGGATAATGAAGAAAACCGGAACTATATTCTTATCAAACTTTTGATCCAAGAGCAATCAAGCCGCAATAATAAGGTTAGGTCTGACAACCGAACGTCAATCCACGATTGGAGGGACTCCTTAGCATTTCAGGGGGGTAATTTATTTTTAGCTCCACCTTTGCCTTGTTTGGGAGATGCATGCCTCTTGACTGGAGTCCAATCGCCCTGGTCCATCAATGAATGAAGTCCACCAGGAGCACTTGGTGCCAAATCCAAGGGAAGCCAGGAAGGAACATCCACTGCCTCAATACTGAATATTTCCCAAACTTTAGTAAGGTCGTCTGGATGGTGAACAATGGCTTGTTTACCTCCCCCATGTATAGCCAGGCCGAAAGGGAATAACCATTTATAAAGTATCTTATTCGCACGGAGCACATCCAGGAGGGGTTTCAGGACCCTTCGTTTAGCGAGAGTCGATGGAGCTAGATCTTGATATAGCTTAATGGGTGTACCTTCATAGGATATATTTTTATTTTCTCTGGCGGCATTAAGGATATTACGTCTCTCGGAGGATCTGTGGTTTTAGGTTTAGGTCGAAGTGAGCGGTGTATCCTTTCAATAACCACTTGGTCGCATCTGTCTTGGGTTAGTAGAAGTGCGAATATTTCTTTAGCTGATTTTTCAAGGATTTCGTTAGAGACATTTTCTGGGATGCCTTTAATTCTGATGTTTTTTCTGCGGCTCCTATTTTCTTGGTCCTCTATGGATAGAGACACCATGTTTAGTTGAGATTTATGGAAGTCCAGATGGTCTTTTATTTTGTTTGAGTGGTTTATAATTGAGGATTGGGTGGCTTCTAGGGACTCCACCCTGTTGCCAATTTGCTGGATGTCTGCCCCCAGACCTGAGACCTCAGCAATCAATGGTTTCATTGCCTGAATTAATGCCTGTTTAAGGAAAGATTTTGAAATTCCCCAAGAGTCTGTGTGGGTATTGTCACTTCCAGAAGCATCATCGTATGAGTCAGAGTCCCCAATATGGTCTTCCGTTGTAGCATTAGAGTGGGAATTTTTACGGACAGTTCAGGTCGTCGAGGACTTGTGTTTCAGATATTTCTCCATATCACTTTTTTTGTCTTGTGCAATAGAGGTAATAGAGGATTTGCGGCGCTCTTTATGCAGCTTAACCATTCTATCTAGATATAGCGCTCGCTGTTTAGATCACCACATGTGCGCCACCATCGCGTTTAAGGCGTCATAGTTATAGCTGAAGGTGAGTGAGGTCTCACAGTTTCATAGTTTGGACAGGAAAGAAGATTCCCACAAAACTGTCTATTATAACAAACCAAAAATATTGCAGAGTAAAATACCAAAATATTAGGGGAGAGTTCAGTCGCCCCTATATCCACTTCACACTTGTGGGTTCAAGTCTGTAGAAATAGAGAGGCACAGAGCAATCAGGAGGTACTTTGCCTGCCAAGAAGTTCCCCAGGAAGGGATAGACAGCTCTTCTGAGTAGCACTGTGCAGGAAGAAGATAAAGATGGGGAGGGATGAGACAAGGAGTTTTGGACACACTCCCTCCTGTACACCGCAATAGACCTCCCACCAAAGGACCTCAGTATCCTCCTCTCGGGCGCACACTTCTCCTTCCTTCCACGCCAGGAATAAGTGGGTCTCACCTCCCCTCTCACTTCCCTATCTTGTCCAACTCCCAGGTGTCTCGGACTTATAAGCCGACAGGCAGTGATTTGTGCGCTGTATAGTTCGCGCGGCTGGGACCGCTGCACTTACCCTGCAACAAGGCGGTGAGGCAGGGCGCACTCTCAACAAAATGGCGCCGTCGCCATTAGCAGACTCACGGTCCGTGCGCGGCCCTCTCCGGCGTTCCTCGGTGGGGGGAGGGGAGTCCCCAGAGCAGCAGCGGGAGCGCTTGTCTGTTCCGGTGAGTACTGTGTCGCCAGTGTATCTCCTCGTTACGCGCCCGGAGATGGCCGGACTAGGTGCGCCTGTGTAAAGATGGCGCCTGGATCCGCAGGCAGCGCAGCTCAGAGCCGGATGACAGCTCCTGGTCGGGTCCAATTTCTCCTTGTGGAAGTGCAAGGTTCACCTCCGGTGTTCCGACGACTCCTCTGACCTCAGAGCACCTTTTCTATGTGGTCAAATTATGGACCTAATGGCCTGGTTGTAGGAGCTGTCCCAAAGCACGTCTTCCTCAGCCAAAGTACAGGCCACACCCCCTCCACCCAGCATTTTTGGCAGACTTAAAAGACCCAATCAAGGTGCAGGGATTATATGCCAGGCCATGAAACGCCGCAGCCATCTTTGTTGTGGTCGTGCAGTGATTGGCTTGGCTGCACAGCATCATGCCGAGTATAAGAGACCTGGCGCCACCCTGCTCGCCGCATTCTGTTCCTGATTCGGCGAGAGTAGGGAGAGCTGGTGCCAAGGTAGGGTCAGTATCATGGTTTTTAGAGTTAGTGTAGGTCTGCAACTCTTAAATCCACAACTCCTCAGAAACCAAAAGTCCTTTTTAGGGCAAATTTGTGGGTCCCGATACGTCAGCGCTAGGTAGGCAGGGCACAGCATATCCACATAAGTGCAAGGCCTGCAGGCACTGTATGTTCGTTCATTGCTCCCACTGCGTCCCTCCCAAAGCTCCTTAACTGTCTGCTGCTGCAGCTTCTTTACTATATACCTGGTTGGATTTTTTTTTTCCAAAAAAATCACAAAAAAGTAGATATATATACAGTATATATACATATATATATATATATATATATATATATATACAGTCTGTTCTGTCAGACTGAGACCTGTTGAAAAATCATAGTTTGTCAGGCATACGTAGCATAGTTGTGTGTGCTAGCCTTGTGCCACTTTTTTTTTTATTTTGTGTTTTAAATTCACTGAAAAAGGCCTCCTATATCTGCGTTCTCCAACTTTGGGCATTGCATGCTAGTGGACCCCTTTTTTTGATGTCTGAGACTCTAATTCTATAAAGCACTATTTTGTTTCCAAAATTACAAAAAGGCCACATATTTGTCAGTGTGGTTTTTCCGTGATAGCCCTCATATATCTGAGTGCTCCAAGTTTTGTCATTGTAGGCCGGTGTGCCTCTTTTTTTGCTGTCTGTTATTCTAATTCTATACAGCACTATTTTGCATTTAAAAAAAAAAAAACAGGCCACAATTTTGCCAGTGTTGTATTTCCGTGACAGCCCTCATATATCTGCGTCTGCGTGCTCCAAGTTTGGTCATTGTAGGCCGGTGGACCCCTTTTTTTGCTGTCTGATACTCTAATTTTATACAGCCCTGTTTAGCTTCCAAAATTATAAAAAGGCCACATCACATATTTACCAGTGTGGTATTTCCGTGACAGCCCTCATATATCTGTGGGCTCCTAGTTTGGTCATTGTATGCCGGTAGACACCTTTTTTTGCTGTCTGATACTCTAATACTATACAGCACTACTGTTAGGGCTAGCGGAATGCACCAAATGAATATAGAGACTTTATTATAATATATGCGTTCGCAGACCGGGGTCCACCATGCAGGAGAACCTGCAGCTAGCAATGGGCGGAACTAAATAGCGGTATGAGCTACCTCTGTTACTTCACAGAGTAGCCGTGAACTCAAAGCACTGCGCCCTGTTAACCTTCACAGTGGCACAGGCTAACTACTCAAACGAGAGCAGTCAGTGGTCATGCATGCATACAAAACTCCTCGCCGGAGGTGCCAGCATTCTAGGGGCTCATTTCAGCCAGGTCCCTGAATACTCAAACACACAAACTCCTCGCCGGAGGTGCCCGCATTCTAGGGGCTTATTTCAGCCAGGTCCCTGAACACTATCATACGTGACCACACTGGCGCAAAGTACAACAAAGAACAATACTAGCGCATGGCCGTGCGGCCATGCGAGCCTTAAATAGTTGCAGCACATACAGGACCTTCCTAGAAGGACCAATGAGAGGCTGCCACAGAGAGTGAGCACCTACAGGACCTTCCTGAAGGACCAATGGCCTTAGCTGCAGTGTCTGATCATGTGACCCTCGATCTCCACTGAGAGATCTTACTCTGGGCATGCTCACAACGAGAAAAGCAGGACTTAGTCCCAGAAGCGTCTGCACGCCGTTGCCCAGCACTGAATCCAATGGCAGAAGCAGGAAAAGCAGCAGTAACTCTCTGTACAGAGTCAGACTGATCGAGACGCTGGGATCGACGTCTCCGCTGAGCAGGCTCCACTGTGGCAGGAGAAGAATGGGAGACCGCAGCGGAGATGGCCCAAGATTCCCCCTGTGCAGAGACGGGAACTCGACCCCTAACAACTACTTAACATAAATTTACTTAACAAAAAAGCCCCCAAAAAGGGAATACAGTCTGTTATATCAGGCTGAGGCCTACCTGGTGTATGGGTTTGAAAAATCGTAGAATTGCAGGCATACTGATCAGATATTATTTCTCTACTAATAAATATATTTGTGCTGAGCATTTGAAATAGTGCAGTAGTCCATTTAAAATGGGGAAGTGGACGTGATGCTGATGGTGCATGCAGAGGACGAGGCTGTGGCCAAGGTGAAAGTGGGCAACAACAAAAACCCACATCTTCTCGCTCGACCTTCCGGTCCCAGTTTCTAGGGGACCACAGCACACCACTATTGAAGCCAGAGCACTGTGAAACAGTTGTTTGTTGGATAGCAGATAATTCTTCCAGTCACTTAGCCACCAAAATCACCACCATGTCTTCCACATGGTCAAGTGCATGTAGGAAAGCTGCGGAGACACCATCATGTGTTTCTCAACGCAAGCGATAAATAGCCAGGTCTTTCACCGGGAAGGAACAACCACGGGAAGGGCAGCATCCAATAAAGGAAAACCACCTATGCCAAAACATGGTATCCATCCACAGACAGCTGTTTCGGGGTATTTGCCCCTCATCAGTGTGGAGTAGGAAACTGGCTATTAGGAGCAGTGCCTAGTGAAAGGACTGTAAACATGGTCAAGTCTGAGTAGCTGTGAGTGTGGCCCATATATTCCGCACCTTGATCCTCCTTCCTCCCACCATGCCGAGTGCCCTGAGACAACTGATTCCACACTTGGACATTCTGAAGAGCTTTTCAGTTTTCCATTTCAAGATTCTGAACTCGCGGCCGGTCAACTAGAAGTGGGGACAGATGAGATCGTATGTACAGATGCCCAAAGCTTTGACCAGTCCCAGTCACGCAAAGGCGATGGTGGGAAAGTGTCAGAAGAGGTGGGCGATGATGAGACACAATTGCCATAAAGTCTGGAGGAGGAGCAGGGTGCGGATGTGGAAGATGAGGAGATGGATGACTATGTGACTGACCCAACCTGGCAGGAGGACATGCAGAGCGAGATCAGCAGCACACATGGGGAAGGAGGCATATCACCACAACAGCCAGGAAGAAGCAGTGTGGTGGCCACAGACAGAAGGCATGCATTCGTTCACCAACATGGTGGAAGTAGCCATTCCAACTGTTAGATCTTCTCGTGTCTGGTTATTTTTTAAAGACTCTGCCGATAACCCCAAACAGGCCATATGCAGCACCTGCCATGCGTGCATCAGCAGGGGTAGCAAAACAACCAGCCTGACCACCACTAGCATGATCAGGCACAAGGCAGCAAAGCACCCGACTTTGTGGGCCGAACCCCAGGCTCCAGGACCACTGCCTGCAGGTCACACCACTGCTTCTTCAACTGTTTTGTGGAAAAGCCAATCCCTAGTACACCGTGCATGTGGAGATGCCTCTAGCCCTGTACCTGTTGTGGCCCACAGTCACACAGCACCATCATCAAGCGCGTCCACATACTTGTCCCAGCACAGCCTTCAGTTGTCTATAACCCAGTCCTTGGAACGCAAGCGGAAATACCCAGCCAACGATCCACAGGCCACAGTCCTAAATTTTAATATTTCTCTTCTGCTTGCGCTAGAAATGCTGCCTCTTAGGCTCATTGAGATGGAAGCTTTCCGTAACCTGATGTCTCGGTGTGCCATACCAGCATTACACCAGCATGTGTCCCACAACATTACCCGTCCCCTCAACAATGCTGTTACAGGGAAAGTCCACCTAACCACGTGGACAAGTGCTTGTGGGCAGGGATGGTACCTCTCACTGACGGCACACTGGGTTAACATAGTGGAAGCCGGGACTCAGACAGACCTTGGGATGGAACACTTCCCTCCCCACACCGAGGATTGCTGGCCCTACGTCAATCAGGGTTGCCCCCACAGTCTACAGCTCCTGCATCTCCTCCTCTTCATCATCCATCTCTGAAATTAACACATCAGTCATAAGCTGGAAGCACTGCAGTACTGCTTCAGCCAAGCTTCAACACGCCGTGCTGAAGCTAAGGCTAGGTGACAAACCGCACAATGCAGAAGACTTGTGGACAGTGCTGAAAGAGCAATCAGATGTTTGGATGACACCGTTGAACCTACAGCCAGGCATGGTTGTGTGTGACAATGGCCGTAAACTGGTGGCGGCTCTAAGGCAAGGTGAGCTCACACACGTACCTTGCTTGGCCCATGTGCTTAACCTCGTGGTTCAACATTTTCTGAAAAGCTGCCTGGAGCTGCCCGATCTGCTAGTGAAAGTATGCCATCTGTCTGCCCATTTTAGAAAGTCAGCTACTGCTTCAGCCGCCCTTGCCATGCTTCAGCAGCGTTTGCTGCTTCCAGCTCACCAGCTGGTGTGTGATGTCCCCAAGCACTGGAAATCTACGCTGCTTATGTTGGAAAGGCTTTGGGAGCAGAAGAGCGCAGTTGTTGACTACCAACATCAACAAGGCCATCGATATTCAGTTCAGACTCCACACATAAGACCTCAGGAGTGGACATGAATGTCCGACATATGTACCATCCTCCAAAACTTTGAGGACTGCACCAAGATAATGAGCAGTGATGACGCCATAATTAGCGTCACCATCCCGCTTCTCAGCATTCTGAAAACCTCTCTGCTCACAATTAAAGAGGATGCATTGCAGGCAGAGCATGAGGATATGAATCAAGGAACCATACAGGGGGATTTCACTCAGCCCAGCCTTATGTCTTCTCATCGTGGATTGGTAGTCAATGAGGAGGAGGAGGAACAGGAGCTACTTTCATGCACTATAGACGGTACTACAAACACAGCTGTCATACCGTCTGTTCAGCAGGGATGGCCTGAGGACAGGGAGGAGGAGGAGGAGGATGAGGAGAAGGACAGCATGGTCAGTCGTCCTGTTGGTGAGGACATGGAAGTCTTGCCTTTTAGCAGTCTGGCACGCATGGCTGACTTTATGTTGCTCTGCATTTCACGTGACCCTAGCATTATAAAAATTTTGGGTGACACTCATTACTGGTTGGTGACACTTCTAGACCCACGCTACAAGGAGAACTTTCAATCTCTTCTACCAGAGGCAGAGAGGTGTACTAAAATTTTTCAGTACCAAAGGGCCCTTGTAGCAGAATTACTTAGAAAATTCTCATGTGAGAATGCTGGCAGCAGACGGCAGAGTTTGTTGTACAACCAAGGAGTCAAAGCGAGAGAGACAGAAGTGCAATCCATGTCAGGCAGGGGAACAATGACAAAGTTCTGGGACAGTTTTCTCAGACCCTCCCATCGTGACGGCACAGAGGCAAGGGGTGCTGTCACGAGAAGTGCAATGTTTGTGAAGATAGTGAGGGAGTACCTTGCAGATTGTACAAATGTGCTGGACACATGGCATGAACTGGCTCTCTACGCCTTGAAGAACCTGGCCTGCCCTGCTGCTAGCGTTCTGTCAGAGCGGGTTTTTAGTGCCGCTGGTGGAATTATAACAGATAAGCGCATCCGCCTGTCAACTTAAAATGCTGATAGGCTGACTCATAAAAATGAACAAGGGCTGGATTGGGAAAGACTTCTGTACACCACCAAGTGAAAGCAGCGAAACATAACCTCAAATACATTCTCTCATTTGGGGAAGTGTATTCCCATGCACCACTTCACAACCATACATGGGTATACCCTTCCATATTTGGTTTGTTTGTTGTTATCCTCCTCCTTATCCTCATCATCCAGAACCACTAGATGACCAGGGTGAATGTGCTCTGCACTGTTATAGGCTGGTGAATTTTGGGCACGGGGTCTGTGAAGGCACTATTAAATTTAGTAAAACAGAATCCCACATTGGGGAATTGGGCATCACATTACATTGGGTCTACTTCTTAAGTCTGTCTCCTGCAATGTGTCCTTTAACTGCGACTAGATCACCAGGGTGAACGTGCTTTGTACTGGTATAGGCCGGTGAAGTTTGAGCAAGGGGCCTGCGATGGCAGTAGTCTGTTTTTAAAAAAGGTACCCCCATCAGGGAATTGTTTGTCAGCTCATGTACTCCATTTTAATCTCAGCGACCCACACCACTACATTGGTCCTACATCTTAAATCTGTCTCCTGCATTGTGTCCTTTACCTGCCACTAGATCACCAGGGTGGACGTGCTCTGTACGGTGCACTTTGGGCAAGGGGGCTGTGACGGCACTATTTTATTGTGTAAAGAAAGGACCCCATATTGGGGAATTGGGCATTACATTACATTGGTCCTACTTCTTAAGTCTGTCTCCTGTAATGTGTCCTTTAACTGGCACTAGATGACCAGGGTGAACGTGCTCAGTACTGTTATAGGCACGTAGATTTT
Source organism: Ranitomeya variabilis (assembly GCF_051348905.1). Lineage (NCBI taxonomy): Eukaryota > Metazoa > Chordata > Amphibia > Anura > Dendrobatidae > Ranitomeya > Ranitomeya variabilis. Next base: position 354,063,843 of record NC_135235.1, read on the forward strand.
GGACAAGGGGCCTGCGATGGCAGTAGTCTGTTTTTAAAAAAGGTAACCCATCAGGGAATTGTTTGTCAGCTCATGTACTCCATTTTAAGTTTCAGCGACCCACACCACTACATTGGTCCTACTTCTTAAATCTGTCTCCTGCATTGTGTCCTTTACCTGCCACTAGATCAACAGGGTAAACGTGCTCTGTGCAGTGCATTTTGGGCAAGGGGGCTGTGATGGCACTCATCTATTTTTTAAAAAGGTACCCCCATTGGGGAATTTTTTGGCAGCTCATGCACTGCTTTACAGGTTTCAGAGACACACACCACTACATTGGGCCTAATTCATAACTCTGTCTCCTACAATGTCTTTTGTTTAACTGCCACTAGATCACCAGGGTGAACATGCTTTGTACTGCTATAGGCCAGTGAATTTTGGGCAAGGGGCATGCGATGGCACTAGTATATTTTTAAAAAAGGTACCCCACATTTGTGAAACCACATCCTTGTTGGCAAAGACTTCATAACATTTGTGTACCTTAAAGAGCTCCCTTAAAAAGCTCCTTTTTGTGTTGCCTGGTTGCTCACATTGGACACAATACACTTCATATAAATTTGATAAAGCAATGCTTTTAGTTTGGCTCAGTAGTTCATTAAAAATATAGCTTTGTCCACTATATTAGTTTCTCTCCTTGAGAGCCATAACTTTGGCTGCCTCAAATGTACAAATGGCAAATATACAAATGGCGATTTGTAACGAAGATTTAAATACTGTATGCCCAATTCATTCAGACAATCACATAGCTGCATTTCTTGTAAAACATTTAAAGATGTGACAGACAATGCTCATAGTGACACAATCTTGATAAATGTTTGTTTATTAACTTCACAAACAGTTCTAAGCCTCTATATGTTTGCTGTTTTTCATTGTAAAACATTAAGGTTTACTGAAACTATGCCGCTGGTGGTTTGATCTAAATCCTTGTGCCTTTTATTTTCTAGGGATTTATGGCCCCTCGTCTGATGACTCCATGATATCCCAGTTTCATCCAACCTTGAAAAGTGGCCACTTGAAGGTTTGGGTGAAACTAGAGTTACTACATAGTGTAAATCACTATATAAGACCAGAGAAACATGACTAAGACAGATACCAAGACTGGGGTACCTGTACATGTACAGTGTGCTGATATATGCATAATTGAGGATGCCCATGCAGAGTAGGTAATCTCCCAGGGATTCTCTGTCTTGTTGCTGCTTCTCTGATATTCCAGACAGATGATGTTTAAAAGCCTCTTGGTGATGATCTAAGTATAATGCATGTAGTTAATCTTCATAGATACATAATCACTATATTTACTTAATCCGTATATGTACTTATTAACCTGTGTATGTTAACATATACAAAAGTGTACTCACACTATTCAATCATACTATTCATTGAATTTTGTAATTTACAATAAAATTGTGTTTTATTGCAAGTATTAGCCTTTTTAAAGCCGAATCTGAACCTTAGCGTTAAAGACATGACAAATACATTTGCCAAATTCTCCTGTAAATAATTGTGCAAAGAGGGAACCATCATACCATTAAAAAATATGAGTGGATTTTCATGGGCCCATCCAGTATGTGGGTTCAAAGGCTTATTGGGGTGCATATGAATTGGTAGCAGGGCAGGCCTTGAATTCAATGCAACTCTTTTTCAGGAGTCCCCCTGGACATCTTATGACAGGGGTATTGTGGTGCGTCGTAATTCTTGGCAGTCCATCCACTCACAGCATAGGCTACAACAGCTTAGGAGACCCACTGTTTCATAATGGCCCTTTAAGAAGATTAATGCCACCTGATGCACCAGTAAAAATAGGCTCTGTGACTGAGTCCCTCCTTCATAAATGAAACAAGATGTGTCTGCTTATGTGTCACACACCACATGGCCAGCTAGGGTTGTTAAATGTTACAATGACATTTCCCAGTGAATGCATTTGTAGTGGCTGAAAGCAATGTTAAAGTTGAAAAACGCTTCAAAAACACTGTGTCTGAACTAAGCCTATGTGGGGGAGGACATTTTCGGTCTGGGGTTAAATATTTGGCGTACAGGCAAGTAATTAACCTGCAAAGGATGTACCTTGACATATTTCCATGCAAAACGCGTTTTGGTTTCGTTTTAATGTGTTTTTTGTGGCACCGGGAAAAATGGCATGAATCTCAGAAAAAATTGATTAAAGCTGTGAACTAGGAGTCAGGAATGCTTCCAGGGGCAATCCCCATGACGTCCTTGTGTCATTTGAACAGTATTTCCATCATTTTCAGACCTTTTTAGACCTTAAAGACTCCATAATAATAGGGTCTGTACCACAGGACTGGCGTATAGCAAATGTGGTGCCAATATTCAAAAAGGGGACAAAAACTGAACTCGGTAATTATAGGCCAGTAAGCTTAACCTCTACGGTGGGTAAAATCCTGGAGGGTTTTCTAAGAGATGCTATACTGGAGTATCTGAAGAGGAATAACCTCATGACCCAGTATCAGCACGGATTTACTAGGGACCGTTCATGTCAGACTAATCTGGTCAGCTTCTATGAAGAGGTAAGTTCAGGACTGGACCAAGTGAACCCAGTGACGTAGTGTATATGGACTTTTCAAAAGCTTTTGATACGGTGCCACACAAAAGGTTGATACATAAAATGAGAATAATGGGGATAGGGGAATATATGTGTAAATGGGTTAAGAGCTGGCTCAGGGATAGGAAACAAAGGGTGGTTATTAATGGAGCACACTCGGACTGGGTCGCGATTAGCAGTGGGGTAACACAGGGGTCAGTATTGGGCCCTCTTCTTTTCAACATATTTATTAATGACCTTTTAGGGGGCATACAGAGCAGAATTTCAATATTTGCAGATGACACTACACTCTGCAGGGTAATCAATACAGAGGAGGACAATTTAATATTACAGGATGATTTATGTAAACTAGAAGCTTGGGCTGATAAATGGCAAATGAGCTTTAATGGGGATAGATGTAAGGTTATGCACTTGGGTAGAAGTAATAAGATGAGTAACTATGTGCTTAATTTTAAAACTCTGGGCAAAACCGTCAATGAAAAAGACCTGGGTGTATGGGTGGATGACAAACTCATATTCAGTGGCCAGTGTCAGGCAGCTGCTACAAAGGCAAATAAAATAATGGGATGCATTAAAAGAGGCATAGATGCTCATGAGGAGAACATAATTTTACCTCTATACAATCACTAGTTCGACCACACTTAGAATACTGTGTACAGTTCTGGTCTCCGGTGTATAAGAAAGACATAGCTGAACTAGAGCGGGTGCAAAGATGAGCGACCAAGGTTATTAGAGGACTGGGGGGTCTGCAATGCCAAGATAGTTTATTACACTTGGGGCTATTTAGTAACATAGTAACATAGTTAGTAAGGCCGAAAAAAGACATTTGTCCATCCAGTTCAGCCTATATTCCATCATAATAAATCCCCAGATCTACGTCCCTCTACAGAACCTAATAATTGTATGATACAATATTGTTCTGCTCCAGGAAGACATCCAGGCCTCTCTTGAACCCCTCGACTGAGTTCGCCATCACCACCTCCTCAGGCAAGCAATTCCAGATTCTCACTGCCCTAACAGTAAAGAATCCTCTTCTATGTTGGTGGAAAAACCTTCTCTCCTCCAGACGCAAAGAATGCCCCCTTGTGCCCGTCACCTTCCTTGGTATAAACAGATCCTCAGCAAGATATTTGTATTGTCCCCTTATATACTTATACATGGTTATTAGATCGCCCCTCAGCCGTCTTTTTTCTAGACTAAATAATCCTAATTTCGCTAATCTATCTGGGTATTGTAGTTCTCCCATCCCCTTTATTAATTTTGTTGCCCTCTTTTGTACTCTCTCTAGTTCCATTATATCCTTCCTGAGCACCGGTGCCCAAAACTGGACACAGTACTCCATGTGCGGTCTAACTAGGGATTTGTACAGAGGCAGTATAATGCTCTCATCATGTGTATCCAGACCTCTTTTAATGCACCCCATGATCCTGTTTGCCTTGGCAGCTGCTGCCTGGCACTGGCTGCTCCAGGTAAGTTTATCATTAACTAGGATCCCCAAGTCCTTCTCCCTGTCAGATTTGCCCAGTGGTTTCCCATTCAGTGTGTAATGGTGATATTGATTCCTTCTTCCCATGTGTATGACCTTACATTTATCATTGTTAAACCTCATCTGCCACCTTTCAGCCCAAGTTTCCAACTTATCCAGATCCATCTGTAGCAGAATACTATCTTCTCTTGTATTAACTGCTTTACATAGTTTTGTATCATCTGCAAATATCAATATTTTACTGTGTAAACCTTCTACCAGATCATTAATGAATATGTTGAAGAGAACAGGTCCCAATACCGACCCCTGCGGTACCCCACTGGTCACAGCGACCCAGTTAGAGACTATACCATTTATAACCACCCTCTGCTTTCTATCACTAAGCCAGTTACTAACCCATTTACACACATTTTCCCCCAGACCAAGCATTCTCATTTTGTGAACCAACCTCTTGTGCGGTACGGTATCAAACGTTTTGGAAAAATCGAGATATACCACGTCCAATGACTCACCGTGGTCCAGCCTATAGCTTACCTCTTCATAAAAACTGATTAGATTCGTTTGACATGAGCGATTTCTCATAAACCCATGCTGATATGGAGTTAAACAGTTATTCTCATTGAGATAATCCAGAATAACATCCTTCAGAAACCCTTCAAATATTTTACCAACAGTAGAGGTTAGACTTACTGGCCTATAATTTCCAGGTTCCCTTTTAGAGCCCTTTTTGAATATTTAGTTTGGAAATACGAAGACTAAGGGGTGATATTATTTTAATGTATAAATATATGAGGGGACAGTACAAAGACCTTTCTGATTATCTTTTTAATCATAGACCTGAGGCAGGGACAAGGGGGCATCCTCTACGTCTGGAGGAAAAAAGGTTTAAGCATAATAACAGACGCGGATTCTTTACTGTAAGAGCAGTGAGACTATGGAACTCTCTGCCATATGATGTTGTAATGAGTGATTCATTGCTTAAATTTAAGAGGGGACTGGATACCTTTCTGGAAAAGTATAATGTTACAGGGTATATATACTAGATACCTTGATAGGGCGTTGATCCAGGGAACTAGTCTGATTGCCATATGTGGAGTCGGGAAGGAATTTTTTTCCCCAATGTGAAGCTTTCTCACGTTACTGGCGATACAGGACTAAAGGTCAGTGGCCGAAGCAGATGTATACAAGTGACCGGACCGTGGAAAGACCTCTTGAGATGCAATATATGGCAGTGGCAGTTCAATATATCCGCAGATGCAGGGACCAGGCCGAGCAAGGGCCGGTCTGGGTCACACACGTGCACAAAGTCCGTATGAGCAGCAGGAATTCAGGGTAGTAGCAGCAGAATATCAATAAGAAGCAGGGAGATGCCAGCAAGACACCTTCCAACCAGGAGCTCAGAGATTGCTTCACTCAGTTAGACTGAGCACACAAAATACTCAGCAACAGGATGCTGCACAGGGCCAGGTATATATAGCAGGTCCAATCAAGCTCAGTCAGGGTGGGGACAAATCAGCAGGGCAGGTGATGATCTCTATCCCAGACGAAGTTCATATGGTTTCAGGCAGAAGTCAAGCAAGTTCCAAATAGCTCATCAAGCAAAGGAACAGACTAGCAAACAAAGAGTCGCAGGTTCAAATCCTAACAATACTCCCCTCTTAACGGCGGCCTCTGGATGCAATTTGCCCAGGCTTTGCAGGATACTGCTGATGAAATTGTCTAATCAAACGGGGAGCATTGACATTGCCTACCGGTTCCCATGAATTTTCTTCCGTGTCGTAGCCCTGCCATTTGATCAAATATTGTAAACCATTTCTATGAATTCGAGAATCCAAGATCTTCTCCACCACAAACTTCTCCTGTCCGTCCACTTCAATTGAATCATGAGGCGGAGGGGATTGCTCTGGGAATGGATTGGCTGTGGCAGCTTTCAACAAAGATACGTGGAATACGGGATGAATCTTCATTGATTTTGGTAGCTGTAAACGTACAGCCAATGGATTCACAATCTTATTGATTTTGTATGGTCCCAAAAACTTCTGTCCTAATTTAGGAGAAGGAATCTTCAATTTCAAATTCTTAGTGGATAACCACACTCGATCTCCATTCCTAAACGTGGGAGTGGGTCTACGATACCTGTCAGCAGCTTTTTTATATTTCTCCTGAGCTTCCCTTAATGTGTCTTTCAGGACATTCAGATTTTTCTGTAGGAGAGAGATTCTTTCTGTGACTGCTGGTATTAATGGCGCCACAGGATCATTGGGAAGGATGTTTGGATGATATCCAAGATTTGCAAAAAATGGCGTCTGTTTCGTAGAGGCATTCTGTGAATTGTTGTAAGAAAACTCCGCAAATGGCAACAAATCTACCCAGTCATCTTGCAGATGGCAAATATAACAACGAAGATACTGCTCCAACGTCTGATTCGTACGTTCTGTTTGACCATTAGATTGCGGATGATAAGCGGTTGACAATCGTACCTTGATGACTAGTGCTGAGCACAGACTGCGCCAAAATTTAGATGTAAATTGCACACCTTGATCTGAGACGACTTCATCCAGCACTCCGTGGAGACAAAAAACATTGCAAATTATCAGAACAGCTGTATCTTTTGCTGAAGGCAGACCTGTACACGGGATAAAATGCGCTGCTTTCGTAAGTCAATCCACTACTACCAGAATGGATGTCTTTCCCTTGGAATCAGGTAGATCCACTATAAAGTCCATTGAAATTGATCCCCATGGCCATGTTGGAATGGCGAGAGGCTGCAGTAGTCCCATAGGAGATGCACGTGGGGTCGTATGTCTGGCACAGATGTCACAAGACTTAACGTACTTCTTCACGTCTTCTTGAAAGTTCGGCCACCAAAAGAAATGTGACAAAAACTCCTGCGTTTTCTGTACCCCTTTATGCCCTGCAACTTTAGAGTTGTGCACTAGTTGTAGAACTTTTAACCGAGCTGCTTCTGGCACATATAGTCGTCGACCATCAGTCCATACTTGATTTTTTAAAAATAGGTGTACGTTCCCTGATGGACGTGATAGAAAAGAGTCTGCTTCGTATGCTGCTTTCAGATCTTCCAGCAAATCTCCATCATGTATTACTCCCATGATTTTAGTATCAGCCACAATAGGTTTGGGTGTTGTTATGAGGTTAACATCACTTGAAAACATTCGGGATAATGCGTCTGCCTTCTCGTTACGGGAGCCTGGTCGATATGAAATTACAAAATTAAACTGATTCAGAAACAGACTCCAACGGGTCTGCCGAGGAGAGAGGCATTTTGCAGACCAGATAAACTCTAGATTGTGATGATCGGTCAACACCAGCTGTTATGGACCTGGTGGTTAGGAGCACCCGGAATGACCTGATGGTTAAACTAGAAATATGGACAAGCTCTGGGAAGTGGGAACTCTGCTGACCGCAAACCCTACTCCTATCACACACACTAGAAATAGCCGTGGAGCGTACCTAACTCTCCCTAGACACCTCTTCACAGCCTAAGAGCTAACGACCCCTAAAGATTGAAATATAAGCCTTACCTTGCCTCAGAGAAATACCCCAAAGGAAAAGGCAGCCCCCACATATATTAACTGTGAGTTAAGAGGAAAGTCACAAACACAGGAATGAAACAGGTTTTAGCAAAGGAGGCCAGTCTTCACTAAATAGTCAGAGGATAGAAAAGAGAACTATGCGGTCAGCACAAAAAACTACAAAAACCACGCAGAGTGTGCAAAAAGACCTCCTACACCGACTCACAGTGTGGAGGTGCAACTCTGCACCCCCAGAGCTTCCAGCTAGCAAGGAAATATCATGATAGCAAGCTGGACTAGAATTTAGCAGTACTAAGAAACATATTCAGGAAACAGCAACAACAAATGAACTAGTAGGAACTTAGCTTCTGCTGAAGTAGACAGGTCACCAGAGAAGTCCAAGAGAGATCTGAACCAATACTGAGACATTGACAGCTGGCATGAAGTAACAATCTGAGCAGAGTTAAATAGGGAAGCCAGCATAGCAATAAACAAGGGGAGCTGAGGAAGCCAACCTCAAGGACCAGCAATTCCCCTCAAAGCCACCAGAGGCAGTCCAAGGACAGAACTCACCACAGTACCTTTCATGACCACAGGAGGGAGTCCGAGAACGGAATTCACAACAGTACCCCCCCTTGAGGAGGGGTCAACGAACCATCACCAGGGCCCCCAGGCCGATTAGGACGGGCCAAATGAAAGGCACGAACTAAATCGGCAGCATGGACATCGGAGGCAACAACCCAGGAATTATCCTCCTGACCATAGCCCTTCCACTTAACCAGGTATTGAAGCTTCCGTCTTGAAATACAAGAATCTAAAATCTTCTCCACCACATACTCCAACTCCCCCTCGACCAACACCGGAGCAGGGGGATCAACGGAGGGAACCATAGGCGCCACATATCTCCGCAACAACGACCTATGGAACACATTATGGATGGCAAAAGAAGCTGGAAGGACCAAACGAAATGACACAGGGTTGAGAATTTCAGAAATCTTATAAGGACCAATGAAACGAGGTTTAAACTTAGGAGAAGTAACCTTCATAGGAACAAAACGAGAAGATAACCAAACCAAATCCCCAACACGAAGTCGGGGACCAACACAGCGACGGCGGTTAGTGAAACGTTGAGCCTTCTCTTGGGACGTCAAATTGTCCACTATGTGAGTCCAAATTTGCTGCAACCTGTCCACCACAGAATCCACCCCAGGACAGCCAGAAGGTTCAACCTGCCCCAAAGAAAAACGAGGATGAAAACCAGAATTGCAAAAAAAAGGCGAAACCAAAGTAGCCGAGCTAGCCCGATTATTAAGGGCGAACTCAGCCAATGGCAAGAACGTCACCCAATCATCCTGATCAGCAGAATCAAAGCATCTCAGATAGGTTTCCAAAGTCTGATTGGTTCGTTCGGTTTGGCCATTTGTCTGAGGATGGAAAGCCGAAGAAAAAGACAAATCAATGCTCATCTTAGCACAAAAGGACCGCCAAAACCTAAAGACAAACTGGGAACCTCTGTCAGACACAATGTTCTCCGGAATGCCATGCAAACGAACCACATGCTGAAAAAATAGTGGAACCAAATCCGAGGAGGAAGGTAATTTAGGCAAGGGTACCAAATGAACCATCTTAGAAAAGCGATCACAAACCACCCAGATGACAGACATCCTTTGAGAGACAGGAAGATCTGAAATAAAATCCATGGAAACATGCGTCCAGGGCCTCTTCGGGACCGGCAAGGGCAAAAGTAACCCACTGGCATGAGAACAGCAGGGCTTGGCCCGAGCACAAGTCCCACAGGACTGCACAAAAGAATGCACATCCCGTGACAAGGAAGGCCACCAAAAGGACCTAGCCACCAAATCTCTGGTACCAAAAATCCCAGGATGACCAGCCAACACCGGACAGTGAACCTCAGAAATAACTCTGCTAGTCCATCTATCAGGGACAAACACTCTCTCCGCTGGACAACAGTCAGGTCTATCAGCCTGAAACTCCTGCAGCACCCGCCGCAAATCAGGGGAGATGGCAGACAGAATTACCCCCTCTTTGAGAATACCAGCCGGCTCAGGGACTCCCGGAGAATCAGGCACAAAACTCCTAGAAAGGGCATCAGCCTTCACATTCTTAGAACCAGGAAGGTATGAGACCACAAAATCGAACTGGGAGAAAAACAGCGACCATCGAGCCTGTCTAGGATTCAACCGCTTGGCAGACTCGAGATAAGTCAGATTCTTGTGATCCGTCAAGACCACCACGCGGTGCTTGGCTCCCTCAAGCCAATGTCGCCACTCCTCAAATGCCCACTTCATAGCCAGCAACTCCCGATTGCCAACATCATAATTACGCTCAGCGGGCGAAAACTTTCTTGAAAAGAAAGCACATGGCTTCATCACAGAGCCATCAGAACTTCTTTGAGACAGAACAGCCCCTGCTCCAATGTCAGAAGCATCCACCTCGACCTGAAAAGGGAGCGAAACATCTGGCTGACGCAGCACAGGGGCCGAAGAAAAATGACGTTTCAGCTCCTGAAAAGCCTCTACGGCCGCAGAGGACCAATTCACCACATCAGCACCTTTCTTTGTCAAATCAGTCAGAGGTTTAACCACACTAGAAAAATTAGCGATGAAGCGACGGTAAAAATTAGCAAAGCCCAGGAATTTCTGAAGTCTCTTCACAGATGTAGGCTGAGTCCAATCATGGATGGCCTGGACTTTAACAGGGTCCATCTCGATAGTAGAAGGGGAAAAAATGAAGCCCAAAAAGGAAACCTTCTGAACTCCGAAGAGACATTTAGACCCCTTCACAAACAAGGAATTAGCACGAAGGACCTGGAACACCATTCTGACCTGCTTCACATGAGACTCCCAATCATCCGAAAAGACCAAAATATCATCCAAATATACAATCATGAATCTATCCAGATACTTTCGGAAGATGTCATGCATAAAGGATTGAAACACAGATGGAGCATTAGAAAGCCCGAATGGCATCACCAGATACTCGAAATGACCCTCGGGCGTATTAAATGCTGTTTTCCATTCATCGCCCTGTTTAATACGCACAAGATTATACGCCCCTCGAAGATCAATCTTGGTGAACCAACTGGCCCCCCTAATCCGAGCAAACAAATCAGACAGCAGAGGCAAAAGGTACTGAAATTTGACCGTGATTTTATTAAGAAGGCGGTAATCTATACAGGGTCTCAGAGAACCGTCCTTCTTGGCCACAAAAAAGAACCCTGCTCCCAACGGCGATGAAGACGGGCGAATATGCCCTTTCTCCAAGGACTCCTTTATATACCTCCGCATAGCGGCGTGTTCTGGTACAGATAAATTGAAAAGCCGGCCCTTAGGAAACTTACTACCAGGAATCAAATTAATAGCACAATCACAATCCCGATGAGGAGGTAGCACAATGGATTTGGGCTCATCAAATACATCTCGGTAATCCGACAAAAACTCAAGGACTTCAGAAGAAGTGGAAGAAGAAATTGACATCAACGGAACATCGCCATGTACCCCTTGTCAACCCCAACTAGACACAGACATTGATTTCCAATCCAATACTGGATTATGAACCTGTAGCCACGGCAAACCCAACACGACCACATCATGCAAATTATGCAACACCAAAAAGCGAATATCCTCCTGATGCGCAGGAGCCATGCACATGGTCAACTGAGTCCAGTACTGAGGTTTTTTCTTGGCCAAAGGCGTAGCATCAATTCCCCTTAATGGAATAGGATACTGCAAAGGCCCCAAAGGAAAACCACAGCGCCTGGCAAACTCCAAGTCCATCAAATTCAGGGCAGCGCCTGAGTCCACAAATGCCATAACAGAGTAGGATGACAAGGAGCAAATCAGAGTAACAGACAAAAGAAATTTAGGCTGTACAGTACCAATGGTGACAGACCTAGCGAACCGCTTAGTGCGCTTAGGACAATCAGAGATAGCATGAGTGGAGTCACCACAGTAAAAACACAGCCCATTCTGACGTCTGTGTTCTTGCCGTTCAGTTCTGGTCAAAGTCCTATCACATTACATAAGCTCAGGCCTCTGCTCAGAGGATACCGCCAAATGGTGCACAACTTTGCGCTCGCGCAAACGCCCATCAATTTGAATAGCCAAGGACATTGATTCATTCAGACCAGCAGGCGTAAGGAACCCCACCATGACATCCTTAAGGGCTTCAGAAAGACCCTTTCTAAAAATCGCTGCCAGGGCACACTCATTCCACTGATTAAGCACAGACCATTTTCTGAACTTCTGGCAATATACCTCCGCTTCATCCTGACCCTGACACAAAGCCAGCAAGATTTTCTCTGCCTGATCCACCGAATTCGGTTCGTCATAAAGCAATCCTAGCGCCAGAAAAAATGCATCTACATTAAGCAATGCAGGATCTCCCGGCGCAAGGGAGAATGCCCAGTCTTGAGGGTCGCCACGTAACAAAGAAATAATAATTTTTACTTGCTGAATGGGGTCACCAGAGGAGCGGGGTTTCAAAGCAAGAAACAGTCTACAATTATTTTTGAAAATCAGAAACTTAGATCTATCCCCAGAAAACAAATCAGGAATTGGGATTCTAGGTTCTAACATCGGATTCTGAACTACATAATCTTGAATGTTTTGCACCCTTGCAGCGAGTTGATCCACACAAGAGGACAGACCTTGAATGTCCATATCTACACCTGAGTCCTGAACCACCCAGAGGTTAAGGGAAAAGAGAAACAAAACACACAGCAAAGAAAAAAATGGGTTCAGAACTTCTCTTATCCCTCTTTTGAGATGCATTAACACTTTGTGGGCCAGCTGTACTGTTATTGTCCTGGTGGTTAGGAGCACCCGGAATGACCTGATGGTTAAACTAGAAATATGGACAAGCTCTGGGAAGTGGGAACTCTGCTGACCTACCCTACTCCTATCACACACACTAGAAATAGCCGTGGAGTGTACCTAACTCTCCCTAGACACCTCTTCACAGCCTAAGAGCTAACGACCCCTAAAGATTGAAATATAAGCCTTACCTTGCCTCAGAGAAATACCCCAAAGGAAAAGGCAGCCCCCACATATATTAACTGTGAGTTAAGAGGAAAGTCACAAACACAGGAATGAAACAGGTTTTAGCAAAGGAGGCCAGTCTTCACTAAATAGTCAGAGGATAGAAAAGAGAACTATGCGGTCAGCACAAAAAACTACAAAAACCACGCAGAGTGTGCAAAAAGACCTCTTACACCGACTCACGGTGTGGAGGTGCAACTCTGCACCCCCAGAGCTACCAGCTAGCAAGGAAATATCATGAAAGCAAGCTGGACTAGAATTTAGCAGTACTAAGAAACATATTCAGGAAACAGCAACAACAAATAAACTAGTAGGAACTTAGCTTCTGCTGAAGTAGACAGGTCACCAGAGAAGTCCAAGAGAGATCTGAACCAATACTGAGACATTGACAGCTGGCATGAAGTAACGATCTGAGCAGAGTTAAATAGGGAAGCCAGCATAGCAATAAACGAGGGCAGCTGAGGAAGCCAACCTCAAGGACCAGCAATTCCCCTCAAAGCCACCAGAGGGAGTCCAAGGACAGAACTCACCACAGTACCTTTCATGACCACAGGAGGGAGTCCGAGAACGGAATTCACAACAACCAGCAGCCCCTCGAAGATGATGTCTCCACCCCTTGAATGCTGATATTATGGCGAGCAATTCTTTATTACCCACGTCATAGTTCTTTTCGGCTAAGGACATACATTGTGAGAAACATGCACATGGATGCAGCAACTTCTTTTCCCCTGTCCTCTGAGAGAGGATAGCACCGACTACACAGTCTGAGGCATCAACCTCGATGATGAATGCCAATTCTGGGTCAGGATGACGTAATATGGGAGCCTTTTGAAAAAACTGACTGTCACATCCATACATAGAATAAGTGTGAACAGGTGCTAAACCTAGAGTCGCCAACTCCTATACATTCAAGTAAATAAGGTAGCATACTGTAGCGCTGAAACAGGGTAGGGGTGATGACAGGGGAAGAAGTGTATAATTGGGTGTCATCAGCATAGAGATGATACTGGAACCCAAATCTGCTGATTGTTTGTCCAATAGGGGCTGTGTATAGAGAGAAGAGGAGGGGGCCTAGGACTGAGCCCTAATGAACCCCGATAGTAAGGGGACGAGGAGAGGAAGAGGAGCCGGCGAAAGATACAGTGAAGGAGCGGTCAGAGAGGTAGGAGGAGAACTAGGAGAGGGCTGTGTCCTTGAGGCCTATGGAGCGGAGCATAGTGAGAAGGAGCTGGTGATCCACAGTGTCAAATGCGGCAGAGAGATCCAGGAGAATCAGCAGAGAGCAATGACCTTTGGATTTAGCTGTTAGTAGGTCATTAGAGACTTTAGTGAGGGCAGTTTCAGTGGAATGTAAAGAGCGGAAAATAGATTGTAAGGGGTCAAGAAGAGACCTACTTAATGAGAGCCTGAAGACTGAAGCTCAAGAAAACCAAACAGGAGAAAACCCAGGAGCGGCAGGCACCGTTAGTAGGGCCCAACCAGACAAGTAGGCCAAATGCAGTTTAATATCTGATAATATAGGCCGAAAGCCTGAAGATTGAAGCTCAGCTTTATTCAGTGGAGGACAACTGTAATGTGAGACAGACACAATAAGTAGGCCTAAATAAGTAATTAGGCAAAATGCAGTTCAAAATTGGTAAGTGGAGTACACAGGCGGCATAGCGTGGTTCAGCGGAGGAGGGCATGTGTAATTACACTAACACTGACACACTAAGTAGGCCTAAAATAAAAAGGAAGGCTATATTCAGTTCAAAATTGGTAAAAGGAGTACACAGGTGGCATAGCTGGCTTCAGCGTTGGAGGACAACTGTTGTGAGAGTCTGACACAGTTACTAGGCCCAAATAAGTAAGTTGGCTAAATGCTGTTCTAAATTGGTAAGAGGTGTACACAGGCCGCCTAGCTTTTTACAGCGGGGGACAGTTGTAAGTGTAATGTGTGGTGCAGACAGACAGACAGACAGACAGAGGCCTACAATAAAAAAAGGTGGCTAAATGCTGTTCAAAACTGCTAGCAGGACAAACCAGGCGGCCTAGCTTGTTTCAGCGGGGGACAGTTGTAATGTGTGGCACAGACAGACAGACAGACAGAGGCCTACAATAAAGAAAGGTGGCTAAATGCAGTTCAAAACTGCTAGCAGTAATAACCAGCGTGGGAGGACAACTGTTATGAGAGGCTTACACAGTTACTAGGCACAAATAAGTAAGTAGGCTAAATGCAGTTCAAAATTCGTAACAGGAGTACACAGGCAGCATAGCTTTGTTCAGTGGAGGGCAACTGTAAGGAATGGACTGGCTGAGACAGACAGAGGTAGTAGGCCAACAATAGAAAGTAGGCTCTATGCAGTTTAAAATAGGTTACAGGGGTACACAGGCAGCATTGGTGTGGTCAGCGGAGGACGATTGCAAGGAGGGACCGCAGACAGACTTCCTAGGCCTAAAATAAAAAAGCAGCCTCTATGCAGTTTAAATTAGGCTACAGGGGTACACAGCCAGCATTGGTGTGGTCAGCGGAGGATGATTGCACCGAGGGGCAGACACAGTTAGTAGGGCCAAAAAAGGAATAGGCAAAATGCAGTTAAAAATCGGTTACAGGAGTACGCAAGCGGCCTAGCTTTGTTCAGTGGAGGACAACTGTAAGGAGTGTCTGACACAGTTAGTAGGCCAAAATAATAAAACGAGGTTAATGTCTGGCAAAAAAAAAATTAACAAACAAACTGGTGGCATACCTAGGTACAGGGGTGGGCTCTTCTGCTGACTTGCAGACAGTGGTAGTTGGCGCAAAGTATTAACTGGTGTAAATGTAGGACAGGGCCCCTGAATATTTTAACTAGCATCAATCATGTCAAGAAATTGGTATTGGCAGTGCCATTGAAGGATTTAACAGCACAGACTAAACAGTGGTGGAGCAGTGAGAGGTAATTTTGCAAGTGGTAGAGCACTGTTTGAGCTGGGGGGAACACTTTCTCGTGGGCGGCGGTACTGGCCCAGGGTCCCTTATGTTATGACGGTGTGTGACGTTGGGTGTGCACCACCACCACCAGAAACATTTCATTGTACTATGAGGGACCCTGTGCCAGTGCCGTCGCCCAAAAGTGGGCACACCCACCTGTTCAGCCAAATGGCACTCGCACGGGTGCTTGCGCCAAGTGGTGCCCACGGCCCCGTGGGGGGAGTCAGCCCATTTAGGGAGGTGTAAAAATGGCCCATGCTGGCCATACAGCAGCTGCAAATGGAGAAATTGGAAAAGTCATTAAGACGAGTCCAAAAGCAAGATATTTTTACAGGAAAGCTAGGTGTCAGCAGGGGAAGGTGGGGCAAAATAATTAGAAATCCATGATTGGTTCATTTAAATGAAGGTTAGATCATCAACATTTTGGGTAGCCAGACGAGTCCTTTTTTCTGTCAGTATTGAACCTGCAGCACTGAATACTCTTTCTGATAGCACACTAGCAGCTGGGCAAGCGAGCTCCTGTAATGCATTTTCAGCCAATTCAGGCCAGGTGTCTATTTTGGATGCCCAGTAATCAAATGGGAATGAGGTGTGAGGGAGAACATCGATAAGGGAGGAAAAATAGTTGGTAACCATACTGGACAAATGTTGTCTCCTGTCACTTTGAATTGATGATGCAGTACCTGTCGTGTCTGCGGTCATTGCGAAATCACTCCACAACCTGGTTATAAAACCCCTTCTGTCCAACACCACTTCTGATTTGTGCCCCTCTAACACATCTGCCATGTTGCCCCCTGCAGCTCGTGTGAGAACCATCACCGCCACCGTGTGCTGGGAATGCCTAAACCAAACGGTCTACAATAGTTGCTTGTTTGGTAGCCAATATTTGCTCAAGGTTCTCATGTGGCATGATATTTTGCAATTTCCCTTTATAGCGTGGATCCAGGAGGCAGGCCAACCAGTAATCGTCATCGGTCATCATTTTGATAATGCGGGGGTCCCTTTTTAGTTTACGCAAGGCATAATCAGCCATGTGGGCCAATGTTCCAGGTGTCAAATCAATGCTTGTGCTGGGTTGAGGAGCACTTTCTGGCATATCAACATCACTTATGTCCCGCAAAAACCCTGTACCTGACCTTGCAACGCCACCAGTTTCTATTGCCCCCTGAGAAGCCTCTTCCTCCCATAAATATTCATCCTCATCATCCTCCTCCTCCTCCTCTTCGTCCGCCACCTCGTCCCCGAGACTTCCCTGAGCAGACAATGGCTGACTGTCATCAAGGCTTCCCTCCTCCTCGGCTGCAGACGCCTGCTCCTTAATGTGCATCAAACTTTGAATCAGCAAATGCATTAGTGGAATGCTCATGCTTATGATGGCGTCGTCCACACTGACCAGCCATGTGCATTCCTCAAAACACTGAAGGACTTGACAGAGGTCTTGGAGCTTTGACCACTGCACAGCAGACAACTCCATGTCTGCCATCCAACTGCCTGCCCGTGTATGTGTATCCTCCCACAAATACATGACAGCACGCCTCTGTTCGCACAGCCTCTGAAGCATGTGCAGTGTGGAGTTCCACCTTGTTGCAACGTCGATTATTAGGCGGTGCTGGGGAAGCTTCAACGATCGCTGATGGTTCAGCATATGGCTGGAGTGTACGGGCGACCGGCGGATGCAAAGTCTTCGCACCTTCAGGAGGCACTGCACCACCAGGTTCAAGGTGTGAGCCAGGCAAGAAATGTGTTTCAGTTCTGAAAGGGCTATGGCAGCCATAAAATTCCTTCCGTTATCACTGACTACCTTGCCTGCCTCAAAATGTACACTGCCCAGCCATGACTGAGTTTCTTGCTGCAAGAACTCGGCCAGAACTTCCGCGGTGTGTCTGTTGTCGCCCAAACACTTCATTTCCAACACAGCCTGCTGACGCTTACCACTAGCTGTTCCATAATAGGACACCTCGTGTGCAACACTGGCAGCTGCGGATGGAGTGGTAGGGCGACTGCGCTCTGTGGTCGAAGTTTTGATTCTGGAGGAGGAGGTGGAGGAGGGGTGTCGAATGCCTAATGCCAACTGTTTCCTAGACCATGGGCTAGGCAGAACTGTCCCACTATGGCTGTCCCCTGTGGACCCTGCATCCACCACATTAACCCAGTGTGCCGTGATGGACACGTAACGTCCCTGACCATGCCTACTGGTCCATGCATCAGTTGTGAGGTGCACCTTTCTACTGACTGATTGCCTCAATGCATGGAGAATGCGGTCTTTGACATGCTGGTGGAGGGCTGGGATGGCTTTTCTCGAAAAGAAGTGTCGACTGGGTAGCTCATAGCGTGGTACTGCGTAGGCCATCAAGTCTTTGAAAGCTTTGCTTTCAACCAAGCGGTAGGGCATCATCTCTAACGATATAAGTCTAGCAATGTGGGCGTTCAAACCCTGTGTATGCGGATGAGAGGGTGAGGACTTTCTTTTCCTAATGAGAGTCTCTTGGAGGGTGAGCTGGTCTGGCGAGGTGCATATGGTGGGACTTGCGGTGGTGGTGGTGGTGGACATGGCGGATTGAGAGAGGGGTGGTGATGGTATTCTCGATGTAGGCCTACATGCTGTGTTTCCTACCAATTAACTTGTGGTTCCCTGACTGCTTTTCCCTAGCGACAACACCTCCACATTTGCTGCTGTTGTTGTTCTAATCGGTGGGCTTACAGTGAGGGAAGGAATGTAGCATTGCTGACTAGCTTCATTGTGACCGGGTGCAACAACATTATGGGATGTTTGGCAGCTAGTCCAGGCTTGCAAGTGCATGGTGGTTAAATGTCGACGCATGCAAGTTGTATTTAAACTTTTGACATTCTGACCTCTGCTAAATGTCCTTGAGCATTTCTTACAGATCACCCTGCACTGATCATTTGGATCTTGGTTAAAAAATTGCCAGACTGCACTCTTCCTACTATTGAATACCTTTTCAGGCATTGCACACTGTGTTACTTTAACCGGATGGCCACACTGTCCGAAAAATGGTTTTGGTTTTGCCAAACTTTTTTGGCCAGAGACGGGCCTGCCAGATGAATGCAAATGTGATGTAGATGGCTGCTGATGATCCTCCTCCTCCGCTTCTGAGCTACACCCTCTTCCCTCAATGGCTGATAATCTGGGTCAACAACTGGGTCATCTATCACCTCCTCTTCAATCTCATGTTCAGCTATTTCTGTGTCACCGTGTAAGGTGCTTTAACGTTCGGGAATGGGCACCATCGTCTCATCAGGGTCAGTTTCTGGCTCAGTACACTGGGAGGGCAATGTAGTGATGTGAGTCGATGGAACAGCATGACAATCTAGCTGTGGCTGTGCATCAGTGCACTCCGTGTCCGAATCATCTTCTAGTGGGCTGTTAACTATTTCCCTTTCTAACCCAGACACGGTATGACGCATCCTTCACTGTTGTTTTGAGGGAAGGACACAAGGAATCAACTTGTTCCTGACCGGGAGCATCCACCGACGACTGGCTACTTTTCAATTTTGAACTATCCGAAGAGGAGGCGAAAGAGCTAGAGGCAGAGTCAGCAAGGAAAGCCAAAACTTTTTCCTGCTCCGGCTTTAACAGCGGTTTTCCAACTCCCAGAAAAGGTAGCGTTCGAGGCCTTGTGTAGCCGGACGATGACGCTGGCTCAACAACTTGAGACTTAGGTGCTATTTTGATTTTCCCTCTACCACCCGATGCTCTACCAGCACCACCACCACCACCATCAGCATTACCAGATGGCAATGACCGCCCATGGCCACGACCTCTTCCACTAGCCTTCCTCATTCTTGGGAAAATGTAACCAAACTAACAACTGTTATATGGTACAGAAAAACAAGGTAGAAGGTGTATGTTACCTTGTTGTGAATATAAATCTACCTTTTTATGTGTGGGTGAGTGCTGAATAAATCAGGCCCACTGTATGACAGCATAGTTTCTGTGGCTGAAAATGACTGACAGAGATACCACAGACAGGACTGGCGCATATGCACAGATTTGCCAATATTAATCTCCCCTTTTTTAATTATTTTTTTTATATGGAAGAATAGTCAATAAATCAGGCCCACTGTATGACAGTATAGTTTCTGTGGCTGAAAATGACTGACAGAGATACCACAGAAAGGAGTGGCACAGATGCACAGATTTGCCAATATTAATCTCCCTTTATTATTATTTTTTTTTGTATGGGAGAATAGTCAATAAATCAGGCCCACTGTATGACAGTATAGTTTCTGTGGCTGAGAATGACTGACAGAGATACCACAGACAGGAGTGGCATAGATGCACAGATTTGCCAATATTAATCTCCCTTTATTTTTAGTTTTTATATATGGGAGACAAGTGAATAAATCAGGCCCAATGTATGACACTATAGTTTCTGTGGCACAAAATGACTGACAGAGCAACCACAGACACGACTGGCACAGATGCACAGATTTGGCAATATTATTCTCCCTTTATTATTATTTTTTTATATGGGAGACTAGTGATTAAATCAGGCCCACTATATCACAGTATAGTTTCTGTGGCACAAAATGACTGACAGAGAAACCACAGACACGAATGGCACAGATGCACAGATTTGGCAATATTATTCTCCCTTTATTTTTATTATATGGGAGACAAGTGAATAAATCAGGCCCAATGTATGACAGTATAGTTTCTGTGGCACAAAATGACTGACAGAGCAACCACAGACACGACTGGCACAGATGCACAGATTTGGCAATATTATTCTCCCTTTATTTTAATTAATTTTTTTGGGGAGACTAGTGAATAAATCAGGCCCACTATATTACAGTATAGTTTCTGTGGCACAAAATGACTGACAGAGATACCACAGACAGGACTGGTGCAGATGCACTGATTGGCAATATAAATCTCCCTTTTTAGGTGTGGGACAGTGCAGAAAAATACAGGCCCACTGTTTTATACTACACAGTTTCAGGGGCTGAAAGTGGCTTGAAGATATATATATATATATATTATATATATATATATATATATATATATATATATATATATATATATAAATTACTACAATTACTATCTCCCAACAATAATCTCCGAAAAGTATGGCAGGCAGCAATTAAAAGGACTGCTGCACACAAAAAGTGTGGACAAACAAACAAGATAGCTGTGCAGAAAGGAAGGAGCAGCAGGATTTGTGCTTTGAAAAAAGCAGTTGGTTTGCACAGCGGCGTACACACAGCGACACAGCTATCAGGGAGCCTTCTAGGGCAGCCCTATAAGCTACAGAGCTGATGAAGAAAAATCTAGCCTCCACTGTCCCTGCAAAGAAAAGGTGGTGTTGGACAGTGGAAATCGCTACAGCACAAGCGGTTTTGGGGGTTAATTTACCCTGCCTAACGCTATCCCTGCTTTTGACAAAGCGGCAGCAACCTCTCCCTATGCTCAGATCGGCAGCAGTAAGATGGCGGTCGGTGGGAACGCCCCTTTATAGCCCCTGTGACACCGCAGAAAGCAAGCCAATCACTGCCATGCCCTTCTCTAAGATGGTGGGGACCGAGACCTATGTCATCACGCTGCCGACACTCTGCGCCCACCTTCATTGGCTGATAAACGGCGCTGAAAGCGTCATACGAAACGCGACTTTGGCGCGAAGGTCGCCGTCCGCGTGGCCGATCCCACGCAAAGTCAGCGACTTTTGAAATTGTTCGATCCGTTTCGCTCAACCCTATTCAGGACCTGCTAGAGGGTAGATAGTTCCAAACGGTATAGCCGCCCTCGGGAGTAGCTCTATTGGGCAGTCGTATGGTTGATGCGGGGGAAGTGTATCCGCCGCCCTCTTGTCACAGACATCTAGAAAATCTTCATACACCGCTGGTAGCTGAGGTAATTCTGAATTCTGGGCTGTTTCTAATTTTGACTCACTTGGAACTTCCGCCTGAACGTCCATTAAGGGGAAACTGATCTTTTTCATCTCCCAGTCGATGCTAGGATTTTGCTTCTGTAACCAGGGCAGACCTAAAATAATGGAAAAATGTGGGGAAGAAATAATTAGGATTGTCAACATCTCGCTGTGCTGTGGCTCAATATAGATCTACAAAAGTCCTGTCTCATGGTCCACTGGCCCCAAATTCAGTGGAGATCCATCTACTGTCTCCATCACAATAGGTGAACGTTTTTTCTGCACCTCTATGCCATGTTTTTGAGCAAACGCAGAATCCATGAAAGTCCCGCTGGCCCCAGAATCGATCATGGCTGATGCTGTGATCCCTAGGGAGTTGACCTTCAGTTTAATAGTTACAAAATAATGGGATTCTCGGTTCTCTTTCCTAACATGTGGAGCTATGGATGATATAGACTGGATCTCATCTTTAGCATAATCAGTCACTGAAATGTAAGACTCCTCGTCGGAGGAGTCAGGGTCCATTATGGCCACCACCATTTTTCGTGAACGGCTTGTGGGACGACTTGGACAGTTAATGAGAAAATGTCCTGCTTCCCCGCAGTACAGAAATAGATTCTCTTTAAATCTTTGTTCTCTTTGTTCTGCGCTCGCTCGTCTCTGGATCGCGTCTACTTGCATCGGCTCTGATTCTGTATCCCGGGGATTCCGGCTAGGCACTTCTTTGATGACCGATGGCAGGGAAGGGTTATATGAGTTAGTTGAGCGATTCATGGAATTCCTCTCCTCTTGTCGTCGTTCAGACAGACGGGTATCAATCCGGACGCAATGTTTGATGAAATCATCCAAATCTGAAGGGGTCTCTCCACGGGCAAGTTCATCCTTTACTGCACTAGAAAGTCCTCTTTTAAAGAAGGTTACTTTTGCTGCATTATTCCATTCAGTGTCGACGGCCCACCTCCTATACTCCATAGCATATTCTGCGACGGGACGTTTGCCTTGTCGTAATGCTAGCAACGTTGATTCAGCTGTAGCTGCACAATTTGGGTCATCAAACATCTGCTGCATCACCCGAATAAACTCATTCAAATTGTCTAAACGTGCATCCCGAGTCTCAATCAGAGGATTAGCCCAAGCGATCGCTTTGTGGGTTAACAGCATAATGATGCATAACACCTTTGACCTATCGGTCGGGAACTGATTAGGATGTGTATCGAAGAACAGATAGCATTGGTTCAAAAATCCACGAAATTTATCTTGATCACCTCCAAAACGAAACGTGGCAATTTGGGGGGCCTGTCAGACGCTGAGACGGAAGCTTGTCCTTTTAGCTGTGTAATTCGGACAGTCAACACCTGTACCGTATTCTGCAAATCTTGGATAGTTTGTTGGAGACTCTGGACATTATGGTCGTTTTGCATAATAAATGCATCCATCCGTGCTTTTCCATTCATCTGTTCGGCATGCAGATTGGACATTGCACCCTGCAGTTTTCTTACACGTGTCTCCATAGTTTCTGCCCCAGTGGCCTCCATTTTTTTGGGCTGAGTATCCTGTCACGTTACTGGCGTTACAGGACTGAAGGTCAGTGGCCGATGCAGATGTATACAAGTGACCGGACCATGGAAAGACCTCTGGAGATGCAATATATGGCAGTGGCAGTTCAATATATCCGCAGATGCAGGGACCAGGCCGAGCAAGGGCCGGTCTGGGTCACACACGTGCACAAAGTCCGTATGAGCAGCAGGAATTCAGGGTAGTAGCAGCAGAATATCAATAAGAAGCAGGGAGATGCCAGCAAGACACCTTCCAACCAGGAGCTCAGAGATTGCTTCACTCAGTTAGACTGAGCACACAAAATACTCAGCAACAGGATGCTGCACAGGGCCAGGTATATATAGCAGGTCCAATCAAGCTCAGTCAGGGCAGGGACAAATCAGCAGGGCAGGTGATGATCTCTATCCCAGACGAAGTTCATATGGTTTCAGGCAGAAGTCAAGCAAGTTCCAAATAGCTCATCAAGCAAAGGAACACACTAGCAAACAAAGAGTCGCAGGTTCAAATCCTAACAAGCTTACTCTTTGCCACATGGGTTTTTTTTGCCTTCCTCTGGATCAACATGTTAGGGCATGTTAGGTTAGGCTATGGGTTAAACTAGATATACTTAAAGTCTTCCTTCAACCTTAATAACTATGTTACAATGTTAAAAGGACCCCCGGGTGGGATCGCGGTAAAAATACTCGGGTCTCCCATAGACTTACATTGGGCTCGTTGTTCTGGCCAAGTACCCAATAGTCCAACCTGTTTGACCCAAGCAACGAGCACCCAAGCATTTTAGTGCTCGCTCAACACTAACTGTAATGGGGTGGACGGCCCCTTCCAGGAAATGCCTCCTATCTTCAAAAGCCAACTTAACTGCTAACAATTCCCTATTGCCGACATCATAATTTTTCTTGGCCAGAGAGAATTATTTAGAAAAGAAGGCGCACGGATTCAGATTAGAGAGTGTGGAAGGACCCAGTGACAAAGCTGCCCCCACCCCCACCTCAGAAGCGTCAACCTCCACAATAAAGGGTCTTGACGGATTTGGTTGTACCAACACAGCTGAAGTAAAACATTTTTTCAGTGTCAAGAAAATTTTTGGCAGCCATGGACCAATTTTTCACATCCTTGAGGGTGAGGTCTGTCAAAGGCTTTACCACCTGTGAAAAACCCTTAATGAACTTCCTAGAATGTCTAAGAATAACCCGGCACTCAAAAGGTTTGTGAAAAACAGAAAATACAGTTTATTCTTATCCATACACAGAACCATTTTGTTGTTGAACGTTTTCGGTCCCAGGTGGACCTTCTTCAGAACAGTTCAATTTATCTGGAATGTTAGGAAAATACGTATGGCCAGTAGGGGAGGCCCTCTGATAATATATAAGCTATCACCAACACTAAATGCAGTGTATAGACCTGGGGTAAGTAGTGCACTAAGGCGTTTAGGGGATCCAGTGGTCAGCATGTAGTGGAGCTCCAGCGCTGGTGGCGTTCTGTGTCACCAGCGGAAGCGTGGATTTTGGGTAGCCTTTATCTATAAACTGTCTGTTAGGCAGTCTGATTCTCTATAGTAGCCGTCAATTTTCGTGCAGTTGCGTCTTATTCACGTGAACTGGCTCTTCGGTATTTTAGTAAGCCATACAGGGAGATGGCAGCTTGTTATGTGAAAAAAACTATTTGCATCAACTTCTTTGCGGTAACATTTCGTTTGTACTTGGTTACCTTCTACATAGATGTTGAGGTCTAGGAAATTGATACTTGTGGTGCTGGTTGTTGGGGTGAATTCAAGGCCATAGTCATTCACATTTAGACTCGATAAAAAGCCATCAAGATCATTCTGTGTACCTTCCCAAATAAATAAGACGTCATCTATGAACCGATGCCAAAAAACCAAGCCCGTATGTAGTTGCCCATTTTGATACACGTGAGACTGCTCCCATTTGGCTACATACAAATTAGCATAGCTTGGGGAAATTGAGTACCCATGGCTGTACCCCACGTTTGCACAAAAAATTGGTCCTCATAAACAAAATAATTGTGTTGCAGAATGAATTGTATGCATTCCTGTATGAACTCAACCTGTGTTGGTTTATAAGTGCCCAATAATTCAAGATAGTATCTTGCTGCTTGACAGCCTTCAGTTTGCTCTATCACAGTGTATAGGGATTTTATATCCAATGTTCCCATGATGTACCCTGGTTTCCAAGAGACCGTCTCTAAAATTTGTAATACATGTCCTGTATCTTTGAGGTATGCTGGAATTAAGGCCATGCACTTTTGTAAATGGATATCCACATACCTAGACAGATTAGCCGTGAGACTGTTAATGCCTGATATAATAGGTCGCACCACATACCTAGACAGATTAGCCGTGAGACTGTTAATGCCTGATATAATAGGTCGCCCAGGAGGGCGTATGGGGTCTTTGTGTAATTTCGGAATGTGGTAAAAAAACGCTAGGCTTGGAGTGCGGTTCATTACAAACTCAAATTCCTTTTTGTTTAAGACACCCATAGACTTTCCTTTAGAACATAGGATATTTAGTTTCTTTATAAAATATGTAGTAGGGTCACTTTTTAATTTTTTGTATATGATTGTGTCACTGAGGAGTCAAACCAATTCCTCCTGATACATAGAGCAATTGAGTACAACAATTCCTCCACCTTTATCTGCTGGTCGTACTATGATCTCGTTATTGACCTGCAGGTGTTTTAGTGCTCTTCTCTCCTGTTGGGTTAAATTATGGGGTTTAAATATTGATTTCTTTTTATGTATTCTCCTAATATCTGCAGTGACTAATGTATCGAACGTATGGAATGCATTTGAATATTCCTGCACAGGATTGAATTTTGAAGGATTAGCTAATGTAGTATGGTTGTACTCATTTGATATCTGTTTGGAATTTTTTAAAATGGGATTTTCCCTCTTTAGAAAGTATTTTTTCAGGGCCAAGTTACGTAGGTACTTCTTCATGCAAATATATAAATTAAATGGATTTGCAGAGGATGTATGTTCAAATTTGTGGCCTTTTTGTAAAAGCGAACTCTCACTTGTAGATAGTTGATACGTGCTCAAATTATATATTTTTTGAGAATTGCTGGCTGGGAGGGTCTCTATTTTTATTTTTGAGCGTTTCTTCCCCCCTCCTGCCTCTTTTTGTTTTATTTTTCTGACCTGAAAAAAATCCCGATTAATAGGGGGACGGGTTACAGCTATCCTAGTTTACTTCAGAGATTTATTGGGTAATCTGGTTACCATGGTTTTAGATGATGCGGGTCTTCCTGTAGTTATGACTGGACGGGGACTAGATTCAGTATGGTCATTTGTTGAGAGTTCACTATTGTTAATGGGATTCTCCCTTCCAGTTGGTATCCTCTGATTAGATGCTATTGGTCCTTTTTCTTTAAAGGTCGATAGTCCAGTAGCTTCTGGTCCCTCATCTCTTTTGAATTATTGGGCACTTATAAACCAACACAGATTGAGTTCATACAGGAATGCATACAATTCATTCTGCAACACAATTATTTTGTTTATGAGAACCAATTTTTTGTGCAAACGTGGGGTACAGCCATGGGAACTCGATTTGCCCCAAGCTACACTAATTTGTATGTAGCCAAATGGGAGGAGTCTCACGTGTATCAAACTGGGCAACTACATACGGGCTTGGTTTTCTGGTGTCGGTTCATAGATGACGTCTTATTTATTTGGGAAAATACACAGAATGATCTTGATGGCTTTTTATCGAGTCTAAATGTGAATGACTATGGCCTTGAATTCACAACATGAAGAGCAGACTCACCATAGCCTTGTCAGATGACAAATGCACTTGCAGGGTGCAGCAGGCCCCTGATAATAAATGCTAAAGCAGCACAGGTGCAAGCTACTGATGAGAGCAACCACCCACTCGCCCAAACATTAGAGGGGTTGGGTGCCTAGTAGCAAAAATGCACACAGGTACGGCTTGCATAAGACACTATTCTCACAGATAAATGTGATGCACAGTGTCTGGACAACCTATTGATCACGCCCATAGTATTAGCAGGCGGGCCGTCCAGCACTATATATATACATGCAACACACAAGAAACAGCATAATGGGACCCTACCGCACCCTGCAAAATGATAAAAAGTGCAAAAAAAGATGAAAAATTAAATAATGTATATAATACACTAGATGAGGTATTAGTTACAATTTTGGCCAAAATGGATAAGCCTGCAACCCAACGTCAAGGGTCCTCATCAGCTTGCATGTCCTACTCTAATATCAAAAACAGCTAACATAGAAAAACTCAAAATAAAAAAAACACAACATGAAGAGCAGACTCACCATAGCCTTGTCAGATGACAAATGCACTCGCAGGGTGCAGCAGGCCCCTGATAATAAATGCTAAAGCAGCACAAGTGCAAGCTACTGGTGAGATCAACCACCCACTTGCCCAAACATTAGAGGGGTTGGCTGCCTAGTAGCAAAAATGCACACAGGTATGGCCTGCATAAGACACTATTCACACAGATAAATGTGATGCACAGTGTCTGTACAACCTATTGATTACACCCATAGTATTAGCAGGCGGGCCGTCCAGCACTATATGTATATATACATGCAACACACAAGAAACAGCATAAAGGGGCCCTGCCGCACTCCGCAAAATTATAAAAAGCGCAAAAAAAGATGAAAAATTCAATAATGTATATAATACATTAGATGAGGTATTAGTTACAATTTTGGCCAAAATGAATAGTGTCTTATGCAAGCCATACCTGTATGCATTTTTGCTACTAGGCAGCCAACCCCTCTAATGTTTGGGCGAGTGGGTGGTTGCTCTCATCAGTAGCTTGCACCTGTGCTGCTTTAGCATTTATTATCGGGGGCCTGCTGCACCGTGCGAGTGCATTTGTCATCTGACAAGGCTATGGTGAGTCTGCTCTTCATGTTGTGTTTTTTTTGTTTTTTTTTTAGTTTTTCTATGAGAGCTGGCCTTGAAT
Source organism: Ranitomeya variabilis (assembly GCF_051348905.1). NCBI lineage: Eukaryota > Metazoa > Chordata > Amphibia > Anura > Dendrobatidae > Ranitomeya > Ranitomeya variabilis. Next base: position 354,091,886 of record NC_135235.1, read on the forward strand.
TCACCCCAACAACCAGCACCACAAGTATCAATTTCCTAGACCTCAACATCTATGTAGAAGGTAACAGGTACAAATGAAATGTTACCGCAAAGAAGTTGATGCAAATAGTTTTTTTCACATAACAAGCTGCCATCTCCCTGTATGTAACATACCGAATAGCCAGTTCACGCGAATAAGACACAACTGCACGAAAATTGACGACTACTATAGAGAATCAGACTACCTAACAGAACAGCTTATTGATAAAGGCTACCCAAAATCCTTATTGGATAAAGTAAAATTTGAAAAGGGGGTCGTACCAAGAAACACATTAGTACATAGCATTAAGCCGATAACCGTAAAATCACCCAATATTAAAGAACAGATAGGCCAATTACCATTCATTACTCAGTTTTATGCAGGCCATAAACAGTTTAGGCGGATTGTTAGTAAGCACTGTATGAGCTTATGTCGGGATAAAATAGTTGGAGAACACTTGCCAAGTGCCCCTAGAATCGTTTACAAAAAGACCCGATCTTTAGACCACATTATAGCCCCTACTACTAAATGGGCTATTAGTGACAAGGCCAGTACGACCAGAACATCCACACAATTCAATGCGAGTTTCACGCCATGTGGCAGTTGTTATGGCTGCATTAATACTAATTAAAAAAAAATCCAGCAGTTTGCGTTCAAGAATTCAAGTGGAACAAGGGAATTCAAGATAGTGGAAAATATCTCATGCTTCTCGATGGGAGTAATTTATCTAATTCATTGCCCCTGTCGGAAATTGTATGTTGGACGCACGAAACGGTGTCTGATGGTGCGTATTAAGGAACACCTAAAAACATTCAAAAAGCGTATATTGGCCACCCGCTTTCGCGTCACTTCATGGAAAGACACAATAGGTCAACTAAAGGGATTTTATTTACTGGCATTCAAAAGGTCCATCAAAGTCCAAGAGGGGGCGATTTTATTAAAAGCATGTCCAGGGCAGAAACACAGTGGATCTTCACCCTGGACACTTTAGCCCCAAAAGGTTTAAAGCAAGAACTTGAATTATTTGCATTCTAGACTGAATATTAATATTTGAACACCCGTCTATGGGGCAAGTAAAAGTTGTTGGGGGCCACATGATTAGTTGTTTTTATGTTCCACAGTCATACATTTTATTCGGAACACCAGCCACATGAGTTAGTCACATGCAAAACTCTTAGGCTTTTAATTATATCCTTATGCACATTTTTGCACATTTCTAAATATAATTTTAAACATTTTCACTGGTAGGGACCATACAATTCCCAGTTGGGGAGAATTTCCTGGAGGGTCCCAATTTTAATTCTAAATTTAATACATTTAATAAATCTAATGATTTAAATAAATTTTGCTTTTTGAATACATATAAAATTTTCATCCAGCCTCTCACTCCTTAGAAATTAACTGTTGCCTTTTGGTTTACTATTATAGGGTTAATCAGCTCCTAGTATGGGTAACTGAAGGCTTACATCCTTGCTTGGTATCTGGGGTGAGATTGGGGGCGTGGCTTCGCCTGCACAGAACATATATAAAGGACGGGGAGTTTGAGGGACCGTAACCCTGATGAAGAAGAGCGCAGCTCTTTGAAACGCGTCGGTTGGTCTATTCACATTCCTTTGAGCACTACAGCGCTCCTTCCTTAGGGTGACATCACAGGTAGGCGTAGCCTAGCGACCATTTTCTTTCCTATCCCGCGCTGTATCCAGGGACGCCTTTGGCCGGGGAGTGCCTGGCTCTACACAAGCGCCTTCACATCGGACACACGTAGCACCGGATTCCCCTGGTGTCCGCTCCAAGCAAGAGGCTCCACACCCAGTCATTACAGCACCTTCTTAGGGATATCGCATGCTGGGCTTACAGGTAAGCTGACAGCTGCATCCTTTACTAACATATATTCGTGCAGGAGACAGTGTGAACTGCAGGGTTATCCCCCTCCCTTCCCCCCTTTCCCCTGCTGTTACACATTAACCCATGGGAATCCTTGTGTAGATTAACTCTAACAACACCAGAAGGTAAGAGGTAAAATTATGTTCTCCTCATGAGCATCTATGCCTCTGTTAATGCATCCCATTATTTTATTTGCATTTGTAGCAGCTGCCTGACACTGGCCACTAAATGCGAGTTTGTCATCCACCCATACACCCAGGTCTTTTTCAATTATGATTTTGCCCAGAGTTTTAGAATTAAGCACATAGTTATACATTTTATTACTTCTACCCTAGTGCATGGCCTTGCATTTATCCCCATTAAAGCTCATTTGCCATTTGACAGCCCAAGCTTCTAGTTTACATACATCATCCTGTAATATAAAATTGTCCTCCTCTGTATTGATTACCCTGCAGAGTTTAGTTTCATCTGCAAATATTGAAATTCTGCTCTGTATGCCCCCTACAAGGTCATTAATAAATATGTTAAAAAGAAGAGGGCCCAATACTGACGCCTGTGGTACCCCACTGCTAACCGCGACCCAGTCCGAGTTGCTCCATTAATAACCACCCTTTGTTTCCTATCCCTGAGCCAGCTCTTAACCCACTTACACATATTTTCCCCTATCCCCATTATTCTCATTTTATGTATCAACCTTTTGTGTAGCACCGTATCAAAAGCTTTTGAAAAGTCCATATACACTATGTCCACTGGGTTCCCTTGGTCCAGTCCGAAACTTACCTCTTCATAGAAATTGATCAGATTTGTCTGACAGAAATGGTCCCTGGTATACCCATGTTGATATTTGGTCATGAGGTTATTCCTCTTCAGATACTCCAGTATAGCATCTCTTTGAATGCCCTCCAGGATTTTACACACAGTAGAGGTTTAGCTTACTGGTCTATAATTTCCGAGTTCAGTTTTTGTCCCCTTTTTGAATATTGGCACCACATTTGCTATACGCCAGTCCTGTGGTACAGACCCTATTATTATGGAGTCTTTAAAGATTAAAAATTATGGTCTATCAATGACTGTACTTAATTCCTGCAGTACTCGGGGGTGGATCCCATCCGGACCCGGAGATTTGTCAATTTTAGTGACACCCAATTAAGTCAGAGAAAATAACATTAATGAAATTTAGAAAAATGGCAGGCGCGTTAGTGAGACCAAAGGGCATAACTAAGTTTTTAAACAGCCTCTCAGTCGTCAGGAACACTGTTTTCCATTCATCCCCTTCCTGGACTCTTATAAGGTTATAAGCCCTCGTAAATTGAGCTTAGAGAACCCATTTGGCCCCTGTGAGTTGGTTACATAACTCAGGGATCAGGGGAAGAGGGTACATGTTTTTTACCGTAATTTTGTCGAGTTCACGAAAGTTGAGGCACAGCCGCAAACCACTAAAAGAACCCCGCTGCTACGGGTGAATTAGAAGGCCAAATATGTCCCTTGCGGAGACTCTCTGCTATGTACTCCTTCATGGCTTGATGCTCAGGCCTGAACAAATGAAACAGGTGAGCCTTGGATAACTTGGCTCCCGGAACTAAATCAATGGCACAATCGAAAGGTCTATGTGGTGGAAGCACCTCAGCCTTGGAAACCACATCTTCAAAGTCCTTCAGATATTCTGGAATACCCTCCAGACCTACAGATGACACAGATTCAGATTCTACAGGGGTGACAAGAGGAACCCAGTTACAACATATACCGTTATCCTTACATCCCCATTGAGTGATTTCACCTGTCAACCAATCAATGATAGGATTATGGCGTTGAAGCCAAGGCATCTCTAGTACCAGTCCAGCAGACTGGTGTAGAACCAAACAACTTAATTTTTCCACATGAGTAGAACCCACTGTTAGAGAAAAAACATCAGACATGAAACAAATTCCGTCCTGGGTGAGAGGAGAAGAGTCAATAGCTACAATTTTAACAGGATACTTAAGACTGACTGTCCCTATCTTATTAAGAGTCACCACCCGGGCATCGATCAGGTTAATGGTAGAACCGCAGTCAACAAAGACAATGGTCATGACAGGACGACCAGCAAGTTCGAATTCCACCTGAAGCAATGTTTTAGCAAGTGAGGAAATACGTTCCTGGTAGTCTGGGTAACCTCCTCGATCGTAACCCAGACTTAGGTGTTTCCCGATGGCTTAGCAGAAGAGGGACACGAGGGACAGTCCCTTTTCCAATGTCCAGAGGCTCCACAGTAAAAGCATATTTGGTTGTCTCTACGGTGTCTCCTCTCTCTTTCCATCATCAAGATAGCCCCAACCTCCATGGGCTCAGGGACAGGCACAGTGTCACACAGGTTGGAGTATAATGAGGTCTCCTGCTGCATCACTCCTCTAGCACAGAGCCTCCATTCCATACCAACCGCCTACATCATGGCATCCTCCAGGGTATCGGAGGGAGAGTATAATGCCAGAGCGTCCTGTAAATGGTTGGAAATGACCCTGTGGAACAACCCTCTCAGGGAAGCATCATTCCAGGATACTTCAGCGTCCCAGCATCTAAACTCTGAGCAGAACCATTCGGCTGAGTGCCTCCCCTGTGTCACACTCATCACCTTATTCTCTGCCAGACGCACTCTATCAGGCTCGTCATAAATGTGCACCAAAGCCTCAAAGAACAGGTTCACCGACATACATTCAGAAGCAGAGGGAGAGAGAGAGAAAGCCTATGCCTGTGGAGCCCCCCTTAACAAGAACATAATGATCCCCACCCTCTGCCTTTCATTACTAGAAGCTTGGGGATGTAACTAAAAAAACAACTTGCATCCCTCTTTAAAAACCCTAAACAATTGTTTATCCCTGGAAAAATTGTCAGATAACTTTATCGGAGGTTCAGGGTCCACTAGAGACACATCAGTAGGGCCTCCATCCTGAGTACCCAACGGAACAGGACCCTGTAAAGCACCCGCCACATATCTTTGCACCTGTTGGTGTGAGTGAACCAGGGTTGGCTACTCCATGGACAGCTTCTGCATAAATTGGGAGAGCTCATTAACCTGCTCCATGAGAACCCGTATCGGATCCATAGTAAACTTGCACCTCACCACCTGGAAGAGACTGTATGGTCAGTTATAATGTCAGGGATCCCGGGTGTAACTAATGCTGGGAGGCTACTTGCCAAAGTAAGGGAGCCCAGAGCAGAATGGCGGAGAACTCACCGGGTAGCAAGCAGGACCTGAACCATGTGACAGAGGGGAAGAGGCCAGGGGCCAGGGTGCAAAGAAGGCGAACGGCACTGGATAGTAGTCAAACGTGCCGAAGTCAATAACCGGGAGATAAGTGAGGTACTGGAGGGTGAGACAGAAGGATAGTCTGGTGGAAGTCGGAGGTCAGAAAGCTGAGTAAGCGAATGACTAGAAACACAAAGAAGAGAAGCCGTGAGAATCAAACAGACTAGTTCAAGCACGGAGAGCAAACAAACAACACAGTATGCACACGCACACCAGGGGGTCAGGCACACAGACAGATCGAAAGTATAACTGACAGAGAATCCTAGTCCAGCGCGAGTATAAATATCCCTCCCTGATCTAAAGGGAGGCCACAACAATTAACCCTGTGAGGGCAGGGCATTAACCCTGTCCAAACCATGACAGAACTGTTAAACAAATCTTGGCTAAGCTGAAGGACACCTTTGACACCCGCACTGCAGCAGAGTTAAAAATGAGATTCTTTGGGTGTAAACAAAGGGTGCAGGACAGTATACGGGTCTATGCCCTTAATCTCCAGGAAGCACCATTAAGCAGGTTAACCCTGACAGCATGCAAGATGGTGACAGATTGTTAAAGGAGCAGTTTATTGAGGGACTCCTGTCCAGCACTCACAGGACACAGCTGCACATCTTGGCCCTACAAAACCCTGACCTGGACTTTGCACACTTTAAAGATAGGGCCATCTGGGTGCTGCATGAACCAAATTGCAGCTGCACAGTGACCCTAGGACCCAGCAATTACATACCCCCAGGAAGCAGCATTCTTTCCTCAGGCCCACGTCAAGGCCAACGCGCAGACCCTGGCTAATGACCCTGCTGCAGGACTGCGTCTCCAAGTCCAGGAGCTGACCAAAAGTGTGGCGGCATTAACCAAAACCGTGAAGTCCATGCAAGTGTCCCCAAAGGAGAAGATCCAGCTGGCTTTCAGTCCAGATAGCAGAAGAGGATCCCGCCGACCAGAGGGAGAGACAACGATCGCTATGACCAGGACGGACGACCCATTTGTCACCACTGCAGCCAGGCGGGACACATAGCAAGATTCTGTCATTTAAACAAACAACCCCTGGGGTAGGGAGTCAACCCCCAGGAGTAGGATGACCAGGCCCAGAAAGCTGGCGAGTAGTGTTGAGCATTCCGATACCGCAAGTATCGGGTATCAGCCGATATTTGCGGTATCGGAATTCCGATACCGAGATCCGATACTTTTGTGGTATCGGGAATCGGTATCAGAACCATATTAATGTGTAAAATAAAGAATTAAAATAATAAATATGGATATACCTTTTTGGAAGTGCATCTGAACAGCAAGGTGGATTGCTGTTGAGGGGAGATAGAGAGAAAAAAAAAAATCTATAAATCTTCAGCACAGCGAGTGTGAGCGAGCTGAGTGTGACCTGAGTGTAAGTGTGAACGGCGGTAAGTGTGTGACTTGTGATTCAGTGACTTTGGAATCAGGGAGTTTCCAAGGGAGGAATTGCTTCTGTTTTTTTTTTTTTTTTTTTTTTTTTAAATTAATACTTTGTATTTATTTTTAATTAACGTTTCTGTGTGGTGCAATCCCCATTAAGAAATGTGCTCCACAATTGTTAATGCCATCCAGTGCACATCTTGCCACATGTATGCAGTCCTTGACCAGCCGGTCGAGGGTGCATACTGCTGTGCTAGATGTGAGCACGTTGTGCATTTGGAAACCCAGATACTGGATCTAAATGTGCAGCTGGCAACACTGAGATCCATAGACAATATGGAGAGGAGTCTTCTGCTCACAGAGCAGACGCTCAATGGGATAGATGAGGAGGGGGATGGTAGGATGGAGCTGCAGGACAGTGTGGCAGTTAGCTGGGTGACAGATAGAAGGCGGGGTAGAGGGAAGAGTGCCAGGGAGGCTAGTCCTGATCTGGCACACCCCAATAAGTTTGCTAAGTTGGCAGATGAGGGGGGTGCCAGTACAGGGGTAGCACTGCTGCAGCCAGGCATGTCCTCTGAAAGCCGGAGGAGTGACTGCTCCAGTAAGGAGGGAAATAGGAGAGCAGGGCAGGCCAGACAGGTGCTGGTAGTGGGGGACTCAATTATTAGGGGAACAGATAGGGCAATCTGTCACAAAGACAGGGATCGTCGGACGGTGTGCTGCCTACCTGGCGCTCGAGTCCGACACATCGCTGATCGGGTGGACAGATTACTGGGAGGGGCTGGTGAGGACCCAGCGGTCATGGTGCATATTGGCACAAATGACAAAGTTAGAGGTAGGTGGAAGGTCCTTAAAGATGATTTCAGGGAATTAGGCTGCAAGCTGAAAGCAAGGACCTCCAACGTGGTATTTTCCGAAATACTGCCTGTACCACGTGCCACGCCAGAGAGGCAACGGGAGATTAGGGAGGTTAATAAGTGGCTCAAGAATTGGTGTAGGAAGGAGGGGTTTGGGTTCCTGCAGAACTGGGCCGACTTCTCAGTGGGCTACAAGCTCTACGCTAGGGACGGGCTGCACCTCAATGGGGAAGGGGCAGCTGTGCTGGGGGAGAAAATGGTTAGAAGGTTGGAGGAGTGTTTAAACTAGGGATTGGGGGGGAGGGTATTCATTTTATAGGAGGGGAAGATAGTGCAGATAGAGAGCTGGGCACAAATAAGGAAGTTGGGGGTGGCGGTGGCATGGGGGGTGGGGTTAGAACAGTTAATAATTTAAGAAAGAATAGAGGTACAGAGAGTAACATCAAGTGCATGTATACTAATGCCAGAAGCCTCGCCAACAAAATGGACGAATTAGAACTAATGTTGTTGGAGCATAATTATGACATGGTGGGGATATCTGAGACGTGGCTGGATGAGAGCCATGACTGGGCTGTTAACTTGCAGGGCTATAGCCTGTTCAGAAATGACCGTACAGATAAGCGAGGGGGAGGGGTGTGTCTATATGTAAAATCTTCCTTAAAACCCATCCTGCGTGATAATATAGGTGAATTTAATGAAAATGTGGAGTCCCTGTGGGTGGAGATAAGGGGAGGGGGAAAAAATAATAAATTACTGATAGGGGTTTGTTATAAATCTCCAAAAATAATGGAAGCAATGGAGAATATCCTCGTAAAGCAAATAGATGAAGCTGCGACTCAAGGAGAAGTCATTATTATGGGGGACTTCAACTACCCTGAAATAGATTGGGGAACAGAAACCTGCAGTTCCAGCAAAGGTAATCAGTTTTTGACAACTATGAGAGACAATTACCTTTCACAACTGGTTCAGGACCGAACAAGGAGGGGGGCACTGCTAGACCTAATATTAACCAACAGGCCAGACCGCATATCAAATATAAGGGTTGGTGGTCACTTGGGGAATAGTGATCACAAAATAATAAGTTTTCATGTAACCTTTAATAAGATGGGTAGTAGGGGGGTGACAAGGACACTAAACTTCAGGAGGGCAAATTTCCAACGGATGAGAGAGGATCTTGGTGCAATTAACTGGGACGATATCCTGAGACACAAAAATACACAAAGTAAATGGGAGACGTTTATTAGCATCTTGGATAGGACCTCTGCACAGTATATACCGTATGGGAATAAACATACTAGAAATAGGAGGAAACCAATATGGCTAAATAGAGCTGTTAGGGGCGCAATAAGGAACAAAAAGAAAGCATTTAGAGAATTAAAGGAAGAAGGTAGTGAGGAGGCATTAAATAAATACAGAAAATTAAATAAATTCTGTAAAAAGCAAATCAAGGCAGCAAAGATTGAGACAGAGAGACTCATTGCCAGAGAGAGTAAAAATAATCCCAAAATATTCTTTAACTATATAAATAGTAAGAAACTAAAAAATGACAGTGTTGGCCCCCTTAAAAATAGTCTGGGTGAAATGGTGGATGAGGATGAGGAAAAAGCCAATCTGCTAAATGACTTTTTTTCATCAGTATTTACAAAAGAAAATCCCATGGCAGACAAAATGACTAGTGATAAAAATTCCCCATTAAATGTCACCTGCTTAACCCAGCAGGAAGTACAGCGGCGTCTAAAAATCACTAAAATTGACAAATCTCCGGGCCCGGATGGGATACACCCCCGAGTACTGCAGGAACTAAGTACAGTCATTGATAGACCATTATTTTTAATCTTTAAAGAGTCCATAATAACAGGGTCTGTACCACAGGACTGGCGTATAGCAAATGTGGTGCCAATATTCAAAAAAGGGGCAAAAACTGAACTCGGTAATTATAGGCCAGTAAGTTTAACCTCTACTGTGGGTAAAATCCTGGAGGGCATTCTAAGGGATGCTATACTGGAGTATCTGAAGAGGAATAACCTCATGACCCAGTATCAGCACGGGTTTACTAGGGGACCGCTCATGTCAGACTAATTTGATCAGCTTCTATGAAGAGGTAAGTTCCGGACTGGACCAAGGGAACCCAGTGGACGTAGTGTATATGGACTTTTCCAAAGCTTTTGATACGGTGCCACACAAAAGGTTGTTACATAAAATGAGAGTAATGGGGATAGGGGAAAATATGTGTAAGTGGGTTGAGAGCTGGCTCAGGGATCGGAAACAAAGGGTGGTTATTAATGGAGCACACTCGGACTGGGTCGCGGTTAGCAGTGGGGTACCACAGGGGTCAGTATTGGGCCCTCTTCTTTTTAACATATTTATTAATGACCTTGTAGGGGGCATTCAGAGTAGAATTTCAATATTTGCAGATGACACTAAACTCTGTAGGGTAATCAATACAGGGGAGGACAATTTTATATTACAGGATGATTTATGTAAACTAGAAGCTTGGGCTGATAAATGGCAAATGAGCTTTAATGGGGATAAATGTAAGGTCATGCACTTGGGTAGAAGTAATAAGATGTATAACTATGTGCTTAATTCTAAAACTCTGGGCAAAACCATCAATGAAAAAGACCTGGGTGTATGGGTGGATGACAGACTCATATTCAGTGGCCAGTGTCAGGCAGCTGCTACAAAGGCAAATAAAATAATGGGATGTATTAAAAGAGGCATAGATGCTCATGAGGAGAACATAATTTTACCTCTATACAAGTCACTAGTTCGACCACACTTAGAATACTGTGCACAGTTCTGGTCTCCGGTGTATAAGAAAGACATAGCTGAACTAGAGCGGGTGCAGAGAAGAGCGACCAAGGTTATTGGAGGACTGGGGGGTCTGCAATACCAAGATAGGTTATTACACTTGGGGCTATTTAGTTTGGAAAAACGAAGACTAAGGGGTGATCTTATTTTAATGTATAAATATATGAGGGGACAGTACAAAGACCTTTCTGATGATCTTTTTAATCATAGACCTGAGACAGGGACAAGGGGGCATCCTCTACGTCTGGAGGAAAGAAGGTTTAAGCATAATAACAGACGCGGATTCTTTACTGTAAGAGCAGTGAGACTATGGAACTCTCTGCCGTATGATGTTGTAATGAGTGATTCATTAATTAAATTTAAGAGGGGACTGGATACCTTTCTGGAAAAGTATAATATTACAGGGTATATACACTAGATTCCTTGATAAGGCGTTGATCCAGGGAACTAGTCTGATTGCCGTATGTGGAGTCGGGAAGGAATTTTTTTCCCCATGGTGGAGTTACTCTTTGCCACATGGGTTTTTTTTGCCTTCCTCTGGATCAACATGTTAGGGCATGTTAGGTTAGGCTATGGGTTGAACTAGATGGACTTAAAGTCTTCCTTCAACCTCAATAACTATGTAACTATGTAACTATGTAACTCACCTCTCCTGAGGCCCCTGCACCTTACCGCTTTTAACCGGCAGCCTGCTTTGCTTAAAATGAGCGCGTTTAGGGCCTTCCATGACGTCACGGCTTCTGATTGGTCGTGTGCCGCTCATGTGACCGCCACGCGACCAATCACAAGCCGCGACGTCATTCTCAGGCCCTAAACTCCTCATTCTAGGAATTTAGGACCTGAGAATGACGTCGCGGCTTGTGATTGGTCGCGTGGCGGTCACATGAGCGGCACGCGACCAATCAGAAGCCGTGACGTCATGGAAGGCCCTAAACACGCTCATTTTAAGCAAAGGAGGCTGCCAGTTAACAGCGATAAGGTGCAGGGGCCTCCGGAGAGGTGAGTATATCAATATTTTTTATTTTAATTCTTTATTTTACACATTAATATGGATCCCAGGGCCTGAAGGAGAGTTTCCTCTCCTTCAGACCCTGGGAACTATCAGGATACCTTCCGATACTTGGTGTCCCATTGACTTGTATTGGTATCGGGTATCGGTATCGGCGATATCCGATACTTTTCGGGTATCGGCCGATACTATCCGATACTGATACTTTCAAGCTTTACTGGACACCGGCTCCCAGGTGACGACTATACCATATATTCTTTACAAACGGTACTGGGGTGACTCTGATATTACCGGCGGCCCAGATATCGATCTGCCCATAGTCACCAGCAATGGTCAGCCTTTGCCACAAGTGGGGAATAAGGAGGTGACCATTAAGATTGGCTGAGTAGAATTGCAGTCACAAGGTTTGATTATAGTTGATATTGATAAATGAGAATGCCATCCTATGATCACTTTAGGCACCAATGTAATATAACATTGTCTTGGAGAAATTATCGTTTTGTTGCAACAGGTAGCCAAGACCACCAGTTCCAGTCAGCAGGGAGTCCTGCAAAAGGAGATCAAAGCACTGATGCAGAGGCAACAGGTAGAGTTGTCTGGTGGAGAAGTCGGCAGTGTAAGAACGAGTGATCCGTTCCCCATTGCAGTACCCCCAAGGAGTGAAATGTTAATTTGGTGTCGGGCAGCAATAGGCCTCAAGGGTCAAGATTACCAGGCCCTGGTAGAACCAGTTAACTCTGATAGTAGGCCCATTGTCCTGACAGCCAGGGGGGCTAGTCGATGTCCGCAAGGGGAGGGTATCGATACATATCCTGAATTGTGGGGAAAAAGAGGTCCGTTTACCCCAATATGCCACCCTTGCTAAGCTGTTCACTGTAAAGAACAAAGCAATACAGGCAGTAGAACTCTTGCTTCTGTCTGACCAGGTAAAAGACAATGGCTCTGAGGGTCAGTTGGAGGATTGGTATCAGAAGTTACACGTAGGCATTGACTCCACCCCTTTGCACCAAAAGCATGGGGCTTACCGGGTGGTCCAAGAATATGAACGGGTCTTTTGCAAACACCGTCTAGACTTTGTGCAGGTAAAAGGGATCCAACACCATATCCACACTGGAGATCATCCACCCATTAAAGAGAGGTACCGGTCTGTACCTCCAGCTCACTATCAATGTGCCAAGTGTCTGCTATGGGAGATGAAGGAGGCTGGGGTGATCAGAGACAGTTGTAGCCCCTGGGCAGCTCCATTGGTCCTCGTTAGAAAGAAAGATGGTACAGTGAGGGTGTGTGCTGACTACAGGCAGATTAACCGCATTACACATAAGGACGCCTACCCATTACCCAGAATTGAGGAATAATTAGCTGCACTAAAATCCGCTAACTATTTCTCCACCTTAGATCTCACCAGTGGGTATTGGCAGGTTCTCGTGGCAGAGGCGGATAAAGAGAAGACCGCCTTCACGACACCCATGGGCTTAAGCGAGTTCAACTACATGCCATTCGGGCTTTGTAACGCATCGGGGACATTCCAGAGGATGATGGAGTGCTGCCTTGGGCACAAGAACTTTGAAGTGGTTCTACTGTACCTGGATGACGTCATCGTCTTCTCCAAGACCTATGAAGGCCACTTGAAGCATCTGTCCGAGGTGTTTGAAGCCCGATCCAACTTTGGGCTGAAGGTGAAGCCGTCCAAGTGTCACCTGTTGTAGCCCAAGGCGCAGTATCTAGGCCACATAGTAAGAGAAGAAGGCGTGACACCAGACCCTGACATAGTCACCGTTATCAGGGACTGGCCAAAACCCAACACTATTCCTGAAGTACGGCAGTTCTTCTGGTTGGCAGGCTACTACCAGAGATTCATCAAGGACTTCACCAAGATAGCCACACCCCTGCAAGACTTGCTAGTGGGCCAATCCAAGAAGGCCAAGAACAAGAATCCTCCCTTCGTGTGGAACAGCAGGCTAGAAGAATCCTTCACCCGGTTGACGTTGGCTCTCACGGGAGATGAAGTCCTGGCCTATCCTGACTATGACCAACCATTCATACTTTACAATGATGCCAGCAAAGTGGGATTGGGAGCAGTGCTGTCACAAGTACAGAGAGGCAGAGAAAGAGTGATTGCCTACACCAGCTGGAAGCTTCATCCCACTGAAAGGAACCCCGACAAATATAGATCCTTCAATTTGAAGTTCCTCACCATAGTCTGGGCTATGACCGAGCAATTCAAACACTACCTTGCTTCAGCAAAGTTTACCACCTTCACGGACAATAACCTGCTGACTTACTTGGAAACCACAAGGCTAGGTGCATTGGAACAGGAATGGATGGCCCGGCTGTCCAACTGTGAGTTTACCATCAAGTACCAAGCGGGGCATAAGCCCTTACAGGAACTGTTGAAAAAGGTACCGTCTGGTGCCAAGAACTGGAAAATCTGTTGGCAGGAGCCCCAAGAAGAAGCCTTTCAAGATCTCAAAAGGGCACTCACTGAAGCTCCTATCCTGGCCTCAACTGTTCATTTGCCACACTGACGGGAGTCTGCTGGGACTTTGGGCTGTGTTGTCGCAGATGCAGGATGAAAGAGAGAGTGTGATCGCTTATGCAAGTCAGTCCCTTCACGATTCCGAATGCAATCCGGACAATTACAGTTTTTTCAAGTTGGAGCTGTTAGCATTGTTGTTGGCTGTGACGGAAAGATTCACGGAATATCTGTCCGGCTCTGAAGTGTTGGTGCGTACTGATAGCAACCCACTTGCGCACCTGGTGAATGCAAAACTGGGGGACTTAGAACAGCTGTGGGTAGCCAGAATGGTGAAATTCTGTTATAAAATAGTCTATAGAAGGGGGGCAGAAAATACCAAAGCCGATGCCCGGTCCCGGAGGTAGAGTACCAGACCCGAGCGGGACAGAGACGAAGAGCTAGAGGATGAAGAGGTCCCCAGATTCTGGAGGTCCACCAGGACGGTGGTGGCAATGCAGAGACAGATACATACCCCGTCCAAGATGACATACTGGGATGAACTCGAGATGAGTAAATGAAGCTTCAACAGGAAGATGGCAAACTGGCTTTATTAAGACGATGTGTGGCTTCTCAGAAACTACCAAGCTCGTTGGAAAGGGGGACCTTGTCCCCGAAGGCGTTGCGGATCCCATGACAGTGGGAACAACTACGAATGAAGAACGGCTTACTATATCGCAAAGTGCAACTGTGGACTGAGCCGCATGTGACCTGGCAAGTCGGGATCGAAGACATCTCGCATTGCCTGAGGTGCCACCTTCCTCCAGTGCACAGAGACTGATAAGTTAACCTGTTACAGTCTATTGACTTTTCCCCCGCCCTCCAATCACATCCTTTACCCCTCTGCTTGTATAATTAATCCATATATATATATATATATATATATATATATATATATATATATATATATATATATATATATATATACAGTTAGGTCCAGAAATATTTGGACAGAGACAACATTTTTCTCATTTTGGTTATAGACATTACCACAATTTAATTTTAAACAAAACAATTCAGATGCAGTTGAAGTTCAGACTTTTAGCTTACATTTGAGGGTATCCATATTAAAATTGGGTGAAGAGTTTAGGAGTTTCAGCTCCTTAACCTGTGCCACCCTGTTTTTTCAAGGGACCAAAAGTAATTGGACAATTGACTCCAAGGCTATTTCATGGACAGGTGTGGGCAATCCCTTCATTATGTCATTCTCAACTAAGCAGATAAAAGGCCTGGAGTTGATTTGAGGTGTAGTGCTTGCATTTGGAAGGTTTTCCTATTAAGTAAACATGCGGTCAAAAGTGCTCTCCATGAGGGTGAAACAAGCCATTCTTAAGCTGTGAAAACAGAGAAAAAACCCATCCGAGAAATTGCTACAATATTCGGAGTCGCAAAATGTACAGTTTGGTACATCCTGAGAAGGAAAGAAAGCACTGGTGAACTCATGAATGCCAAAAGACCTGGGCGCCCACGGAAGACAACAGTGGTGGGTGATCGCAGAATAACCTCCATGGTGAAGAGAAACCCCTTCACAACAGCCAACCAAGTGAAGAACACTCTCCAGGAGGTAGGCGCATCAATATCCAAATCTACCATAAAGAGAAGACAGCATGAAAGTAAATACAGAGGGTTCACTGCACGGTGCAAGCCACTCATAAGTGTCAAGATTATAAAAAGGCTAGACTGGACTTGGCTAAAAAACATCTAAAAAAGCCAGCACAGTTCAGGAAGAACATTCTTTGGACAGATGAAACCAAGATCAACCTCTACCAGAATGATGGAAAGAGAAAAGTATGGCGAAGGCTTGGTACAGCTCATGATCCAAAGCATACCACATCATCTGTAAAACATGGCGGAGGCAGTATGATGGCTTGGGCATGCATGGCTGCCAGTGGCACTGGGTCACTAGTGTTTATTGATGATGTGACACAGGACAGAAGCAGCCAAATGAATTCTGAGGTATTCAGAGCCATACTGTGTGCTCAGATCCAGCCAAATGCAGCAAAACTGATTGGTCATCGTTTCATACTACAGATGGACAATGACCAAAACATGAAGCCAAAGCAACCCAGGAGTCTATTAAAGCAAAGAAGTGGAATATTCTTGAATGGCCAAGTCAGTCACCTGATCTCAACCCAATTGAGCATGCATTTCACTTGTTAAAGACTAAACTTCAGACAGAAAGGCCCACAAACAAACAGCAACTGAAAACCACTGCAGTGAAGGCCTGGCAGAGCATCAAAAAGGAGGAAACACAGCGTCTGGTGATGTCCATGAGTTCAAGACTTCAGGCAGTCATTGCCAACAAAGGGTTTTCAACCAAGTACTAGAAATGAACATTTTATTTAAAATTATTGAATCTGTCCAATTACTTTTGGTCCCTTTAAAAAACAGGGTGGCACATGTTAAGGAGCTGAAACTCCTAAACCCTTCATCCAATTTTAATGTGGATACCCTCAAATGAAAGCTGAAAGTCTGAACTTCAACTGCATCTGAATTGTTTTGTTTAAAATTAAATTGTGGTAGTGTCTATAACCAAAATGAGAAAAATGTTGTCTCTGTCCAAATATTTCTGGACCTAACTGTATATATATATATATATATATATATATATATATATATATATATATATATATATATATATATATATATATATATATATATATATATATATATATATATTTGAAGAAAAAGAAGGAGTTGGTGCGCACTCTTGGGTCCGTTTAAAAATCCTTTCTTTATTGGAACATCAATGAAGAGACAAACAGGCGGGAGACAACGTGCGGATAAAGCAGGACTACAGCTGTTTCACGCAAAACTGCGCTTCTACAGGTCCCAATGGTGAACGGAAATGGGGGGGGTGTGTTTTATAGTATATCTCTGGCATTATTGCCTCCCCCTTTTCCGTACGTCATAGGTGATACAAAACTCCCAATTTTTAACAGTACATTTATACAAATAAAATGTAAAATATACATGGGTACTACAGTTAAAAATACGTGGTATGTGTTGACCTTTTTGGAGAGCACTAGAACAGAAATTTAATGCAACTGAAAAACATTTTGCGTTATTACCAAGAGATCTGCCTACAGGAATACCGACATGTCAATGCGTTCATTTAGTCCCATCGGACCTGTAGCGCTCGTGCGCATTATCCACTGTGCTTCACATCTCAGAAGGAGCCGATTCATATCGCCCCCCTGTTTTGGTGAGTACACCCTTTTTATGCCCGCAAAACGGAGTGTCTGAACGTTACCTGAGTGAAATTGCCGTACATGATTTATTAGGCGGGGGAC
Source organism: Ranitomeya variabilis (assembly GCF_051348905.1). Taxonomy (NCBI): domain Eukaryota; kingdom Metazoa; phylum Chordata; class Amphibia; order Anura; family Dendrobatidae; genus Ranitomeya; species Ranitomeya variabilis. The sequence goes on from NC_135235.1 coordinate 354,108,939, forward strand.
CCCTTTACCTGTCCGGACTGAGGCAAGATGTTCTTTTATTCGGATATATAATGGACGAATAGTTTTTCCTATGTAGTAAAAGCCGCACGAACAGAAAATAACATAGACTACATAGTTGGTTTTACAGGAGATGAAATCCCTGATTTGGTGGTTAATTGGTCCTATTTGGACAGTGTTGCCTGTCAAATGTTGTGGGCACAGACTACATTGCCCACACTTGAAATTCCCTTTCGGGGTATCTTTATTGAGCCAATTGGAACGATCGGTAATGATACGATTCCGTACCAACATGTCCCCTATGTTTTTACTGCGGCGGCTGGCGAATAGGGGTCCCTCCTGTAATCTACTAGTGAGTTCTCCATCTTTTCCCAGGATATGCCAGTTTTTTCTAATTATGGATCTGATATGAGTGTCCATTGGACCATATTTAAAACTAAAAATAAACTGCTTTTCTTTATTTGTTTGTCCTTTTTTGTTACGAAAAGATTTTACATTAAGGTCCTCTTTAGTGGCCTTATCTAAAGCTTCGTCAAGCAGAGAACATGGATATCCGCGATTTTGGAAGCGTTTATATAGATCGTGTGATTGACTTATGAAACCACTCGGGCTGCTGTTAATTCTTTTTACTCTTAAAAACTGGCTAAAGGGTAGAGCTTGTTTTGTATAGAAAGGGTGGGCACTTTGAAAATGAAGGAGCGCATTTGAGGCAGTGGGCTTGCGGTAAACTTCAGTGTTAATTCTGCCCTCATTTATGTTTATTTTCACATCTAGGAACTCTATATTTTGGTTACCATAGTGAGAGGTAAATTTCATGTTTAAACAATTACTGTCCGATAGAAAACTAACAAAATTACTGAAGTCCTCTGCTGTCCCATCCCAGATGACCAGGACATCATCCACATATCTTATGAAGAGCTTTATGTGTTGGAGAAAAGGATTAGTGTTCGAATACACATATTTATCCTCAAAATACGCTAGAAAAAGGTTTGCCAGGGTGCATGCGACTGATGTACCCATGGCTGTACCTTCTCGTTGTATATACCATCGTGCGTCAAATTGAAAAGCGTTATGTTTGAGGACAAATGCTAGGCTTTCACAGATAAAATTAATTGTTTGGGTATCCGTGGGTTTTTTTTTTAAGATTTCTCTTATAACTTCTACCCCTAGGTCCTGAGGTATCCTAGTGTACAAACTTTCCACATCTATTGACCCTAGGCTGAATGTTTCTTGCCACGTAAAGTCTCTTATTGTACGTAGGAGGTGGTTTGTATCTTTTATATACGATGGTATATCTTGTAGCAGTGGACGTAATAGCCAATCAAGATACCTAGATAATGGCTCTGTTAAGGAGCCCACCCCCGATACAATAGGACGACCTGGTGGGTTATTTAAAGATTTATGGACCTTAGGCACGTGATACCAGTGAGGTTTATTAGGTGAATCTGGAATCAATTTCTCTGCCTGTCTTTTGGACAATATTCCCCTCTCCACATATGCTCTCAATAAAGATCTTAACTCGCTCTGATATTTAAGTGTGGGATCATTTTTTATCCTCTCATAAGTGTTACTATCTGTGAGCTGTCTCAGCGCTTCAGCAAAGTAGTAATTTTTTGTTAATAAGACTATATTGCCCCCTTTATCTGATGCTCGTACAACTGTATCTTGCCAACTCTGGATTTCTTTGAGCGCCTTATTTTCCATATTACCGTATTTTCCGGCGTATAAGACGACTGGGCGTATAAGACGACCCCCCAACTTTACCAGTTAAAAAATAAAATCTTCTTAAAAGTTGGGAGTCTTCTTATACACCGTATGTCGTCTTATAGGGCCGGTGAATATGTGCCTTTTGGGGGGGGGGGGGAGTGATCCTGATGAGGACGAGGGGGCGTCTCACAGGAAAGTGAGTATCCCCCATTACCTTATCATAGCGCTGCAGCGTGGGGTCTCTGTGCTGGGAGCGGCGGCTGCTGTGCTGTGGCGGCTCCTCTTCTGCAGTGTGGGGCCTCTGGTGCTGTGGGGCAGTGGCGGCGGCGTATCTTCATGCAGTCGGGGCTCCTCCGGCATCTCAGCCTGGAAGCCCCGCCGGCAACTCCATCGGTACAATGCGGTCAGGTGGCCTCCGGGAAAATGGCCGCTGCTCAGATTCAGATCTCGTCCCGAGATCTCGGGAGACGAGATCTGAATCTGAGCAGCGGCTATTTTCCCGGAGGCAGCTCAATAGGTGCGATGCGGTGGCCCGGCCGCTGGGGGCTGTGCATGCTCAGATTCAGATCTCGTCCCGAAATCTCGGGACACGAGATCTGAATCTAAGCAGCGGCCATTTTCCCGGAGGCCAGCGCATTACACCGATGGAGTTGCCGGCGGGGCTTCTAGGCTTTGAGATGCCGGAGGAGCCCCGACTGCATGAAGATACGCCACCGCTGCCACCGCCCCACAGCACCAGAGGCCCCACACTGCAGAAGAGGAGCCGCCACAGCACAGCACAGCAGCCGCCGCTCCCAGCACAGAGACCCCACGCTGCAGCGCTATGATAAGGTAATGGGGGATACTCACTTTCCTGTGAGACGCCCCCTCGTCGTCATCAGGATCACTCCCCCTCCCACCCACCATATACACCCGGCGTACAAGGCCATTCCCGGCGTACAAGACGACCCCCGACTTTTAAGAAGATTTTCAGGGGTTAAAAAGTCGTCTTGTACGCCGGAAAATACGGTAGTTAAATTAGAAGGCATCGTTTGATATAATAATGCTTCTATGTCTTTATTGACTTGCGCTTCAAAGATATCAATAGGATTACCCGGGGAAATGTGGGGCATGAAAGTGGATTTAACCCCTCCCATAAAAGGTTGTATTGAGGTATCTCGTGTATGGATTAGTTTCACCTCGGGATCAGTTAATCTCAACAGTGAAAGAGCATCATCTTGTATGTCATTTCGATTTTCCGAAGCCATAAAACCAAGGGGGCCCACCTGGCAAGGTACCTCTCCTGCCAAGACAGCACCCGTGTTTTTATTCGTGGTTTTAAACATTTTAAACAAATGTATTTTGCGTACTGCTTTATATAAGTCAATTTTAAACTCCACCACATCAAAGGGCTCAGGTATACAAAAATTAAGGCCCTTTGATAAAACAGAATAATGGGACGTGTTAAGGTCATGATCAGTCAAATTAATCACCGTATTCGGTGAATGCGACTCTATGTTGATGGTCTCCACGACACCTGCTTCCTTTTCCCTTTTCTTGGCATTTTTGCTGCGGTACCGTCGACCTCCACGTCGTGTGCGTCTTCTAAAGGGAGGGGTCGTGAAGAATGTGCTTCCTCGGGATCCATTGTTGGCGTGTGTTCCTCGTTAGCACTAGAGTCCGAATCCGTTGTTAAGTAATCTTTTTTATTAGTCCTTTTATTATTTTTTAACAACGGATTCGGACTCTAGTGCTAACGAGGAACACACGCCAACAATGGATCCCGAGGAAGCACATTCTTCACGACCCCTCCCTTTAGAAGACGCACACGACGTGGAGGTCGACGGTACCGCAGCAAAAATGCCAAGAAAAGGGAAAAGGAAGCAGGTGTCGTGGAGACCATCAACATAGAGTCGCATTCACCGAATACGGTGATTAATTTGACTGATCATGACCTTAACACGTCCCATTATTCTGTTTTATCAAAGGGCCTTAATTTTTGTATACCTGAGCCCTTTGATGTGGTGGAGTTTAAAATTGACTTATATAAAGCAGTACGCAAAATACATTTGTTTAAAATGTTTAAAACCATGAATAAAAACACGGGTGCTGTCTTGGCAGGAGAGGTACCTTGCCAGGTGGGCCCCCTTGGTTTTATGGCTTCGGAAAATCGAAATGACATACAAGATGATGCTCTTTCACTGTTGAGATTAACTGATCCCGAGGTGAAACTAATCCATACACGAGATACCTCAATACAACCTTTTATGGGAGGGGTTAAATCCACTTTCATGCCCCCAATTTCCCCGGGTAATCCTATTGATATCTTTGAAGCGCAAGTCAATAAAGACATAGAAGCATTATTATATCAAACGATGCCTTCTAATTTAACTAATATGGAAAATAAGGCGCTCAAAGAAATCCAGAGTTGGCAAGATACGGTTGTACGAGCATCAGATAAAGGGGGCAATATAGTCTTATTAACAAAAAATTACTACTTTGCTGAAGCGCTGAGACAGCTCACAGATAGTAACACTTATGAGAGGATAAAAAATGATCCCACACTTAAATATCAGAGCGAGTTAAGATCTTTATTGAGAGCATATGTGGAGAGGGGAATATTGTCCAAAAGACAGGCAGAGAAATTGATTCCAGATTCACCTAATAAACCTCACTGGTATCACGTGCCTAAGGTCCATAAATCTTTAAATAACCCACCAGGTCGTCCTATTGTATCGGGGGTGGGCTCCTTAACAGAGCCATTATCTAGGTATCTTGATTGGCTATTACGTCCACTGCTACAAGATATACCATCGTATATAAAAGATACAAACCACCTCCTACGTACAATAAGAGACTTTACGTGGCAAGAAACATTCAGCCTAGGGTCAATAGATGTGGAAAGTTTGTACACTAGGATACCTCAGGACCTAGGGGTAGAAGTTATAAGAGAAATCTTAAAAAAAAAACCCACGGATACCCAAACAATTAATTTTATCTGTGAAAGCCTAGCATTTGTCCTCAAACATAACGCTTTTCAATTTGACGCACGATGGTATATACAACGAGAAGGTACAGCCATGGGTACATCAGTCGCATGCACCCTGGCAAACCTTTTTCTAGCGTATTTTGAGGATAAATATGTGTATTCGAACACTAATCCTTTTCTCCAACACATAAAGCTCTTCATAAGATATGTGGATGATGTCCTGGTCATCTGGGATGGGACAGCAGAGGACTTCAGTAATTTTGTTAGTTTTCTATCGGACAGTAATTGTTTAAACATGAAATTTACCTCTCACTATGGTAACCAAAATATAGAGTTCCTAGATGTGAAAATAAACATAAATGAGGGCAGAATTAACACTGAAGTTTACCGCAAGCCCACTGCCTCAAATGCGCTCCTTCATTTTCAAAGTGCCCACCCTTTCTATACAAAACAAGCTCTACCCTTTAGCCAGTTTTTAAGAGTAAAAAGAATTAACAGCAGCCCGAGTGGTTTCATAAGTCAATCACACGATCTATATAAACGCTTCCAAAATCGCGGATATCCATGTTCTCTGCTTGACGAAGCTTTAGATAAGGCCACTAAAGAGGACCTTAATGTAAAATCTTTTCGTAACAAAAAAGGACAAACAAATAAAGAAAAGCAGTTTATTTTTAGTTTTAAATATGGTCCAATGGACACTCATATCAGATCCATAATTAGAAAAAACTGGCATATCCTGGGAAAAGATGGAGAACTCACTAGTAGATTACAGGAGGGACCCCTATTCGCCAGCCGCCGCAGTAAAAACATAGGGGACATGTTGGTACGGAATCGTATCATTACCGATCGTTCCAATTGGCTCAATAAAGATACCCCGAAAGGGAATTTCAAGTGTGGGCAATGTAGTCTGTGCCCACAACATTTGACAGGCAACACTGTCCAAATAGGACCAATTAACCACCAAATCAGGGATTTCATCTCCTGTAAAACCAACTATGTAGTCTATGTTATTTTCTGTTCGTGCGGCTTTTACTACATAGGAAAAACTATTCGTCCATTATATATCCGAATAAAAGAACATCTTGCCTCAGTCCGGACAGGTAAAGGGGTCCCCCGCCTAATAAATCATGTACGGCAATTTCACTCAGGTAACGTTCAGACACTCCGTTTTGCGGGCATAGAAAGGGTGTACTCACCAAAACAGGGGTCGATATGAATCGGCTCCTTCTGAGATGTGAAGCACAGTGGATAATGCGCACGAGCGCTACAGGTCCGATGGGACTAAATGAACGCATTGACATGTCGGTATTCCTGTAGGCAGATCTCTTGGTAATAACGCAAAATGTTTTTCAGTTGCATTAAATTTCTGTTCTAGTGCTCTCCAAAAAGGTCAACACATACCACGTATTTTTAACTGTAGTACCCATGTATATTTTACATTTTATTTGTATAAATGTACTGTTAAAAATTGGGAGTTTTGTATCACCTATGACGTACGGAAAAGGGGGAGGCAATAATGCCAGAGATATACTATAAAACACACCCCCCCATTTCCGTTCACCATTGGGACCTGTAGAAGCGCAGTTTTGCGTGAAACAGCTGTAGTCCTGCTTTATCCGCACATTGTCTCCCGCCTGTTTGTCTCTTCATTGATGTTCCAATAAAGAAAGGATTTTTAAACGGACCCAAGAGTGCGCACCAACTCCTTCTTTTTCTTCAAACATTGAATGACTTTTTCTGGATGCAGCACCTTACAGAGGCCGTTTTATGAGAATCAAGGAGTCTCACATAAAGGATATCTTCCACCCTGCGGGGTAAGTGCACTTCAGCGGTGCTGGTTACTTTTCTTTTCCTCGTTCTTAATATATATATATATATTAATAAAGAACCTGTTAACCCTGTGTGCCACTGCATCCTACGCACCTGCTAGCATCCTGCATATATATGAATATGAAATAACAAATATGGAATTGTGTTGTTATACTAATTGATGTAAATTGTATTCAATTCTATTGCATACCTTAAATACTCTGAATGTACACTTGCATACTGCTTTAAAAAGGCTCACACAGAGCTGAAACATAGCACAAATGGGCTATTAAAATAGCTTTTTTTTGCACTATAATGATGGTGTGTTGCTTTATTTTTTCTATTATAAGGACTTCTATGTACATGTGAAGCCCTGCACCCAACTATTAACATTATTAAGGTGCTGCTCTCTGCTCTAGTTTTTCTTTTTTATTCCAATACCAGCTACGTGGTCTCTGTTTTTTTCCAGGTTTATTTTTGTCACTTACAGTTCTGAGTGTCATGATCTCTGCAGGCAGAGATCATAGCAAGCCTATAGAGGGACAAGCTCTCGGAAGATGGAACTATACTGACCATGAACTAAGCCTGCCGCGCAACTAGAAATAGCCAGGTAGCATTTCCTATTTATCGCTAGATGCCCAGCTCTGGCCTAAGACCTAAATAGCTAGCAGAGGGAAATATAAGACCTGGCTCACCTCTAGAGAAATATTCCAAAGAAGACAGTAGCCCCCCACATATAATGACGGTGAGTTCAGATGAAACAACAAACGCAGCAGGAAAATAGTCTTAGCAAATTTGAGGTCCGCTTACTAGATAGCAGAAGACAGATAGTATACTTTCATGGTCAGCAGAAAAACACTAACAAAACACCATCCAGAGATTACCTTAAACTCTGGCATTAACTCATAACGCCAGAGTAGCAATCCCTGATCAACGAGAGCTTTCCAGACACAGTAACAAAACTTCAGCTGTGAACTGGAACAAATAGGCAAAACAAAACATGGACAAAAGTCCAACTTATCTAGTAGTTGTCTAGAAGCAGGAACAAGCACTGAGAGGCATCAGATAACATTGTTGACCGGCAAGAAACCACCAGAGAAATGAGCTTAAATAGCGACACCCACTACTGATGGAACCAGGTGAAACAGGAAAGAGGATGACAAGTCCAATTCCACAAGCGGCCACCGGGGGAGCCCAGAATCCAAATTCACAACAGTACCCCCCCCTCAAGGAGGGGGCACCGAACCCTCACCAGATCCACCAGGGCGACCAGGATGAGCCCTATGGAAGGCACGAACAAGATCAGAAGCATGAACATCAGATGCATTGACCCAAGAATTATCCTCCTGGCCGTAACCCTTCCAGTTGACCAGATACTGGAGTTTCCGTCTGGAAACACGAGAGTCCAAAATTTTCTCCACAACGTACTCCAACTCACCCTCAACCAACACCGGAGCAGGAGGCTCAACTGAAGGTACAACAGGTACCTCATACCTGCGCAATAACGACCGATGAAAAACGTTATGAATGGAAAAGGACGCAGGGAGGTCCAAACGGAAAGAAACAGGATTAAGAATCTCCAATATTCTATAAGGGCCGATGAACCGAGGTTTAAACTTAGGAGAAGAGACCCTCATAGGGACAAAACGAGAAGACAACCACACTAAATCTCCAACACAAAGCCGAGAACCAACACGACGATGACGGTTGGCAAAACGCTGAGTCTTCTCCTGGGACAACTTCAAATTGTCCATAACCTGCCCCCAGATGTGATGCAATCTCTCCACCACCGCATCCACTCCAGGACAATCCGAGGATTCCACCTGACCGGAGGAAAATCGAGGGTGAAACCCCGAATTACAGAAAAACGGGGACACCAAGGTGGAAGAACTGGCCCGATTATTGAGGGCGAACTCTGCCAATGGCAAAAAAGCAACCCAATCATCCTGGTCAGCAGAGACAAAACACCTCAGATATGTCTCAAGGGTCTGATTAGTCCGCTCGGTCTGGCCATTAGTCTGAGGGTGAAAAGCAGATGAAAAAGACAAATCTATGCCCATCCTAGCACAGAATGCCCGCCAAAATCTAGACACAAATTGGGTACCTCTGTCAGAAACAATATTCTCAGGAATACCGTGCAATCGGACAACATTCTGAAAAAACAGAGGAACCAACTCAGAAGAAGAAGGCAACTTGGGCAGAGGAACCAAATGGACCATTTTAGAGAAACGGTCACAGACCACCCAGATGACAGACATCTTCTGGGAAACAGGCAGATCTGAAATAAAATCCATCGAGATGTGTGTCCAAGGCCTCTTAGGAATAGGCAAGGGCAACAGCAGTCCGCTAGCCCGAGAACTACAAGACTTGGCCCGAGCACAAACGTCACATGACTGCACAAAGACTCGCACATCTCGCGACAGGGAAGGCCACCAGAAGGATCTTGCCACCAAATCCCTGGTACCAAAAATTCCGGGATGACCTGCCAATGCAGAAGAATGTACCTCAGAGATGACTCTGCTGGTCCAATCATCCGGAACAAACAGTCTATCAGGCGGACAACGATCCGGTCTATCCGCCTGAAACTCTTGCAAGGACCGCCGCAGATCAGGAGAAACGGCCGACAAAATTACTCCCTCCCTAAGGATACCTGTGGGTTCAGAATTACCAGGAGAGTCCGGGTCAAAACTCCTAGAAAGGGCATCTGCCTTAACATTCTTAGAACCCGGTAGGTATGACACCACAAAATTAAAGCGAGAAAAAAATAAAGACCAGCGCGCCTGTCTAGGATTCAGGCGTCTGGCAGTCTCAAGATAAATCAAATTTTTGTGGTCAGTCAATACCACCACCTGATGCCTAGCCCCCTCGAGCCAATGGCGCCACTCCTCAAACGCCCACTTCATGGCCAAAAGCTCCCGATTCCCAACATCATAATTCCGCTCTGCGGGCGAAAATTTGCGAGAAAAGAAGGCACAAGGCCTAATGACGGAGCAGTCGGAACCTTTCTGCGACAACACTGCCCCAGCTCCGATCTCCGAAGCGTCAACCTCAACCTGAAAAGGCAGATTCACATCAGGCTGACGCAACACAGGGGCAGAGGCAAAACGGCGCTTAAGCTCCTGAAAGGCCTCTACAGCATGAGGGGACCAATTAGCAACATCAGCGCCTTGTCTGGTCAAATCAGTCAGTGGTTTAACGACATCCGAAAAACCAGCAATAAATCGGCGGTAAAAGTTGGCAAAGCCCAAAAATCTCTGAAGACCCTTAAGAGAGGAGGGCTGAGTCCAGTCACAAATAGCTTGCACCTTGACGGGATCCATCTCAATGGAAGAGGGAGAAAAAATATACCCCAAAAAGGAAATTTTCTGGACCCCAAAAACGCACTTAGACCCCTTCACACATAAAGAATTAGACCGCAAAACCTGAAAAACTCTCCTGACCTGCTGGACATGAGAGTCCCAGTCATCAGAAAAAATCAGAATATCATCCAGATATATTATCATAAACTTATCCAGAAAATCGCGGAAAATATCATGCATAAAAGACTGGAAAACTGAAGGGGCATTAGAAAGACCAAAAGGCATGACCAAATACTCAAAGTGGCCCTCGGGCGTATTAAATGCGGTCTTCCACTCATCCCCCTGCCTGATCCGCACCAAATTATACGCCCCACGAAGATCAATTTTAGAGAACCACTTAGCACCCTCTATACGAGCAAACAAATCAGTAAGCAATGGCAATGGGTATTGATACTTAACAGTGATCTTATTCAGAAGCCGATAATCAATACATGGTCTCAAAGAGCCGTCTTTTTTTGAGACAAAGAAAAACCCAGCTCCCAAGGGAGAAGAAGATGGACGAATATGTCCCTTTTCCAAAGACTCCTTTATATATTCCCGCATAGCAGCATGTTCCGGCACAGACAAATTAAACAAACGACCCTTTGGATATTTACAACCCGGTATCAAATCTATGGCACAATCGCACTCACGGTGCGGAGGTAACGACCCAAGCTTGGGTTCGTCAAAGACGTCTTGATAATCAGAGAGGAACTCAGGGACTTCAGAGGGAATGGACGACGAAATAGAAACCAAAGGTACGTCCCCATGAATACCCTTACATCCCCAGCTCAACACAGACATTGCTCTCCAGTCCAAGACTGGGTTGTGAGACTGCAACCATGGCAATCCCAGTACCAAATCGTCATGTAAATTATACAGCACCAGGAAACGAATAATCTCCTGGTGATCCGGATTGATACGCATGGTTACTTGTGTCCAGTATTGTGGTTTATTATTAGCCAATGGGGTGGAGTCAATCCCCTTCAGAGGAATAAGAGTCTCCAAAGGCTCTAAATCAAAACCACAACGATTGGCAAAGGACCAATCCATAAGACTCAGAGCGGCGCCAGAGTCAACATAGGCGTCCGTGGCAATGGATGACAAAGAGCAAATCAGGGTTACAGACAAAATAAACTTAGACTGAATGGTGCCAATGGAAACAGACTTATCAAGCTTCTTTGTACGCCTAGAGCATGCTGATATAACATGAGTAGAATCCCCACAATAGAAACACAATCCATTCTTCCGTCTAAAATTCTGTCGCTCGCTCCTGGACAGAATTCTATCACACTGCATACTTTCTGGCGTCTTTTCCATAGACACCGCCAGATGGTGCACAGGTTTGCGCTCCCGCAGACGCCTATCAATCTGAATAGCCATTGTCATGGACTCATTCAGACCTGCAGGCAAAGGGAACCCCACCATAACATCCTTAACGGCATCAGAGAGACCTTCTCTGAAAGTTGCCGCCAAGGCGCACTCATTCCACTGAGTAAGCACAGACCATTTACGGAATTTTTGGCAGAAAACTTCAGCTTCGTCTTGCCCCTGAGATAGTGCCATCAAAGTTTTTTCTGCCTGAAGTTCCAAATGAGGTTCCTCATAAAGCAAGCCCAAGGCCAGAAAAAACGCATCCACATCGCGTAACGCAGGATCCCCTGCTGGCAATGAGAAGGCCCAATCTTGAGGGTCACCCCTGAGCAAGGAAATCACAATCCTAACCTGCTGAGCAGGGTCTCCAGCTGAACGAGACTTCAGGGACAAATAAAGCTTACAATTATTTCGGAAATTCTGGAAGCTAGCTCTATTCCCTGTGAAGAACTCCGGCAAAGGAATTCTCGGCTCAGATACCGGAGCATGTACCACAAAATCTTGTAAATTTTGTACTTTCGTGATGAGATTATTCAAACCCGCAGTTACACTCTGGAGATCCATAATTGTCAGGTGCACACAGAGCATACAGAGATTAGTAGGAGAGAGAGAAAAAAGACTGCAGCAAGGCAGACTGGAGGAAAAAAAAAAAAAAAAAAAAAAAATTCCAGCAGACTTCTTATAACTCTCCTTTCTCAACCTGGGTCTTTAACACTTTAACTGGCCGGTCAAACTGTCATGATCTCTGCAGGCAGAGATCATAGCAAGCCTATAGAGGGACAAGCTCTCGGAAGATGGAACTATACTGACCATGAACTAAGCCTGCCGCGCAACTAGAAATAGCCAGGTAGCATTTCCTATTTATCGCTAGATGCCCAGCTCTGGCCTAAGACCTAAATAGCTAGCAGAGGGAAATATAAGACCTGGCTCACCTCTAGAGAAATATTCCAAAGAAGACAGTAGCCCCCCACATATAATGACGGTGAGTTCAGATGAAACAACAAACGCAGCAGGAAAATAGTCTTAGCAAATTTGAGGTCCGCTTACTAGATAGCAGAAGACAGATAGTATACTTTCATGGTCAGCAGAAAAACACTAACAAAACACCATCCAGAGATTACCTTAAACTCTGGCATTAACTCATAACGCCAGAGTAGCAATCCCTGATCAACGAGAGCTTTCCAGACACAGTAACAAAACTTCAGCTGTGAACTGGAACAAATAGGCAAAACAAAACATGGACAAAAGTCCAACTTATCTAGTAGTTGTCTAGAAGCAGGAACAAGCACTGAGAGGCATCAGATAACATTGTTGACCGGCAAGAAACCACCAGAGAAATGAGCTTAAATAGCGACACCCACTACTGATGGAACCAGGTGAAACAGGAAAGAGGATGACAAGTCCAATTCCACAAGCGGCCACCGGGGGAGCCCAGAATCCAAATTCACAACATCTGAGATTACGAAATTTAATGCTTTGTCTCGGATAAATTATTTGTACCATTGCATCTGCATCTCAAAGTTTTAGGGGTACATCTTAGCACGGCTCTGGCTGGTTATCAAGGTTGTAAAACAACCTTGGACCTCATTTCTCATGATTTTTGGTGGCCAAAGTTGCACCGGGATGTAGCCGACTTTGTGCTTTCCTGTCTGTGTGCATTCTAAGACGCCACATACCCATCTGTTTGGGGCTCTTCTACCAATAACCATACCTGACCGGCCACAGACTCATTTATCCATGAATTTTTATTACAGATCTTCTTTCCTCCTCTGGTGAGACTTATTTTATTTGTGGTGGATAGATTCAGTAAAATGACGCACTTCATTGCTTTAACTGCTCTCCCTATCGTTAAGACCCTGGCTCGGTTGTTTGTCACCGAGGTTGTGAAGCTTCACGGGGTTTCCTCCTTGTATCTAAATTCTGGAGGGCATTTTGTTCTCATTTGGGGATGTATCTACCGTATCTTTTTCTTCAGTGTTCCATCATTAAACTAATGGTCAGGATGAACCTCTACACCAAAGTCTGGAGACATGCCTCAGGTGTTTTGCGTCAGATAATTAGGAGGATTGATCATCTTTTCTACCATTAGCTGAGTTTGCTTGAAACAATTGTTGCAGTCAGTCCACCGGTAAGTCGCCATGTTTTAGTGCATCCATCCGCAATTCTGTATTCTGTTCCTTAAGTAAAGAGAGGGTTTCAGGGGTTCCTGGATAGGAATGATATTCTTCATGACTCTCATCTGTATAGGAAGGGGTTCAGAACAACTTAAAGATCACGGGGGACAGATGCAAATGCATGTGCAACATCCGCTAGGGCCGTGGGGTACTCGTAACCGGGTCGAACCGCTCTTAAAGGGGTGGTTACAGCAGCAGTGACCAGGTCCGTGGCCCTGGGCATGCAATAAAAGGGATGAGGGAAATGTGTGTAGGGGATTATTGGTGATGCCACCTGTGGTGTTCGGCTAGAGATGGCCGACGCTGCTTAACCCCTTTACCCTCAAAGGTGGTTTGCACTTTAATGACCAGGCCAATTTTTACAATTCTGACCACTGTACCTTTATGAGGTTATAACCATGGAACGCTTCAACGGATCCCAGTGATTCTGGCACTCTTTTCTCATGACATATTGTACTTCATGATCGTGGTAAAAAATTTTGATACTACTTGTGTTTATTTGTGAAAAAAATGGAAATTTGGCAAAATTTTAGCAATTTTCCAAATTTGAATTTTCATGCTCTTAAATCACAGAGCTATATTGCACAAAATACTTAATTAGTAACAATTACCATATTTCTACTTTACAACAGCACAATTTTGGAACCAATTTTTTTTTTTGTCAGGTAGTTATAAGGGTTAAAAGTTGACCAGCGATTTCTCATTTTTACAACACCATTTTTTTTTAGGGACCACATCACATTTGAAGTCACTTTTAGGGGCCTATATGACAGAAAATACCAAAAAGTTACACCATACCAAAAACTGCACTCCTGAAGGTCCTCAAAATCACATTTAAGAAGTTAATTAACCCTTCAGGTGCTTTACGGGAATTTTTGGAATGTTTAAAAAGAAATTAACATTTCACTTTTTTTCACAAAAAAATTACTTCAGATCCGACTTGTTTTATTTTACCATGGATAAGAGGAGAAATTGGACCCTAAAAGTTGTACAATTTACCCTGAGTATGCCGATACCCCATATGTGGGGGTAAACCACTGTTTAGGCGCATGGTAGAGCTCGGATGGGAAGGAGCGCCATTTGATTATTCAATGCAAAATTGGCTGGAATTGAGATAGGACGCCTTGTCGCTTTTGGAGAGCCCCTGATGTGCCTAAGCAGTGGAATCTCCCCACAAGTGACAACATTTTTTAAAATAGACCCGCTAAGGAACTTATCTAGATGTGTGGTGAGTAGTGTTGAGCATTCCGACACTGCAAATATCAGGTATCGGCCGATATTCACGGTATCGGAATTCCGATACTGAGTTCCGATACTTTTGCAATATCGAATACTGGAATCGGAAGTTCCCATAGTGCAATGAGCCAGTTTGATTTAATTCAGCCAATGAGGAATCCTAAGTGTGGGCACATCCTGTTATGCATGTTAGGCATGTAAGTAAGGGCATGGCTGTGATTTCCTGCTGAAATTATGTCATGATGCACTATAAAAGCCGCCGCCATTTTGGGTTCACTCTGCTGTGAATTCAGTTAGGGGAAGGACGCTGCTGTTCTGACTGAGGGATAGTTTGAGATAGCAATTTGCTTCATTGTGCTTTACCCAGGCTAATTTAGCAACCGCTGTGTGAGAACCTTGTTTTTGCCTTGCAGCGCTGTTCACGGCTATCTGCAAGGTCTCTGTGTGAGTGCAGCTCACGCTGTCGCCTGCTCTGCAGCCACAGCTGGTTGTAGTCAGCTCAGCGTGCGTCACTGCCTCATACTGTTCCATTGTCTTTTTTTCAATTAGTGCTGCCTGCTGCACATTTTTTCTGATTTATCCTATTTGTGGGTTTCCATCCGTATCCTGCTAGATTGCGGAAAAACACTATATAGGAGTACATAGAGGAGCTTTTTTTGGCCTTGCAGCGCTGTTCACGGCTGTCTGCAAGGTCTGTGTGTGAGCGCAGCTCACGCTGTCGCCTGTTCTGCAGCCTCAGCTGGTTGTAGTCAGCTCAGCTTGCGTCACTGCCTCATACTGTTCCATTGTCCTTTTTTTCAATTAGTGCTGCCTGCTGCACATTTTTCCTGATTTATCCTATCAGTGGGTTTCCATCCGTATCCTGCTAGATTGTGGAAAAACACTATTTAGGAGTACATAGAGGAGCCTTTCTGCAGCCTTGTGCCCTGCAACCCCAGTCAGATTGGTATCAGCCTATTTTTTGGAGCCTCATCTATTGCATTGTAGGTTACCTTTCTGCATTGTAATCGCTACAAAAAGTTTGTGATGCTATCGGTTTTACATCTTTGGACACATCCAGTGTCTTTTTGTGAAAAAAAACAAAAAGTTAATAAAGTTCACCAAACACTCCACTTTACAGTTGTATAGGCCACATTAGCTCATATTAAAGTCTAGTCCACACTTTATAAAATTAGTGTTTCTTATACCTGTTAGCAGCTGTTCAGGAATAAGCACACTAAGCCCTTAGTACTTTTCTGCCTACCTTTATCAGTCTACCAAGATGAAGAAGGCAGGGAGTAAGGCACGTGGCCATGGGCGTGGAGTTTCTGCAGGGAGAGGACGTGGGGATTCTGTGCCTGCTGTGGGCACCAGTGACTCATTATCCCCCAGTTTTAGCAGGGAACAGTCCTTCATGCATAGCTTTGTAGGAGCTCACCGTTGTCGGATGGATGGCAGCTAATGCATCGACTTCAATTAGTGCCACATCCTCTCAGGCACCGAGCACTGAAGAGCACCCATCTGTCTCTTCACCACCTGCCAAATTGCCCAGGCCTTCAGAGAGCCCAGGACAGGAGCCATCTCTACTTCTGTTCTCTGAATCTCTTGGCTTGGAACGAGGGGGCCAGCCAAGCAGCATTCGAGAAACTGAAGAAGAGGCAGTATGCAGTGATGTGCAACCGCTTTGTCTCTCTGAATCCAAAGAGGAGGGTGGGCCAGTGCCTACGGTCAGCACACCTCAGTACGCATCTGATGATGAGATTCAGGTGCCACTTTCTGGGGCATACTGTGCTGCCGATACTACCCAGGAGAAGCAGTTGTTGGAAGAGGGAAGTGTAGTTGATGAGGTCCTTGACCCATCATGGCGTGAGGTACAGGAAGGTGGTGGGAGCAGCTCTGAGGAAAAGATTCCCTGAAAGGCCCAAAAAGGAGGGAAAGGGAGAAGGAAGACTGTGTTGCCTGTAGCCTCCACTTCGGCACCCATTAGGAGCATGCCTCATCCAAAACCCAAAACGGGTGCTCCCAAGACTTGCAGTGCCTGGTCCTTTTTTGACACAGTTTCAGATTACATTTGCTTTGTCAAATGCAAGCTGTGTAATCAGAAAGTCAAAAGAGGGAAAAGTGTCAGCAACCACAATACCACAAATATGTGGAAACATGTGCGGACCAAGCACGTGGTGGAGTTACAAAAACACACTGAAGACCTAGGCCAACCTACCACCTCTTCAGCTCGTGTTGTAGCCTCTTCCTCCAGCTCACAAACAGCTGGTTCGGCTTCCTCACAGGATCGCCATGGAAAACCTCTGGCACTGTTTGACAGAGACACAGTGTAATTCCACCCACAACACCACTTTCCCTGTCATCCTCACACTCCCAGGCCAGTCTACAGCCATCGGTAGCACAGGCATTGGAGAAAAAGTGGTCATACTCAGCAAACCACCCCCGAGCACAGGCTTTGAATGCTGGCATTGCAAAACTACCGTCCCTTGAAATGCTATCATTCAGGCTGGTGGAGACTGACACCTTCCGTAACTTCATGGCATTGGCAGTCCCACAATACAACGTGCCCAGCCGCTTTTATTTCAGCAGGCAAGCCGTCCCTGCCCTGCAAAAGCATGTGGAGGGAAAAATTAAACATGCCCTACTAAACACCGTCAGTAGCAAGGTCCACCTGAACACCGATGCGTGGACCAGTCACCATGGACAGGGACGATACCTTTCCCTCACTGCCCATTGGGTAAATGTTGTGGAGCCGGGGACAGATCTTGAGAGTGCCGCTGTAGTGTTCTGCCAACTCCAAGGATTGCAGGAATCCAGTCTGTACACATTGACTCCTCCTCATACTCCAGTTCCTCTGAATAACCGCTGCAGGAGCCGTCACAGTCTACCTCCACATGGACCCGTGAACGCTTACCTGTTATGACAGATATGAGCACAGCCGTGGCCAAACGTCAACAAGCCGTATTGAAATTAATTTATTTGGGGAAATCGAAGCCACACAGTGCAGGAGCTCTGGAATGCCATCAAGCAGGAGAGCGACGTGTGGTTTGTGCCAGCGAATCTCCAGCCAGGCATGGTAGTGTGTGACAATGGCCGAAATCTGGTGGCAGCTCTGGGCCTAGGCAACCTCACTCATGTCCCATGTCTGGCACAAATGATCAACTTGGTCGTGCAGAGTTTTTTAAGGGACCATCCGGATCTTGATGCACTGCTGCACAAGGTCCACCTAGAGTGCGCTCACTTGCGAAATTCCAGCATGGCAAGATCACGCATTGCAGCTCTGCAGCGCCGATTCCGCCTTCCGGAACATCGCATCATATGTGACCTACCAACCAGGTGGAATTCAATGTTACATATGTTGGAGCGGTTGTGTGAGCAGCAGGCAGCAGTAATTGAGTACCAGCTGCATCAGGCGCAAACAAGTCGCACTGCGCGCCTGTTATGACCCCAATGGCGAGGGTCTCAGAGGAACAAGTAAGTCTGCGAAGTACAAAAATCCAGCTCATAGGGCAGTGGTAACTGGGTTGACCATATATCTACTCCTAACGCCAACACTAGAAGTAGCCGGGGAACATGCCTACGTTGATCGCTAGATGTCTCGCGCCAGCCGGAGGACTAACTACCCCTAGAAGAGGAAAACAAAGACCTCTCTTGCCTCCAGAGAAAGGACCCCAAAAGTAGGATACAAGCCCCCCACAAATAATAACGGTGAGGTAAGAGGAAATGACAAACATAGAAATGAACTAGGTTTAGCAAAGAGAGGCCCACTTACTAATAGCAGAATGTAGTAAGATAACTTATATGGTCAACAAAAACCCTATCAAACATCCACGCTGGAAATTCAAGAACCCCCGAACCGTCTAACGGCCCGGGGGGAGAACACCAGCTCCCTAGAGCTTCCAGCAAGGTCAGGATACAGATTAGGTACAAGCTGGACAAAAAATGCAAACAAAAACAAATAGCAAAAAGCAAAAAGCAGACTTAGCTTAATCTAGCAGGAACCAGGATCAGTAGACAAGAGCACAGCAGATTAGCTCTGATTACAACGTTGCCAGGCATTGAACTGAAGGTCCAGGGAGCTTATATAGAAACACCCCTGAACTAACGACCCAGGTGAACATACAAGGGATAACAGACATGCCCAGAGTCAAATCACTAGTAACCACTAGAGGGAGCCAAAAAGCAAATTCACAACAGTACCCCCCCCCCTTAGTGAGGGGTCACCGAACCCTCACCAAGACCACCAGGGCGATCAGGATGAGCGGCGTGAAAGGCACGAACTAAATCGGCCGCATGCACATCAGAGGCGACCACCCAGGAATTATCCTCCTGACCATAGCCCTTCCACTTGACCAGGTACTGAAGCCTCCGCCTGGAGCGACGAGAATCTAAGATCTTCTCCACCACGTACTCCAACTCGCCCTCAACCAACACCGGAGCAGGAAGCTCAGCAGAAGGAACCACAGGCACAACGTACCGCCGCAATAAGGACCTATGAAACACGTTGTGAATGGCAAACGACAACGGAAGATCCAGGCGAAAGGATACAGGATTAAGGATTTCCAATATCTTGTAAGGACCAATGAAGCGAGGCTTAAACTTGGGAGAGGAGACCTTCATAGGAACAAAGCGAGAAGAAAGCCATACCAAATCCCCAACACGAAGTCGGGGACCCACACCGCGGCGGCGGTTGGCAAAACGCTGAGCCCTCTCCTGTGACAACTTCAAGTTGTCCACCACATGATTCCAGATCTGCTGCAACCTATCCACCACGGAATCCACCCCAGGACAGTCAGAAGGCTCCACATGTCCCGAGGAAAAACGAGGATGGAAACCAGAGTTGCAAAAAAATGGCGAAACCAAGGTGGCGGAACTAGCCCAATTATTAAGGGCAAATTCAGCCAACAGCAAGAAGGCCACCCAATCATCCTGATCAGCAGAGACAAAACACCTCAAATAAGCCTCCAGAGTCTGATTAGTTCGCTCCGTTTGTCCATTAGTCTGTGGATGAAAAGCGGACGAAAACGACAAATCAATGCCCATCCTACCACAAAAGGATCGCCAGAATCTGGAAACAAACTGGGATCCTCTGTCTGACACAATATTCTCAGGAATGCCGTGTAAACGAACCACGTTCTGGAAAAACACAGGAACCAGATCGGAAGAGGAAGGCAGCTTGGGCAAAGGAACCAAATGGACCATCTTGGAAAAACGATCACATATAACCCAGATGACAGACATGCCCTGAGACACCGGAAGATCAGAAATGAAATCCATTGAGATGTGTGTCCAAGGTCTCTTCGGGACAGGCAAAGGCAAGAGCAACCCGCTGGCATGAGAACAGCAAGGCTTAGCTCGAGCACAAGTCCCACAGGACTGCACAAATGACCGCACATCCCTTGACAAGGAAGGCCACCAAAAGGACCTGGCCACCAGATCTCTGGTGCCAAAAATTCCCGGGTGCCCTGCCAACACTGAGGAATGCACCTCGGAAATGACTCTGCTGGTCCACTTATCAGGCACAAACAGTCTGTCAGGTGGACAAGAGTCAGGCCTACCAGCCTGAAATCTCTGCAACACTCGTCGCAGATCCGGAGAAATAGCTGACAAGATAACTCCCTCCTTAAGAATACCAACAGGTTCAGCGACTCCAGGAGCATCAGGCACAAAGCTCCTAGAAAGAGCATCGGCCTTCACATTCTTTGAACCTGGTAAATACGAGACCACAAAGTCAAAACGGGAGAAAAACAATGACCAGCGGCCTGTCTAGGATTCAGGCGTTTAGCAGACTCGAGATACATCAGATTTTTGTGATCAGTCAAGACCACCACACGATGCTTAGCACCCTCGAGCCAATGACGCCACTCCTCAAATGCCCATTTCATGGCCAACAACTCCCGATTGCCCACATCATAATTTCGCTCTGCCGGCGAAAACTTCCTAGAGAAAAAGGCACAAGGTCTCATAGTAGAGCAACCAGGGCCTCTCTGTGACAAAACGGCCCCTGCCCCAATCTCCGAAGCATCCACCTCAACCTGAAAGGGAAGTGAGACGTCAGGCTGGCACAAAACAGGCGCCGAAGCAAACCGGCGTTTCAACTCCTGGAAAGCCTCCACGGCAGCAGGAGCCCAGTTAGCTACATCAGAGCCTTTCCTGGTCATATCCGTCAAAGGTTTAACAACGCTAGAAAAATTAGCGATAAAACGACGGTAGAAGTTAGCAAAACCCAAGAACTTCTGCAGACTCTTAACTGACGATGGTTGAGTCCAATCATGAATAGCTTGGACCTTGACTGGGTCCATCTCCACAGCAGAAGGGGAAAAAATGAACCCTAAAAAGGGAACCTTCTGTACACCAAAGAGACACTTTGAGCCTTTAACAAACAAAGAATTTTCACGCAAAATCTTAAAGACCATCCTGACCTGTTCCACATGCGAGTCCCAATCATCAGAAAAAAACAGAATATCATCCAGATAAACGATCAAAAATTTATCCAGGTATTTCCGGAAAATGTCATGCATAAAGGACTGAAAAACTGAAGGCGCATTAGAAAGCCCAAAAGGCATCACCAAGTACTCAAAATGACCTTCGGGCGTATTGAATGCGGTTTTCCATTCATCACCTTGCTTAATGCGCACAAGGTTGTACGCACCACGAAGGTCTATCTTGGTGAACCACTTGGCACCTTTAATCCGGGCAAACAAGTCTGACAACAGCGGCAAAGGATACTGAAATTTGACAGTGATCTTATTTAAAAGCCGATAGTCAATACAAGGCCTCAAAGATCCGTCCTTTTTGGCCACAAAAAAGAATCCCGCACCAAGAGGGGAAGAAGAAGGACGGATATGGCCCTTCTCCAGAGACTCCTTAATATATGAACGCATAGCGGTATGTTCAGGTACCGACAGATTAAACAGTCTTCCCTTAGGAAACTTACTGCCTGGAATCAAATCTATTGCACAGTCACATTCCCTATGAGGAGGCAGTGCACTGGACCTGGACTCGCTGAAGACATCCTGATAATCAGACAAATACTCCGGAACTTCCGAAGGCGTAGAAGAAGCAATAGACACGGGCAGGGAATCCCCATGAATTCCACGGCAACCCCAACTTGACACTGACATTGCCTTCCAGTCCAAGACTGGATTATGGGTCTGTAACCATGGCAACCCCAAAACAACCAAATCATGCATCTTATGCAGAACAAGAAAACGTATCACCTCACGATGTTCAGGAGTCATGCACATGGTGACCTGTGTCCAAAACTGTGGTTTATTTTCTGCCAACGGAGTAGCATCAATACCCCTGAGAGGGATAGGATTTTCTAATGGCTCAAGAACAAAACGACAGCGCTTGGCAAATGACAGATCCATAAGGCTCAGGGCAGCACCTGAATCCACAAACGCCATGACAGGATAGGACGATAGTGAGCAAATCAAAGTTACAGATAGAATAAATTTAGGTTGCAAATTACCAATAGAGACAGGACTAACAACCTTAGTTAGACGTTTAGAGCATGCTGAGATAACATGTGTAGAATCACCACAGTAGTAACACAGGCCATTCTGGCGTCTATGAATTTTCCGCTCATTTCTAGTCAGGATTCTATCACATTGCATTAAATCAGGTGCCTGTTCAGACAACACCATGAGGGAATTTGCGGTTTTGCGCTCCCGCAACCGCCGGTCAATTTGAATTGCCAGGGCCATGGAATCATTCAGACCTGTGGGAATGGGAAAACCCACCATAACATTCTTAATGGTTTCAGAAAGGCCATTTCTAAAATTTGCAGCCAGTGCACACTCGTTCCACTGGGTCAGCACGGACCATTTCCGAAATTTTTGGCAATACACTTCAGCCTCGTCCTGGCCCTGAGACATAGCCAGCAAGGTTTTTTCTGCCTGAATCTCAAGATTGGGTTCCTCATAAAGCAAACCGAGCGCCAGAAAAAACGCATCAATATCAGCCAATGCAGGATCTCCTGGCGCCAGCGAGAAAGCCCAATCCTGAGGGTCGCCCCGTAAAAAAGAAATAACAATTTTTACTTGCTGAGCGGAGTCTCCAGATGAACAGGGTTTCAGGGAAAAAAACAATTTACAATTATTCCTGAAATTTCTAAACTTAAATCGGTCTCCGGAAAACAGTTCAGGAATCGGTATCTTAGGTTCTGACATAGGATGTCTGGTAACATAATCTTGTATGCCCTGCACACGAGCAGCAAGCTGGTCCACACTTGTAATCAAGGTCTGGACATTCATGTCTGCAGCAAGCTTAAGCCACTCAGAGGTAAAGGGGAAAAGAAAAAAAAAAATGAGAAAGAGGAAAAAAAAACTCAGAATCTTTCTTTCTTATAATCCCGCTTCTGCAATGCATTAAACATTTAATACTGGCCTGGCAAACTGTTATGACCCCAATGGCGAGGGTCTCAGAGAAATATGTAAGTCTGCGAAGTACAAAATTCCAGCTCATAGAGTAGTGGTAACTGGGTTGACCATATATCTACTCCTAACGCCAACACTAGAAGTAGCCGGGGAACATGCCTACGTTGATCGCTAGATGTCTCGCGCCAGCCGGAGGACTAACTACCCCTAGAAGAGGAAAACAAAGACCTCTCTTGCCTCCAGAGAAAGGACCCCAAAAGTAGGATACAAGCCCCCCACAAATAATAACGGTGAGGTAAGAGGAAATGACAAACATAGAAATGAACTAGGTTTAGCAAAGAGAGGCCCACTTACTAATAGCAGAATGTAGTAAGATAACTTATATGGTCAACAAAAACCCTATCAAACATCCACGCTGGAAATTCAAGAACCCCCGAACCGTCTAACGGCCCGGGGGGAGAACACCAGCTCCCTAGAGCTTCCAGCAAGGTCAGGATACAGATTAGGTACAAGCTGGACAAAAAATGCAAACAAAAACAAATAGCAAAAAGCAAAAAGCAGACTTAGCTTAATCTAGCAGGAACCAGGATCAGTAGACAAGAGCACAGCAGATTAGCTCTGATTACAACGTTGCCAGGCATTGAACTGAAGGTCCAGGGAGCTTATATAGAAACACCCCTGAACTAACGACCCAGGTGAACATACAAGGGATAACAGACATGCCCAGAGTCAAATCACTAGTAACCACTAGAGGGAGCCAAAAAGCAAATTCACAACACAGAACTTAACACTTTTAAAGTGTGTCCACTGATACCGTAAAACCATCCCAGAGGTGGGACTTTCCTTTGTAATGTGACGCAGCACACCAGTCATTCCTACCCCCTTGATGATGTGCGCCGCCTCCTCCTCGTTGTTTAATTCTGTCCTGGAGCCAGCGCTGTTATGTTATCCCTTGGCCAGGCACACTTTGCGGTGCCCGTCTTCTGACATCATTTGGTGTCAGGCTGGCTGCGCCTGGACGAGATCCCGCCTCGCAGTGTCTTCTGATTTAATCACACTGCGGGCCTGGGATCCATGGGCATGCGCAGTCATCTCCCTCCACCTTCTTCAGACTGTGTGCCGTCAGCTGATCCCTAATAGCATGCCACGGCCGTGACACCGCACAGTCTGAAGAAGCCGGAGGGAGGGGAGTGAGAGGGGAGGATATGCACTGCGTATGGCCATGGATCCTAGGCCCGCAGTGGGATTACATTAGACGACACTGCGAGGCGGGATCTCGGCCAGCGCGGCCACACAGGCGCAGCCAGCCTGATACCAAATGATGTCAGAAGACGGGCACCGCAAAGTGCGCCTGGCCAAGGGATAACATAACAGCACAGGCTCCGGGACGGAATCAAACAATGCTGAGGAGGCGGCGCATGGCACCAAGGGGGTAGGAATGACAGCTGGGCTGTGCCACATTACAAAGGAAAGTCCCACCTCCGGGATGGTTTTACGGTATCAGTGGACACACTTTAAAAGTGTTTAGTTCTGTGTTTGCAAGGTGCATAATGAAAAGAGCCACCTTTTCCTTTGGCATCCTTTGTGATGCAAAAGCTGGCTCTTTCAGCTACAAACGCCTTTTGGGGGGGTTAAAGGTTCACTTTCGACATGCTCCAATCAGGCTTCGGCCTAAACAGTGTTCCTCTGCACCTCCTGCTGTCCCTGGGCTCCAACACCGCTAGTTGGTGCCTAGAAGTGCTGTCCGCACAGTCAACAGTCGCTCCTCTGTTATTGGGGTTCAGTAGGGTCAGCTGCTCCCCTGCTGTGTGTGCTGCAATACCTCCTATCTGCTCCGCCTGCTGTCCCTGGGCTCTAACACTGCTAGTTGGTGCCTGGAAGTGCTGTCCGCACAGTCAACAGTCGCTCCTCTGTTATTGGGGTTCAGTAACGTCAGCTGCTCCCCTGCTGTGTGTGCTGCAATACCTCCTATCTGCTCCTCCTGCTGTCCCTGGGCTCTAACACCGCTAGTTGGTGCCTGGAAGTGCTGTCTGCACAGTCAACAGTTGCTGCGCTGTTATTGGGGTTCAGTAACGTCAGCTGCTCCCCTGCTGTGTGTGCTGCAATACCTCCTATCTGCTCCGCCTGCTGTCCCTGGGCTCTAACACCGCTAGTTGGTGCCTGGAATTGCTGTCTGCACAGTCAACAGTCGCTCCTCTGTTATTGGGGTTCAGTAACGTCAGCTGCTCCCCTGCTGTGTGTGCTGCAATACCTCCTATCTGCTCCTCCTGCTGTCCCTGGGCTCTAACACCGCTAGTTGGTGCCTGGAAGTGCTGTCCGCACAGTCAACAGTCGCTCCTCTGTTATTGGGGTTCAGTAACGTCAGCTGCTCCCCTGCTGTGTGTGCTGCAATATCTCCTATCTGCTCCTCCTGCTGTCCCTAGGCTCTAACACTGCTAGTTGGTGCCTGGAAGTGCTGTCCGCACAGTCAACAGTCGCTCCGCTATTATTGGGGTTCAGTAACGTCAGCTGCTCCCCTGCTGTGTGTGCTGCAATACCTCCTATCTGCTCCTCCTGCTGTCCCTGGGCTCCAACACTGCTGGTTGCTGCCCAGAAGTGCTGTTTGCACAGAGCCAAACACCTCGCCAATGTGTTAGTGGGGTTCAGTAACATCAGCTGCTCCCCTGCTGTGTATCCGGCAATGTGTCATGCGACCGCCACGCTGGCACAACTCAAATTTAAGGGAACCTGCCCACCCCCACCCCCCCAGGCGTTTGTTACTGAAAGAGCCACCTTGTGCAGCAGTAATGCTGCAGAAGGAAAAGGTGGCTCTTTTTATTATGCTCCTTTCAAAGGCTGAACTACACACTTATGAAATGTGTCTCCTCACACCGTTTAACCATCCCGGAGGTGGGACTTTCCTTTGTAATGTGACGCAGCCCAGCCGTCATTCCTACCCCCTTGGCGCCGTGCGCCGCCTCCTCAGCGTTGTTTGATTCTGTCCCGGAGCCTGCGCTGTTATGTTATCCCTTGGCCACGCACACTTAGCGCTCCCCGTCTTCTGACATCATTTGGTGTCAGGCTGGCTGCGCCTGTGCAGCCGCGCTGGACGAGATCCCGCCTCGCAGTGTCTTGTGATTTAATCACACTGTGGGCCTGGGATCCATGGGCATGCGCAGTGCATATCTTCACCTCCGCCTCTCACTCATCTCCCTCCACCTTCTTCAGACTGTGCGCCGTCAGCTGATCCCTAATAGCATGCCACGGCCGTGACACCGCACAGTCTGAAGAAGCCGGAGGGAGGGGAGTGAGAGGCGAGGATATGCACTGCGCATGGCCACGGATCCCAGGCCCGTGGTGGGATTACATTAGACGACACTGCGAGGTGGTATCTCGGCCAGCGCGGCCGCACAGGCGCAGCCAGCCTGACTCCAAATGATGTCAGAAGATGGGCAGCGCTAGGTGTGCATGGCCAAGGGATAACATAACAGCACAGGCTCCGGGACAGAATCAAACAACGCTGAGGAGGCGGCGCACGGTGCCAAGGGGGTAGGAATGATGGCTGGGCTGCGTCACATTACAAAGGAAAGTCCCACCTCTGGGACGGTTTAACGGTGTGAGGGGACACATTTCATAAGTGTCTAGTTCAGCCTTTGAAAGGAGCATAATTAAAAGAGCCACCTTTTCCTTTTGCATCATTAGTGCTGTACAAGATGGCTCTTTCAGCAACAAACGCTTGGGGTGGGGGTTAAAGGTTTCCTTTCAACCTGCTCCAGTGCAGGCTTCGGCCTACACTCTGCTCCTCCTGCTGACCCCGGGCTCTAACACCGCCAGTTGGCGCCCGGAAGTGCTAGCTGCACAGAGAAAAACACCAATGTGTCAGTGGGGTTCAGCAACGCCAGCTGTTCCCCTGCTGTGTAGCCGGCATCGTGTCCTGCAAATGCCACGCAGACACAAGAACTGAAATTAAAGGGCACCTGTCCCCCCCCAGGTGTTTCTATGTATAACAGCCACCTTGTACAGCAGTAATGCTGCATTTGTACAAGGTGGCTCATTAAGTTACTCTCCTTGCACTTGCCGAACGCAACACGTCTAAAATGTGTCCCCTGAGACCATTAAACCGTCCCTGAGGTGTGACTTTCCTTTGTAATGACACGCAGCGACCCCCTTGGTAGCACAGCCCTTCTTCTGACATCATTGTTTGGCTGGGTGCGCCTCTGCGGCCGCCCTGCCCGACACAACGCCCCTCGATGTCTTATTTATTTTGACTGCGAGGGTGTGATTGACGGGCATGAGTAGTGCATATCTTCGCCTGTTGTCACTCATCTCCTTCCGCCTTCTTCAGACTGTATGGCTTCATGGCCGTGGCATGTGATAAGGGATCAGCTGAAGCCACACAGTTTGAAGCAGGTGTAAGGACACGAGTGTGAGAGGCAAACATATTGACTGCGCAAGGCCATGAATACCAGCCCCGCAGTGTGAATAAATGAGAAGACACTGCGGGGCTGGTATTCATGGGCATCGCGAACCGCATCGGCCGACATTAAATGAAGTCAGAAGACGGGCAGCGCTAACAGCGCAAGGCCAAGGGATAACACGACAGCGCAGACTCCTGTACAGCAAATAACGACGCTCAGGAGGCCGCGCCCAGCACCAAGGTGGGATTCTTGACAGCTGTGCTGCGTCTCATTAAGAAGGAAACTCCCGCCTCCAAGACAGTTTTGACTGTATAAGGGGCTAAATGTTATACCTTTTTCATTCAACGTGTGCAAGATTCAAAACTTAAAGAGCAACCTTTCACTTGTGCAGCATTATAGCTGCACAAGGTGTGGCTCTTCTTGTTTGTAACACCTGAGGGGGGGTTAAAGGTTACTTTTAAAATTGGTTCAATTAGGCTTCGGCCTACACTCTGCTCCCTCTCCTCCTGCTGTCCCTGGGCTCTAACACCATCAGTTGGTGCCCGGAAGTGCTGGCTGCACAGAGAAAAACACCAGCCAATGTGTCAGTGGGGTTCAGTAACGCCAGCTGTTCCCCTGCTGTGTAGCCGGCAACGTGTCCTGCAAACGCCACGCAGACACAAAGCTGCCGCCAGTGCAGGCTTCGGCCTACACTCTGCTCCCTCTCCTCCTGCTGACCCTGGGCTCTAACACCGCCAGTTGGCACCCGGAAGTGCTAGCTGCACAGAGAAAAACACCAGCCAATGTGTCAGTGGGGTTCAGCAACGCCAGCTGTTCCCCTGCTGTGTAGCCGGCAACGTGTCCTGCAAACGCCACGCAGACACAAGAACTGAAATTGAAGGGAACCTGTCCCCCCCAGGCATTGGCATGTATAACAGCCACCTTGTACTGCAGTAATGCTGTATTTGTACAAGGTGGCTCATTAAGTTACTCTCCTTGCACACGCCGAATGCAACACGTCTAAAATGTGTCTCCTGAGACCATTAAACCGTCCCTGAGGTGTGACTTTCCCTTGTAATGACACGCTGCACCCCCCTTGGTAGCGCTGCCCATCTTCTGACATCATTGTTTGGCTGGCTGCGCCTCTGCGGCCACCCTGCCCGACACAACGCCCCTCGGTGTCTTAATAATTTTGACTGCGAGGGTGTGATTGACGGGCATGAGCAGTGCATATCTTCGCCTGTCACTCATCTCCTTCCGCCTTCTTCAGAATGTACGGCTTCATGGCTGTGGCATGCGATAAGGGATCAGCTGACGCCGCACAGTCTGTAGCAGGTGTAAGGACACGAGTGAGAGGCGAACATATTGACTGCGCAAGTCCATGAATCCCAGCCCCGCAGTGTGAATTAATGAAAAGACACTGCAGGGCTGGGATTCATGGGCATCGCGAACCGCACCAGCCGACATGAAATGATGTCACAAGACGGGCAGCGCTAACAGCGCATGGCCAAGGGATAACACAACAGCGCAGACTCCTGTACAGCAAATAACGACGCTCAGGAGACTGCGCCCAGCACCAAGGTGGCATTTTTGACAGCTGTGCTGCGTCTCATTACAAAGGGAACTCCCGCCTCCAAGACAGTTTGACTGTATAAGGGCCTAAGTGTTGTACGTGTTTCATTCAGCGTGTGCAAGGAACAAAATTAAAAGAGCAAACTTTGACTTGGGCAGCATTACTGCTGCCCAAGGTGTGGCTCTTCTAGTTTGTAACACCTGAGGGGGGGTTAAAGGT
This sequence comes from Ranitomeya variabilis, assembly GCF_051348905.1. Lineage (NCBI taxonomy): Eukaryota > Metazoa > Chordata > Amphibia > Anura > Dendrobatidae > Ranitomeya > Ranitomeya variabilis. The sequence continues at coordinate 354,138,070 of NC_135235.1, forward strand.
TACCTTTAAAATTGGTTCAATTAGGCTTCGGCCTACACTCTGCTCCTCCCGCAGAGCCTAGGCTCTAACACCGCCAGTTGGTGCCTGGAAGTGCTGGCTGCACAGAGAAAAACACCAGCCAATGTGTCAGTGGGGTTCAGCAACGCCAGCTGTTCCCCTGCTGTGTAGCCGGCATCGTGTCCTGCAAATGCCACGCAGACACAACAGACCTCCAAATGTCTCCAGTGCAGGCTTCGGCCTACACTCTGCTCCCCCTGCTGACCCTTTGCTCCAACCCCACTAGTTGGGGCTGTAAGAAGACAAGCTTGAATAGGTCCCCATCCTGGTTCCAGTACCGTCAGCTGGTTCCGGGCAGAGCCTTTGGCTTAGGTGCCTCCCTCTGGGTATCCGAGTTCCACCAACGTCAGGTGGTCCTTGGTAGTGCTTTCAGGCACGGGTACCTCCTGCTTAGTAACCGGGTTCCAGTAATGTCAGCTGGTCCTCGGTAGTTCCATTGGCTCTTGGACCTTCGGCTACCCATCCGGGTTCCAGTACCGTCAGCTGGTTCTCAGCAGTACCTTTTGCTCTTGTACCTTCTGCTCCCCATCCTGGTTCCAGTACCGTCAGCTGGTTCCGGGCAGAGCCTTTGGCTTAGGTGCCTCCCTCTGGGTATCCGAGTTCCACCAACGTCAGGTGGTCCTTGGTAGTGCTTTCAGGCACGGGTACCTCCTGCTTAGTAACCGGGTTCCAGTAACGTCAGCTGGTCCTCGGTAGTTCCATTGGCTCTTGGACCTTCGGCTACCCATCCGGGTTCCAGTACCATCAGCTGGTTCTCGGCAGTGTCTTTTGCTCTTGTACCTTCTGCTCCCCATTCTGGTTCCAGTACCGTCAGCTGGTTCCGGGCAGAGCCTTTGGCTTAGGTGCCTCCCTCTGGGTATCCGAGTTCCACCAATGTCAGTTGGTCCTTGGTAGTGCTTTCAGGCATGGGTACCTCCTGCTTAGTAACCGGGTTCCAGTAACGTCAGCTGGTCCTTGGTAGTGCCATTGGCTCTTGGACCTTCGGGTAGCCATCCGAGTTCCAGTTCCATCAGCTGTTTCTCGGCATTTTCTCAGCCTTCTTGTACCTTCTGCTACATTTCCAAGTTCAAGACCCTAAAGGCGATGACCCGGAAGACCACCCCTAAGATGATGATGACACCAGAGACAACAACCACTGAGATGACTACCCTGGAGACGACGACGACATGGGAGACCGAGAAGCAGAAGAACAAGAGGCTGCAGAACAAAGAGCAGAAGAACATTAAACATAACACTAAATATCAGAGCAAAAGATATTATCTAAACTATAAGCAGAAGAAGACTAAGCAGTGTATGGGGGTGAGTCCGTTCCTCCTCATGGTGCCCCTGGATAAAGCCTGATGCTGCAGGCCAAACTGAACACGGACAAATCTAACTCTTTTGTGACAGGCAGAACGGAAGGTGTAATCTTCAAACTTTTATAGATAACAACTACGGGAATGCCTGTCACAAATAAGAATATGATGAAGAAGTTGAATATGAAGAAGAATAATAGTTAAATAAAAAGAATATGAACAATGTAACAAAAAAAAATTATAGGTAGAAGATGAAGAAGAAGATGAATAAGGTGAAGAAGAACTTGATGTCAAAGATGCTGATGATGATGAAGAAGAAAGTGTGGGAGAAGTAAAAAAGAGGGTGAAGGGCGTGGAAGTAGTGAAACATCAATATCTGACAAAATAAAAAAAATCTTAACATAGTCAATATCTTTGTAACTCCGAACGTCTTAAAAAAAAATTAAAATTCCTGCTATTCTATTTGATTGGGCTAAACCTCTATGCCTTTAATGTCTCCGCCACCTTCCCCAATACATCCTACATTATTCTTAGTTGTTTTCCTTCATTGTAGAATGAACCTACAAGGAAAGAAAGGGTTTATTTTAATTCCGATATTTTCGTCCCATTGACTTGCATTGGTATCGGGTATCGGTATCGGCGAGATCCGATATTTTGCCGGTATCGGCCGATACTTTCCGATACCGATGCTTTCCGATACCGGAAGGTATCGCTCAACACTAGTCACAAGAAAACATTGTCAGAATCACCGGGATCTGTTGAAGCGTTCCAGAGTTATAACCTCATAAAGGGACAGTGGTCAAAATTGTAAAAATTGTCCCGGTCATTAACGTGCAAACAACCCTTGGGGGTAAAGGGGTTAATGTCTCCTCCACCTTCCCCAATACATTCTACATTATTTTTAGTTGTTTTACTTCACGTAGAATTAACCTACAAGGAAAGAAAGGGTTTATTTTAATTCCGATATTTGTGTCCCATTGACTTGCATTGGTTTCCGGTATCGGCGATATCCGATATTTTTGGATATCGGCCGATCCAATCCGATACCGATATTTTCGGATATCGGAAGGTATCGCTCAACACTAGTGGTGAGCACTTTGAACCCCCAAGTGCTTCAGAGAAGTTTATCATGTAGAGATAAAAAATCACATTTTTTTCACAAAAGTGATCTTTTCGCTCCCAATTTTTTATTTTCCCAAGGGTAACAGGAGAAATTGGACCCCAAAAGTTGTTGTGCAATTTGTCCTGAGTACGCTGATAACCAAAATGTGGGGGTAAACCACTGATTAGGTGAATGGCAGAGTTCGGGACGGAAGAAGCACCGTTTGACTTTTTCAACGCAGAATTGGCTGGAATTGAGATCAGATGCCATGTCGCATTTGGAGAGCCCCTGATGTGCCTAAACAGTGGAAACCCCCCACAAGTGACCCTATTTTGGAAACTAGACCACCTAAGGAACTTATCTAGATGTGTGGTGTGCACTTTGAGCCCCCAATTGTTTCACTAAAGTTTATAATGCAGAGCCATGAAAGTAAAAAAAACTTTTTTTCACAAAAATGATTTTTTAGCCCCAGTTTTGTATTTTCCCAAGGGTAACAGGAGAAATTGGACAACAAAAGTTGTTGTCCAATTTGTCCTGAGTACGCTGATACCCTATATGTGGGGGTAAACCACTGTTTGGGCACACGGCAGAGCTCAGAAGGGAAGGAGCACCATTTTACTTTTTCAACGCAGAATTTTATGGAATTGAGATCGGATGTCATGTTGCATTTGCAGAGCCCCTGATGTGCCTAAGCAGTGGAAACCCCCCAATTCTAACTCAAAACCTAACCCCAACACACCCCTAACCCTAATTACAACCCTAACCACACCCCTAACTCCAACCGTAAACGTAATTCGAACCCTAACCTTAACTTTAGCCCCAACCTTAACTTAAGCCCCAAGCCTAGCCTTAACTTTAGCCCCAACCCTAACTTTAGCCCCGACCATAATCCTAAATTTAGCCCCAACCCTAACCCTAATATGAAAATGGAAATAAATGCTTTTTTATTTTATTATTTTTCTCCAACTAAGGCGGTGATAAAGGGGGTTTGATTTACTATTTGTAGCTGGTTTTCTAGCGGGTTTTTATGTTTGGCAGCTGTCACGCACTAAAAGATGCTTTTTATTGCAAAAAATAGTTTTTGCGCCACCGCATTTTGAGAGCTATAATTTTTCCATATCTTGATCCACAGAGTAATGGGAGGTCTTGTATTTTGCGGGACGAGTTGATGTTTTTATTGGTACCATTTTCAGGCACATGACATTTTTTGGTCACTTTTTATTCTGATTTTTGTTAGTCGGAATGAACAAAAAACAGCAATTCATGAATTTCTTTTGGGGGGGCAATTACACCGTTCTTATACTGTTCCGCGTGTGTTTAATTGATAATGCGGTTTTATTCTTTGGGTTAGTACGATTACAGCGATACCTCATTTATCTTTTTTTATGTTTTGGCACTTTTATACAATAAAAACTTTTATATAAAAAATAATTATTTTTGCATCGCTTTATTCTGAGGGCTATAACCTTTTTATATTTCCGCTGATGATGCTATATGACAGCTCAGTTTTTACGGGACAAGATGACGTTTTCAGCGATACCATGATTATTTATATGTCTCTTTGATCGCATGTTATTCCACTTTTTGTTCGACGGTATGATGATAAAGCGTTGTTTTGTGCCTCTTTTTTTTTTACTGTGTTCACTGAAGGGGTTAACTAGAGGGACAGTCAGGTCATTACGAACGCGGCGATACTAAATATGTGTACTTTTATTGTTTTTTTATTTAGATAAAGAAATATATTTATTGGAACAATATTTATTTCATTTTTTTTCTTTATTTAGTAAGTTTTTTTTATATTTTTACACAGTGTAATATATATATTTTTTTACTTTTCTACATTGTCCCAGGGTGGGACATAACTATATAAAGTCAGATCGCTGCTTTGCACAGCACTGTATCAGATCGGGGTTCTGACAGGCAGTGCTGAAGGCTTGCTGGTGCCTGCTCTCAGCAGGCACTGACAAGCTGCCTCCCTGCAGGACCCGGAAGGACCTGGGGCCATCTTAGATTTGGGGGCCTGCAGGGAGGAGACAGGAGGAGACGCTCGGAACAACACGATCACATCGCATTGTTCTGAGGGTCTCAGGGAAGCACTCAGTGAGCCCCCTCACTGCGCGATGCTTCCCTATGCCACCAGAACGCTGCAATCATGCTTGATCGCTGTGTTCCAGGGGTTAAAGTGCCGGGATCAGTCCGTGACTGCTCCTGACACATAATGCCGGATATCAGCTGTGATAATCAGCTGACACCTGGCCACGATTGTCCGTGCTCCCCCATGAGCGCGGCTGATCGCATATGACGTAGTATCCCAACGATGGTCATATGGGTCCAGATCACCTCAAAGGGATAGTACATCTAATGTCAGTGGTTGTGGTGTTGCAGCTGAGATGGTTTAACTCCCCACAGGTGGAGCGGGGCCCCAGGGCTACCAGAACAGTCTATGAGGGATTGAGGACTTTGGGGTGCAAGAATAATTGGAGGACACAGGGACTGTAGTTTCTTTACCTTTAATTGTAGGTGCAGTCCGGAGAAAAGGTAACAGGTGGTTTTGGAGATCCGGGCAGCCTGGAAGCAGTTCAGAATTCCCCTAGCCAGGTGGGGTTTGAAGCCTCCCTACTGCGCTGCTCTTTGAGTTCCTTGTCATGAATATACACAAACACTGAGCTCTGCGGCATCTTCCTGCCTTTTGTAAGTGACATGCAGCTCAGAAACATGTTGTGGGCTTTCTGACACCCCTCTTTACACTGCATAGGAAACTCTCCTTCTCACTGAACACTCTGTGCAGCTTGGTACCAGTGTGCCTCAGCCCCCACTGAGCAGCTGTGGTAATGTGCTCTTTTGTTCATGTAAAAACTTAATAGTAAGGCATAACTTGACCCTAATTAGTGATATAGATATAAAAGTTACATATTCCGAATGTCCACAAAGAGATCTATAACCCACTGACGTCTGAAGGAACGGATTTCTCAATAAGCGGGTCATGTATCAACTTCGTGTTTATACTTAAATGAACCCCCATATCATGCTGAGCATAATGATAATTTTGTCTTTCTTCTGTGAGGTTCATACGCCGAGATAAGTTTAGAGATGTTTTTTCATATCTTCAAGAAAGAGGAGTAATCAGCCACCCAGTGAGGTCACCACAGGGGGAGTGCCAAAGGTTTTGGGCACAGGTATAAGATCATGAGACCTCATTTTGCACTAGTCTTTGTCCAGGGAACTAGCTGAGAGACACTCTGGAATGCACTTTGATGTATCGCCCCTCCCCCCCGCATGCTCTGCTGTGAAATGACTTAAGCAACTCTAAGTGTTTTTCTTGCTTTAATCTCTTTTTATTTTGCAATTGTCTGTATATACATAATTGTCTCATTTTATAATTTTTTTTATACTTTTGTAAACACTGCCTACCTTTTGGAGTAAAATATATAAAATTACTCCTTGCTCTATAATGTACTTAAACGTCCTCTGAAGTAAATTACACTACTAATTGGGTTGGCTTCTGACATGTTATTAATCAAGAAATAGGAGCTGGTGGCAGCGGAAGTGTCCTGCGCTGGTGTGTAATGCTGACAGAGACGCACGGCATTGATAATTATTGCTCCTGCCTGAGTGTGAGTAGTTATATCACCCTCGCTGCTGTGTTCCCATAAGCCACTAAATAGCAAGGCAGCCTTTCTGGCAACTAATTATCCTAGGTGCAGTTCCCTGTCTGTCCTGAGGGTAAGGGGGGCAAGTGTATATAGATATAGATAAATCCCCTTCAGAAAAGAACCCAGGGCAACAATACAACCCCGGTTCATGACATATTGGTGGCATCAGTGGGATAATCAAAAATATCCCCCCTGTGATTCATGACATTCATTATGCTTGTAGTTCTCCTCGTGTCTCTCTCTGTCTGTCAACTTAGTGAAATGCTCCCCGCATGGCAGGCAGCTTGAGCCTTTTCCAGGTGTCACTCTCTCGTGGTGACTGCGGGCTCAGGTATGCGGCTGTGTCTTTGGTGTCAGTTGTGGCCATGAGACCTGCAATCTCCTGTCCTCCGGATTTGGCTGCGGGACATGTAGTTCCCACACAACCATGGACTCTGGTGTCCTCTCTGCTGCGCTCAATCCTGGGGTGAGCTCAATCACAGCTCCACTCCCAGGCTCTCCTCACATGCTTCCTCTCCCTTCACTGTCTCACACTGAACTCACTAACCCCACCTCCAGGCCAGAACTTATAGGGAAGCTATCCTGAAACTGGGTTTAGAGCTCCCCCTTCTGGTCTGGAGTCAGGAAAGGTGTTGTATGCCAGCATACCTGCTAAAGGAATCCCTTCTTGCTTCCAGGCATGGCATCACCCCCTGTGAGGGAGGCAATGCCACTGTGGCAACTGGACTCCTGGGGTGCCACACGTGGCTAATAAGAAACAGTTGTCAGGTGCGGACCTGAGAGTGAATGATTTAGTATGGCTGTTTACCATAAATATGAAACTGAAAATTCCATCGTGAAAATTAGGTCCTAGGTTTATTGGTCCTTACAAGGTGGTCATGTGGCACCCCTGGGGTCCAGTCGCCACAGAGGTACTGCACATCATCCAGAGGTGTGGTATCCCACTCTCAGGTTATGGAGGGGGGGGTCACTGTTGTGAATTCTGCTCTTGGGCTCCCTCCGGTGGTTATAAGTGGTAGCGCTGCTGTCTGTCATTCACAGCAGTCATCAGGTGTGTCCACTTCGAACTGGGCTATTTAGTCTTGCTTCACCCTTTGGTCAGTGCCAGTTGTCCATTGTTCTTGGAGGATTCACAACCTTTCCTGGTCTCTCCTGCTTGCTGTTCATTTCATCAAAGATAAGTTCTGGCTTTGCTTTTTGCAGTCCACATGCTGTGGGCTTAATGTTCAGTTCATTTCTACGTTTTGTTTTGTCCAGCTTGGTCTGTGCAAGGATTTGTTCAGCCATGCTGGTATCTCTGGAGATGCAGATATACCCTCCATATCTTTAGTTAGATGTGGAGATTTTGTACTTTCTGTGGTGGATATTTTCTAGTGTTTTTAATACTGACCGCATAGTACTCTGTTCTATCCTTTCTATCTAGCTAGTATGGCCTCCTTTGCTAAATCCTGATTTCAGTCTGCGTATGTTATTTCCCTCTCCTCTCACAGTCAATATTTGTGGGGGGCTGTCTATCCTTTGGGGATTTTCTCTGAGGCAAGATAGTTTTCCCTTTTCTTATCTCTAGGGGTATTTAGACCTCCGGCTGTGACGAGGTGTCTAGGGAGTGTCAGGTACATCCCACGGCTGCTTCTAGTTGCGGTGTTAAGTTCAGGGTCTGCGGTCAGTACAGTTACCACCTTCTCCAGAGTGTTCCTCATGCTGCTCCTAGGCCACCAGATCATAACAGTACAACTGGCCAACAATGAGTTAATCGCATCTCAGAAGAAGGAAAAAAAAGTGCTGAGCCATTTTTTTTTCTGTAGTCTGTTGTGTTTTTTTTTTTCCTCTTTACCTCTGGGTGGCTCAGGAGTTTGGTGCTGGTATGGATATTCAGGGATTGGTTTCTTGTGTGGATCAACTTGCTGCTAGAGTACAGGGTATTTCCGATTATATCGTTCAGACTCCGGTTTTGGAGCCTAGAATTCCAACTCCTGATTTGTTTTTTGGGGATAGGTCCAAATATTTGAGCTTTAAAAATAACTGTAAACTGTTTTTTGCTCTGAAACCCCGTTCCTCTGGTGATTCCATCCAGCAAGTTAAAATTGTCATTTCTCTGCTGCGTGGCGACCCTCGGGATTGGGCATTTTCCCTGGAATCTGGGAATCTGGCTTTGTTTAATGTAGACACCTGTTTTCAGGCGCTAGGGTTATTGTATGAGGAACCTAATTTAGTGGATCATGCTGAGAAGACCTTGTTGGCCCTGAGTCAGGGTCAAGAAGCGGCAGAATCGTATTGCCAGAAATTTAGAAAATGGTCTGTGCTTACTAAATGGAATGAGGATGCCTTGGCGGCAATTTTCAGAAAGGGTCTTTCTGAATCCATTAAAGATGTTATGGTGGGGTTCCCCACGCCTGCTGGTTTGAGTGATTCTATGTCTCTGGCCATTCAGATTGATCGGCGCTTGTGCGAGCGCAGAGTTGTGCGCACTGTGGCGTTGTCTCCCGAGCGGAGTCCTGAGCCTATGCAGTGTGATAGGATTGTCTCTAGAGCTGAATGACAAGGATTCAGACGTCAGAATAGGTTGTGTTTTTACTGCGGCGATTCTGCTCATGTTATTTCTGATTGCCCTAAGCGTGCAAAGAGAATTGCTAGTTCCGTTACCATCAGTACTGTACAACCTAAATTTCTGTTATCTGTGACCATTATCTGCTCATTATCGTCATTTTCTGTCATGGCATTTGTGGATTCAGGCGCCGCTTTGAACTCAATGGACTTAGAATTTGCCAGACGTTGTGGTTTCCCCTTGCAGCCTTTGCAGAGCCCTATTCCTTTGAGGGGAATTGATGCTACACCGTTGGCTAAAAATAAGCCTCAGTTTTGGACTCAGCTGACCATGTGTATGGCACCAGACCATAAGGAAGATTGTCGTTTTCTGGTGTTGCATAATTTGCATGATGCTATTGTGCTGGGTTTCCCATGGTTACGGGTGCATAATCTGGTATTAGATTGGAAATCTATGTCTGTGACTAGTTGGGGGTGTCAGGGGGTTCATGATGACGTTCCTTTGATGTCAATTTCCTCTTCCCCTTCTTCTGAAATTTTTTGTCAGATTTCCGAAATGTGTTCGATGAGCCCAAGTCCGGTTCTCTTCCACCGCATAGGGACTGTGATTGTGCTATTGACTTGATTCCAGGCTGTAAGTTCCCTAAGGGTCGACTTTTCAACCTGTCTGTGCCAGAACATGCCGCTATGCGGAGTTATGTTAAGGAGTCTTTGGAGAAGGGGCATATTTGGCCATCTTCTTCACCATTGGGAGCGTTTTTTTTTTCGTTGCCAAGAAGGATGGTTCCTTGAGACCCTGTATTGATTATCGCCTCTTGAATAAGATCACAGTCAAATTCCAATACCCTTTGCCTCTGCCCTCTGATTTGTTTGCTAGGATTAAGGGGGCTAGTTGGTTTACTAAGATTGACCTTCGAGGGGCATATAATCTTGTTCGTATTAAGCAGGGTGACGAATGGAAAACTGCATTTAATACGCCTGAAGGCCATTTTGAATACCTTGTGATGCCATTCGGGCTTTCTAATGCTCCATCTGTGTTTCAATCATTCATGCATGATATCTTTCGGAATTATCTTGATAAATTCATGATTGTATATTTGGATGATGTTTTGATTTTTTCCGATGATTGGGAGTCTCATGTGAAACAAGTCAGGATGGTATTTCAGATCCTTCGTGATAATGCTTTGTTTGTGAAGGGGTCTAAGTGCCTCTTTGGAGTACAGAAGGTGTCTTTTTGGGGTTTTATTTTTTCTCCCTCATCTATAGAAATGGATCCGGTTAAGGTTCAGGCCATTCATGATTGGATCCAGCCCACCTCCGTGAAGAGCCTTCAGAAATTTTTGGGCTTTGCTAATTTTTATCGCCGTTTCATTGCCTACTTCTCCAGTGTGGTTAAACCCCTGACCGATTTGACAAAGAAAGGCGCTAATGTGACGAATTGGTCCCCTGCGGCTGTTTCTGCCTTTCAGGAGCTTAAACACCAATTTACTTCGGCCCCTGTGTTGCGTCAACCGTGTGCCTTCTTTTCTCGAAAGTTTTCGCCTGCAAAACGCAATTATGATGTCGGCAATCGTGAGTTGTTGGCTATGAAGTGGGCATTTGAGGAGTGGCGACATTGGCTTGAGGGGGCCAAGCACCGTATTGTGGTCTTGACCGATCATAAGAATCTGATTTATCTTGAGTCTGCCAAACGGCTGAATCCTAGACAGGCCCAATGGTCCCTGTTTTTCTTCCGTTTTGATTTTGTGGTCTCGTATCTTCCGGGTTCTAAGAATGTTAAGGCTGATGCCCTCTCTAGGAGCTTTTTGCCTGATTCTCCTGGGGTCCTTGAGCCGGTCGGCATTCTGAAGGAAGGGGTGATTCTTTCTGCCATCTCCCCTGATTTACGACGGGTTCTTCAGGAATTTCAGGCTGATAAACCTAACCGCTGTCCAGTGGGGAAGCTGTTTGTTCCCGACAGATGGACTAGTAAAGTGATTTCTGAGATTCATTGTTCGGTGTTGGCTGGCTATTCTGGGATTTTTGGTACCAGAGAATTGGTTGGTAGGTCCTTTTGGTGGCCTTCTTTGTCATGGGATGTGCGTTCCTTTGTGCAGTCCTGTGGGACTTGTGTGCCGGCCAAACCTTGCTGCTCCCGCGCCAGTGGGTTGCTTTTGCCTTTGCCGGTCCTTGAGAGGCCTTAGACACATATTTCTATGGATTTTATTTCGGATCTTCCGGTTTCCCAGAGGATGTCTGTTATCTGGGTGGTTTGTGACCGGTTTTCTAAGATGGTTCATTTGGTACCTTTGCCTAAATTGCCTTCCTCTTCTGAGTTGGTTCCGTTGTTTTTTCAGCATGTGGTTCGTTTGCATTTCATTCCGGAGAATATTGTATCCGATAGAGGTTCCCAGTTTGTTTCTAGGTTTTGGCGGGCCTTTTGTGCTAGGCTGGGCATTGATTTGTCTTTTTCGTCCGCATTTCATCCTCAGACAAATGGCCAAACCGAGCGAACTAATCAGACTTTGGAAACTTATTTGAGGTGCTTTGTGTCTGCTGATCAGGATGATTGGGTGGCTTTCTTGCCATTGGCCGAGTTTGCCCTTAATAATCGGGCTAGTTCTGCCACTTTGGTTTCACCCTTCTTATGTAATTCTGGTTTTCATCCCCGTTTTTCTTCAGGGCAGGCTGAGCCTTCTGATTGTCCCGGGGTGGACTCTGTGGTTGACAGGTTACAGCAAATTTGGGCTCATGTGGTGGACAATTTGGTGTTGTCTCAGGAGGAGGCTCAGCGTTTTGCTAACCGTCGTCGGTGTGTTGGTTCCCGGCTTCAGGTTGGAGATCTGGTCTGGTTGTCCTCCCGTCATGTTTCTATGAAGGTTTCTTCCTTTAAGTTCAAGCCTCAGTTTATTGGTCCTTATAGGATTTCTGAGATTATCAGTCCTGTGTCTTTTCGTTTGGCCCTTCCAGCCTCTTTTTCCATCCATAATGTTTTTCATAGATCTTTGTTGCGGAAATATGTGGTGCCCGTGGTTCCCTCTGTTGATCCTCCTGCCCCGGTGTTGATTGATGGAGAGTTGGAGTATGTGGTGGAGAAGATCTTGGATTCTCGTTTTTCAAGGCGGAGGCTTCAGTATCTTGTCAAGTGGAAGGGTTATGGCCAGGAGGATAATTCTTGGGTTGTTGCCTCCGATGTTCATGCCAACGATTTGGTTCGTGCCTTCCATTTGGCTCGTCCTGATCGGCCTGGGGGCTCTGGTGAGGGTTCGGTGACCCCTCCTCAAGGGGGGGGTACTGTTGTGAATTCTGCTCTTGGGCTCCCTCCGGTGGTTATAAGTGGTAGCGCTGCTGTCTGTCATTCACAGCAGTCATCAGGTGTGTCCACTACGGACTGGGCTATTTAGTCTTGCTTCACCCTTTGGTCAGAGCCAGTTGTCCATTGTTCTTGGAGGATTCACATCCTTTCCTGGTCTCTCCTGCTTGCTGTTCATTTAATCAAAGATAAGTTCTGGCTTTGCTTTTTGCAGTCCACATGCTGTGGGCTTAATGTTCAGTTCATTTGTACGTTTTGTTTTGTCCAACTTGGTCTGTGCAAGGATTTGTTCAGCCATGCTGGTATCTCTGGAGATGCAGATATACCCTCCATATCTTTAGTTAGATGTGGAGATTTTGTACTTTCTGTGGCGGATATTTTCTAGTGTTTTTAATACTGACCGCATAGTACTCTGTTCTATCCTTTCTATCTAGCTAGTACGGCCTCCTTTGCTAAATCCTGATTTCAGTCTGCGTATGTTATTTCCCTCTCCTCTCACAGTCAATATTTGTGGGGGGCTGTCTATCCTTTGGGGATTTTCTCTGAGGCAAGATAGTTTTCCCTTTTCTTATCTCTAGGGGTATTTAGACCTCCGGCTGTGACGAGGTGTCTAGGGAGTGTCAGGTACATCCCACGGCTGCTTCTAGTTGCGGTGTTAAGTTCAGGGTATGCGGTCAGTACAGTTACCACCTTCTCCAGAGTGTTCCTCATGCTGCTCCTAGGCCACCAGATCATAACAGGTCACTATCCAGGACTCTAACAATCACATCCAACACACACCAGTTCAGTCGGGGTACCGGGGCATACCCTTAAGGAGGAAGGCCTCATCCCAGACTGGGTAGGAATGAGTGGTGGGAGTGGGTGGGGTAGGAAGGAAATAGGGGAGGAGCTTAGAAGGCAAGAACAACAGTGCAGAGGAGAGTCTGTGTGGAAAAGTGTAGCTGGCCAGACATGAGGGTCTGCACTCCTGACAGCCTGAAGACAGAAGTGTGAGGGAGAGATAGAAAGAAGCTCTCGGGAGGAAAGAATGAGTCCTAGGGGCACGGGAAATGCAGAAGCCACCCGTGGGACCATCATCCATGCTGAACATCGGTAGGTGGAGGGACCAGGTCACAGTCAGACCAGCCCCAACTTAGTCGAAAGCTTCAAGTTTAGCTAAGAAACTGGAGGCTGTGGCGTCTGTAGGAGTCACAGCCACATCCACCCATAACTCACCAAAAAGGCAGCCACAGAACACAGAGAACATCACCTGACCAGGTTCATGGCTGCTGGCTTGGGACACTGTGGGTGAGATGCCAGGCAGGAGAAGTGGAAGCCAGTGTAGTGAGATGACCAGAGAAAGGTATAAGAAATGAGTCCTGGAAAGGTGCTCCCCAAATTACCTGGGAGTTTGCTGGACCACTGACCCGGGGAACACAGCATCTGGCTGGCTGGAGTTTGTGGACTGGAAACTGTAAGTAAAAGTGGAAACTGCACTTTGCTGTGACCTTTGAGTCATTGCAGCGTCACCTGCCCAGAATAACCACAATCGCCATCTTAAAAATCATCATACGATGAGGCTAGCTCTACCCGTGGAGAGCTGCACCATCTTTGCTGCCCCAGCTTCGCCCCAGAGGATCTGACTGCAGCGCGTGCCACCATCTCATTGCCGAATACCTCTTGTGGCGTCATAAGCATTTTTCCCATAACCTTTATACCACAACACTAGCATTTCTTTATGGATGCCCAGGGCCACAGACCGAGTCACTGCTGCCATGACCTTCCCCTTTAAGAACTATGTCAGATCCGGTACCGAGTATTCCATGGCCCTATAGGTCACTCCAGTCACCATAACTAACCCTGTGACCTTTCATCTGGAGCTTCTTCCTACTTTCAAAATCCACAACATTTTCATTATGTGCTGTCAGCCTTGCCACCACCAGGGCTGGTTTAAGGCAAAGTGGGGTCCTAGGCAAAGTTTAAAATGGGGCCCCAAATGCTAAAATATTGCCCATCACACAGAAGCATTTCGGTTGTATTACATGCACTGATCTCAGGCCGCTAAATTAGTGTGATCGACAATACTGAAGTCGTTGGACGCTTGTTTCCTGACCTCTTTCCACTGTCTGAGAAAGAATTATGGGGACAGAACTGTCACTAATAGATCACTATCAGATCACCATACAGTATCATGTTATCAGCAGCACATCTACAGTTTAAACCGGTGATGTCCTGCTGAGAACATTGATTTTTATACCGGCATAAACAATCCAATCACCCAATGAATATGCAGCATTTTGCTTGTTTAGTATAATACACCCCATACTCCTCCATATATTATAATGTGCACCACAGTCCTCCATATTGTAAAATGCACACCCCATAGTCCTCCATATAATATAATGTGCCCCATAGTCCTCCATATAGTATAATACACTCCTCATAGTCCTCCATATATTAAAATATACTCCTCAGTCCTCCATATAGCATAATACACTCCTCACAGTGCTCCATATAGTATATGCACTGCCATAGTCATCCATTTAGTATAATGCACCCCATAGTTCTTCATATAGTATAATGTATTCCCCATAGGCCTCGATACAGTATAATTCAGCCCACATATATTATAATGCAGCCACCACCCCACAGAGTATAATGCAGCCACCCAACAGAGTATAATGTAAGCCCCCCCCAGAGTATATGAAACCTCCCCATAGAATATAATGCAGCCCCCATATGGTATAATGTAGCCGCCTCATAGAGTATGATGCAATCACCCCTCATAGAACATAAATATAATACAGCCCTTCTATAGAATATAATGCAGCCCCAAACAGGATATAATACAGCCCACCTTCCCATAGAATATAATGTAGCCCCATCAAAGAGTATGATGCAATCACCCCTTATAAAATCTAATAAAGCCCCCCACAGAATATAATGCAGCACTCCATATTATATAACACAGCCTCCTCTATAGAATATAATGTATAATGTACCCCCCAAATATATAACACAGCCACATAGTATATAACACATATCCCCCATAGACTATAATATACACCCATATTATATAGCACAGCCACGCAGTACATAGCACAGCCCACACAGTAGTATATAGCACAGCCCACACAGTAGTATACAGCACTGCCCACACAGTAGTATACAGCACTGCCCACACAGTAGTATACAGTACTGCCCACACAGTAGTATACAGCACTGCCCACACAGTAGTATACAGCACAGCCCACATCCCCCTTCCCTCCCCTCCTCTCCCCTCCCGAGAATGGCCCCACAGTCCAGTAAAAAAAAAGCACAAGCTCCTCACCTCTCCTCTTGCCTGCGCTGCTCCCTGCTCCTGTGTTGGCGGCTGCCGCCACACTGCCTGGCACACAGTGGGTGCGCGATAATGCGCACCCACAGCGTCAGAGGCAGAGCGGGGAATGATGGGAGAGGGAGCGTCAGGTGACGCTCTTTCCTCCATCATTGCTTTGAACTGTACCGGCAGATGCCGGTATAGCTCAATGCGGCGGGGGAGTCGGCGCTGGCAGCAGGTGGGCCCCCCTGCCTCACAGGGGCCCCATAGTGGCTGCATGACTTGCCGCCAGCTGGGGGCCCCTGGGGGAGCAGGGGCCCCTGGGGGAGCGGGGGCCCCAGGCGGCTGCCTGGTCTGCCAGCCCTGGCCACCACCACCAGTTATTGTTGATGATAATTTATAGTTTCAGGTGGCAGGAATTGTGGATTACTGTATGGTTCACCGCTCCTTACAATACTTGATGCACTGAAAGGGGTTTGGTCCCGAGAAGAGGATGCCGGTACCAGTATCAAAGGTTAATAATTGCAAAAAAGGGGAAGGGTGGGGGGCAATATTCAGCTCAGTATAGGGCAAGTGTAGGACCTGTTAACAGACACTAGATGGGGTACTACCATTTGTTACCATGTATAATGGAATGAATAAGCAAGTCTCTAATATTATACAGAGACATTGGCCACTCTTGGGTAGGGGTCATACCAATGTTGAGGAATTTCAACTGCCTCCATTGTTCTCCTATAGACAAAATAGGAATTTGAAAGACCAACTGATAGTATTGGCTGTGAAGAAACCAGATTGTATCTTAATTTCCCAGACAACCATGTTTTTGCAAGAACAAAAGAACTGGCTTTTTATCTGTATATTGGCTTGTGAATTTAAGTGTTTATGTCTGGTGGGTCAAGAATACAGACTTGCCCACTGACATTACATACTGTGTAAGTCTGTAATAGTGACTGTATATTGAGTGGGTTAAGCTTTGTTTATTGATGTGTGCTTATATGCTAATAGTGCTACTTAATCCCATCACCATTGTTTACCTTATCTTGATGCTGGACTGAAAGACCCTGGGTAATTCTAAAAATAGCTTACATGCCTTGGGTATAAAATGACTCAGAGTTCACATCTTGGGAGTCTAAAGTAATACAAAGCTACCAGCGAGACATTCGGTAAACCACCCAACAGACAAGAGAAAGGACTGCAGCCAATTCATCATGGCACCATCACGAGGGACACTGATCTAGGATTCTATAGGATACAACCTAGGGGTTTTCAGCTCCAGTTGGAAGGACACAGATCTGATCCAGTGACCCTCTCTGAACCATGGATCTGTTTGGAGAAAGCCAGGGTTGGGACCTGCTGGTCGCCTGGTCCCATGAAGATGGTCAGATAAGCCAGGTGGTGACTCTCGTGTCAACTGGCTTTGGACCTAGTATGGACTCTATGGGCAGTTCTTGGTCATCTCCCTATGCTTGTCGTTACCCCTTCTCTGTGCATTCATCCACAGATGGAGTAGCAACCCTGGGAGCTCTGACATCATGTCATACTGGAAATACATGGAGACGCAGTGATCTTTTATATGCGTCCATGTGACCCTGGGATCCCTGACATCGTATCATACTGGAAATACGAGGAGACGCAGTGATATTTTATATGCGCCCATGTAACCAAACAATTCCAGCCATGGTGAGATTGTTCTGTTTGCTATTGTGTGTTGTGGTTCAATAAAGCATTGCCACACTGTTTTACCTTAACCCTGTGTTGTCTGTGTAGTGTATTGCCCACGGGGAGATAGAGCGGACGTTCAGTGGTATGAGCCGTGGTCCATGCAGTCTTGCTAAAGACAGCCGGCAAGCGGACGAGATCACCCACTGACCCCGTTTCTCCGTTACATCGGATATAGGAAGTTCAAAAAAAGATTTGCAAACTACCTTTAGCCACCCAAGTTTGGGTAATTTCCCATGCTTGGGATGCACTTCCTGTAATAACATGGTTAAAGGATCTTCTTTCCGCCACCTACGCACGGGGAAGAATTATGAGATACGTAAGAAATTTACGTGCACGAGCAGTTTCGTAGTCTATGTCCTGAGCTGTCCATGTGGTCTCTTCTAGGTGGGAGACCACTATGGAGATTAAAGCGAGAATTAGTAAACATAAGAGTACCATTAGGACTAGAGTGATGGAACTTCCCGTGCCTAGACATTTTCTTGTCAGAGAAAAGAGGGAGACACAAAAGCGCAAATAGGGTCTTATCATCAAACGTTAAACAAAGTTGCCCACCAAGAGAACTACTCACCTGGTGAGATTGAAGGAAGGACATATATGAATGGCGGCTGCTGCAGATCCACAGGTCAGTGCAGGACCTGATTGAAACACACACTTATTATTATTATTATTATTGTTTATTTATATAGCACCATTAATTCCATGGTGCTGTACATGAGAAGGGGTTACATCAAAATACAAATATCACTTACAGTAAACAAAACTAACAATGACAGACTGGTACACTTAGGTAGGAGAAAAAAGGATCATCCCCGCGCTGCCGCAAGAAGAATTCCAAAAATTGTAGAGGTTTCAACGTGGTTTATTCTACGCGTTTCAGGGTTCAGATGACCCCTTTATCAGGACATACCACAAATATTGTACCAATATTGTATAATATTTGTGGTATGTCCTGATGAAAGGGTCACCTGAACCCTGAAACGCGTAGAATAAACCACCTTGAAACCTCTACAATTTTTGGAATTCTTCTTGCGGCAGCACGGGGATGATCCTTTTTTCTCCTACCTAAGTGTGTAGACATTTTCTTAACATGGGTCATTCAATAAATCATTTGAGATTTAGAGTAATAGATGACGTGCCGACCTTGAGACGAGGGGGTGATCGCATTTCCCTTTAGAAGAAGAAGGAACTGAGATGGATTTTTGAACTCGATACCCTATATCCAAAGGGGATGAATATTGAAAATCAGCAGAATTGTTTTCTTTAATAATCTGTGGTTCTAATTAGAGTTGAGCGACTTTTACTTTTTTTTGGATCGAGTCGGGTTTCGCGAAACCCGACTTTGTCAAGGGTCGGGTGAAATCGACCGATTATTGCGTAAAGTCGGGGGCTGACTGAAACACGAAACCCAATGCAAGTCAATGGGAAATCAAAGTCGGCAGAGAGTGGAGGACAGGAAAACACCTACAGTGCCCATTTTAATGCCAAAAACATCAATTCTTTTTACTGAAGCTTGTCAATCTTAATTTACTTTATAATAATAGTTAGGAATTGAAAACTTGGGGTCATTTGGCTAAAGTTGTGGGGGGGTAGGGCTGGCTCAAGTTTTTCGTGGGCACAGGAAACACGGAATACATCATGGCAGTGGAGCAGGGAGAGGTAAGTATTTCAACTTTGGAAGTGCTGTGATCCTGAGCAAGCAGTGGGGGCCCACTCATTGGCATTGGCACTGGCACAGGGCCCCTCATAGTATGGCGGTGTGTTTGACGGAGGGTGGCGCCTCCCACCGGCAGAGACACTTTTGTGTACTATGAGGGGCCCTGTGCCAGTGACGTCGCTAATGAGTATGCCCCCCACCTGATGAAGGAACCTGCACTTTCATCTGCACCTTCCTCTTTGTCCCCGTGTAAGGTGGTATAGTATGCGGGAAGGGGAACCTGTCTTTCAGCAGGGTCAGATTCTGGCTGTGTAGAGTTCAAGGGGAATTTAGTGGTCTGGGTCAATGTACCAGCAGACTCATCTAGCAGTGGCTGGGCAATGGGCAGGATGAGGAGGAAACACAGATATAGGCCCAAATAATAAAGTGGGCTAAATGCAGTTCAATGTGGTAACAGGACTAAACAGGTGGCATTGCTTTGTTCAGTGGAGAAAAACTGTAATGAGTGGCAGACACAGTTAGTAGGCCCAAATAATAAAGTGGGCTAAATACAGTTCAAATGTGGTAACAGGACTAAACTGGCGGCGTTGCTTTGTTCAGTGGAGGACAATTGTAAGGAGTGGCTGACACAGTGAGTAGGCCCAAATAAGTAAGTAGGCTAAATGTAGTTCAAAATTGGTAACAGGACTAAACTGGCAGCATTGCTTTGTTCAGCGGAGGACAATTGTAAGGAGTGGCTGACACGGTGAGTAGGCCCTAATAATAAAGTAGGCTAAATGTCTACCAAAAATGTTTTCAGAAATAACCAGGTGGCATAGCTAGGTACAGGGGTGGGCTCCTCTGATGAGTAGCAGACAGTGGTAGTAGGCACAAAGTATTAACTGGTCTAAATGAAGGCCAGGGCCCCTGTATATTTAAACTATCATCTATCATTTCAACAAATTTGTATTGGCAGTGCCATTGAAGGATTTAACAGCACTGACTACACAGTGGTGGAGCAGGGAGAGGTAAGTATTGCAAGTGGTAGAACACTGTTCGAGCTGGGGGAACACTCTCTCGTGGGCTGCGGTACTGGCACAGGGCCCCTCATATTACGACGGTGTGTCTGACATTGGTTGTGCACCACCACAGTCAGAGACACTTCATAGTACTATGAGGGACCCAGTGACAGTGCCGTCGCCCCCGAAAGAGTGGGCACACCCACCTGTCCAGGCAAACGGCACTCGCACGGGTGCTTGCGCCAGGTGGTGACAACGGCCCTGTGGGGGGCGTCAGCCCATTTAGGGAGGTATAAAAATGGCCTATGGTGGACATTCAGCAGCTGCAAATGGATGAATTGGAGAAGTCAGTAAGAGGAGGCCAAAAGCAAGACATTTTTCAGGCAAGCTACGTGTCAGCAGGGGAAGGTGGGGACAAATAATTAGAAATCCATGATTGGTTCATTTTAATGAAGGTTAGATCATGAACATTTCGGGTAGCCAGACGTGTCCATTTCTCGGTCAGTATTGAACCAGCAGCACTGAATACTCTTTCTGATAGCACACTAGCAGCAGGGCATGCAAGCTCCTGTAATGCATATTCTGCCAATTCAGGCCAGGTGTCTATTTTAGATGCCCAGTAATCAAAGGGGAATGACCTGTGAGGGAGAACATCGATAAGGGCGGAAAAGTAGTTCGTAACCATACTGGAAAAATGCTGTCTCCTGTCACTTTGAATCGATGCTGAGTACCTGTCGTGTCAGCGGTCATTGCTCCACACTCCACAATCACTCCACAACCTGGTCATAAAACCCCTCTGTCCAATGCCACTTCGGATTTGTGCACCGCTAACACCTCTGCCATGTTGCCCACTATGGCTCGTGTGAGAGCCTTCACCGCCACTGTGTGCTGGGAATGCCTCAACCAAATGGTCTACAAGAGTTGCTTGTTTGGTAGCCAATATTTGCTCAATCTTCTCTTATGGCATGATATTTTGTAATTTTCCTTTATATCGTGGATCCAGGAGGCAGGCCAACCAGTAATCGTCATCTGTCATCATTTTGATAAAGCGGGGGTCCCGTTTTAGGATACGCAAGGCATACTCAGCCATGTGGGCCAATGTTCCAGGTGTCAATTCACTGCTTGTGCTGGGTTGAGGAGCACTTTCTTGCAAATCAACATCACTTATGTCCCGTAAAAACCCTGTACCTGACCTTGCAACGCCACCAGTTTCTATTGCCCCCTGAGAAGCATCTTCCTCCCATAAATATTCATCCTCATCATCCTCCTCCTCCTCCTCCTCTTCATCCGCCACCTCGTCCAGGAGAGTTCCCTGAGCTGTCAATGGCTGACTGTCATCAAGGCTTCCCTCCTCTTCGGCTGCAGGCGCCTGCTCCTTAATGTGCGTCAAACTTTGAATCAGCAGACGCATTAGTGGGATGTTCATGCTTATGATGGCGTCGTCTGCACTTACCAGCCATGTGCATTCCTCAAAATACTGAAGGACTTGACAGAGGTATTGTAGCTTTGACCACTGCACACCAGACAACTCCATGTCTGCCATCCAAGTGCCTGCCCATGTATGTGTATCCTCCCACAAATAAATTACAGCATGCCTCTGTTCGCACAGCCCCTGAAGCATGTTACATAGTTACATAGTTACATAGTTATTAAGGTTGAAGGAAGACTTTAAGTCCATCTAGTTCAACCCATAGCCTAACATGCCCTGTGCTTTGTGGAGTTCCACCTTGTTGCAACGTCGATTATTAGGCGGTGCTGGGGAAGATTTAGTGATTGCTGATGGTTCAGCATACAGCTGGAGTGTACGGGCGACCGGCGGATGTGCGAGCAAAGTCTTCACACCTTCAGGAGCAGGGCTGGTAACCCCAGATAATTTTTAAGGAAGCACTGCACCACCAGGTTCAAGGTGTGAGCCAGGCAAGGTATGTGTTTCAGTTCTGAAAGGGCTATGGCAGCCATAAAATTCCTTCCGTTATCACTGACTACCTTGCCTGCCTCAAGATGTACACTGACCAGCCATGACTGAGTTTCTTGTGAAAGTACTCGGCCAGTACTTCCGCGGTGTATCTGTTATCGCCCAAACACTTAATTTGTAACACAGCCCGCTGATGCTTACCACTAGCTGTTCGATAATGGGACACCTCGTGTGCAACACTGGCAGCTGCGGATGGAGTGGTCGTGCGACTGCGCTCTGTGGACGAGCTTTCGCTTCTGGAGGAGGAGGAGGAGGGGTGGCGAACGCCTACAGCCAATTGATTCCTAGACCGTGGGCTAGGCATAACTGTCCCACTATGGCTGTCCCCAGTGGACCCTGCATCCACCACATTAACCCAGTGCGCCGTGATGGACACGTAACGTCCCTGGCCATGCCTACTGGTCCATGCATCTGTTGTGAGGTGCACCTTTCCACTGACTGATTGCCTCAGTGCATGGACAATGCAGTCTTTGACATGCTGGTGGAGGGCTGGGATGGCTTTTCTCGCAAAGAAGTGCCGACTGGGTAGGTGATAGCGTGGTACTGCGTAGGCCATCAGGTCTTTGAAAGCTTTGGTTTCAACCAACCAATAGGGCATCATCTCTAACAAGATTAGTCTTGCAATGTGGGCGTTCAAACCCTGTGTACGCGGAGGAGAGGCTGAGTACTTTCTTTTCCTAACGAGAGTCTCTTGTAGGGTGAGCTGGACTGGAGAGCTGCATATGGTGGAACTAGCGGTGGTGGTGGTGGTGGACATGGCGGATTGAGAGAGGGTTGGTGATGGTATTCTTGATGTTGGCCTACATACAGTGTTTCCTACCAATAACCTTGTGATTCCCTGACTGCTTTGGCCTTGCGACGATACCTCCACATTTGCTGCTGGTGGTGTCCTAACCGGTGGGTTTACAGTGAGGGAAGCAATGTAGCGTTGCTGACTACCTTCATTCTGAGCAGGTGCTAATAGAAGAGAGGAAGAAACGATTTATCTGCTTACAACATAGCCCACAATTTAATCAAATAAAAAATGTTATTAATAAACGTTTACCCATCCTATATGAAGATGGTGTAATATCTAAATTACTGGATGGGGGCATCAATGTGGCAGCTAGGAGAGCACCCACAATAGGAAATTTAGTCTCCCCAGGTCTTTTTACCTCTAAAACCACTTTGAGAACTTGGTTAGAAACTAAATGCAGTACGACATCTTGCAGCACATGTGAACATGCTCTTGTAAGCAAAACTTTTAGAAATGATAAAAACTTACGAACATACAATATAAGACACTTCATAAATTGTCACACCACTGATGTTGTGTATAAATTGACTGTGTGACTTGTAACTTATCATACGTTGGCTGCACGACAAGAAAATTAAAAACTCGTATCACAGAACATTTGAGAGATACAGTGAAAACCAATGTTCATAATCGTAACATTTCCATGGATGCTAAAAACTTTTTAACCCACCACGCAGGAGATGCATCTACCATGAAAGTATTAGGTATTGAACAAATAAAAAAATCACTGCGGGTTGGATATGTAAAAAAGACGCCTTTTAACCAGAGAGGCGTTCTGGATATATAATCTTGAAACAAGACATACAAATGGTCTAAATAAAAGAAATGAGTTGCTGTATCACTATTGTTGATCTTTTAGTATGTATTCTCTGTATATATATATTTTTTGTTTTAATGGACGTGTAAGTTTATGCGAAACTCAAAAGGTTAAACTTAGAAATCCATGCTATGTAACTAAACCAGCTGGGTAGGAGTAAAAGAAACAGTATATAAGATCTAGAGGTTGGACATGGAATCAAGCTGTGAAAAAGATCTTGAGAGATCGAAACGCGTTGCTTGTACCTGTTTTCCGCTGCATACATGTCCACATGTACAAGGATATCATGTTTATGATGGAGTTTTAACCTTAAAAATAAAGACTTTGAATTTTAAAGGAGCTGGAACTACCACTTTTTCCTCTACATTTACTGCACGTCAAGTCAGGACGAAGTTCCGCGCACCTGTGGTTGTCGGTGAGCTAGCTGGGGCTAAGCCCCTCTCTTTTCTTTTCCAGAGGTACGTTCCCTAGATCGATCCTACCCAAGTCTGTTGTGAACTCTATTTCTGGGCTCCCTCTTGTGGTCACAAGTGGTACTGTGTGAGTGCTGTCTTTCTGCAGGTTTGTGACTGGCTTCAGCTGTCTCGTTATCTGTGGTCTGGTTTTCTATTTAAGCTCACTTGGACTCTCAGTTCATGCCTGCTGTCGTTGTATTCAGTGCTATTCTGATTGCTCCTGTCTACATCCGTTATCAGTCTCTCCAAGAGAAGCTAAGTTTTGTTTGCTTATTTTTGCTCATCTGTGTTCAAGATGTGTCCTAGTATATGATTTGTTTATTCCAGCTTGCTAATATGTGATTTCCCTGCTTGCTGGTGCTCTGGGGTGCTGAGTTACTCCCCCCACATCGTTAGTTGGTGTGGGGGTTCTCGCATTCTCTGCGTGGATATTTTTGCATAGGGTTTTTTACTGACCGCACAGATCCCTTGCTATTTTCTGCTATCTAGCGTTTGCGGGCCTCATTTGCTTAATCTGTTTCATCTCTGCGTTTGTCTTTTCCTCTTAACTCACCGTTGTTATTTGTGGGGGCTTCTATATCTTTGGGGTTATTTCTCTGAGGCAAGTGAGGTCTGTACTTTCTCTTTAGGGGTAGTCAGTTTCTCAGGCCGTGAAGAGACGTCTAGGATTTCAGGATACGTTCCACGGCTACCTTTAGTGTGTTTGGTTAGGATCAGGTTTTGCGGTCAGTCCAGTTACCACATCCCCAGAGCTCGTCCTATTATCTCTCACTTAGCTGGTTAGATTTGTGATCCTAAGCCACTGGGATCATAACAGTACAGCAGGCCTGAAAAGTGTTTAATGCATCGCAGAAGTGGGATAAGAGAAGTCCAGAGTACAATTTTTTTTTTTTCCTCTCCCTTTGCTGCAGTCTGTCCAGCTTCTCTCATCCCCTTAATCTCTGGGTGGCTTTGAGTTCAGCTGCAGACATGGATATTCAGAGTCTGACTTCTAGTGTGGATCATCTTGCTGCAAGGGTGCAAAGCATTCAGGATTTTGTTGTTCACAGTCCTATGTCTGAGCCAAAAGTACCTATTCCTGAGTTGTTTTCTGGAGATAGATCTAGGTTTCTGAATTTTTAAAATAATTGTAAATTATTTCTTTCTTTGAGACCTCGTTCCTCTGGTGATTCCGCTCAGTAAGTTAGAATTGTTATCTCCCTGTTACGTGGCGACCTGCAAGATTGGGCTTTCTCCCTGGCGCCGGGAGATCCTGCATTGCTGAATGTGGATGCGTTTTTTCTGGCGTTTGGATTGCTTTGTGAGGATCCTAATCTTGAGAACCAGGCAGAAAAGGCCTTGCTAGCTCTCTCTCAGGGCCAGGATGAAGCTGAGGTATATTGTCAAAAATTTCGGAAATGGTCGGTGCTTACTCAATGGAATGAGTGTGCCCTGGCTGCAAATTTCAGAGAAGGTCTGTCTGAAGCCATTAAGAATGTTATGGTGGGGTTCCCCACGCCTGCAAGTCTGAATGACTCAATGGCTTTGGCCATTCAGATTGATCAGCGTTTGCGGGAGCGCAAATCTGCGCACCATCTGGCGGTGTTTTCTGAACAGAGACCTGAGTCTATGCAATGTGACCGAATTCTGACCAGAATTGAGCGGCAAAATCATAGACGTCAAAATGGGTTGTGCTTTTACTGTGGTGATTCAACTCATGTTATCTCAGCATGCTCTAAGTGCGTAAAAAAAATCATTAAATCTGTCACCGTTGGTACTATACAGCCTAAATTCATTTTGTCTGTTACTTTAATTTGTTCTTTGTCATCCTACTCGGTTATGGCTTTTGTGGATTCAGGTGCTGCCCTGAACCTGATGGATTTGTCGTTTGCCAGGCGCTGTGGTTTTGTCCTGGAGCCTTTGGAATTCCCTATTCCACTGAGGGGTATTGATGCTACACCATTGGCTGAGAATAAGCCTCAGTATTGGACTCAAGTGACCATGTGCATGACTCCTGTACATCAGGAGGTGATTCGCTTTCTTGTGCTGCATAATCTGCATGATGTGGTCGTTTTGGGTCTGCCATGGCTGCAGGCCCATAATCCAGTTCTGGATTGGAAAGCTATGTCTGTTTCAAGTTGGGGTTGCCAGGGGATTCATGGCGATGCTCCTTTGGTGTCAATTGCTTCTTCCACTCCTTCTGAGGTCCCTGAGTTTTTGTCGGACTACCAGGATGTATTTGATGAGCCCAGATCCGGTGCCCTGCCTCCTCACAGGGATTGTGATTGTGCTATAAATTTGATTCCTGGTAGTAAGTTCCCTAAGGGACGACTTTTTAATTTGTCTGTACCAGAACATGCCGCAATGCGGAGTTATATAAAGGAGTCTTTAGAGAAGGGACATATTCGCCCGTCCTCCTCCCCTCTTGGTGCAGGATTCTTTTTTGTGGCCAAGAAGGATGGTTCTCTAAGACCTTGTATTGATTATTGTCTTCTAAATAAAATCACGGTCAAATTTCAGTATCCTTTGCCATTATTATCTGATCTGTTTGCTCGGATTAAGGGGTCCAGTTGGCTCACCAAGATAGATCTTCGTGGTGCGTATAACCTTGTGCGCATTAGGCAGGGGGATGAATGGAAAACAGCATTTAATACGCCCGAAGGCCATTTTGAGTACTTGGTGATGCCTTTTGGACTCTCTAATGCTCCTTCTGTGTTCCAGTCCTTCATGCATGACATCTTCCGAGAATATCTGGATAAATTTATGATTGTGTATCTGGATGACATTGTGGTCTTTTCTGAGGACTGGGAGTCCCATGTGAAGCAGGTCAGGATGGTATTTCAGGTCCTGCGTGCTAATGCCTTATTTGTGAAGGGCTCAAAATGTCTCTTCGGAGTACAGAAGGTTTCCTTTTTGGGTTTTATTTTTTCTCCTTCTACTATTGAGATGGACCCAGTCAAGGTCCAGGCTATTCATGACTGGACTCAGCCTACATCTGTTAAGAGTCTTCAGAAGTTCTTGGGTTTTGCTAATTTTTACCGTCGCTTCATTGCTAATTTTTCTGGCGTGGTTAAACCCTTGACAGATTTGACCAAGAAGGGTTCTGATGTGACTAATTGGTCTCCTGCGGCAGTGGAAGCCTTTCGGGAGCTGAAGCGCCGGTTTTCTTCAGCTCCAGTCTTATGTCAGCCTGATATCTCTCTTCCTTTCCAGGTCGAGGTGGATGCTTCTGAGATTGGAGCAGGGGCTGTTTTGTCGCAGAGAAGCTCTGATGGCTCTGTGATGAAGCCTTGTGCTTTCTTTTCAAGAAAGTTTTCGCCTGCCGAGCGGAATTATGATGTTGGTAATCGGGAGTTGTTGGCTATGAAGTGGGCATTTGAGGAGTGGCGACATTGGCTCGAGGGAGCTAGGCATCGTGTGGTGGTCTTGACTGATCACAAAAATCTGATTTATCTCGAGTCTGCCAAGCGCCTGAATCCTAGACAGGCTCGTTGGTCGTTGTTTTTCTCCCGTTTCAATTTCGTGGTCTCGTACCTGCCTGGTTCGAAGAACGTGAAGGCTGATGCCCTTTCTAGGAGTTTTGTGCCTGACTCTCCGGGAGTTTCAGAGCCGGCTGGTATCCTCAAAGAGGGAGTGATTTTGTCTGCCATTTCCCCGGATTTGCGACGAGTGCTGCAGAAATTTCAGGCTAATAGACCTGACCGTTGCCCACCAGAGAGACTGTTTGTCCCAGATAGATGGACCAGCAGAGTTATTTCCGAGGTTCATTCTTCCGTGTTGGCAGGTCATCCTGGGATTTTTGGTACCAGAGATTTGGTGGCTAGGTCCTTCTGGTGGCCTTCATTGTTGCGGGATGTGCGTTCCTTTGTGCAGTCCTGTGGGATTTGTGCTCGGGCTAAGCCTTGCTGTTCTCGTGCCAGCGGTTTGCTTTTGCCTTTGCCTGTCCCGAAGAGGCCTTGGATGCACATTTCCATGGATTTTATTTCAGATCTTCCAGTATCCCAGAGAATGTCTGTCATCTGGGTGGTGTGTGATCGTTTTTCCAAAATGGTCCATTTGGTGCCCTTGCCTAAGTTGCCTTCCTCCTCCGATTTGGTTCCTTTATTTTTTCAGAATGTGGTTCGCTTGCACGGCATCCCTGAAAATATTGTGTCTGACAGAGGATCCCAGTTTGTGTCCAGATTTTGGCGGATTTTTTGTGCTAAGATGGGCATTGATTTGTCTTTTTCGTTGGCCTTCCATCCTCAGACGAATGGCCAAACCGAGCGAACTAATCAGACGTTGGAAACGTATTTAAGATGTTTTGTTTCTGCTGATCAGGATGATTGGGTGACTTTTTTGCCATTGGCCGAGTTTGCCCTTAATATTCGGGCTAGTTCTGCTACTTTGGTTTCACCTTTTTTCTGCAATTCTGGTTTTCATCCTCATTTTTCCTCGGGTCAGGTTGAGCCTTCTGACTGTCCTGGGGTGGATTCTGTGGTGGATAGGTTGCAGCAGATTTGGAACCATGTGGTGGACAATTTGAAGTTGTCACAGGAGAAGGCTCAGCGCTTTGCCAACCGCCGTCGCGGTGTTGGTCCCCGACTTCGTGTTGGGGATTTGGTATGGCTGTCTTCTCGGTATGTTCCTATGAAGGTTTCCTCTCCTAAATTCAAGCCTCGCTTCATCGGTCCTTATAAGATTTTGGAAATCCTTAACCCGGTGTCTTTTCGCTTGGACCTTCCAGCGTCATTTGCTATTCATAATGTGTTCCATAGGTCCTTGTTGTGGCGGTACGTGGTGCCTATGGTTCCTGCTGTTGAGCCTCCTGCCCCGGTTTTGGTTGAGGGCGAGTTGGAGTACGTGGTGGAGAAGATTCTGGATTCTCGTATCTCTAGACAGAAGCTCCAGTATTTAGTTAAGTGGAAAGGCTATGGTCAGGAGGATAATTCCTGGGTTGTCGCCTCTGATGTTCATGCGGCTGATTTGGTTCATGCCTTTCATGCTGCTCATCCTGATCGCCCTGGGGGTCTTGGTGAGGGTTCGGTGACCCCTCCTCAAGGGGGGGTACTGTTGTGAACTGTGTTTCTGGGCTCCCTCTGGTGGTCACTAACGGTATTGTGTTAGGCATGTCTTGTTGCAGGCCTGAGCTCCAGCTGTGTCGTTAAGCAGCGGGTGTTCCCTATTTAAGTCTCCTCTGGACTCAGTCTCTTGCCTGGCATCGTTGTATCCAGACCTATATGGTCTCCTCCGGATTCCTTTCAGTCTGTCTCATGCAAGAAAAGCTAAGTCTGTTTTGAACAATTTTAATCGTTTGCATTTTTCAGTGTTTTGGTCCAGCTTGCTTATATTTGATTTTCTGGCTCGCTGGAAGCTCTAAGGGTGCTGATGTTCTCCCCCCGCACCGTCAGTCGGTGTGGGGGTTCTTGAATGTTCAGCGTGGATGTTTTTGTAGGGTTTTCTGCTGACCGCATAGTCCACTATCTATTTTCTGCCTATCTAGACTAGTGGGCCTCACTTTGCTGAAATCTAGTTCATCTCTACGTTTGTGTTTTCTTCTTGCTTCACCGTTATTATTTGTTGGGGGCTTTCTATATCTTTGGGGTTCAATTTCTCTGGAGGCAAGTGAGTCTTATTTTTCCCTCTAGGGATAGTCAGTTCTCCGGCTGGCTCGAGACGTCTAGAACCAACGTAGGCACATTCACCGGCTACTTCTAGTTGTTTGTGTTAGGATCAGGTATGCGGTTAGCCCAGTTTCCACCTCCCTAGAGCAGTATTTATGTTTTTGCTATCTTGCCGGAATATCAGAGATCCTCTGCCATTGGGATCATAACAGTGAGCCCCACATATATTTTGGGGCAAGGACATGTGGCCAGATATATGACAAAAGTACTATTACAGCGTATATGATGTCGAATCTGAAATCTCCTCCTCCCACACGACGATGTAAAATGAGTGCCCCTAACAAGGTTCTTCTCCTTACAGGCCAAGCAATCGCCGCAGGGATAACAACCCCATATAGGACCTCTATTAGTTGGATTAAGAGGATTGGCAATTTTTGCCACATAATGGCTTTTGACCAGTAAATCTTTAATGCTTTTACCTCGTTTAGCTGTAAAGCTGGGTCTTTGGGGAATATTAGTCGCCAAAACAGAGTCAGTGAGAAGAACAGGCCAATGTTTGTTGATTATCTCCTGCATACGTTTCCAGTAACAGTTGTATGTGGAGACAAACCTAACATTGGTCTCTCATGTACTTCTCTTCTCTTTTTCATATAGTAGTTGATGTCTCTCTGTTTTTTTGGCTCTGATATACCCTTGTTTTATGCAGCGATTGCTATAGCCGCAGGCTTTAAATCTACTTTTGAGGTCTTCAGATTGGGCCTCAAATTTTTGTTCAGTGGAGCAGATCCGCTTCATCCTGAGGAGCTGGACAACTGGGATGGCTTTGATGGTATGTGTGGTATGAGATGAGGACGCGTGGAGCAGGGAATTGACTGAAGTAGTCTTCCTGAAAACATCCGTATGTAGTGTCCCCATCTCATCCACCTCAAGATAAATATCTAGAAAGTCAATTCTTTGTTTATGTGCCTTGTATGTTAACCTAATATTGTGAGGATTGCAATTAAGTTGACCCACAAATTCCTTAATACCACTTTCGCTGCCCTGCCATATAAAAAAGATGTCATCAATATACCTATGCCAACACTGCACCCGGTCCACAGAAGAGACCCCATCCTGATGGAATATGGATCTCTCCCATAGACCAAGGAACAAGTTGGCATAGGCTGGGGCACAAGCTGCCTCCATGGCAGTTCCGCGTTTTTGGAGGTAATGCCTATCCTTAAAAAGAAAGACATTATGGGTCAAAGCAAACCTCAACAAGGTCACAACAAAGTCACAAATCTGGCCATCCCAGTTGCCATTCTCCAGGAAGAAGCGGACCGCCTCAATTCCGTTGTCGTGTGAGATGCACGTATATAATGACTCGACATCTGCTGTTACGAGCCACATGTCCTGTTCAAAAATCATCCCCTCTATCTTAGTTAGCATATCTGTAGTATCCCGAACATATGAAGGTAATGTCTCCACCATAGATTTTAAATAAAAATCAATATATCTACAAATGGGGTCACATAGGCCACCAATCCCAGAGACTATGGGTCTCCCCGGAGGATTTGTCATATCTTTGTGTATCTTGGGTAACAAGTACAAGGTGGGTGTTTTCGGAAATTCTACCACCAACCCTTCAAACACTTTTTTGTTGATGGTGCCCTCATCCAGTGCGCTCCGTAGAATTGAATCCAATTCCATTTTGTATGATGCCACGGGGCTGTGAGACAGCCGAATGTAGGTGTCCCTACAATTCAACTGTCTCAGTGCCTCCCTTTCATACTTGACAGTAGGCCAAATAACAACGTTCCCTCCCTTGTCCGCCGCCTTGATGACAATGTCATCCATATTACCAAGTTCTTGTAGTGCTCGTCACTGAGATTTTGTCACATTGTCAATTGTGACAAACTCTGGGATTTTTTTGAAATCCTCTAGTACTAGCCTAGTAAAGATTTCTACCTGAGGGCATATGGACAAGGGAGGGAACGTGGTAGACTTGTTTTATGATCCCAGTTGCTTAGGATCACAAATCTAACCAGCTAAGTGAGAGATAATAGGACGAGCTCTGGGGATGTGGTAACTGGACTGACCGCAAAACCTGATCCTAACCAAACACACTAAAGGTAGCCGTGGAACGTATCCTGAAATCCTAGACGTCTCTTCACGGCCTGAGAAACTGACTACCCCTAAAGAGAAAGTACAGACCTCACTTGCCTCAGAGAAATAACCCCAAAGATATAGAAGCCCCCACAAATAATAACGGTGAGTTAAGAGGAAAAGACAAACGCAGAGATGAAACATATTAAGCAAATGAGGCCCGCAAACGCTAGATAGCAGAAAATAGCAAGGGATCTGTGCGGTCAGTAAAAAACCCTATGCAAAAATATCCACGCAGAGAATGCGAGAACCCCCACACCAACTAACGATGTGGGGGGAGTAACTCAGCACCCCAGAGCACCAGCAAGCAGGGAAATCACATATTAGCAAGCTGGAATAAACAAATCATATACTAGGACACATCTTGAACACAGATGAGCAAAAATAAGCAAACAAAACTTAGCTTCTCTTGGAGAGACTGATAACGGATGTAGACAGGAGCAATCAGAATAGCACTGAATACAACGACAGCAGGCATGAACTGAGAGTCCAAGTGAGCTTAAATAGAAAACCAGACCACAGATAACGAGACAGCTGAAGCCAGTCACAAACCTGCAGAAAGACAGCACTCACACAGTACCACTTGTGACCACAAGAGGGAGCCCAGAAATAGAGTTCACAACAGTACCCCCCCTTGAGGAGGGGTCACCGAACCCTCATCAAGACCCCCAGGGTAATCAGGATGAGCCGCATGGAAGGCACGGACCAAATCGGCCGCATGAACATCAGAGGCGACAACCCAGGAATTATCCTCCTGACCATAGCCCTTCCACTTAACTAAATACTGAAGCCTCCGTCTGGAAACACGAGAATCCAAGATCTTCTCCACCACGTACTCCAATTCGCCCTCCACCAGCACCGGAGCAGGAGGCTCAACAGAAGGAACCACAGGCACCACATACCTCCGCAACAAAGACCTATGGACATAGCTGAACTGGAGCGGGTGCAGAGAAGAGCAACCAAGGTTATTAGAGGACTGGGGGGTCTGCCATACCAAGATAGGTTATTACACTTGGGGCTATTTAGTTTGGAAAAACGAAGACTAAGGGGTGATCTTATGTTAATGTATAAATATATGAGGGGACAGTACAAAGACCTTTCTGATGATCTTTTTAATCATAGACCGGTGACAGGGACAAGGGGACATCCTCTACGTCTGGAGGAAAAAAGGTTTAAACATAATAACAGACGCGGATTCTTTACTGTAAGAGCAGTGATACTATGGAACTCTCTGCCGTATGATGTTGTAATGAGTGACTCATTGCTTCAATTTAAGAGGGGACTGGATGCCTTTCTGGAAAAGTATAATATTACAGGGTATATATATTAGATTCCTTGATAAGGCGTTGATCCAGGGAACTAGTCTGATTGCCGTATGTGGGGTCGGGAAGGAATTTTTTTCCCCATGATGGAGCGTACTCTTACCACATGGGTTTTTTTTGCCTTCCCCTGGATCAACATGTTAGGGCATGCTAGGCTATGGGTTCAACTAGATGGACTTAAAGTCTTCCTTCAACCTTAATAACTATGTAACTATGTAACTATGTAACTATGTAGTTTCACCCACACCTTCAAGTGGCCACTTTTCAAGGTTGGATGAAACTGAGATATCATGGAGTCATCAGACGAGGGGCCATAAACCCATAGAAAATAAAAGCCACAAGGATTTAGATCAAACCATCAGCGGTATAGTTTAAGTAAACCTTAATATTTTACAATGACAAACAGCAAACTTATAGAGGCTTAGAACTGTTTGTGAAGTGAATAAACAAACATTTATCAAGATTGTGTCACTATGAGCATTGTCTGTCACATTTCTAAATGTTAAACAAGAAATGCAGCTATGTGATTGTCTGAATGGTATACAGTATTTTAATCTTGGTTACAAATTGCGTTTTTGTATTTTCACCATTTGTACATTTGAGGCAGCCAAAGTTAAGGCTCTCAAGGAGAGAAACTAATATAGTGGACAAATAAATATTTTTAATGAACTACTGAGCCAAACTAACAGCATTGCTTTATCAAATTTATATGAAGTGTATTGTGGCCAATGTTAGCAAACAGGCAACACAAAAAGGAGCTTTTCAAGTGAGCTCTTTAAGGTACATAAATGTTATGAAGTGTTTGCCAACAAGGATGTGGTTTCACCAATGTGGGGTATCTTTTTAAAAAATATACTAGTGCCATCACAGCCCCCTTTGCCAAAACTTCACCAGCCTATAACAGTACAAAGCACGTTCACCCTGGTGATCTAGAGGCAGTTAAACAAGAGACATTGCAGGAGACAGAGTTAAGAATTAGGCCAATGTATTGTTGTGTGTCTCTGAGACTTGTAATGCAGTGCATGATCTGCCAAACAATTCCCCAATGGGGGTACCTTTTTTAAAAATAGACAAGTGCCATCGCAGGCACCTTGGCCAAACTTCACCGGCCTATAACACTGCAAAGCACATTCACCCTTTTGATCTACTGGAAGGTACAGGACAGGTTGCAGGAGACCGAGTTAAGAAGTAGGCCCAAAGTAATGTCATGCCCAATTCCCCAATGTGGGATCATTTTTTTTTAAATAAGAGTGCCATCACAGCCCCCTTGGCCAAAATGCACTGTACAGAGCACGTTCACCTTGGTGATCTACCGGAAGGTACAGGACAGATTGAAGGAGACCAAGTTAAGAAGAAGCCCAAAAGGAATGTCATGCCCAATTCCCCAATGTGTTGTCCTTTTTTAAAAAAATAAGCGTGCCATCACAGCCCCCTTGGCCAAAATGCACTGTACAGACCACGTTCACACTGGTGATATAGTGGTTCTGGATGATGAGGATGAGGATAAGAACAAACAGACCAATTATGGAAGCGTATACCCATGTGTGGTTGTGAAGAGGTGCATGAGAATACACCTCCCCAAAAGAGAGAATGAATTTGAGGTTATGTTTCGCTGTTTTCACTTGGTGGTGTTCTTAAGTCTTTCCCAATCCAGCCCTTGTTCATTTTTATAAGAGTCAGCCTGTCAGCATTATCAGTTGACAGGCGGATGCGCTTATTTGCTACTGTATAATTCCACCAGTGGCACTAAAAATCTGCTCTGACAGAACGCTAGCAGCAGGGCAGGTTAGGACCTCCAAGGCGTAGAGAGCCAGTTCATACCACGTG
Source organism: Ranitomeya variabilis (assembly GCF_051348905.1). Classification (NCBI taxonomy): domain Eukaryota; kingdom Metazoa; phylum Chordata; class Amphibia; order Anura; family Dendrobatidae; genus Ranitomeya; species Ranitomeya variabilis. Next base: position 354,172,604 of record NC_135235.1, read on the forward strand.
TCCAGCTTAGATACGCAATAATTAAAAGGCACAGAGGAATTTGTACGATCTGCAAGGTACTCCCTCACCATCTTCATAAACATTGCACTTCTTGTGACAGCACCCCTTGCCTCTGGGCCGCCATGATGGGAGGGTCTGAGAAAACTGTCCAAGAACTTGGCCATTGTTCCCCTGCCTGAGCTGGATTGCACTTCTGTCTCTCTCGCTTGGACTCCTTGGTTGTACAACAAACTCTGACATCTGCATTCTCACATGGGAATTTTCTAAGTAAGTCCGCTACAAGGACCCTCTGGTACTGCAGCATTTTAGTATACCTCTCTGCCTCAGGCAGAAGAGATTGAAAGTTCTCCTTGTAGCGTGGGTCTAGAAGTGTCACCAACCAGTAATGAGTGTTACCCAAAATTTTGATAATGCGAGGGTCACGTGAAAAGCAGCACAACATAAAGTCAGCCATGCATGCCAGACTGCTAACTGGCAAGACTTCCATGCCCTCACCAACAGGATGACTGACCAAGCTGTCATCCTCATCCTCCACCTCCCTGTCCTCAGGCCGTCCACGCAGAACAGACGCTAATACAGATGTGTTTATAGTACCGTCTATAGCGCATGAAAGTAGCTTCTGTTCTTCCTACTCCTCCTCCTCATTGCCTTCAAATCCACGTTGAAAAGACATGAGGCTTGGCTGAGTGTAATCCCCCTGGTTGTTTCCTTGCTCCATGTCCTCGTGCTCTGCCTGCAAAGCATCCTCTTTAATTGTGAGCAGAGAGGTTTTCAGAATGCTGAGAAGCGTGATGGTGACGCTAATTATGGAGTCATCACTGCTCACCATCTTGGTGCAGTCCTCAAAAGTTTGGAGGATGTTACATATGTCTGACATCCATGTCCACTCCTGAGGTCTTATGTGTGGAGTCTGACCTGAAATTCGACAGCCTTGTTGATGTTGGTAGTCAACAACTGCCCTCTTCTGCTTACAAATCCTTTCCAACATATGCAGCGTAGAGTTCCAGTGCGTGTGGACATCACACGACAGTCAGTGATCTGGAAGCTGAAAACGCTGCTGAAGCATGGCAAGGGCGGCTGAAGCTCTGGCTGACTTTCTAAAATGGGCCGACAGACGGTGTACTTTCACTAGCAGATCCGGCAGTTCCAGGTAGCTTTTCAGAAAATGTTGAACCACGATGTTAAGCACATGGGCCAAGCAAGGTACTTGTGTGAGCTCACCTTGCCTCAGAGCCGCCACAAGGTTACAGCCATTGTCACACATGACCATGCCTGGCTGTAGGTTCAGCAATGTCATCCAAACATCTGACTGCTCTTTCAGAGCTGTCCACAACTCTTCTGCATTGTGCGGTTTGTTACCTATGAAGATTAGCTTCAGCACAGCCTGCTACCGCTTGGCTGACGCAGTGCTGCAGTGCTTCCAGCTTCGGACTGATGTGTTGATATCAGAGATTGAGGATGAAGAGGAGGAGGTGCAGGAGCTGTAGACTGTGGGGGCAACCCTGATTGACATAAGGCCAGCAATCCTCGGCGTGGGGAGGATGTGTTCCATCCCAAGGTTCGACTGGGTCCCGGCTTCCACTATGTTAACCCAGCGTGCAGTCAGTGAGATGTACCATCCCTGCCCACAAGCACTTGTCCACGTTTCCGGGGTTAAGTGGACTTTCCCTGTAACAGCATTGTTGAGGGCATGGGTAATGTTGTGGGACACATGCTGGTGTGTCATGCCGGTTCGGCACACCGGGAGAAATAGTGGCGACTGAGTACCTTGGGACGGCTGCCGTCATCAGGTTGTAGAAATCTTCAGTCTCAGGGAGCCTAAAAGGCAGCATTTCTAGCGCAAGCAGAGGATAAATATTTGAATTTGGGACTGTGGCCTGTGGGGCGTTGGCTGGGTATTTCCTCTCGCGTTCCAAAGACTGGGTTATAGACAACTGAAGGCTGTGTTGGGACAAGGACGTGGTTGGGCTTGATGATGTGCTGCTTGACTGTGGGCCACAACAGGTGCAGGGCTAGAGGCATCATCACATGCACGGTGTACTGGGGACTGGCTTCTCTGCAAAACAGTGGAAGAAGCAGTGGTGTGACCTGCAGGCAATGGTCCTGGAGCCTGGGGTTCGGCCCACAAAGTCGGGTGCTTTGCTGCCATGTGCCTGATCATGCTGGTGGTGGTCAGGCTGGTTGTTTTGCTACCCCTGCTGTTGCGCGCATGGCAGGTGCTGCAAATGGCCTGTTTGGGGTTATCCGCAGAGTCTTTAAAAAATAGCCAGACTCGGGAAGATCTCACAGGTGGAATGGCAACTTCACTCATGTTGGTGTTACGGGGAACGGATGCATGCCTTTTTTCTGTGGCCACCACACTGCTTCTTCCTGCCTGTTGGGGGGATATGCCTCCTTCCCCCTGTGTGCTGCTGTCCTCGCTATGCATGTCCTCCTGCCAGGTTGGGTCACTCACTATGTCATCCAACACCTTGTCATCCACGTCCACACCCTGCTCCTCCTCCTGATTTTCTGGCAGTTGTGTATCATCATCGTCCACCTCTTGTGACACTTTCCCACCATCGCCTTCGTGTGACCGAGGCTGCTCAAAACTTTGGGCCGCTCTACATGCGATATCATCTGTCCCCACTTGAGGTTGACTGGCAGACAATGCGGAATCTTGAAATGGAAAAACTGAACAGCTCTTCAGAGTGTCCAAGTGTGGGATAAGTTGTCTCAGGACACTCGGCATGGTGGGAAGAAGGAGGATCAGGGTGAGGAATATCCTGGCCACACTCACGGCTACTCAGACTTGACCGTGTGGAAGACATGGTGTTGGTGGTGGTGGCTAAGTGACTGGAAGCATTATCCGCTATCCAACCAACAACCGTTTCACACTGCTCTGGCTTCAATAGTGGTGTGCTGTGGTCCCCTAAAAACTGGGACAAAAAGGTCGAGCAAAAAGATGTGGGTCTTCAATTTTTTTGAGCTTTTTGGTGAAGTAAATGTATGCTAAATAGTGTTGTATAGAATTAGAGTATCAGACAGCAAAAAAAGAGGTACACCGACCTACAATGAGCAAACTTGTAGCCCACAGATATATGAGGGCTGTCACGGAAATACCACACTGGCAAATATGTGGCCTTTTTTTTTAAGATGCAAAATACTGCTGTATAGAATTAGAGTATCACACAGCAAAAAAAAGGTACACCGGCCTACAATGCACAAACTTGGAGCACACAGATATATGAGGGTTGTCACGGAAATACCACACTGTAAAATAAGTGGCTTTTTTTTTTTAAGATGCAAAATACTGTTGTATAGAATAAGGGTATGTGTCCATGTTCAGGATTGCATCAGGATTTGGTCAGGAATTTTCATCAGTATTTGTAAGCCAAAACCAGGAGTGGAACAATTAGAGGAAAAGTATAATAGAAACACATGCACCAATTCTGCATTTATCACCCACTCCTGGTTTTGGCTTACAAATACTGATGAAAAATCCTGACCAAATCCTGATGCAATCCTGAACGTGGACACAAAACCAGGAGTGAGTGATAAATGCAAAAGTGGAGTATATGTTTCTATTATACTTTTCCTCTAATTGTTCCACTCCTGGTTTTGGCTTACAAATACTGATGAAAAATCCTGATCAAATCCTGATGCAATCCTGAACGTGGACACATACCCTTAGGCTGTGTGCACACGTAGCATATTTTTCGCATTTTTTCACGTTTTTTCGCTATAAAAACGCTGTAAAACCGAGAAAAAAACGCTAACATAAAGCATCCTATGTAATAGAATGCATTCCGCATTTTTTGTGCAAATGCTGCATTTTTTTCCTGAGCGGAATCGCATTCCAGAAAAAAACGCAGCATGTTCATTAAAATTGCGGAATCGCGGCGATTCTGCACCCATAGGAGTGCATTGATCTGCTTACTTCCCGCACGGGGCTGTGCACACCATGCGGGAAGCAAGCAGATCATGTGCGGTTGGTACCCAGGGTGGAGGAGAGGAGACTCTCCTCCACGGACTGGGCACCATATAATTGGCAAAAAATAAAAGAATTAAAAGAAAAAATAGTGATATACTCACCTTCGATGTCCCCCGCAGTCTTCCGGCCTCTCCGCTGCACGCTGCCGCTTCGGTTCCTATTGCTGCTGTGCGGTGAAGGACCTACGATGACGTCACTGTCTTGTGATTGGTCGCGTGACCGCTCATGTGACTCACGCGACCAATCACAAGCCGTGACGTCATCTCAGGCCCTTCACCCCACACCAGCTATAGGAACGGACGCCGCTGAGGTCTGCAGGTGAGTATAACCATGTTTTTTATTTTTTTTAATTATTTTTAAACATTCTACCTTTTACTATAGATGCGGCATAGGCTGCATCTATAGTAAAAAGTTGGTCACACTTGTCAAACACTATGTTTGACAAGTGTGACCAACCTGTCAGTCAGTCAGTCAACTCTAGCATTCTGCAAGCTAATTATGCTTGCAAAACGCTAGTTTTCTGCGGGTATATGCATGCTAATTCTGCATGCGATATACCCGTGGCAGGAGGCGCAGAATTGCCGCGGAAATTTCCGCGGCAATTCTGCAACGTGTGAACTTAGCCTTAGAGTATCACACAGCAAAAAAAAAAAGGTACACCGGCCTACAATGCACAAACTTGGATCGCACAGATATATAAGGGCTGTCACGGAAATACCACACTGGCAAATATGTGGCCTTTTTTTAAGATGCAAAATATTGCTGTATAGAATTAGAGTGTCAGACAGCAAAAAAAGAGGTACACCGGCCTACAATGCACAAACTTGGAGCACACAGATATATGAGGCCTTTTACAGTGAATTTAAAACAGAAAAAAAAAGTGGCACAAGGCTAGCACACACAACTATGCTACGTATGCCTGACAAACTAGGATTTTTCAACAGGCCTCAGTCTGACAGAACAGACTGTATATTTTTGTTTTTTTGTGGTGAATTTTTTGAAAAAAAAAAAAAAGTATATAGTAAAGAAGCTGCAGCAGCAGCACACAGTTAGGCTAAGTGCACACGCTGCGGATTCCATTGCGGAATTTTCCGCAGCGGATTTACAAAATCTGCAGTCAAAAACGGCTGCGGTTTTTACTGCGGATTTATCGCGGTTTCTTTTGCGGTTTTCTCTGCGGGTTTTCACCTGCAGATTTCTATTGGAGCAGGTGTAAACCCGCAGCGGAATCCGCACAAAGAATTGACATGCTGCGGAAAATAAACCGCTGTGTTTCCGCGCTGTTTTTTCCGCAGCATGTGCACTGAGGATTTTGTTTCCCATAGGTTTACATTGTACTGTAAACTCATGGGAAACTGCTGCGGATCCGCAGTTGCAGAAACACTGCGGATCCGCAGCAAAATCCGCAGCGTGTGCACATACCTTTATAGAGCTTTTGGAGGGATGCAGTGGGAGCAATGGACGCACATACAGTGCCTGCATGCCTTCCACTAATGTGCATATGCTGTGCCCTGCCTACCTAGCGCTGCAATATCGGGACCCACGAATTAGCCCTAAAAGGACTGTTGGTTTCTCAGGAGTTGTGGATGTAAAAACCACGATTTTGACCCTATCTTGGCACCAGCTCTCCCTACTCTCGCTGAAACAGAAACAGAATGTGGCGAGCAGGCCGGCGCCAGGTCTCTTACACTCGGGATGATGCTGTACAGCCAAGCCAATCACTACACGACCACAACAAAGATGGCTGTGGCGTTTCATGGCCTGGCATACAATCCCTGCACTGTGATTGGGTCTTTAAAGTCTGCCAAAAATGCTGGGTGGAGACACCAGTTACCGCTGAATAATCCCAGAAATGCTCGCTGCTCACCGAGTACACCGAGCATAGTGATACTCAGGCGAGTAACGAGTTAGTGGCGAGCACGTTCGCTCATCACTAATATTTGCCCATATCTATTCTCATATTGACTTCTGATGGTGTTGCTGTATCTTGAGTTATCACCAATTGGAGTAGGTTGAAGTTCTTTACAAATGCCAGTTTGTCGCCGGTCAATCTGAAATATTTCCTGGTTGTATCTGGCAGTAGCCAAAATCTTTGTGTTCTTTGTGATGAGCAGCAGTCACATTTTCAAGCCTTCCATATTGATTTTGTAGAGTAAAGTCCAAACGAACAATGGTGTGCACACCTGACACAATGATATATATATATATATAATGCAAGATTTTATTCAAACACTTGAAGACATAGCAAAATTAAAACTATTTAAAAACATGTGCAGAAACATAACAATAATTCAACACCCTCAATACATAAATAATATGTGACATATATAAAGCCAAGCTCCACAATAAAGTGACCGAACCAGCCATAATCCACATGGAGTCCCAAAAGAATTGGGGTGTGAGGAAAGACCCCACGCTTATCGCTGCTGGGTGCAGCTTCATCGGGGGAAGTGTGTCAAAAGGTGTCAGTTTAAGGCAATAAATATAAGGCAAGTGTGGAGGTCCGATGACATGTGGAAATGGCGCTGCATCTTAGCAGGAAGCGAGGTGAGTATACAAAAAAATAGTGTACAGCGTGCATGGGCGAAGAGATGAGACCGTAACGTCTCTGAAAGGACAGAGGCCATAAAGCGCATGTACTGGTACCAGTGGGGAAGATGCAATCTGAGAGAGAGAGGGTCATAAGTACGCTTGCGTGAATGCCGGGATGAGGAACGCAAGCTGAAATAAGCCTAGATATGAAGGGTAAGAGACGCACGCATGGGAAGGGAGAAGAAGTATAGAATTAATTCGTGCAATACACCTGATTGCAGCTTGGCAAGCGTAGGCCTCCAACTTGTTTCAATCAGTGGATACACCGGTTGTTAGTTCTGATTTTTCATTGATTTGTTCTGATCTTTTTAACACTCATAGGACAGGGGTCAGACTCTTTTGAAGCATAAGGAGTACCTTAAAACAGGTTATGTGCCGCGTGGGTTATGAATCCCTATTTTTCCAGCATGGGAACCGTCCACTTCTTTTTGGCATACATGGGAACAAGGTCTCTTGCATTAATCTAATTTTAGGGCATGATAAAAAAAAACATTTTTTTCCCACAACAAAGGCACATATTAAGGATCTAGAATCAAAACTCAATAAACACAGGTCACCCGCTTTAAGGCCAAACAAAGATATATTGGACAAATATGAAGCAGAGGTGACCCTTGGAAAAAAAAAAAAATTCCAAAGAGACAAGTCGGATTTTGAGCAGCAGGTGGTTTTAAGGAGGAAATACAGGGGTAATTCCTGCAATCCTCCCCCCAAACACAGCTGAACCCCCATTGAGGGAAACCAGCTCAAGTGATTTTTGTCATCAACCGGGAGCAAACTAGACCTCAGACCAGACGGGGCAGAGGACGTAAGAACCACAAATAGACGGCCTCCCCTTTACAAGGGCCCAACATCTCCCTATCGACACAACTATAAGACCAGACACAAGTGAATAATGACGATACGGACTTTACCCAGCGGCAACCGGAGGTAAGATCTAACTCCCTGCAGATTATTAACCTCTCAGACTATGCCTTATCCCCTACAGAGACTTCTATTCTTCAAAAGGGTATCACGTTCGTGCCCACTCACAGGGCTGGCAAATTCAATTTAATTAAGGACCTTTACCTGTTCTGTAGTAGAGCCTTTGTCATAAAGGAAACTGATAAAGGTGGCAATGTAGTCTTAAGGCCTATTCATATGTATGGAGCGCCCCCACACCGCCGCAGGGCCGAGGGGTACCCGGAGCCGGGCCTCTAGGTCTCAGTCTCGGGGTTGTCACGGTGGCTAGACCCGGTCCGTGGCCCTGTCCGTCAGTGGGGGACGTCCGGTGTAATAGGTGGTAGAAATGGTAGCGATGTAGCGGTGCAGTTGTGGGGTGCAGGTCGCGGTAAATAACGAGGACACCAGGTTGCAGTCTCTTTACCTCTTTACTGGAGATCTCTGAGTCCTCAGTCCAGAATCCGGTTCACCCGGCTGCGCAAGTCCGGCCGGTCCAATGGCACCTCCAGAGTTCTCCTCTCAGGTGGAAATCTGTGCCTTCCTTCTAGCGCTATGTGTTGTAGTCCTTCCCTGCTGTGCTCACGGAAAGTAACCCCACAACGGTTGTGTCTGTTTCTTAAGTTCCCTCACAACTCGATTTGATGTTCCTCTGTAATCCACCCCGCCCTGTATTCAGGTTGGAATGGCACCCGTTTGTCAGGTAGGCCTGGAGTTCTTCCGGGACCCTAGAGTCGCCCCTCTCCCGCAATTGCCCCCCAAGACTTCATAGGTGATATGTGGTAGACAGCCCGCCTGAGACCGACTGTCCTGCCGCTGTTTGGAGTATGGCTTGAAGCTGTATCCTAATCCACTCCCTCGGCGTTCCGGCCACCGGTATTGCGCCTCAGCAAGGTGCTGCCTCTTTCAACAAAACCCCTGCTGGTATTCTCCTTCTGCTCGATCTCGTTTCTCACTCAGCACAATCTGTCTCGCTTCTAGTCCTTTCTTGGGCACCGCCGCTATGCTGAGCAGGCACGGTCCCGTTACGTTCTTTCAATGCCAAGCCTCTGCCAGGATCCCACCCCTGGCAGAGACCCTACAGTCTCTCCCTTCACAACACCCTCTGCCACAAGGTGTTGCTCCGTTCAATCCCGTCAGCGTTCTCTCTAACTTCCTGCCTGACCCCCAGTTTACCCACTATGGTGGGGAGTGGCCTAATGAATAGCACCCTTAGCTCCCCCCGGAGGCCCAGCTGTGAAACATATTGGTGTCTGTGATACCTGATTGGAGGAACTCCTTCGGTGCCATCGGACGTACCATGGCTCCCCTTAGTGGCGGAGCCACAGTACTGCAACGACCAGGACTCTGGGGCGCTGCACTCCCCCCTGGTTAAACACAGTACTCCGGGACTGGGAAGAAAAACAACAATACAGATTAGTAAACAGACATACAATTTTGTTGAGTGCAAAACAATAAGTATACTTGAACAGGCTTCCCTTTATGGGAGGTGAGGACACTTTTAACGTTACAAACATAGTCAACATCATAAATTACAGGCTATACATAACTCCTGTTACCCAACCGGGTATTCTACTTAGTGCAAATTCTGGAACAATAAATTAACATTGCCTTTAAGAAACATACACTCTTAGTTTACCAAAGGCCTTCCTATAATCACATTACAGGGTAAAGTAACTTCACATTCTCCTACTTTGAACCTGCAGGACCGCCTGTCCCTATGGCACCAGACCTACTGCCTCTCCTTTCTTTTACAGGACCGCCCCGTTCAGCCAGGGCCTACTGCCTTTCGCTACTATACATAGTATAGACATAACATTCCTTTCATTTAAAGAACTCTGAGCCAGCTCTACTCGGCTCCTTTAAGGACTCACTCTCTAACCCCTACGGGTTCACTTTCTGTCCTTAGCAACGAAGTAACTTTCTATGGGGACGCGGGGTTTACCTTCTATCCTCACTTTCATTATTACTTCTTTACCTTCAGCTATGCAGCACTCTACATCTACCCCTACGGGCTCTCTCTGCATCTCTTCTTTTTGCAAAACATTATTTAGATTTCACATTTCAACAAATTCAACACATTTAACTTTTCATGTAAAACAGTTACATTCTTTTTCGAAGCATCATTATCACAGTACTGTTCTGCAACAGTATCACTTTCAAGTGCAATTCTTCACATCCCCTTTAAGAGGGGACCAAGTCTTTCCGAGGTAGCTCGTCTTCTCAGCCTACCAGTCCATGCAAAGGTTCCGGTATGGTATCTTCGCAAAGTGTCTTTAACTAGAACCAGTAGGAAAGGTATCTTCACAAAGTGTCTTTGGCTAAAACCAGTAGGGAGCACCTTTAAGAAGGTGCAAACTATTTACATGAACGTTCGAATCATGCACAGTCCATGATTACTGCAGTTTGTATAACTTTGTGCAAATACTTCAGAAAAAGAAAAACAAACAAAGGGGATCCCGGGTCAACAGAGGGATCCATTAACCCTGGGCGGGTTTAGCAGCAACTTAAAGGAATAAAAGAACAAACAGTAACTATTTACATTTTTCATAAAGCAGTGAAATCTTAAAATCTTACTGAGGTTCTACGGGAGGTGATCTCCTTCCTGGCCTCACCAGGCCCACAGATCGGCCCGGTGAGCCAGGACGCCGTCCTGGCTCCAATAAAGATAGAATCCCTCTCCGGGAGGTCCTCCTCGTCGGTAGGTGTACCCGCCTCTCCGGGGCGCGGTGAGGTCGAACTTCCCCCGGTTCCGCGGGGTCGGGTCCCGCTGCCTTTCCTCCGGGACTATCCTCCTCTGGTGTCCCAGCAGCAGCTTGGAGGGCGACACATCGTTGGACCCCCCGGGCAAACCAGCCCGTCTCACTGGCGTTCCTTCTCCACCTCGTATAGGTGACGGCGTCCCCCGGCTCCAGATTACAATCAAACCGCCTGCCAGAAGGTTCCACCTCTTCTCGGTCCACCCGGACCTGGATCGGCTCTCCAATCTCCTGGATGACCCCTCTCCCTTGCTGGGGATGGAAGGCCACCACAACACCCCAGTGTGAGGGCGGAATCTCGGGGACACCAACCAAGTCCACTTGTTCTGCGGGCTGGGGCCGGCTCCGCCACTCTGCCATAAGGCGCCGCAGGTGCTCCGCATCCGGCATGATCTTCAGGCCCGGTGCAGGTAGGGTGCCTTCGGCCGTGACCGGGTATGGGGTAATGGGAGACAGCTTGATCTCGGTGGGTTGGCCCACCCGGGTGAGTACGCGGGCATCGGCCCTCAGTCGGCGGGCCAGCTGGTGGGCCTCGGCTGCAGCCACACGTTCCTCCGACAGCGGCAACAGAGGTCGGCCCATCGGGGGCTCGGTAAGGGTCAGACCTCGCAGCAGCGGCGCTTCGGAGCCTATCTCAGATGCTGCGGCCTCAGACCGGGCCGATTCAGCTCCGCATGGTACTTCTGGTGCCGCCATTTCTTGCTCTTTTCCCGCGTCTTCTTCCCGCGGTCTCTTTCGTGGGCGGCCCCGTCCCCATGGTCTCCACCCTCCGGCCAAGATCAGGAGGCGTACCTCAGCTGTTGACGGGCACGTCCTCAGGACACAGAACTACTTAGACTGGGCGGCCATTACTGTTCGCGCTCTCCAGCTCGTCTACGCCCACTCCACGCCCCTCTTCTCTTCCTGCGCTCTCCTCAGCGCTGCAATGGCGGCGGATTTTGGCGGCAACTGGCACAGCACACAGTCTTGCAATAAAGTACAGTCCAAGCACAGTAAATCACAGTTCCAAGGCACACATGACCTGATTCTTCAGGCTTAAGTAGATCCTGTTCGTGACGCCAAGTTTTGGAGCGCCCCCACACCGCCGCAGGGCCGAGGGGTACCCGGAGCCGGGCCTCTAGGTCTCAGTCTCGGGGTTGTCACGGTGGCTAGACCCGGTCCGTGGCCCTGTCCGTCAGTGGGGGACGTCCGGTGTAATAGGTGGTAGAAATGGTAGCGATGTAGCGGTGCAGTTGTGGGGTGCAGGTCGCGGTAAATAACGAGGACACCAGGTTGCAGTCTCTTTACCTCTTTACTGGAGATCTCTGAGTCCTCAGTCCAGAATCCGGTTCACCCGGCTGCGCAAGTCCGGCCGGTCCAATGGCACCTCCAGAGTTCTCCTCTCAGGTGGAAATCTGTGCCTTCCTTCTAGCGCTATGTGTTGTAGTCCTTCCCTGCTGTGCTCACGGAAAGTAACCCCACAACGGTTGTGTCTGTTTCTTAAGTTCCCTCACAACTCGATTTGATGTTCCTCTGTAATCCACCCCGCCCTGTATTCAGGTTGGAATGGCACCCGTTTGTCAGGTGGGCCTGGAGTTCTTCCGGGACCCTAGAGTCGCCCCTCTCCCGCAATTGCCCCCCAAGACTTCATAGGTGATATGTGGTAGACAGCCCGCCTGAGACCGACTGTCCTGCCGCTGTTTGGAGTATGGCTTGAAGCTGTATCCTAATCCACTCCCTCGGCGTTCCGGCCACCGGTATTGCGCCTCAGCAGGGTGCTGCCTCTTTCAACAAAACCCCTGCTGGTATTCTCCTTCTGCTCGATCTCGTTTCTCACTCATTACAATCTGTCTCGCTTCTAGTCCTTTCTTGGGCACCGCCGCTATGCTGAGCAGGCACGGTCCCGTTACGTTCTTTCAATGCCAAGCCTCTGCCAGGATCCCACCCCTGGCAGAGACCCTACAGTCTCTCCCTTCACAACACCCTCTGCCACAAGGTGTTGCTCCGTTCAATCCCGTCAGCGTTCTCTCTAACTTCCTGCCTGACCCCCAGTTTACCCACTATGGTGGGGAGTGGCCTAATGAATAGCACCCTTAGCTCCCCCCGGAGGCCCAGCTGTGAAACATATTGGTGTCTGTGATACCTGATTGGAGGAACTCCTTCGGTGCCATCGGACGTACCATGGCTCCCCTTAGTGGCGGAGCCACAGTACTGCAACGACCAGGACTCTGGGGCGCTGCATGTACACAGAAGAAGCAAACAGGCAGCTCAATAATTCTCGATTCTATCAAAAATTGCCATCAGATCCAACATCGGTTTTTGTTTCAAAATTTCACACATTACTTAATAGGCCTAGTCAATCATTATGGCATTATTACTTCCAATGAAGAGAAATATATGTGGGTGGAACACCCTACCATCTCTACATTCTATATGCTGCCAAAAATGCATAAAAATGCTGAAAAACCTCCTGACTGGCCACTGTCAAGTATTGGCAGCCTTTGTGAGAAGGCGTTTGATTATCTGGACTTTATTCTAGAGCCTCTAGTAGCAAAGAGAAACATCTTTTACAGAGTTAAGGTGGATCTTTGAACTTCAATCTGTGACTCCAACTGGGCTTAATGAGGAGCTCTTTTTCACCGGAAGGGAACAGGAAAACACTGTGCTGGCGTGCCCACCCCTACACTCATTTCGGGCACGGCGGCTCAGTGTTTTCCTGTTCCATTCTGTGTGCATGTTTTAAGGTATAGTGTGATCACGGAATATTTTTATTTTTTCATCCTATAAGCTGATACATATGTATGTACTATTCATTGCTGCATTACCCACATTCATGCTGTACCTTTCTAGTATGACCATTCACACTTGTGTTTCTCACTCTATGCTGCATTTGACAGCAAGATTTACAACTATGTTATACTACTCTACTTGTCATGCACACAAGACCATTGTGTCTGTCTATTGATTAAGGTCCTTTGTTTTTTTATTTATTCAGTGAGTCATTGATACAATGATAATTTTGCTGTATTGGATATACATGACCACCCAGCATTTTTGGTGGACTTTAGAGACCCAATCACGCTGCAGGGATTGTCTGCCAGGCCATGAAACGCCGCAGCCAGCTTTTTTGTGGTCGTGCAGTGATTGGCTTGCCGTATTCAGCTCCAGATTCAGTGAGAGTAGGGAGAGCTGCTGCCGAAATAGGGTCAGAATTATGGTTTTTATAGTTAGTGTAGGTCTGCAAATATTAAATCCACAACTCCTGAGAAACCAACAGTCCTTTTTAGGGCTAATTCGTGGGTCCCGATATTGCAGCACTAGGTAGGCAGAGAACGGCATATCCACATCAGTGCAAGGCCTGCAGGCACTGTATGTGCGTACATAGCTTCCACTGCATCTTTCCCAAAGCTCCATAACTGTCTGCTGCTGCTGCTGCAGCTTCTTTACTATATAAATAGTTGCAATTTATTTTTTTCTTTTCCCAAAAATTAATCCCCCCCAAAAAATATACAGTCTGTTCTGTCAGACAGAGGCCTGTTTAAAAATCATAGTTTTTCAGGCATATGTAGCATAGTTGTGTGTGCTAGCCTTTTTCTACTACTTTTTTGTGTGTGTTTTAAATTCACCAAAAAAGGCTTCATGTATCTGCGTGCTCCAAGTTTAGGCATTTTAGGCCATTTTGCCACTGTTTTTGCTGTCTGTTACTCTAATTATACAGCACTATTTGGCATTTAAAAAAAAAACCAGGCCACATATTTGCCAGTGTGGTATTTCCGTGACAGCCCTCATATATCTGCATGCTCCAAGTTTGGGCATTGAAGGCTGGTGTACCACTTTTTTTGCTGTCTGTTACTCTAATTATATACAGCACTATTTAGCTTAAAAAAATATAGAAAGGCCACATATTTGCCAGTGTGGTATTTCCGTGACAGCCCTCATATATCTGTTTGCTCCAAGTTTGGGCATTGTAGACCGGTGTACCACTTCATTTGCTGTCTCTTACTCTACTTATATACAGCATTCTTTTGCATTTAAAAAAAATACAGGACACATATTTGGCAGTGTGTTATCGCTGTCAGACGTCTGATGTATTTTTGGCCTACAAATTGTGGAAATTCAGACCTACATTCAGATTTATTTGCTCTCTGTTACCCTATTTCGGTACACTATTTTAGTTAAAAAAATAAAAAAATACAGACTGCATATCGAACAGTGTGGTATCTCGTTAAAAATACTTCTTTCAAGTTGTTATAGCTGCTTCATGACGGTGTTAAATGCTCCAACTACTACTACCACCATCATCTTCTGCCTAGAGGCAGTCACTGTGCACATAGAAAGTCTGAGGAGCAGAGTGTGAACGCTTGGGCCGTGTTGTACTCTGTCTCGGTATTACAAAGGCATTTTCTTCCGCCAATAAAAGTGATACTGGCAGAAAGAGAGGAGCCATGTTCACAGTTACCGCCCGCGGGGAGGCACCGTGCGCTCCATGACCACGAGTACAGCGCACGTTCGCAGTAGAGAGAGACAGTTCATGCTCCGTGTTCAGCTTTGCAAAACAATAATGAAAGGGCACAGAGGAATGACAGAGCACGTTGGTATGGTCAGCAAGGTACTCCCTCAGCATTTTCCCAAACAAAGTACTCCTTGTGAGAGTCCCCCATGCCTCAGGGCTAGGGCGATAGGCGGGTCTGAGAAAACTCTCCCCAAACTTTTCCAGTGTTCCACTGCCTCTGCTGGATTGGAGTTGTCTCTCTCTCACCTGTTCTCCTTGCTTGGCCAACAAACTGTGACCTCTTCTGCCAGCGTTTTCAGATGGGAATTTGTTTAATAGTTCAGCAAGAAGGGCCCTATGGTCCTCCAACATTGTAACATAGTAACATAGTAACATAGTTATTAAGGTTGAAGGAAGACTTTAAGTCCATCTAGTTCAATCCATAGCCTAACCTAACATGCCCTAACATGTTGATCCAGAGGAAGGCAAAAAAACCCATGTGGCAAAGAGTAAGCTCCACATTGGGGAAAAAAAATTCCTTCCCGACTCCACATAAGGCAATCAGACTAGTTCCCTGGATCAACGCCCTATCAAGGAATCTAGTATATATACCCTATAGCATTATACTTTTCCAGAAAGGTATCCAGTCCCCTCTTAAATTTAAGTAATGAATCACCTGTCTGCCTCTGGAATAAGAGATATAAAGTTCTCCTTGTAAGCTTGGGTCTAGTATTTTCAACAATTAGTATTGCCTGTTACCTAAAATTTTGAGAATGTGAGGGTGACGGGAAAGGCAGCGCAACTTAAACTCAGCCATGCGTGCAAGACTGCTAACAGTCGATTTTATGTCCTCACCAAGAGGACAACTGACCATGGTCTCTTCCTCCTCCTTGTCTTCAGGCCTCCATGGCTTTTGAAAAACCTCAGTAATATCATAGTAAATACATCACTGTAAATACATTCCCCTGTAGTTTTTTCTCCCCCACCTCATTGTAGATCGTAAGTTGTCACATGGAGGTTTTTTCTTTTTTTGGGTTTAATTATTGTTATCATTGTTACTTAGTGTAGATTGTAAGCTGTCACAAGCAGGGTAGTTTGATTTCTGTTTAATTATTGTATTGTTATCGTTGTTACTTAGGACTGTTGTGTTTGAAACTGTAAATATGTTGATGCTATGTAAATAAGTATAAATATTAATATTAGAACACAGAGAAGCAGGATGGAGATGTTAATTATGGCATCATTGCCGATCACCATCTTGATGAATTCCTCAAATTTTTGGAGGATGGTACATATGTCTGACATCTTATGTGTGAAGTCAGAACTGAATACCGACGGCCTTGTTGATGCTGGTAGTTTACAAATGCCTTCTTCTGCTCACAAATCCTTTCAAAAATATGCAGTGTAGAGTTCAAATGTGTGGGGAGGACATGACACATCAGTAGGTGAGCCAGAAGCTGCAAGTGATGCAGAATCATCTAAGGGCAGATGAAGCTCTAGCCAACTTTCTAAAATGGGTACACAGAGCCTCGTTCTTTTCCTAGCAGATCTGGCACCTCCGTGTCGCTTTTCTGAAAACGTTCAACAATGAGGTTAAGCACATGGGCCAGGCATGGCACATGTGTGAGCTTGCCTCGACACAGAGCAGCCACCAGGTTCCAGCCATTTTCTCACATGACCATGTCTGGCTGTAGGTTGAGCGGTGTCAGCCACAGATCTGCCTGCTCTTTCACAGCTGTCCACAACTCTTCATCATTGTGTGGCTTGTCACAGCATATTACCTTCAGCACAGCCTATTGCCGCTTGGCTGAGGCAGTGCTGCTGTGCTTCCAGCTTGTGACTGATGTGCTACTTTCAGAGATGGAGGCTGAAGAGGACGTGAAGGAGGAGGAGGTGCAGGAGCTGTAGACTGTGGGGGCAACCCAGATTGACATAGGGCCTGCAACACTCGGGGTTTGGCGGAAGTGCACCATCCCAAGGTCAGACTGGGTCCCGGCTTCCACTATGCTAATCCAGTGTGCCGTTAGTGAGATGTACTGTCCCTGACAACAAGCACTTGTCCATGTGTTTGTGGTTGGTAAATATTAATTATTAATTATTCTTATTCTCAATTCTGTACTGAACACATTGCCTCTCACTGACATTACAAAAGCTATTTATGTATATATAGCTCAGAGTATAAGTTAACACCATATAGAGAGGACACGTGATCTGTGGGACATATATATATTAAGTCTCTTAGGAGGAGGGGGGCGGTCATGTGGGGGTCACCTCCTGTCTTCACCATCATTCTCCATGGAGGTCAGACAAGTCACAGAAGGAAGGAACAATTGGTAGCCATGATTCTACTCCATGAAAGAAAGATGACTTCTACTCCATCTCAGAAAAGATGTGGAACAAATGCTGATAGGAACAAACGGACAATCTGTTTGTAACTATTTCATCTATTTTTATGTTTTGTTGCAATGTGGTTTTTCTGTGGACAATTCAATAAACCACTACATTTTTTATAAAAATATCATGACATTTTTACTTTAAGAGTATCGCACCTGGTGAAGAGTCCTGATTAAATAAATGTGCAAAATAAGCATATTTAACAGTGGTTAGGTGGACTTTTCCAATAACAGCATTGTGGAGTACATGGGTAATATTGTTGCACACGTGCTTGCTTGTGTGAAGTGACGGCAGACCAGGAAAAATTGTGGCGGCAGGGTAAAGAGTACCTTTTGATGGTCACCGCCATCAGGTTGCGGAAAGCTTACGTCTCCCACGGGCCTAAAATGCAACATTTCCAGTGAAAGCAGACAACAAATGTGTGAATTTAATACTATGGCATTGGCTGAGTATTTCCGCTTGCGTTCCAAAGACTGGGGTAGGGACCATTGATCGCTGCACTGGGACAAGGAGACAAGGTCGTGGACGTGCTTGTTGATGGTGCTATTTCAGTTTGTGTGCAACTGCAGATGCAGGGCATGAGGCACCTTAAAATGCACCATGGACAGTGGATTGGCTTGCACGTACAACATCGGAAGAAGCAGTGGTATCACCCGCAGACACCATTCATGGAGCCTTGTGTTCAATCAACAAAGTCAGGTGCTTTGCTGCCATGTGCCTGATCATGCTTGTGGTGGTCAGGATGGGATTTTTGCTACCCCTGCTGCTGTGGGCAAGGCCAGTGGTGAAAATGGCCTTTTTGAGTTTATCAGCACAGTTTTAGTGATGAGTGCCCGAGTATCGCTATGTTCGACTTACTCGGTGAGCAGCGAGCATTTCCGGTATTATTCGGCGGTAACTGCAGTCTCCACCCAGCAGTTTTGGCAGACTTTAGAGACCCAATCACGGTACAGGTATTGTCTGCCAGGCCATGAAACGCCACAGCCATCTTTGCTGTGGTCGTGCAGTGATTGGCTGGGCCGTACAGCATCATCCCGAGTATAAGAGACCAGGCGCCGCCCTGCTCGCCGCATTCTGTTCCTGCTTCAGCGAGAGTAGGGAGAGCTGCTGCCAAGATAGGGTCAGAATCGTGGTTTTAGAGTTAGTGTAGGTCTGCAACTCCTACATCTACAACTCCTGAGAAACCAACAGTCCTTTTTAGGGCTAATTCGTGGGTCCTGATATTGCAGCGCTAGGCAGGCAGGGCACAGCATATCCACATCAGTGCAAGGCCTGCAGGCACTGGATGTGCATCCATTGCTCCCACTGCAGCCTTCCCAAAGCTCCATAACTGCCTGCTGCTGCAGCTTATTTACTGTCTACAAGCCAATTTTTTTTTCCAAAAAATCCCCCCTCCCCCCCAAAAAAAATATATATATATACAGTCTGTTCTGTCAGACTGAGGCCTGTTGAAAAGTGATAGTTTGTCAGGCATACGTAGCATAGTTGTGTGTGCTACCCTTGTGCCCTTTTTTTTGTGTTTTAAACTCACTGTAAAAGGCCTCATATATCTGCGTGCTCCAAGTTTGTGCATTGTAGGCCAGTGTACCTCTTTTTTTGTGGTCTGATACTCTAATTCTATACAGCAGTATTTTGCATCTTAAAAAAAAGGCTACATATTTGGTGTTTTAAATTCACCGAAAAAGGTCTCATATATCTCTGTGCTCCAAGTTAGGTAATTGGAGGCCAGTGTACTTACTTTGTGGCTGTGTGATACTTAAATTCTATACAGCGCTATTTAGCATCCCAAAAAATTGAAAGGCCACAGATTTGCCAGTGTGGTATTTCCGTTACGGCCATCATATATCCCTGTGCTCCAAGTTAGGTCATTGGAGGCCGGTGTACTTACTTTGTAGCTGTGTGATACTCAAATTCTATACAGCGCTATTTAGCATCCCAAAAAAATTGAAAGGCTGCCAGTGTGAAATTTGAAAGATTTGCCAGTGTGGAATTTCCGTTACAGCTGTCATATATCTCTGTGCTCTAAGTTTGGGCATTGAAGGCCGGTTTACTTATTTTTTGGCTGTGTGATACTCTAATTCTATATGGATCGCCCCCAGGCACAGGGTACCTCTGTCTCGGTTCTGGGGATGTCACGGTGGCCCGACCCGGTCCGTTACCCTGTTAAGGGGCGCCCAATTAAAGGTGTAGTTTGTCAAGTGTTCGTGACGCCACCTGTGGTATTCGGTCAGGGTGACCGAGGCTGCTAGGGGTCCGCTGGGGTGATGGAATGGCAGCTAGATGGTGTACCTTCCCACAGGTGAAGTATGTCCCCAGGGCTTCCCAGTAAGGTAGATGATGATGGTGTAGGTCACAGTAAATAACAAGGACACAAGGTTGCAGTCTCTTTACCTTTTACTGTAGACTTCAGCGTCCACAATCCAGAGCACTGCTAACAGCGCTGGCTGGATTTGAATTCAGTCTGTTAAGTCAGGCTGAGGCCTGCCTGGTGTTTGGGTTTGAAAAATCGTAGATTTGCAAGCATACTGATCACATTTTTTTTCGCTAGTAGTAAAGACATATGTGTTGAGCATTTAAAATAGTGCAGAAGTCCATTTAAAATGGTTAAGGTAAGGGGCAATGGACGGGGAAGTGGACGCAGGGTCGGACAGACCTGGCGGGGTGCCCCTGGAGAAGAGCAGGAGAGGGGAGGAAGGGAAAAAAAAAAAAGGTTGCTGGCCCTTTAAATATGGGCGTGGCTGAACGGCTGCGACACACAGACAGTGGAGAGCTGGGCCAGGGAGCAGCAGGTGGTCGCACGCCCAGCAGCGTCACAGCTTGCAGACTCGGCCACAGCTGCGCCTGCTAAAAGTGACATCACTCTGCGCGCCCTGCGTGCACTGCTGCTTCCGGTATAGGAGTGCAGTGCTTCAATAATGCCTGTGCTGGGCTGGAGACAAGCCAAGGTATGGTGCTAACAGTGTGTGTGTGTGTGTTTATATATCGATTGGATGTATATGCTTGTATTTGTGTATGTATGCATGGTATATGTGTATGTATATGCCTGTATGTGTATGTCTGCATGGTATATGTGTATGTATATGCCTGTATGTATATGCCTGTATGTGTATGTCTGCATGGTATATGTGTGTATATATGCTTGTATGTGTATGCCTGTATCTATATATATAAGAGGCATCGTGATTACTCGCTAATCCCGCCCCCCACACATCACCACACACAATCCCGCCCCCACCACATTACCACACACAATCCCGCCCCCCACCACATTACCACACATAATCCCGCCCCCCCACCACATTACCACACATAATAGTGCCCCCCCACCACATTACCACACATAATCCCGCCCCCAACACATTACCACACACAATCCCGCCCCCCCACCACATTACCACACATAATCCCGTCCCCCACTACATTACCACACATAATCCCGCTCCCCACCACATTACCACACATAATCCCACCCCCCCACCACAATACCACACACAATACCGCCCCCATCACATTACCACACATAATCCCACCCCCCACCACATTACCACACATAATCCCGCCCCCCACCACATTACCACACATAATCCCGCCCCCACCACACCACCACACATAGTCCCATCCCCACCACATTACCACACATAATCCCGCCCCCACTACATTAACACACATAATCCTGCCCCCCCACCACATTACCACACATAATCCCACCCCCACCACATCACCACACATAATCCCACCCCCACCACATTACCACACATAATCCCCCATCACATTACCACACATAATCCCACCCCCACCACATTACCACACATAATCCCACCCCCACCACATTACCACACATAATCCCCCATCACATTACCACACACAATCCCGCCCCCCACATTACCACACATAATCCCGCCCCCACCACATTACCACACATAATCCCACCCCCACCACATTACCACACATAATCCCCCATCACATTACCACACACAATCCCGCCCCCCACATTACCACACATAATCCCGCCCCCACCACATTACCACACATAATCCCACCCCCACCACATTACCACACATAATCCCCCATCACATTACCACACATAATCCCACCCCCACCACATTACCACACATAATCCCACCCCCACCACATTACCACACATAATCCCCCATCACATTACCACACACAATCCCGCCACCCCACCACATTACCACACATAATCCCACCCCCACCACATTACCACACATAATCCCCCATCACATTACCACACATAATCCCGCCACCCCACCACATTACCACACATAATCCCACCCCCCACCACATTACCACACATAATCCTGCCCCCCCACCATTACCACATATAATCCCGCCCCCAACACATTACCACACACAATCCCGCCCCCCCACCACATTACCACACATAATCCCACCCCCCACCACATTACCACACATAATCCCGCTCCCCACCACATTACCACACATAATCCCGCCTCCCCACCACATTACCACACATAATCCCGCCCCCCACCACATTAACACACATAATCCCACCCCCCCACCACATTACCACACATAATCCCACCCCCCCTCCACATTACCACACATAATCCCGCCCCCCACCACATTACCACACATAATCCCGCCACCCCACCACATTACCACACATAATCCCGCCTCCCACCACATTACCACACATAATCCTGCCCCCCCAACACATTACCACACATAATCCGGCCCCCACCACATCACCACACATAATTCCGCCCCCCACCACATTACCACACATAATCCCACCACCCACCACATTGCCACACATAATCCTGCCCCCCACCATATTACCACACATAATCCCGCCCCCCACATTACCACACATAATCCTGCCCCCCACCACATTACCACACATAATCCCACCCCTCACCACATTACCACACATAATCCTGCCCCCCCACCACATTACCACACATAATCCCACCCCTCACCACATTACCACACATAATCCTGCCCCCCACCACATTACCATACATAATCCCACCCCTCACCACATTACCACACATAATCCTGCCCCCCACCACATTACCACACATAATCCCACCCCTCACCACATTACCACACATAATCCCGCCCCCCACCACATTACCATACATAATCCCACCCCCACCACATTACCACAGACAATCCCACCCCCACATTACCACACACAATCCCGCCCCCCACCACATCACCACACACAATCCCGCCCCCCACCACATCAGCACACATAATCCCGCCCCTCCACCACACATAAGCCTGCCCCCACTACATTACCACACATAATCCTGCCCCCAACCACATTACCACACATAATCCCGCCCCCACATTACCACACATAATCCTGCCCCCACCACATTACCACACATAATCCCGCCCCCCACCACATTACCACACATAATCCCACCACCCCACCACATTACCACACATATTCCCACCCCATACCACATTACCACACATAATCCCACCCCCACCACATAATCCCCCATCACATTACAACACATAATCCCGCCACCCCACCACATTACCACACATAATCCCGCCCCTTACCACATTACCACACATAATCCCGCCCCCCACCACATTACCACACATAATCGTGCTCCCACCACATTACCACACATAATCCCGCCCTCCCACCACATTATAACACATAATCCCGCCCCCCGCCACAGTACCACACATAATCCCACCCCCCACCACATTACCACACATAATCCCGTCCCCCCACCACATTAACACACATAATCCCGTCCCCCCACCACATTAACACACATAATCCCGCCCCCCACCACATTACCACACATAATCCTGCCCCCAACACATTACCACATATAGTCCTGCCCCCCCACTACATTACCACACATAATCCCGCCCCCACACATCACCACACACAATCCCGCCCCCCACCACATTACCACACATAATCCCGACCCCCACCACATTACCACACATAATCCTGCCCCCAACACATTACCACACATAGTCCCGCCCCCCCACCACATTAACACACATAAAAATTACCACACATAATCCCGCCCCCCACCACATTACCACACATAATCCTGCCCCAACACATTACCACACATAGTCCCGCCCCCCCACCACATCACCACACATAATCCCGCCCCCCACCACATTACCACTCATAATCCCACCCCTCCACATTACCACACAAGGCTCCACCCCCACACATTACCACATGAAGCTCCGTCCCCACACATTACCACACGAGGCTCCGTACCCACACATTACCACACGAGGCTCTGTCCCCACACATTACCACACGAGGCTCTGTCCCTCCACATTACCACACGAGGCTCCATCCCCACACATTACCACATGAGGCTCTGTCCCCACACATTACCATACAAGGCTCTGTCCCTCCACATTACCACACGAGGCTCCGTCCCCACACATTACCACACGAGACTCCGTCCTCACACACTACCACACGAGGCTGCGTCCCCACATATTACCATACGAAGTTCCGTCCTCACACATTACCACATGATGCTGCATCCCCACACATTACCACATGAAGCTGCGTCCCCACACATTACCACATGAGGCTCCGTACCCACACATTACCACACGAGGCTCCGTCCTCACACATTACCACACGAGGCTCTGTCCCCACACATTACCACATGAGGCTCTGTCCCCACACATTACCACACGAGGCTATGTCCCCACACATTACCACACAAATCCAGTTTGCTTTTGATTTTACACTGTGAATAAAATGTATTAGTATTATTCTGATTTTTAATTATTATTATTGTTATTAACTTCATTTTAAGTTAATTTACCACCTGCGTAAGCGCTATTGAATGTTGTCATTATTTACTTTAGTTTAATCACTAGCAGCGTTAATTAGATAGTAATGAGCATGCCAAGCGTTAGCTGGCTTGAAACAGCTAGTGTGTATATATGCTTGCATGTGTATATATGCTTGTATATGTATGCATGGTATATATGTGTACATATGCTTGTATGTGTATGTATGTTTGCATGGTATATGTGTGTGTGTATATATCTTTGCATGTGTATGCCTGTATGTGTATATATGCTTGTATGTGTATGCCTATATGTGTATGTATGCATGGTCTATGTGTGTATGTATGCCTGTATGTGTATGTATGCATGGTATATGTGTGTATGTATGCCTGTATGTGTATGTACAGTCATGGACAAAAATTTTGAGAATGAGACAAATATTAATTTTTCCAAAGTCTACTGCTTCATTTTTTCTAATGTCAATTTGCATATACTCCTGAATGTCAGAGTGATCAGCTTAACAGCAATTACTGTACTTGCAAAGTCAATATTTTCCCAGAAAATGAAATTTAACCCCCAAAACACATTTCAACATCATTGCAGTCCTGCCTTAAAAGGAGCAGCTAACATCGTTTTAGTGATTGATCCATTAACACAGGTGTGGGTGTTGATGAGGACAGGGCTGGCGATCAATCAGTCATGATTAAGTAAGAATGACATCACTGGACACTTTAAAAGGAGGCTGGTGCTTGGTATCATTGTTTCTCTTCAGTTAACCATGGTTATCTCTAAAGAAACACGTGCAGCCATCATTGCACTGTACAAAAATGGCCTAACAGGGAAGAGTATCGCAGCTACAAAGATTGCACCTCAGTCAACAATCTATCGCATCATCAAGAACTTCAAGGAGAGAGCTTCCATTGTTGTCAAAAAGGCTCCAGGGCGCCCAAGAAAGACCAGCAAGCGCCAGGACTGTAT
The DNA here is from genome assembly GCF_051348905.1 of Ranitomeya variabilis. NCBI lineage: Eukaryota > Metazoa > Chordata > Amphibia > Anura > Dendrobatidae > Ranitomeya > Ranitomeya variabilis. Next base: position 354,197,496 of record NC_135235.1, read on the forward strand.
CTTAAAACTGTTTCAGCTGCGGGATCGGACTACCAGCAGTGCAGAGCTTGCTCAGGAATGGCAGCAGGCTGGCGTGAGTGCTTCTGCACGCACTGTGAGGCGGAGACACTTTGAGCAAGGCCTGGTTTCAAGGAGGGCAGCAAAGAAGCCACTTCTCTGCAGAAAAAACATCAGGGACCGACTGATATTCTGCAAAAGGTACAGGGAGTGGACTGCTGAGGACTGGGGCAAAGTAATTTTCTCTGATGAATCCCCTTTTCGATTTTTTTGGGACATCTGGAAAACAGCTTATTCGGAGAAGAAGAGGTGAGCGCTATACCACCAGTCTTGTCTTATGCCAACTGTAAAGCATCCTGAAACCATTCATGTGTGGGGTTGCTTCTCAGCCAAGGGAATCGGCTCACTCACAGTCTTGCCTAAAAACACAGCCATAAATAAAGAATGGTACCAGAATGTCCTCCAAGAGCAACTTCTCCCAACCGTCCAAGAGCAGTTTGGCGCACAACAATGCCTTTTCAAGCATGATGGAGCACCTTGCCATAAAGCAAAGGTGATAACTAAATGGCTCATGGAACAAAACATAGAGATTTTGGGTCCATGGCCTGGAAACTCCCCAGGTCTTAATCCCATTGAGAACTTGTGGTCAATCATCAAGAGATGGGTGGACAAACAAAAACCAACAAATTCAGGCAAAATGCAAGCATTGATTATGCAAGAATGGACTGCTATCAGTCAGGATTTGGTCCAGAAGTTGCTTGAGAGCATGCCAGGGAGAATTGCAGAGGTCTTGAAGAAGAAGGGTCAACACTGCAAATATTGACTTGCTGCATTAACTCATTCTAACTGTCAATATAACCTATTGGTACTCCTAATATGATTGCAATTATATTACCTATTGGTACTCATAATATGATTGCAATTATATTTATGTATGTGATATAAACATCAGACAAACACTAATAAAAACCAGAGGGCAGCAGATCATGTGAAAATATAATTTTCTCCAAGTCTCCAAGACTTTACACGTGCTGCACCAATTCTTTGAAATGCACTACCTAGGTTAATACGATTAATCCCCAATCCCCACAGTTTTAAGCGTGCCCTAAAAACGCATTTGTTCAGACTGGCCTACCGCCTCAATGCATTAACCTAACTATCCCTGTGTGGCCTAATAAAAAAACAAACAAAAAAAAAAACAATCAGGTTCCTCGCATCATGTTCTCATACACTTTATGCAGTCAATAGCCTCTGTGTTTGTACTGGTACACACTTAGGCAGTTAACTGGTTCATGCAGCTTTACATGAACACCCGAGCTTTACACTATGGCTGGTCCAAATAACTAAAGCAATTGTTACCATCCACCTCTCGTGTCTCCCCTTTTCCTCATAGTTTGTAAGCTTGCGAGCAGGGCCCTCATTCCTACTGGTATCGGTTTTGAACTGTGATTTCTGTTATGCTGTAATGTCTATTGTCTGTACAAGTCCCCTCTATAAGTTGTAAAGCACTGCGGAACATGTTGGCGCTATATAAATAAAATTATTATTATTATTATTATTAATTTTGGTGTCATTCTCAAAAATTTTGGCCATGACTGTATGCATGGTATATAGGTGTATTCTTGTATGTGCATGTATGCATGGTATGTGTACTGTGTATGTGCTTGTATGTGTATATATGCTTGCATATGTATGCCTGTATGTGTATGTATGCATGGTATGTGTGTATATTCTTTTATGTGTATGTATGCATAGTATATGTGTGTGTGTGTATATATGCCTGTATGTGTATATATACTTGTATGTGTATGCCTATTTGTGTATGTATGCATGGCATATGTGTGTTTGTATGCTTGTATGTATTCATGGTATATAGGTGCATTCTTGTATGTGCATGTATGCATAGTATGTGTACTGTATATGTGCTTGTACGTGTATATATGCTTGCATGTGTATGCCTGTATGTGTATGTATGCATGGTATGTGTGTATATTCTTTTATGTGTATGTATGCATAGTATATGTGTATGTATATATGCCTGTATGTGTATACCTATTTGTGTATGTACTGTATGCATGGCATATGTGTGTATGTATGCCTGTATGTGTATGTATGCATGGTATATAGGTGTATTCCTGTATGTGCATGTATGCATGGTATATGTATATGTGCTAGTATGTGTATATATGCTTGTATGAGTATGCCTGTATATGTATGTGTGCATGGCATATGTGTGTGTCTATATGTTTTTATGTGTATGTCTGTATATGTGTGTATGCATGGTCCTGTATGTGTACATATGCTTGTGGAGCGCCCCCACACCGCCTCAGGGCCGAGGGGTACCCGGAGCCGGGCCTGTAGAGTCCCAGTACGGTGGTTGTCACGGTGGCTAGACCCGGTCCGTGGCCCTGTCTGTCAGTGGGGAACGTCCGGTACAGTTAGTGGTGGTGTAGCGGTGCAGTTGTGGGGTGCAGGTCGCGGTAAATAACGAGGACACCAGGTTGCAGTCTCTTTACCTCTTTACTGAAGATCTCTGGGTCCTCAGTCCAGAATACGGTTCACCAGGCTGCGCAAGTCCGGCCGGTCCAATGGCACCTCCAGAGTTCTCCTCGCAGGTGGAAATCGGTGCCTTCCTTCTAGCGCTATGTGTTGCGGTCCTCCCCTGCTGTGCTTACGGAAAGTCCCCACAACCGTTGTGTCTGTTTCTTAAGTTCCCTCACAACTGGATTAACTGATGTTCTTCTAATCTTCCGTCCCTCCCTGATATTCGGGTTGGAACGGCACCCGTTTGTCGGGTAGGCCTGGAGTTCTTCCAGGACCCTAGCGATGCCCCTCTCCCGCAATTGCCTCCCAAGACTTCATAGGTGATATGTGGTAGACAGCCCGCCTGAGACTGACTGTCCTGCCGCTGTCTGGAGTATTGCTTGAAGCTGAATGTTATGATACTCCCTCGGCGTTCCGGCCACCGGTAGTGCGCCTCAGTAGGGTGTTGCTCCGGTCTAACAGCGTGACCCCTACTGGTATTCTCCTATCGCTTGATCTCGTTTCTCACTCAGCACAATCTATCTCGCCTCTTGTCCTTTCTTGAGTCCCGCCGCTTCCAGGAGCTGGCGCGGACCCGTTACGCTCTTCTCAATGCCAAGCCTCTGTCAGGGTCCCACCCCTGGCAGAAGCCCTACTGTCTCTTCCTCAGCAACACCCTCTGCCACAAGGTGTTGCTTCGTTCAATCCAGTCAGCTTTCTCCTCTAACTTTCTGCCTGACCCCCAGTTTACCCACTATGGTGGGGAGTGGCCTAATGAATAGAACCCTTAGCTCCCCCCGGAGGCCCAGCTGTGAAATGTATTGGTGTCTGTGATACCTGCTCAGAGGAACTCCTTCAGTGCCATCGAACGCACCATGGCTCCCCATAGTGGCGGAGCCATAGTACTGCAACGACCAGGACTCTGGGGCGCTGCACTCCCCCCTGGTTAAACACAGTACTCCGGGACTGGGAAGAAAAACAACAATACAGGTTAGTAAAAAGACATACAAGTTTGTTGAGTGCAAATAACAGTAAGTATACTTGAACAGGCTTCCCTTTATGGGAGGTGAGGACACTTTAACGTTACAAACATAGTTAAACATCATAGATTACAGGCTATACATAACTCCTGTTACCCAACCGGGTATTCTACTTAGTGCAAATTCTGGAATAATAACTTAACATTGCCTTTAAGGAACATACACTCTTAGTTCACCAAAGGCCTTCCTATAATCACATTATAGGGCAAGTTAACTTTTCATTCTCCTACTTTGAACCTGCAGGACCGCCTGTCCCTATGGCACCAGACCTACTGCCTCTCCTTTCTTTTACAGGACCGCCCCGTTCAGCCAGGGCCTACTGCCTTTCGCTACTATACATGGTATAGACATAACATTCCTTTCAGTTTGAGAACACGGAGCCCACTCTGCTGGGCTCCTATAAGGACTCACTCACTAACCCCTACGGGTTTACTTTCTGTCCTTAGTAACGAACTAACTTTCTATGGGGACGCAGGGTTTACCTTCTATCCTCACCTTCATTATTACTTCTTCACTTTCAGCTAAACGGAACTCTACAACTACCCCTACGGGCTTTCTGCATCTTTTCTTTAAGAGAACATTATCTAGATTCCACATTTTGAACAGATTAAACACACATAACTCTTTCGCGTAAAACAGTTACATTTCTTTCAGAGCATCATCATGACATTACTGTTCTAAAACAGTATCACTTTCAAGTTCAATTCTAACCTCCCCTTTAAGAGGGGATCAAGTCTTTCTGAGGTAGCTCGTCTTCTCAGCCTACCAGTCCATGCTCAGCAAAGGGCTCCGGAATGGCATCTTCGCAAATAGTCTTTGAATAAAACCAGTAGGAGGCGCCTTTAAGAAGGTGCAAACTATTTACAAGAAAGTTTGAATCATGCAATGTTCATGATTTCACAGTTTGTAAAACTTTGTGAAAAACTTCAGGAAAAAACAACACTAGTGATCCCGGGTCAACAAAGGGATCACCTTTTTAAAGTTTACCCTAGACGGGTTTTAGCAGCAACAATAAAGAAACAAACAGTAACTATTTACATTTTCATGGTATCGAGGTTTATTCTTGTTCAGGTGGCTTGGGCTCCTGACCCCCGGCTACTGTGGCATGGATACCAGCGGCAGGCCCAGCAGGGACCACCAGGTCACCCGTTGTCTGAATTTGAAGCCTGACCCTGCTGGCAAGTTCAGGAGCTGCTACAAAGCGTACAGTGTTGACAGTAACGAGATCGGGCAAACCTGGATCAACCATGGTTGGGGCCACAGGTGGCACTCCCTCAGGCTCACATCGCTGAACCCTCCGGGCACGCCATCCTTGCGCGTTCCAGTGACGGGTGTACGTCACCCGATCCCCTTCTCGCAATGGTTCGCCATCCCGATCACAGCAGGGAGTTTCCACGTCATAACTAGCAACGAAGAAGCCAGTCGATAGGCCCGGTTCTTGTATAGAGCCCCATCCTTTCCTTGGGTGGTAGGCCGACACCGTTCCTCGCTTTACCACATCGTTCTTGCCCTGTACAAACTTCTTGCGTTGCGTCTCCCGTTGTTCAACTTCATTCCGCTGTTTCCAGTGCTGGAGCACGCATTGATTGTACTGGTCCCATGTAAGTATCGCGATGGTGAGGCCATCCACCGGAACCCCATCCTGCTCAACCCAGGGGGTGTCCCACCGGAACATCACTCCATCCGGGCCCATCTCTATGGGCTCCCCCCACCTGGTTGGTAGTGGCGGCAACAACTTCCCTATCGCGCTGGGGCCGAGGACCACCCGCTCGATGGTGAACAAAGGGTTACTGCTGCAGGGAGGGTCGGTCGCGGGAGCAGGATCGAGCGTGGAGGCAGGGGTGTCTGCCGTACCTGCGCCTGATGTGGTTCCACCGATGTCGCTCTGGTCCATTAACGAGGGTGCTGGAGTCGACTGCAGCCCGGACCGCGGCTCCTCCAATGGGGTCCCCGGACGCGGCTCTGCCCACCATGGTTCCTCCTCCACCGACTCCGAGGACGGGATGGGTGAGCTCAGCTCGGCGGCCGGTTCCAAAGGATTCCGATCCTTCTGCTGTAGTGAACGTAAGTCCGCTTCTGGTGAAGGAGGGCAAGCCGGAATCACTTCTTCCTCGCTCAGGCACTTGCTGTTCACCATCGCTGTCTGATAATCGGTGGCAGTGCATACACCTGACTCCGCCATTTCTCCGAGGTCGGGCTTCTCCGTCACCCGCTTCCCGCCGTTGCAAATCAAGGGGCGGTTCCTCTCCTTGAGGCAGGTCATCGCTTTGCAGCAAGAGACGCAGGGGGCGGTCACCGTTTCTGGTGCCACTTTGATAGGCTCCTCCCATGGCACGCCCTCCTTCTTCTTGGTGGTAGCAATGGCGGCGGCTTTTGGCGGGAACTTTTGGCGACTAATGGCACAGCACAGTCCTTGCAACAAAGTACAGTCCAAGCACAATAATATCACAGTCTCTAGGCACACATGACCTGATTTTTCAGGCTTAAGTAGATCCTGTTCGTGACGCCAAGTTGGAGCGCCCCCACACCGCCTCAGGGCCGAGGGGTACCCGGAGCCGGGCCTGTAGAGTCCCAGTACGGTGGTTGTCACGGTGGCTAGACCCGGTCCGTGGCCCTGTCTGTCAGTGGGGGACGTCCGGTACAGTTAGTGGTGGTGTAGCGGTGCAGTTGTGGGGTGCAGGTCGCGGTAAATAACGAGGACACCAGGTTGCAGTCTCTTTACCTCTTTACTGAAGATCTCTGGGTCCTCAGTCCAGAATACGGTTCACCAGGCTGCGCAAGTCCGGCCGGTCCAATGGCACCTCCAGAGTTCTCCTCGCAGGTGGAAATCGGTGCCTTCCTTCTAGCGCTATGTGTTGCGGTCCTCCCCTGCTGTGCTTACGGAAAGTCCCCACAACCGTTGTGTCTGTTTCTTAAGTTCCCTCACAACTTGATTAACTGATGTTCTTCTAATCTTCCGTCCCTCCCTGATATTCGGGTTGGAACGGCACCCGTTTGTCGGGTAGGCCTGGAGTTCTTCCGGGACCCTAGCGATGCCCCTCTCCCTCAATTGCCTCCCAAGACTTCATAGGTGATATGTGGTAGACAGCCCGCCTGAGACTGACTGTCCTGCCGCTGTCTGGAGTATTGCTTGAAGCTGAATGTTATGATACTCCCTCGGCGTTCCGGCCACCGGTAGTGCGCCTCAGTAGGGTGTTGCTCCGGTCTAACAGCGTGACCCCTACTGGTATTCTCCTATCGCTTGATCTCGTTTCTCACTCAGCACAATCTATCTCGCCTCTTGTCCTTTCTTGAGTCCCGCCGCTTCCAGGAGCTGGCGCGGACCCGTTACGCTCTTCTCAATGCCAAGCCTCTGTCAGGGTCCCACCCCTGGCAGAAGCCCTACTGTCTCTTCCTCAGCAACACCCTCTGCCACAAGGTGTTGCTTCGTTCAATCCAGTCAGCTTTCTCCTCTAACTTTCTGCCTGACCCCCAGTTTACCCACTATGGTGGGGAGTGGCCTAATGAATAGAACCCTTAGCTCCCCCCCGGAGGCCCAGCTGTGAAATGTATTGGTGTCTGTGATACCTGCTCAGAGGAACTCCTTCAGTGCCATCGAACGCACCATGGCTCCCCATAGTGGCGGAGCCATAGTACTGCAACGACCAGGACTCTGGGGCGCTGCACTTGTATGTGTGTATATGCTTGTATGTGTATATATGCTTGTAATATGTATGCATGGTATATGTGTGTATATATACTTGCATATGTATGCCTGTATATGTGCGTGCACGCGTGTGACTGTGTTTACATATGCATTTCTGTGTGTATGTCATTGAATGTCTGCATGTGTGTGATTGTCTTCCTGCGTGTGCTTGTATGTGTCTAGTCTACGTGTGCATTTCTGTCTGTGTCTTCACGCGTGTGTGTTTGTGCTTGTCTGAGGGTGAATTTCTGTGTTCGTATCTGTGTGTATGAGCATGACTGCATGTTTACGTATGCACTTTTGCATGCATAAGTGTGCTTGTATATGTGTGTGTGTCCCCATTTCTGTGTGTGTGCAATCTGCAAGTGTGTGTCTACTAATGCATGTCTTCGTGTATGTGTGTATATGTGCTTCTGTATTTCTTTGTGTGTCTTTGTTCTCTTCCAAATATTTTAATTGGGGAGAGATGGGGGGGGAGAAATTTAGGATACAGTATGCAGAGAATGTGGTAAGAAACAGTGTGGTGAATGAGGGGGGAATGGGTGCGGGAACAGAAGGGGGATGTATGAGGAGACAATATGGAGAGTGAGAAGAGACAGCATGGGGGAGAAAAGAGTGAGGGGACACAGAACAGAGACTAGGTAGTGTGGGGGGAGGTATATAGATGGGGCAGTATGGGGGGACAGTGTGAGGGAAAAGCAAGGAGGGAATAGTATGCTGTAGAGCGGTAGTGTGATGAGGAGGGCACATTATACAGATGGCCAGTATAGGTGGGACACCGTGAGAGAGGGCAGTGTGAAGAGGAGGCCCAGTATAGAAAAGAGAGCTCAGTGTGGAGAGTGTGTGCCACTAGAATTATAGAGTGTGTGGGTCATATTTAGCACAGTAAGCATTGTGAGAGTTAGTAGTCTCCCCGTAGGGCAGATATTTTTATTCAGGAGCATTGTAATGAGTCTGACTGCTATTTTTAGGGGCGTCGTGTGGGGATGTGCTGCCGAAGACTGGAGAACATGGAGGTCGGCGGAGAACAGCTGTGGATGAGAAGAGTCATCATGGAGTATGGACAAGATGGAGACGAAAAGAAAGAGAAAGACTCTAAGCAGAGAAGAGATCACAGGTAAGATACCTGGATGTAAATGTTTATTTGTGACCCAGCCTGCGTCTCATCAGTGCTGTGGGTCCTGTATGGTCCGCAGGCTGATGACTGATGACAACAACTCCCAGTATCTCCATTGTTAAGGACATACTGGGAGTTGTAGGTTCATGTGATACAAAGGTATATGGGCTTGAGTAGACACTACAATTGATGTACCATGTACTGATGGTGGTTCAGGTGATGTATTCATGTACTGGCGTATTTGTGCCTGTCTGCGTGTTTTGTGCCTGTCTGCGTATTTGGAATTATATGTATCTTTGTAAGACTTGTATTCTGGAGTGTAGAAACATTTGTATGTTTGGGCACATTTACTACATCTGTAAGGGCTCTTTCACGTGTTAGGGAATTCCATTTGTCTTTCCATGTTTAGGAACAGACATGTGAAATTTTCTAACCTTGTCATCGCTGTCACCTTAGGGAAGTGCTTGTATGGAGCGGGTTCAGGAGCTGAGCTTCTCCATACCAGGCAGATGTCGGATGTGATACACAGCCGGCATCTGCCTGTAACAGCAGTGATCAGAGCTTGCCTTGATTGCTGCTGTTTTAGGCAAATGCCCTTGTCAATCACTGACAGCGGTATTTAGATGGCACGATGGCCGGTGCCTGCACTCACCTGCAGCCATCAGCCTCCTGTGACGCACTTGCAGGTTGCTGATGGGTGTCACGTGCTGCTGCCATGTTAGTCGTTCAGTGATGCCCAGCCTGAGGTTGGGCTCCCTGGTCGATGTCACAATCAGTGTCGGGACGTTATTACAGCACGCTCACTTTGTAGTTAGCGGTGACTGTAATGTTTCCTTTCTTGCACCGGCCCCATCGCAGGAAGCGACTGTCGGAAAGGAGAATTAGGGTATGTGTCCACGTTCAGGAAACGCTGCGTTTTTGACGCAGCGCTGAGCCGCAGCGTCAAAAACCGAGCGTCCAGATGTTACAGCATAGTGGAGGGGATTTAATGAAATCCCGTCTCCACTGTGCAGGGAAAAACGCATGCGTTTTTCCCGTGAAAACGCACATGCGGTGCGTTTTTTCAGAATGCAGCATGTTGCTACAATGAACAAAACACGCAGGAACACCGCAGGTGACCTGCCAGTGACCTCAGGTGCATTTTTGGTCAGGATTTTACCTGCATAAAATCCTGACCAAAGCCTGAAGCAAACCTGAACGTGGACACATACCCTAAAACTTTAATTTCTCCCTGCAGCCAACGCTTTCCAATTATGCCTGCTAACCAGGCTTTAAACCCCATTTACCTGCAGATTAACCCTATATCTGCAGATAAATAGCATTTCTCAAGGTGACAAGTTACCCTTAAAGAGACTCTGTCAGTACACAATGACTGTTCAGACTAAGCCCTGCCGCTCGGTGCTTTACGGTGAGGCCAATTATGAAAACTCACCATTCCACCTGTTTGTATTCCATCATCCCCCCCCCCCTCTAATGTGATTGACAGCTCTGACTTCATAGTCCGAGAAGGATGGAGATGGATGGAAAACAAGCAGGTGGGAAGGTGTATATAAATGATTGGCCACAATGATAATCTGAGCTCTTGTGCTTGGTTTCAATAGTCATTCTGTGCTGTGCTGACAGAGAGCCTTTAAAGAGGGGTCCGATACACCTGAAGGGTTTCACTGTGACTCAAAACATTGTATATAATGTTTGCTGCTAATTCAGTTTAAAAACCAAAAACAAAAAACCAAACCTGTAAATCAGGGGACTCATCATTCACTACTGCCAGAAACCTATTTTCCTATTGAGGTATATTGCAAATATGATTAATATCCCTGTCCGTATATTATATAAAAAAAAAATTGATGGAAGCTGTAGAGTGGGCCCCTAGAGTCAATTCACCTGGTGGGCCCTAGGCACCCCAGTCCGACCCTGAGTGGACGTGATGCTGATGGTGCATCCAGAGGACGAGGCCGTGGGCAAGGTGAAAGTGGGCAACAGCAAAGACCCACATCTTCTCGCTCGACCTTCCTGTCCCAGTTTCTGGGGGACCGCAGCACACCACTATTGAAGCCAGAGCAGTGTGAATCGGTTGATGGTTGGATAGCGGATAATGCTTCCAGTCACTTAGCCACCACCACCAACACCATGTCTTCCACACGGTCAAGTCTGAGTAGCTGTGAGTGTGGCCAGGATATTCCTCATCATGATCCTCCTTCCTCCCACCATGCTGAGTGCCCGGAGACAACTAATCCCACACTTGGACACTCTGAAGAGCTGTTCAGTTTTCCATTTCAAGATTCAGAGATCTCAGCCGGTCTACTTGAAGTAGGGAAAGATGAGATTGCATGTAGAGCTGCCCAAAGCTTTGACCAGCCCCGGTCACACGAAGGCGATGGTGGGAAAGTGTCACAAGAGGTGCATGATGATGATACACAATTGCCAGAAAGTCAGGAGGAGGAGCAGGGTGAGGACGTGGAAGACAAGGTGTTGGATGACATACAGTTGTGGCCAAAAGTATTGACACCCCTGCAATTCTGTCAGATAATACTCAGTTTCTTCCTGAAAATTATTGCAAACACAAATTGTTTGGTATTATTATCTTCATTTAATTTGTCTTAAATGAAAAAAACACAAAAGAGAATGAAGCAAAAAGCAAAACATGGATCATTTCACACACAACTTCAAAAATGGGCCAGACAAAAGTATTGGCACACTCGGCCTAATACTTGGTTGCACAACCTTTAGCCAAAATAACTGCGACCAACCGCTAACCATCAATGAGTTTCTTACAATGCTCTGCTGGAATTTTAGACCATTCTTCTTTAGCAAACTGCTCCAGGTCCCTGATATTTGAAGGGTGCCTTCTCCAAACCACCATTTTTAGATCTCTCACCGGTGTTCTATGGGATTCAGGTCTGGACTCATTGGTGGCCACCTTAGGATATGTTTCCACGTTCAGGAAACGCTGCGTTTTTGAAGCAGCGTTGAGAAGGCAGCATAAAAAACGCAGCGTCCAGATGTTACAGCAAAGTGGAGGGGATTTCATAAAACCCTGTCTCCACTATGCAGTAAAAGATGCATGCGGCACACCCGAGAAAATTCACATGCGGTGCGTCTTTTAAGAAAGCAGCATGTCCTTACATTGCAGAAAAAAACGCAAGGACAACGCAGGTGACCTGCCAGTGACCTTAGGTGCAGATTTGGTCAGGATTTTACCTGCATAAAATCCTGACTAAATCCTGAAGCAATCCTGAATGTGGAAACATACCCTTAGAAGTCTCCAGTGCTTTCTCTCAAACCATTTTCTAGTGCTTTTTGAAGTGTGTTTTGGGTTATTGTCCTGCTGGAAGACCCATGACCTCTGAGGGAGACCCAGCTTTCTCACACTGGGCCCTACATTATGTTGCAAAATTTGTTGATACTCTTCAGACTTCATAATGCCATGCACACGGTCAAGCAGTCCCGTGCAAGAGGCAGCAAAGCAACCCCAAAACATCAGGGAACCTCCGCCATGTTTGACTGTAGGGACTGTGTTCTTTTCTTTGAATGCCTTTTTTTTCTCCTTTAAACTCTATGTTGATGCCTTTGCCCAAAAAGCTCTACTTTTGTCTCATCTGACCAGAGAACATTCTTCCAAAACATTTTAGGCTTTTTCAGGTAAGTTTTGGCAAGCTCCAGCCTGGCTTTTTTATGTCTCGGGGTAAGAAGTGGGGTCTTCCTGGGTCTCCTACCATACAGTCCCTTTTCATTCAGACGCCAACGGATTGTATGGGTTGACACTGTTGTACCCTCGGACTGCAGGGCAGCTTGGACTTGTTTGGATGTTAGTCGAGGTTCTTTATCCAACATGCGCACAATCTTGCGTTGAAATCTCTTGTCAATTTATCTTTTCTGTCCACATCTAGGGAGGTAAGCCACAGTGCCATGGGCTTTAAACTTCTTGATGACACTGCGCACGGAACATTCAGGTCTTTGGAGATGGACTTGTAGCCTTGAGATTGCTCATGCTTCCTCACAATTTGGTTTCTCAAGTCCTCAGACAGTTCTTTGGTCTTCTTTCTTTTCTCCATGCTCAATGTAGTACACACAAGGACACAGGACAGAGGTTGAGTCAACTTTAATCCATGTCAACTGGCTGCAAGTGTGATTTAGTTATTGCCAATACCTGTTAGGTGCCACAGGTAAGTTACAGGTGCTGTTAATTACACAAATTAGAGAAGCATCACATGATTTTTCAAACAGTGCCAATACTTTTGTCCACCCTTGTTTATGTTTGGTGTGGAATTATATCCAATTTGGCTTTAGGACAAATCTTTTTGTGTTTTTTTCATTTAAGACAAATTAAATTAAGATAATAATACCAAAGAATTCGTGTTTGCAATCATTTTCAGGAAGAAACTGAGTATTATCTGACAGAATTGCAGGGGTGTCAATAATTTTGGACACAACTGTACAGTGTCTGATACCTGCATAATTGGGGATGCCCATGCAGTGTAGGCAATCTCCCAGGGGTTCTCTGTCTTGGTGTTGCCTCTCTGATATTTCAGACGGATGATGTTTAAAAGCCTCTGGGTGATGATCTAAGTATACTGTATGTAGTTAATCTTCATATATACGTACTCACTATATTTATTTAATCCTTATATGTACTTATAAACCTGTGTATGTTAACACATACAAAAGTGTATGCACTCACACTATTCAATCATACTATTCCTTGAATTTTGTAGTTTGCAATAAAATTGCCTTGTATTGCAAGTATTTGCCTTTTTTAAAGCCGTATCTGAACCACAGTGTTAAAAACATGTCAAATAAAATTGCCAAATTCTCCTGTAAATAATTATGCAAAGAGGGAACCATCATACAATTAAAAAATATGAGTTAATTTTCCTGGGCCCATCCAGTATGTGGGTTTAAAGGCTTATTGGGGTACATATGAATTGATAGCAGGGCAGGCCTTGAATTCAATGCAACACTTTTTCAGGAGTCCCCCTGGACATCTTATGAAAGGGGTATTGTAGTGTGTTTTATTTCTTGGCAGCCCACCCACTCACAGCTTAGGAGACCCACTGTTTTGATAATGGCCCTTTAAGAAGATTAATGCAGCCTGATGCACCAGTAAAAATAGGCTCTGTGACTTTAAGAGTCCCTCTTTCACAAATGAAACAAGATGGGTCTGCTTATGTGTCACACACCACATGGCCAGCTAGGGGTGTTAAATGTTACAATGACATTTCCCAGTGAATGCATTTATAGTGGTTGAAAGCAATGTTAAAGTTGAAAACCGCTTAAAAAATGCAGCGTCTGAACTAAGCCTAAGTGGGAGAGGAAATTTTCAGTCTGGGGTTAAATATTTGGCCTTACAGACAAGTCATTAACCTGCAAAGGATGTACCTTGACATATTTCTAAGCAAAACCCGTTTTGGTTTCTTTTTCATGTGTTTTTTGTGGCTCCGGGAAAAATGGCATGAATCTCGGAAAAAAAATGATTAAAGCTGTGAACTAGGAGTCAGGAATGCTACCAGAGGCGATCCCCATGAGGTCCCTGTGTCATTTGAGCAGTGTTTCCATAATTTTCATACGTTTTTAGACCTGAAAAGGACCCCCGGGGAGGTCACGGTAAAAATACTCGGGTCTCCCATACACTTACATTGGGCTCGTTGTTCTGGCCGAGTTCCCGAGTATTCCAATTTGCTCGACCCGAGCAACAAGCACCCGAGCATTTTAGTGCTCGCCCATCACTACACAGTCTTTAAAAAACAACCAGGCTGCTACAGGGACATTCAGTGTCTCCCTCTCCCACACCACCTCCTCACTTTGACCCCGGTCTTTCGGTGTTCCACAAGGCTCAGTTCTAGGACCCCTACTCATCTCCATCTACACCTTTGGCCTGGGACAGCTGATGTAATGGCACAGTTTGCTATATCATCAGTACGCCAATGACACACAGATCTACCTATCTGTACCTGACATCACCTCCTTAGTGACCAAAATGACACGTCTTCACGCTATTTCATCCTTCTTTTCTGCTCGCTTTCTAAAAGTGGACATGGACAAACAGAATACATCATCTTTCAACCATCTCACACTAAATAGACATGAGAGCTGTGTATGCATCATTCGATACCACTTTAGTAAGAGGGAAAGTTTGCCCAAGAGAAAATGATTTTCCAGACATTCACTGCCTTTTTTGCACGTTTTGAAGCTGTGATCTTCATCTTCTTGGTGTGGATGTTGTAAATTTCAAAATCGTCATCAATACCATCATCATCCATGTCTTGTAAAGAGGAAATCTGGTGTTTCCCAGGGTAGTGGTTATCTACGTTTAGTGGCATTCCTTTAACAGTGTTCGTTACACTATAACAAATAATTTTCAATTTGGATATTACTGGTAATATGTGAAGATGAAGAAGCTTGTGCCACGGGTGTGTTTATAGTTACGAATGGTGCACTTCTCTTTAAACTTATTTTTATTCAGTTGCCATGACAGCACCACTAGAGAGGGGATCCGCCATTCAGGGACAGGAAACCTACAGACATAAAAGGGCGGCACCTCTCTCCCGCATCAGTTGGTTTCCTGTCCTTGACTGGGGGACCTCTTCAGGCAGGCCTTGAGAAGAAGGTCAAAGAAAAGAAGATATCCCAGTCCTGGCAGACCGATTCAGGTAGCGGGGGTCCCCTACCTCGGTCTATTTAGGATACTGGAAGCATCACACGGCAGGGGGACTGTTGGTGTCGGTGACAGCAGGGAGAAGCAGCCTTGGGAAAAGTGTTCGCTTCTTATGTGGCCCATCGTCACGGGTACCTGGTGAGTATGTGGAGCCTCTTCTGTGGGCACGCCTGGTGGGGCCTCCCGAGGTTTGTCCGCATCCTAGCAGGGGTGTGCGCGTCGGTGCTGGCTTCCTCGGTCGCGCTTCGGCTCGCGGGCCGCGGCCAGAAGGGGTGTGTCCGGATGACGCGGCTGGCAGCGCGGCCTGATGACATGACGCGGCAGGGCATGCGCAGTAGAGCTGCACCGGCCGATGGCGTCACTCCGGCGTCCGAGTCCGGGCCCTATTCTCGGTAATTGCGGGGGGATGCGGGTGGGCCTTCGGGGGGGCGGAGATCTCTGTGGTTGGTCGGGGGCGCGGTCCTGGGGGGATGCACTCCACCATTAAGCATGGTACCGGGCAGGCCACCTGGAGACCCTGATGACCCCCATCAAAGGGGTGGTACCTTGGGGGCATATTTAAGGAGAGAGTATGGTGGCTGCTGGGTGCTTCTGACCCATTTTTATGATGGAGTTGTTGGAGCAGGGAGCACCACAGCCAGACAAGCAGCAGCTTCAGCCTATGGAGGAGCCTCAGGTTATCTCCCAGCGACGTTCTAGCGACAGTAGTCATGCTGGTGGAGTTAAAAATACTCAGAAATCAAGGCCGAACAAGTCCTCAAGCCATAGAACATCACCGGCTAGGAAGGACCCCCCGCAAATTACGGTACCACTCACTGCACGTTTGGGTAAGTGATCTACGTGAAAGTTCACTTAGTGATGTTATTCCTCCTTATATTCCCTCTCTCCTTGTTAGGAAATCCTGAAGGTCTTTTCCGGTGGTGGATAAAATAAATATTTTGATTACAAGGGAATGGAAAACACCCAAAAGGAAGGGTTCTCTCCCGCCTGCATTTAAGAGAAGGTATCCATTAGAGGAGGAAGCATCGTCCTCATGGGACAAGGCCCCGAAGCTGGATGCAGCAGTAGCCAAGGCGTGCAAAAGGACCGCTCTTCCATTTGAAGATTTAGGAAATCTAAAAGATCCACTAAATAGGAATGCTGACGTTTTCCTTAAAGGTGCGTGGGAAACATTGGCAGGGTCCCTAAGACCAGCAATTGCAGCCACTTGCACAGCACGGTCACTAATAGTGTGGCTTGACCGCCTATAGGATCAGCTCAAAAACAATGCTCCCAGGAATGAGATCCTATCCTCCCTGCCTATAATTCAGGACGCAGCAGCTTTTCTTTCAGATGCATTGGCAGATTCTGTTAAATTGGCTGCCAGATCTTCAGCTCTTTCTAACGCAGCCCATAGGGCTCTATGGATAAAATGTTGGCCAGGAGATTTACAGGCCAGATCAAAACTATGTAGCATTCCCTGTGAAGGGGTGCATTTGTTTGGACCGGTTCTTGATGAACTGTTGGAAAAGGCAGGCGATAATAAAAAACGATTACCTCTCTTAGGAAGACCCTCTTATAGAAGGGATTACAATAGAGGATGGTTTAACCGCAGAAGGTCAAATAGAGAAAGATCCAGATATGACAATAATAAAAAAAAAGGTAGAGGTTATATGTTTAATACCTCTCGGGACTATAAAAAGCCACAATGACTGCCAGACCAGGTAGGGGGTAGGCTTTCAGCCTTCTATCCTACCTGGTTACAAATTTCCAATAGCCTGTGGATTCTCAGTATTATTGAAGCTGATCTAATGTTCGAGTTTCATCGAGTTCCTCAAGACTAATTTAATTTATCACCCATCCGTTCTTCTTCTGCAGAGCAATTGACACTGGAGTGGGAAGTTCAGGAACTTCAAAAAGAGGTTCTGATTAAAGTGCTTGTGGTAAAAAGAGGTAAGGGGTTCTACTCCCGTATCTTTCTGGTCAAGAAACCTGACGGATCCTTTCGTACCATCATTAACTTAAAAGGCCTGAATAAATTTCTGCTGGTTCATTCCTTCAAAATGGAGTCTGTAAAGACGGCAATAAAACTTCTCTTTAACAATTGCTTCATGGTTGTCTTAGATCTGAAAGACGCCTATTATCATGTACCAATACATGTATATCACCAATAATTCCTTACAGTGGCGGTTTCACTTGATGGCACAGTAGAGCATTTTCAATAACAAGCACTTCCCTTCGGAGTCGCGGTCACACCCCGAGTGTTTACTAAGATCATGGTAGAAGTTATGGCACACCTTCATGAACAGGACATATTAATAATTTCCTACCTAGATGACTTATTGATTGTGGGACATTCAGAATCACATTGCAAGGACCGCCACCTGCGGCTATTGTAATGTATGTCTGGCCTGCCGCTTTTCAATTGGCCTGGCCTCTGTATCTGTATGATATATATTCTGTGTCCTGTGAGTAAATCGTTGTCACACCCGAAATACGTGGAGAAGCAGTGATCTTTTATATGCGCCCATGTAACCAAGCAATTCCAGCCAGCATCCTTCATTCAGACTCCAGCCAAAGCAGAGTGAACCTCCTGAAACACGGGGTGGTACTGAAAGAGGTACTCCAGCACGGTAGACCCCGTTACACTGGTGGCAGACAGCAGGATGTGATACCCCGTCTACAGGAGGAAAGGAATGAATGGAAAACAACTACCAGAAGTTAAAGAGGACTACATTAAAAGATCTGGTGGAAGCCCGAGGGTTAATCGCCAGCAACAAAACAAAAGCGGATTTGATAGCAGCCATCATGGAACACGACAGTGCAGTGCCCCCCAATGTGAACGTGGAGGAGACTGAATTCCAGAGGGAGGTAAAGAACAGACTGGAGTTCTATGGCCCAAACCCTGCAGTAGAGATCATACGAGAGGTGATGGCTGATATGCATACTGATCTGAAGGAAAAGATGGCCGAGCGGACCAGGATAGAGCTAGCCAAGATGGAGATGGCAGAGCGGACCAAAGTGGAGCTGGCCAAGATGAAGATGGCAGAGCAGAGAGAGGAGAGTCAGCGACCAGGGGAGCTCTGGCCTCCGCCCAGGTACCTTCAACAGTAAGCCACAAAAAGATCCAGTATAATGCCTTCCGACAGTTGGGGGAGGCAGAGGAAGACATTGATGGCTTTCTGCAGGACTTTGAGCGGCAGTGTGCCCTTCATCAAGTGAAGCCGGAGGAACGGGTTCAGATTCTGGCCAGCAAGCTGACAGGCCGGGCAGCGGACGCCTATCGCACGGTACCTGATGAGGACTGTATGGACTATGAGCGGATCAAAGAAGTGATCTTGGCCCGGTATGCGCTGATACCACAGGCATACCACCAAAAGTTCCGTGGACTTATAAAACGCGTAACTAATACCCACGCTGAATGGGCCTCTAAATTACGGCGGTCACTGCTACAGTGGGTACAAGGGAGCCAAGCAACCACTAAGGAGGATGTCCTCCAGCTCTTCTTATTAGAACGATTATTTAATGGACTAACCCCTGAGACACAGGAATGGCTTCAGGACAGGGGGCCAACGACTCTTGAGGAGGCCGCTCGTCTGGCCGATGAACATCATGATGCCAGGAAGCCTCAGTTGTCCTGATCAAAGATGGTTACTAGGGGTCTGCCCATGGACTTAGAGGCCCCCAAACCACAGAAGATTGTAGGGGGACCAGCTAAAAACCCAGCCTACCACAGTCCCCCTGGGGTGCGATGCCACACCTGCCATCAGCTGGTCCACCTGCAAAGACAATGTCCCAACCGGACTCAGCATACCCTGTGGCCAAAAGCGGGAACAGCTACCTTCAGCCGGGCCACTGTACACTGCTACCAAGGCGAAGCTGACCCGGCATTGGGGGCTACAACTAACCAAGGGGAGGAAGAAATGGAGGAAGTGCTGCATGAAGTAGATCCCTTGCAGGCAGTCCAGGCAGATAATTGACAACAGCATAGACAGGTCGTGTGGGTTAATGGGAAACGCATGCAGGGACTAAGAGATTCCGGAGCAACTTTGACCCTTGTGAAGCCTCATCTCGTCCAGGACCAAGAGAAGACGGACCGGACAGTGGCAGTCCGTGTAGCAGGGGGAGCCATACATCGACTGCCCACTGCCAGGATTCACCTGAACTGGGGAGTTGGGGATGGCCTTGTTGAGGTCGGTTTGATGGAGGATTTGCCTGCAGACGTCTTGCTGGGAAATGACTTGGGGCCCATGTTGTCTGCCTTCTCGGTTGCCCCTCTGGCTGAGACATATCCTGTGACCACCCGGAGACAAGCTCGAGCTGCGGAGGCGGAATCACACTCAGAGGAGGCCCAGGTAAGACATCCCAGCCCTACATGTATTCCCATAGCCAGACATTTCTTGGGCCACCCCAGATGGATTTAAGAGGGAGTTACTTGAGGATCCTTCATTGGAGGGATATCGTGGGAAGGCACAGGAGGGGAGAGGGGTACTGGAAGGGGAACAGTTTATATGGAAGCAGGGACTCCTCTACCAGATCACAGTGCAGCACCACACAGGGACGAGCCCCACTATAAAACGACAGCTGGTAGTTCCCAAGAAGTATAGGCAGGAGTTACTGCGAATCTCTCATGACATACCCTTGGCTGGGCACTTCGGCGTCAGTCGCACCAGGCATCGTCTGACACAAAACTTCTTTTGGCCAGGGGTAACCTATGATGTTCGTCAGTACTGCCAGACCTGGGACAGTTGCCAGCGCATTGGCAAGAGGGGAGATCGATGCAAGGCCAATTATGCCCCCTCCCCATTGTGGAGGAACCATTTAGCCGAGTAGCGGTCGATCTGATAGGGCCGTTAGCCAAACCCAGTCCATCAGGGAAAAGGTATATATTGACAGTAGTAGATTATGCCACACGGTATCCAGAGGCGGTTGCGTTACCTAACATACTGGCAGAGACGGTGGCGGCTGCCCTGCTCCAGGTTTTCTCACGGGTTGGATTTCCCCAGGAGATTATCTCGGACCAGGGTACCCAGTTTACAGCAGAGGTGACCAACCAACTGTGGAAGCTGTGCGGCGTAAAGTCCATTAGAAGCGCCCCGTACCAAACGCAAACCAATGGGTTGTGTGAATGCTTAAACGGGACGATAAAACAACTCATTGGGACTTTTACCAGGACCTACAGGGACTGGGAGAAATTCTTGCCACACCTCCCGTTTGAACTGGTATATTGGAGGTGGGTAAGGGGACTCCTAGATTTTAGTGCTAGAACACTGTGAAGGGGAGGGCATCATAGAAGGGGTATGTAATAATTATAGGGGATAACTCAGGAGACTCTTTGCGTGGAACAAGAAAACTGCAGGACACAGTTTTATAAGTGGTAAAGTAGTGGTAAAGCAGGATCACCACACAGGTTCACAGGAGCAGGTATATAGCCAGGAAGTAATCAGAGGTCAGGAGCAGGATTCAAGGCAGAATACTCTAGCACAGACTGAAGGCTGGGGTGGAGTTTTATAGCAGGAAGACACAGTGCACATGAGACCAAAGACGCCATCTTGGAAAAGGGCAGTAATGCACAAAAGGTAAAAAATGTTCAGAGTCCTGACAGGGTACCTATTGTACCCTATGTGCTGTAATTCCGGGACTGCCTACAGGAGGTGACCCAGGCTGTACGTGGGAACATGCAGGTGGCCCAGCGGCGCCAGCGTGTATGGTACGATCGGAGGGCCAGAGAACGCACCTTGGAAATAGGACAGAAGGTCCTGGTGTTAGAGCCCACTAGGCAGAACAAGTTCCAAGCTGCATGGCAGGGGCCCTACCAGGTAGTGGGGAAAATAGCCGACACCACCTATAATGCCGCCGATTGTGACGACCCCAGGGTTATCTGCATGTTCCATGTGAATATGCTGAAGCCCTACCGGGAGCGCCCTGAAGAGGTAGTGGCCATCTGTGCAACTGAAGCAGAGGATTTAGCCGGACTTCCCTTGCCTGATGTCTTAGGGGAAAGGACTCAGTCCAAAACATGGGACCAGGTACACTTGGGTGAAGACCTAGGTCCCCGGGAGAGACAGCAGGCGGAGGCGTTGTTGAGGCAACGACAGAGGATGTTTTCGGGGAGACCAGAGTACACTCGCCTGGCACAACACAAGGTTGAGACCCAGGATCAGACCCCCCTGCGACAACCCCCCTTCCGCATCCCTGAGTCTGTATGAGAAGTGATGCGACAAGAGATACAAGATGTGAAGAAACCAGATTGTATCTTAATTTCCCAGAAAACCGTGTTTTTGCAAACCAAAAGAACTGGCTTTTTATCTGTATATTGGCTTGTGAATTTAAGTGTTTATGTCTGGTGTGTCAAGAAGACAGACTTGCCAACTGATATACTATCTAACATACTGTGTAAAGCTGGAGTTACACTAAATGACTTACCAACGATCACGACCAGCGATACGACCTGGCCGTGATCGTTGGTAAGTCGTTGTGTGGTCGCTGGGGAGCTGTCACACAGACAGCTCTCTCCAGCGACCAACGATCAGGGGAACGACTTCGGCATTGTTGAAACTGTCTTCAATGATGCCGAAGTCCCCCTGCAGCACCCGGGTAACCAGGGTAAACATCGGGTTACTAAGTGCAGGGCTGCGCTTAGTAACCCGATATTTACCCTGGTTACCATTGTAAAAGTAAAAAAAAAACACTACATACTCACATTCTGATGTCTGTCACGTCCCCTGACGTCCACAGGATTAAAACTGCTTTCAGCAAGAGCGCTGATAATATGCACGCGCTGCTGCCGAGAGCTTCCCTGCACTGAATGTGTCAGCGCCGGCTGTAACAGCGGTGACGTCACCGCTGTGCTCTGCTGTACGGCCGGCGCTGACACAGTCAGTGCAGGGAAGCTCTCGGCAGCAGCGCATGCATATTAGCAGCGCTCTTGCCGAAAGCAGTTTTAACCCTGTGGACGCCAGGGGACGTGACAGACATCAGAATGTGAGTATGTACTTTTTTTTTTTTTTTAACTTTTACAATGGTAACCAGGGTAAATATCGGGTTACTAAGCGCGGCCCTGCGCTTAGTAACCCGATATTTACCCTGGTTACAAGTGAACACATCGCTGGATCGGCGTCACACACGCCGATCCAGCGATGACAGCGGGTGATCAGTGACCAAAAAATGGTCCTGATCATTCCCATCGACCAACGATCTTCCAGCAGGGGCCTGATCGTTGGTCGCTGTCACACATAACGAGATCGTTAGCGGGATCGTTGCTACGTCACCAAAAGCGTAACGTTGCAACGATATCGTTATATGTGACTCAGCCTTATAGCTGTAATAGTGACTGTACATAGAGTGTGTTAAGCTTTGTTTATTGATGTGTGCTGATATGCTAATAGTGCTACCTTGATCCCATCACCATTGTTTACCTTATCTTGATGTTGGACTGAAGGACCCTGTGTAATTCTAAAAATAGCTTACATGCCTTGGGTATAAAAAGACTCAGATCACATTATGGGAGACTGAAGTAACACAGAGCTACCAGCCAGACATTCTGCAAACCACCCAACAGACAAGAGAAAGGACTGCAGCCAATTCATCATGGCACCATCACTAGAGACACTGATCTATGATTCTATATGAAACAACCCAGGGGTTTTCGGCTCCGGTTGGAAGGGCACAGATCTGATCCAGTGATCATCTCTGAACCATGGATATGTTTGGAGAAAGCCAGGTTTGGGACCCGCTGGTCGCCTGGTTCCATGGAGATGGTCAGATAAGCCAGGTGGTGACTCTCGTGTCAACTGGCTTTGGACCTTGTATGGATTCTATGGACAGTTCTTGGTCATCTCCCTATGCTTGTTGTTACCCCTTTTCTGTGCATGCATCCACAGATGGAGTAGCGACCCTGGGAGCTCTGACATCATGTCAACTGGCTTTGGGCCTTGTATGGACTCTATGGACAGTTCTTGGTCATCTCCCTATGCTTGTCATTACCCCTTCTCTGTGCGTGCATCCACAGATGGAGTAGCGACCCTGGGAGCTCAGACATAACATCTACCATTATCTCGGCGAGTCAGCAGAAGGGTGAGGCCCTGTAATGTGAACCATCTTGGGTAATTGGTGGGATTGTTCTGTTTGCTATTATGTGCTGTGGTTCAATAAAGTATTGCCACACTGTTTTACCTTAACCCTGTGCTGTCTGTGTAGTGTACTGCCCACTGGGAGATAGAGCCGACGTTCAATGGTATGAGCCGTGGTCCATGCAGTCTTGCTAAAGACAGCCGGGCCAGCGGACGAGAGCACCCCGTTTCTCCACACAAGAGATGTTGCGTTTAGGGGTCATTCAAGAGTCAGATAGTCCCAGGGCATCCCCCGTAGTGTTAGTGTCAAGCGAGTACTGGGTAGACTACAGCTGATTACCCAGGTCCCTGCGATATCCCTCAGACTAGGGAAAACCCTGTCTGTCCCTCTCCCAGAATTTACACTGATGGTGTGCATGTCTGGGCCGCCAGGCCTGATCCTGACTCCTGTTTCAGTCCTATGCTGAAACCTCCACCCGCCACCCAGTGATAAGACCACACACCAACCCCTACAGAAAGCACAGACAGGGAAAACTAAAAACGCACCATGCCACAGGCACACAGGAAAATACTATAATGTGCACAGGGCAAAACAAATACAAATATAGGAAGGAGAAATATGACAAAGGATAATACACCACCAGATACGATATTTCTTCTCCTAGACCACCACTACAGACCGAGATCACCAGGCACAAGACACAAGCTATAATCGGCGACACCCAAAGTCCAGAATGACTATTTAAAGGCCACGGGGGTGACCCAGCCTCCAACCCGATTACCAGCTAAATTAACCCCGGACAACCTGGACAAAGTCTAGCCGGCGCCACTGAGCGTATAGTGGACGAATGTGGAATCACCGCTGTCTGTCGGACACCCTAGTGTGAATAGCGTCCGACATGACAGTACCCCGCCTTCTATGAGGGACCCCAGGGCCCTCACGACTTATAGGACCCGGCTTGTCTGGATGGCGGCGGTGAAACATACTGACCAGCCGGTCCGCATGTATGTCCAAAGCTGGTACCCAAGACCTCTCCTCCGGCCCATAAACACGCCAGTGTACCAGGTACTGTAATGTGCGGCGCACTATACGAGAGTCAACCACCTTGGAGACTTTAAACTCCAAACTGCCATCCACCAAGACTGGAGGTGGCATCGGCACCGTGTCCACGGAACCCACCACCTTCTTTAACCCCTTCATGACCTTGTGATTTTCCGTTTTCCCGTGTTCGTTTTTCACTTCCCTCCTTCCCAGAGCCATAACTTTTTTATTTTTCCGTCAATTTGGCCATGTGAGGGCTTTTTTTTTGCTGGACGAGTTGTACTTTTGAAAGACATCATAGGTTTTACCATGTCGTGTACTAGAAAACAAGAAAAAAATTCCAAGTGTGGTGAAATTGCAAAAAAAGTGCAGTCCCACACTTGTTTTTTGTTTGGCTTTTTTGCTAGGTTCACTAATTGCTGAAACTGACCTGCCATTATGATTCTCCAGGTCAGTACGAGTTCATAGACACCTAATATGACTAGGTTATTTTTCACCTAAGTGGTGAAAAAAAATTCCAAACTTTGCAAAAAAAAAAAAGCGCCATTTTCCGATACTCGTAGCGTCTCCATATTTCATGATCTGGGGTCAGGTGAGGCCTTATTCTGTGCATGCCGAGCTGGCATTTGTAATGATACCATTTTGGTGCAGATACATTCTTTTGATCACCTGTTATTGCATTTTAATGCAATGTCACGGTGACCAAAAAAACGTAATTCTGGCGTTTCAAAGTTTTTTTCTCGATATGCCATTTAGCGATCAGGTTAATGTTTTTTTTTATTGATAGATTGGGCGATTCTTAACGCGGCGATACCAAATATGTGTAGGTTTGTTTTTTTTTTATTGATTTATTTTGATTGGGGCGAAAGGGGTGTGATTTAAACTTTTATATTTTTTTTATTTTTTTCACATTTTTATCAACTTTTTTTTAAAACTTTTGCCATGCTTCAATAGCCTCCATGGGAGGCTAGAAGCAGGCAGAGCGCGATCGGCTCTGCTACATAACTGCGATCAGATCAGATCATCAGATCGCTGCTATATAGCAGAAAATCAGGTGTGCTGTGAGCGCCGACCACAGGGTGGCGCTCACAGCTGCTGGAGATCAGTAACCATAAAGGTCTCAAGGACCTCCATGGTTACCATTCTAAAGCATCGCCGACCTCCGATCATGTGACGGGGGTCGTCGATGACGTCATTTCCGGCCGCCCGGCCGGATGCGGTAGTTAAATGTCGCTGTCTGCGTTTGACAGCGGCATTTAACTAGTTAATAGGCGCGGGCAGATCGCGATTCTGCCCGCGCCTATTGCGGGCACATGTCAGCTGTTCAAAACAGCTGACATGTCCCGGCTTTGATGCGGGCTCACCGCGGAGCCCTGCATCAAAGCAGGGGAGCTGACATCGGACGTACTATCCCGTCCGAGGTCAGTAACGGGTTAAAAGAGATCTGTGAAACACGTTGTGTATCTTATATACCGTAGGAAGCTCCAATCGGTAGGCTACCGGGTTAATGATGGTGGCGACCCTAAATGGACCAATAAACCTTGGACCCAATTTCAGGGATGGTACTTTGAGTTTTATGCTTTTTGTGGACAACTACACCCAATCACCCACACTCAGGTCCAGACCTGGCACACGTCTACTGTCAGCCACTCGTTTGTACCTTGCACCCACGCTCAGCAAGCGCTGTTTCACTCTACTCCAAACGGATGACAGTTGTGCTCCTAGCTGGTCCTCCTCCGGAAACACAAAAGAACGGGGAGTCCCCAGACAATTCCTGGCGGTGATTATTAATGGCAAACTCAGCCAAAGGAAGGAACGTCGGCCACTCCGCCTGGTTGTCAGAAACAAAGCAGCTTAAGTACTGCTCCAAATTCTGGTTCATACGCTCGGTCTGACCATTTCACTGAGGATGAAACGCCGAAGAATGCGACAACTTGATCCCCAGCCGTGAGCAAAATGCTTTCCAAAACTTTGCCACAAACTGAGTACCCCTATCAGACACTATGTCAGATGGGACCCCGTGAAGTCTGACCACCTCCTGCACAAAAACCTGAGCCAGAGTCTTCACGTTAGGCAACGAAGGCAAGGACACAAAGTGCAACATCTTTGAGAACCGATCAACAACCACCAAGATGACCATGTTCCCAGCTGAGGAGGGTAGGTCTGTAATAAAATCCATGGAGATCTCCATCCATGGCCTACTGGGTACTCCTAGAGGATGTAATGAGCCAGCAGGATGGGAGCAAGGCGTCTTAGCCCTAGCACACGTGGTACATGCTGATACGTACAAGACCACGTCCTGTCGGATTTTGGGCCACCAAAACCGACGAGACACCAACTCCAAGGTACCCCTAACCCCTGGATGGCCAGCCAGAACAGCATCATGATGCTCACCCAACACCTTTAGGTGAAGATGGAGTTGTACAAATGATTTGTTAATGGGAAGCTCTGGTGGTACTTCCTCCTGAGCCTCGGCAATCTCAGCCTCAACCTCTGTCGTGAGAGCCGAGACCACAACACCCTTTTGGAGGATGGGTACCGGATCTTCCCGAGGTTCTCCCCCCGGAAAACACCTGGATAAAGCATCTGCCTTAGTGTTCTTAGACCCCGGTCGAAAACAATGCCCAGCGAGCCTGCCTGGGAGACAGACGCATGGCTGACTCTAAATAAAGCAGATTTTTATGGTCGGTGATAAATGTAACCTGGTGGACCGACCCCTCCAAGAAGTTGTCACCATTCCTCAAAAGACAACTTGATAGCCAACAACTCCCTGTTGCCGATATCGTAGTTACGTTCGGCGGGCGACAGCTTCTTTGAAAAGTAGGCGCATGGACGCAACTCGCCCAAGGATGAGCCTTGTGACAGCACCACCCCCACTCCAACCTCAGACGCATCGACTTCCACGGTAAACAGTTTTGATACGTCCGGTTGCACCAGAATGGGGGCCGAAGCA